>NC_138063.1:0-730000 GCF_964194185.1 Rhinolophus hipposideros | reverse complement strand
GCTGGGCGAGGGCCCGCCCCTGCCAGCCACGGCCCAGGTGCCCACTGGGCCACACACAGTGCTGAGCCCCGGCCTCGCGCCCATGCTGGCCCCCCCGCCACGCCGGACGCCCAAGCAGCACAACTGCCAGTCGTGTGGGAAGACCTTCTCCTCAGCCAGCGCCCTGCAGATCCACGAACGCACTCACACCGGGGAGAAGCCATTCGGCTGCACCATCTGCGGGAGAGCGTTCACCACCAAGGGCAACCTCAAGGTGAGGGCACAGGCGGGCACCTGAGTCCCAGGGACACTGCTGGATGCCCCCTCCCCGCGGTACAGCAGGGGGGGCAGCGGGGGGGCTCCCGCGTGGTCCTGGCCAGGGGACGAGACGCCGGGGAGCCCACGCAGACTGTGCGAGTGCCTGTAGAGCCGTTCACGCACGTGCAGGCGTGAGTGTGCGCTTAAGCAGTGGGTGTGCGTGAGCTCACACACTCACAGTGGCCGAGGTGCACGTGCCGTTCGGCTGCAGCGAGGGTGTCACCTTCCCCGCTGGCCCCACCGCCCCACAGGAGCCTGTGCCGGGATGGGGGGGACGCACACTTTGTTGTGGGTGGGCAGACCCAAGGCCCAGGCTGTCATGAATCTGGGACACAGCACGAAATAAATGGGGCCTTTGGACACTTGCCCACGACGCCAACAGTGTAAAGCGGGGCCAGGTGGGTCCTGTTGTTTTGTCCACGTGGCAGCTGAGACGGGTGGTGGGCATGTGGGGAGAAGCTGCCCAGCCTGACAGCCAGTGGCCAACGGTGTGGTGCCACGTTCACAGTTAAGATCACAGCCATGCCACACGTGTCCCCTGGGAGGCAAAGCGTGTGACAGGGTGCCAGACGGCATGTGCAGGCCAGTGTGGCATCTCAGCTAAATGTGTGCTCTCCATATCGCGTGCCTGCCCAGGTCTCGGTGGCCTCGTCAGAGACCATGAAAGACCAGCACCTGTGGCTTCTGCCTACACGGAGAACCAGAGCCGTCTGCGGTCTCTGCCCACCACAGATGCCCAAGATGCTTCCTCCATGTTTGGGAGAAAGTGACAGAGGAGAGAGGCTCAGTGATGCAGGGGCCCCGAGTGCAGGACACTAAAGGGGGCGGGAAAGGCGCAAAGGACGCCCGGGCACACAGGAGCAAGGGGGCACCGGGGCGGGAGCAACCTCTAAGGGGCCTTGTAGGTCGTACACCTTTGCAGGGATTAGTCTAGCAGGTGTGCCAGCTGGAAGAAACATTCCTTAATGCACTGACTGGTTTTGCTTTTTGTATTTAGTAAAAAGAAACATTGCATATTTATGTATGAGATGCTCAGAAAAGCGCACCTAACCATGTTTTGTTGTCCCCACACTAAGGACCCGCTTGGGATGGGGAAAAGGCCCAGTTGTGACCAAGGCCTGCTGTTTCTGGATGGCGCTGTGAAGTGTGCAGAGGGGCACGCCGCCTGCAGGGCTGCTTGCTGACCTGTGGCTTGTCTCTCCGTGTCTCACACGCAGGTGCACATGGGCACACACATGTGGAACAACGCCCCTGCCAGGCGCGGCCGCCGCCTGTCGGTGGAAAACCCCATGGCTCTGCTCGGCGGTGATGCCCTCAAGTTCTCGGAGATGTTCCAGAAAGACCTGGCAGCTCGAGCAATGAATGTGGACCCCAGTTTTTGGAACCAGTATGCCGCCGCAATCAGCAACGGTCTGGCCCTAAAGAACAATGAGATTTCTGTCATCCAGAACGGAGGCGTCCCCCAGCTCCCTGTAAGTCTCGGCGGAAGCGCCATGCCCCCCCTGGGTTCCCTGACCGCCGGGATGGACAAGGCACGCTCGGGGAGTAGCCCGCCCATGGTGGGCCTGGACAAAGCCAGCTCGGAAACGGGGCCCAGCCGGCCGTTCACCAGGTTTATTGAGGACAACAAGGAGATTGGGATTAACTAGCTGAGCGCACTGCGGCTGTCCACCCACTCTGTCCCTCGTACACACCGTGACGTGTGCATCAGGCTGCGCACATGCCGTGCCCGGGGCCTCCTTAAAATCATCCCCACGGCAGAAAATAGGTTAACTGTGTTGCTGCCGCAGGGTCACCTCATAAGCCCTGCATGCTCCTCCGTGCCCTTGGGGAGCCGCACTGTGCGTGAGAATTCTGCAGCCTGTGAATTAAATGTCAAACACAAGTCCTGGAAAGCCACCTTGGGAACGAAAGGGCTCAGAGCACATCCACTTGGTTTCTCCTGAAACCTGATAATCCCGAGAGGGAGCGAGGGTCCCCTAAGGTGTTCCGGTGACACTCATCGGATGGTTTTGTTCGCAGTGGTTAGAAACTTGAACTCTGTTCTCAGAACTCTTATCTTAAAGACGTGGTCTGGTCCTCCCCACGCTGCATCCTACGGCAGCACCTTTGTCTGTAGTATTTATAATGTTCAGATTATGCGGGTAACAGACAACGCAGCCCCGACTCTAGAGGTAGCTTTTGTACTGCAGAATACATCTGGCTGTGTGTGGGTTTTTTTTGTTTGTTTTTTTTAAGCAAGATTTGTTTTGCTATAAATAAGTGGGTTATTTCAATGCAGGCAAAATTGTGGAGTTCTGTTGGGAAAGATAGCATGCTTTTTGTGTGCAAATACCTGTCAGTAACAAGCCTTTTTTTTTTCTTTTTCTTTTTAATTTAAATGTTTGTAGCTGCTACGTGCACAGTTGTTCTCTAGTGTGGTCTGTAGCCCAGCGACTGGGAACAAGTTACAGACAAACGTCACCGTAAATAATTCACAACATTATAGACAGTTGTGAGTAAATATTTCACGTATCAAAGCTGTACAATAAAAAGGTAATGTTTGTATAATGTGGTTGCAAACTCTTAATTTATACTATTGCACTTTTAGTATTTTGTATTACGGAGGTTTGTCTATAATTTGCAAATTTAAAAATATGTAAAGTATTTTATAAATAGTACTTTGATGTAAGGAAAATGAAGAAAGCTGTTACCGTTTCCTGTTTGTCTTTAGGCAATATGAAGCCTCTGCTCCTTAAACAGGAAAACCAGCAGGACGTGTCAGTCCTCCGTAAACTAGGGCCTGCCTGCCACTCCTTAAGTTAAGATGCTTTATTTAACTTTCGTGCAAAGCCCATTTAAAACCTGACCACCCTAACGAGACTCTGCTGCACTCCCCTGAGGGCTGTGACAGCAGCACAGGTGGGGCGTGAGAGGACGTGCAGTGCGATGTACTGTAGCCCTTGTGTCCTTCTCGCACACCCACGAGGGGCTGACTGCCTGCGAGTACTGGCCGCGGTGTCCGGGGAGAAGTACCGGTGTCTGGCAGTATAATCAGTCACAACTGGGGAATTTGCTCAGTTCTTGATTTATTTATTGTCTTGTCGGGTGAAAACCAAGCACAGTGTCATCTGATTCTCCAGAGCACCATCCGAAGCTGGGGACTTTTCTGAGTCGCTTCGTGTGAGGAGGGGCCCTTAGGCGGCGGCGCGGGTGGCGGGGCCGCGGGGCGGGTGCGTGTTCTACCTCATTTTGTGCGTGGCGAACGGGCTGGAGTCTGACTGTGAACGTCCCCCAACACTCCCAGAGACATCCTGGGTGGCCGGGGACACTGCTGGCGCGTGTGCCCCTGAAGAAGGAATCAGACAGTGACATCTTCCCAGTTGAAATAGAAAATTAGGACAATCTTCCCAACACAACCACAGCAGCAGCAAATCTCATCGTGTCGCCGAACGGAAGAGAATTGAAGACTCATAAAAAGGCAGACTTGGCTGTTTATTTCTGTCAGAAATGAACACTGAACCCTCTCTACAGCTGTTTTCCGCGGTGAAGAGACAGCGCGTCCCCACCGTGTGACATCTCTCCTCCCGGGATGAGGGGGGCTGTGTCAGCGCCCGGAAGAAAAGACGGAGGTGGCTCCCTGATGCTGTGTTCCAGCACTTGAATCTTCTTCTATTTATCTGTGTCCTTTTCGGCGTGAATTGTTTTTTTTCTTTGTTTGTTAGTGTTTGGTACTGTGTAGTGTTCGCTCTCCTCTGAAAACGCTGTGTATATAACTTAAAAGAGAAATGTAAGTGTTGTACATAAGATGGCTCATGAAGGCAGTGACGCTGACTCGGGCTGCACTCAGGGCTCGTGCCCCTCTCTGCATGGTGAAGACACACTATTTTTCTACCGCAGCGCCATGTGGGGCCAGGGCCGCCCTGGGCCTGTCACCTAGAGCCCATATTTTTTATGATGAAATCTGTGGCTCTACACATCTGCTGATTAAATGGATGTCTTAGTCTAGGTTACTATTTTTGTCATATGGAATTGAATAAAATGCAGGATGTGGTATTACTTCTGAATTACGTTCCTTGATTATTCAAATGGCAGCAGTGGAACATTAGGTTTCGGTCATTCGTGGTGGAGCGACACCCGTGGTGTTTCTCCAAGGAAAGGCATCGCGGTTGACAGCTTAGATTTAAGCGGTATCTCAGCGTTTCTTGATTGGTCTTGAAATTTTTACTTTTCACCACCGTTTTCTAAAATAAAAATGCAGCCTTCTAGTTCTGGATTTTTTTACATCCTTGATGGAAGAAGATATAGTTGAAATGCCTACTTACAGTGTCCAAAAATGACTGCACTCTGAGTTACCTGCCATCGTCAGCATTCTGACAATGTTGGCTTTTCAGGTCATTTGGAAACGAGGAAGGACACGGGCAGGAGGGTGCCAGCCTGACCCCCGACAGTCCCAGTCCTTGGTTCAGATGGAAGGTGATATTTACTCTCAGACACACTGTACCTCACCCAGAGCATTTGATAAGACTTAAAACATCAAATAATTTCAACATCTACAACCTCTTTCTTCTTTTTTTCTTAAGTAACTGCATCATCCCTAGAAGCCACAGTAATTTTTACCTGGAAAGTGCCGGGTGATTTTAAAGGACTGATAAAGATACTCACCACCCAAACTAATAGCCCAGGGCCACCCTCCAGTTCATGTCACCAGCCTTAGGGATTAAACTATACGGGTTTCAGCGCTAGAACAGGATTAGGGGATAGAAAGTGACGAAATCAGAGAGTAAACTCAATTTTTTCAATAGTAAGAAAATAGTAACGATTCTTGCAACCATCTAAAAATAATATAATAAAATAACATAAAAATATATAAATGAAAATGCAAGAAGAAAAGAGATACACTTATTATTTCAAAAATAGTTCCTTTGTAAAACCAGAGGTGATTTGGTGTAACACGCCTGGCTGTTTACTTCCTGTGACATAAACTCGAGTGGCTTAGGCCAGACATCAGAAAATCATAAATGCCACAGCCCTACACATTATTTGTTTAAATTTATTTCTATTCCAAGTGCATTACAGGAATCATTCACATTTAAACCCAATTAAAAAGGATTGCTATAGGGCTGAAAAGCAATTGTTCTTAAACTCTCCACTGTTTGATTTTGTCCCCACGGCAGCTGGAAGGTGGTATGGCCCCTGCCCACCTGTTGTCTGTGTGGTGGACATGGCCGGCTCTGGCCTGAGCTTCACAAGCACGGCCAACGTCAGGGCCACTGCTCTCACTCGGCCGCATGGCCGTGTCCAGCCCGACTGGCCTCCCCTCACCGTATGCACTGGCTGTTGCCTGGGGCCGCAGAAGTCCAAAGCGCACATTTCTCTACCCCGTGCATGCTGGTAGGCGGCTGGTAATGTCACATTCGTGGCCAAAGCCAGTGCTGTTCACTAATTGCCAGACTGGGGTACGGAGGGACACTTGTTTATTCCTTGGGAAGTTTCTCGTGACATGTGGCAAACCGGCTGCCAAATGGCTACAGTCACAGGTCTATTTGCTGAGTGTCAGCCACATTAAAGTCGGATCTGCAAAACTGGGAGGAAATTCCCCTTTCCTTTTTTGTTTACGTGGGAAATATTATTGAGTGTTATTTCAGCATTCTTTAAGAAGGGAAAACTTTAAAGTGAAATCACATGGAGGCATCTTCCTCCGCTCTCCTGTCCACATGTCTGTCCCGACTCGGCAGGCCTAAGGCGTCCAGGCTGCCCTGGGGGCTCCACCAGAGCGGGTGGCCTCACTGCCCCTCCGTCCGCTTCCTCGTCTGTAAGAACGGGGGAGAGTTGGATGGTGTTAGACCCTTTTCCACTTCTAAAACTCAGTGTTTTGGTTTTGTCTTAGTTTTAAAGAACTACCACTAATGGATACCTTCCTTTTTCTCCCCAAAATTCACTAGACAGATTCATTGACAGTATTTATAGACAAAATACAAATGATTATCTAACAATATAAACATGAGAGATCTATTACAAATGGCTGTGCTAAAGAAAATATGTGGAATCATTTTTGGACCATAAAAAAATGTGTTGGTATCTTTAATTAAAAAAAAAATCATGGAATTTATTGAATCTTCTAAGAATGCAACTATATTTAAGGTAAAATAAAATCAAGCTCTGTGAACATTATGCTTACGGCATTTTCTATCAAAAACGGTCTTTTAGAAGTGATTTGGTTTTGGTCACATGCATTGCCCACACGGCACAGGACAGCTTGGCATTAAGGTGTCCCACGTACGTATTCAGGAGGCTGTGTGATTTAAAGCGACGGTTATTCCTCATTGTTCTTGGAGTGCATGTTGAAGAACCTAAATTGTTAGCATGGTTTTCCTGTCCTAACTTAGAACCGTGGCTACGTTTCTCGGTCTCCCCTCTTTGGAAGTGTCACTGGTTGCCCTTGGCCAGCTCTGCCTCTGGTTCACCCACCTGGGCCTGGGATAACACCGTGGGAAGTAATCAGGCTGCTGAGACAGCAAAGCGATGTCGCTGGTGGCAGAACGTATTCAGGCTCTGTTATGTCACTGATGCTTTACATCACTGAATGAAAAGCACAGCCATCAGCCAAGCCCAGGAGGAGAAGGGTGCAAGGGCCTCGGTATGCCCCCCCCACCACCACTTATGTGACTCACACATGTGCACACAGATGTCTGGGTTCTCATCCCAGTGGGATGATTCGTGAGTGTGGGACTTTTGTAGTCCCTCTGTACCTTCTAAGTTGGTAAGATGCACGTCTTTTAAAAACCAAGAGTGATCTTGGGAGCTAGAATTTTTAGAGAAGTGTGACTTAACTTCCTTCACTCCATCCTGGCACCCACTGTCTCCGTGGACTTGTTTTCTTTCTAGCTTAACTTAAAGGACACCTGCATTTTAATAAGGTTTCACCAGGAGGGATATAAACATCTAAAGGACAAAAGCCATCACATATCTTTTATAACTGTCGGGTCTTTGATTACATTTATGATAAAAACATTTGTTTTATTTTTCCTATTTGCTGTATCAAGAACAGTTTTAAAACAGCTCTTGTTATGACCTGATATTACCCAGAAGAAGTATGTCGTACTGTCCCGCAAATACCACCGCTAAAGAAAAACAAGCAGGCTTAGAAAAAGTATTTCCACACTTTGGATGGTGAAAGTTGGATAGGGATAAATAATGGAAAACTATCTAGAAACGTCCCCACTCATTCGCATTATTTAAAGATAAATTAGATTTTGAATTACAAATCTATTTTCCTTCACAAATAAGCCTAGAATTGTCTTGGTTTTCCTCGGAAATCATCTGGCCTCCTAGCAGTTCTCTGGGGGTGACGGCAGAGCGCGAGAACCGCGGGTGTTTCCTTTCTACTTTCTCTTCTTCCGGGCTTGTGGTCCTTTATCCGTGCTGTGTTTTGCCTTGTGGGTGAGTTTCAGTAACAACATTGGGTGCGGGTGAGCCGCTCACCTTACAAGGCTGGGCTTGGGGCCACCAAGAGCTGCTCTGTGACCAGACGTGTCCTGCCTGGGCATCATTCACCAGCTGGGGACCCTCGTGGCACTCTGTCAGCAGGTGAGCACGGCTGTCACATGACATCAGTCACCGCTGAGCAGGAAGGCGAGCGGCCTGTCATCTCACCTGGAAACCTACAGCTTGATCGCCTCCTTGCTGAGGAGGGAGCACCCGTTTCTAAAGAAGCCGGTCTGGAAACGCCCCCACAATGGGGGTAAAGACACGCAGAGACGGCGGAATGGAAGGCTCACCAGCACTTCCGAGTTTCAGAGCTCGGAGCAGCGTTAGCCTCATACACTACCTGTGAAGAGCTATCAGCAACGTGGGGGACCGAGCTTCATCCACAGATGTTTATAAACAGCCAGCTTTTCCTGGGTACGCCCCACCCGCAGGTTTCCTAATCTCAGTTTGTTCCAGAGCTCCTTGTGTAACTTAATCTCCCACGCACTCATTCATCATTAACTCCTTGCAACCTAAAGACCTGCCTCTCTGTTTTTTCTGTTTTAACCTTGCTCCCACCACTGTTGTCAACTGTTCTGCTGGAGAGCAGTAGGAGAGCGAATTTCAAATTAAAATCATAATTTGGCTGTTTGCGGATTTCCCTGAGGCTAAACTCTGAACCCCAAAACCTTTTCTCCAGTGGCCTGACTTACACCCTCAGTTTAGAAACACCAAGCCGGCAGTCTTCAAAGAAATGAAACTCGGGGCTGGACATGCTGTGTCACTGAAGATGAATTCAGGCTTTCCTCAGGAGCCCTGCAAAGGGAAGCAGAGACAAGTGAGCCCCCTGACACCCTCCAGGACCGCTGGCTTCAGTGTGGGACAAACAAGCCACCTCAGTGGTACCCCGGCTGCATGCAGATGGCACATGTGCACTGGTCTCACCTGCTGGGCCTCGGGGGCCCGGGGGACAGACTGCCTCTGTGTGGGGTGTGTGCTTGTGTGCACTGGCCATGGCAGAGCAGTGAGCCTCAGGGTCCCGAGCAGATGAACTCTGACGGTGATGGTGGCCAGGGTTTGCTGTCCTGTGCCCTGAGCAGTGGAGGACACCTAGCTCGGCTGGCTTTGGAAGCGTTAGAGAATAATTGTAGCTACGCAAAATCATAAGTGCTTTAAAATCATATTGGTCACCCCATCCCCCAAATCGAACCTTCAGGAACGAGCTACAGAGAGAACGTAAGTGCAAGATCTTGCAGAAAAATGCCATTGGCTGGCTTTGACAAAGCTCAGGTTTCAGAATCTTAAACCCCAATCTGTATCTTGTGGTAAGAAGTAATTTAAATTGTTTTCATCTTTACTTCAATATCCAGTCAAAATTTCTACTTCACTGATAGCTGTACGTACCTGACAGACTGACTCTTGGAAGAACTTTCGAGGTGGAGCAGTGACCTTCACTCAGCGTCATCTGTCCAGAAACACAAGTGAGCTTCTTTGAGCAGAAAATGATGCCCACCTTCCTTTGGATTCAAACGTACCCGCTGTGGTAGGGAAATGCTTGTTTTCCAAAATTTGTAGCCGCAAAGCAGTCGGCATGTTTGCAAGGCTGGCTGGACTATTAGATTGGGAAATACTCCACATTGGTATTTCCCTGCTTTGCGATGCAGCACACTTGGGCGGTTCCTTTGATGTGTTGCAGTTCCGGGAGGGAACACTCAGCGGCTGGATGTTCACCCACATGGGGACGAGGGACAGGAGCAGCTGCACAAATGTGTGGGACCTCACCTCCCTGCTCCTACTTTTGACCTTTAACCAATCTTAAAACACCCGCCTTTCTCAACATATTTTCATAAATTAGCAGTAAAATGTGGTAGAAAAGGAGTCCTCTGGCCTCAAGTGCAAGGACCCCCCCAAAATAGGCAAAGGAGCGGGTGTGGATGTGGATGGGGTGTCTAGCTGGCCCTGTGACTAGGGGGTTGGCTGCGGTGCCTGGTATAATGTCCACACGTGCTAAGGCCAGCCCCCTGGTCACAGTTCTGGCCTGATAGTTCCCCGGGGCCCTGTCCGTGAACGTTCCTTAAAGTGCTGTCTGCACCTTTGCACGTGTGAATGGGACTTGCCTGTGTCCCTGGAGGTGGGGAGAGCCGATGGCAGGCTGTGCGTCCCCTGTCCCAGCCCCAGTTTGCAGGGCCAGAAACACGGGCTCTCAGAGACACGACTGGTGTGGGCATTTGGGGCCGCCACAGCCCCACCCTGGGGGCACAGCCAGGGAGGGAGCACAGCTGTGGACAGTGCTGTTGTCCAGGGACTCCAGCCAGGAGGGTCCTAGGCAGGAAGCTTCCACCCCACCAGCTCCCTGAAGGGCACCAGCCATGCTCAGCCCTCTGCGCAAAGGGGCACCGACCCCTCCCAGGGATGGCCTAATGGCGCAGTTAGCACGTGCTGTTGCCACAAGGATGGCAGGACAGCCCTGGCCTGGCTGGGCCTGGCTCTGGGCTGTAGGAGGTACTCCCCGGGGAGGGGTTCTGGGAGGAGGAGCGGTTCAAGGAGCCCAGGGCAGCGCGTGGAAGGCCTGTCACCTGCAGGGGCAGCCTGAGGGTGGCACATTGGCTCCTCTCTCAAGGCAGAGAGGACTGCCTCCAGCCTCCAGAATTTCTGCCACCAATACCACCACTGAACAGATGGGGACAGCCTGGGCTTGGTGGGACCCATACTGGATGGGAGTGTGGGGGGAGGGGCAGCAGGCACTGCTGAGTATAGACTGAGTCTGAGAATGACAGGGGACATCAGAGTGAGGCCAGGCAGGATGGTGCCACAGTCACACGGCCCCGGCCCTGTGGACTCCGCAGCAGGTCGGGTAAGGCCCCTGCTCGTCTCGCCCCCACCTGCCAGCCCAGCCACTTCCCCCCAGTCCAGGGTCGGAAGAGGCTGAGGAGAACAGGCGTGTAGGAGGGACGGCCGTCGGCCAACAGTGCATTCCACAGCCCCACAATCGTGGCCCCAATCAGGCACGGCCTGCCGGTCTCACTAACACCTCGCTGGTGGAAACTTCCAGGCTGTCTGCATTCCGCCGGAGGCCCTCTCTCTGCTACCCTGTGACCCACGCAGGTCAGTGGACGTCATGCCAGCCCGTGATCAGCACGGGTTTAGGATCAGAGACCTAAGTTCAAACTCCAGCGCTGACACTCATAGTCTGTGACGCACCCTCTCCGAATCTTAACTTCAGGGTTTGTACAATGGGGCGCAGGGTACCCCGTCCAGGGAAACCCCTCTGCCCAGGACGCCTTCCCCTGGCTCCTCCCCAGGCAGCTCACTCACATCTTTAAGCCCCATCCCTCCTGAAGAGGGGCCACCAATCTCCACGAGCAGAACAACCGTGGATCTGCCATCTCGCAGCCTCGTCAAAATGCTGGGGGAAGCCAGGCGCAGGTAGGGCACCAGTCCAGACACAAGACATGATCCGCTTATTAGAAACTTCTATGCCCAGCTGGCAGTGAGTGTGGCAGGCATGGGGGACGCTGCCCCACAGACTCGGGGATCCATGCATTCTGGAAACCAGAAGGCGTAGGGGAGGTTGGAGGTGGGGTGGGGGGTGGGAGGGTGTCGGGTGGGGGGGGGGGAAGGTAAGTTGGATAACGCAGGACCCACATGCTGCGCTCTGACACAAAGTGAAAGCAGATAGAAGCAGGCGGCTGGTTAGAGGCAGTCCAGGTGGTAAACGCCGCCTCCCCCTCCCACTTACAGTCCGGTCACCTCTTCGGGCTGATTCCGGCTGATTCCGGCCGGCTTCCACTTCCTGTGCCGGATGCATTGTCTTAGCATGTTTGGTGTCCCCGGCAGAGTGGGGTCATGCCCACCCCCAGGGGTTCACCAGGGGCCAGAGCTGTGCTGTGAGCCAAGAGGGGATGGAGACACAGGCCCTGCGAATTAGCTGGTTACTCTGCGGTGTTGTCAGCTGACCTGGCATTCTCAAGGGGAGCGTTCCTTATTCCAACTCCAAGTGTCCTGAGCCAGCCCAAAGCCACGTCCAGTCAGTGTGTGCTGCGAACGGGAACTCGTGTTGGGTGTATAGAAACAGCCTGAGAACTTTAAAGAAGTTTGGGTAAACCAAAGGTAAGCCAGTCGGCCAGAGAACTTTGTTGCATGCGTACGTCCCCCTTCTTGTGTTTCAATAGTGATTATTGACGGAGTGAGGACTGGTGTTCTTCAGTCACGTCTGTGTTCAGCTCAATGACATGGGGAACTGCAGATGGAGGTGAGGATAACTTGAAAAGAAAGGGTATTATTGGTAAATGCGCTGGAAACCTTGCAGATTTGAGAGGATAAATTGAAATTTTACAGGACTAATGAGTTTTTGAAAACTGTTAGCCAGGCTTGTCCAAACAGTTCTCTCCCTATTTAAGATTTTCTAAATTAGAAACTCAGAAATTTCACTAGCTGTTTTGCTCCTGGAATGAATAAACAGCCAAAGTACATAGTGTGTTTCCATTTATTAGGTTTACATTGTATCTTGCTTTCATTGTAGCCATCGGGTACTCTTACTGCAATTGATGGTCTGATTAGAGCACCAGCTTTTGAGCCACAATCTAGATACTTTGTAACAGTCACTGGACTCAGCTTTCAAAAAAAAAAAAGTGAATTCTAGGCTTTTGCCTCTAATTTTTTGTGTACCATGGGGTCCTGGAACATTTTCACATAAGCCTAACATCGAATTTTAAGGTGAATGCACTATATATTTTTAACTTGTTCTTGGTTCAAAGAATTTCTAACTTAGTGGTTGTTAGAGTCTTGAATTTGATTCTTGGGCTTCAGTCTTAGTGTCGAGTTTGAATTTGCATCTTCATTGAAAACTATTGTGGACCTAGAGCCACACTTACATGTTTGCATCCAAAGGCTTGAGCTCAGGGTGAGCCTTCCTGAGTAGCCTTTCTCCCAAAACAGCTACCCGGGAGCCCATCTGACACCACCGCCCGTGGGTGTGAAGACTGTTTCTCAGTGTGCCTGCTCTGTTGTCCTAGGGAAGATGGCACCCCCATCACCAGTCAGATTGATTTAAACACTTCCATTATGTAACATCACCTAGTTGCATGTGAGGAATGTTTTCTGCTCTTAAATATCATTTTCTTCTGATGCAGATCACACGAGGTTATATCTTTTGCAAAAATAAATGATCTGTGAAATATTTTATCTCCATTGCCCAGAAATGTTCTTAAATGTAACACAGATAAATCAAAGACTAAGTTACTCACAGTTTGTGTTGACAATAATTTGAGAAATAATTATAAATTCTAAGTTATGGGGGTTTGTGTTTTTGTGTGTGTTCACTTGTTGCCTCTATCAAAAATATAACAGCAGTGTTTTGTGAACCTGTTAGGAACCTCTGACTTCAAGTTTAATCCATGCCCTTGTTTCACATAGACTTTACTGCTAGAATCATGGATTCTGGAAGCTTCATCTGTCATCTTCAGAATTAACAATTTGTATGGATGTCTTTCTTTTGAACTGAAACTGCCTGCTCATTCTGTTACCTTTGTGTTAAAAGAGGTTGTGTTAAGGGTTTCCACCTGAGCGGTACTTTTCCAAAGTGTCAGCCATCACCATTTGTGGGTTGTGAAATCAGTTTAGTGGCTCTAAACCAGAATTTCTTTTTAAATGAAAGAAAACAGAATAGAAAAAGTCAGACTGCATGGCAAGTTGGAATGGGGAGTCCTCGTCCACACCCATCTGCTGTGTAGGCGACAACCCTGTGAAGAGGTCAGTCAGAAAGTGTGAAGTCATCACTGTGTGGACACAGGTCGTTTCTTTTGTCTCTGTTTCCTCCCTCCCTCCCTTTCCCCCCTTCCTTTCCTTCCTTCCTCCCTGCCTTCCTCCCTCCCTTCCTTCGAGTTATTAGGTTACTTAAGAATTAAAGTCTGAGGCTGTAAAATCGCAACTCTGCCAGGACTGCACTCTGGGCTCCATCGTGGATTAGAGCCATGGCAGGCCAGTTCCGGGATGCTTGTGCTCAGTGCGCTCACCCGGAAGGTGGGCGTGGTCACAGCACCTGCCGCACATGTGGGTGTCGCGCAGGACCAGGTGTGCGGAGCCCCGCCCGCGGAAACCAATGTTACAGAGCTGCCACTCATCTCGGTGTCAGCCTTTGCGCCGTATGTACAAAGTTGCTTTGCTCATGTTACTACTCTTACCATTTCTACATCCCTTCATCATATATTCTTTCAACACTTGGGGTTTTGCATTTCGCTTCTAAACAAAGATGTATGTCCCTGCCTGTTAGAATTGTTGGTACATTAAGGTTCTTTGCAGCTCCTGAGACAGGAGCTTTGTTAGTTATCACAATGAGTAATTCCTATTCGAATTTAAATATATTGGAATAAACAGAACAAGGTTTTCAATAATGGGAATTGTTCACCAAATGCTTGCACGACTGGTGTAATGGTGAAGGATTTAGTAACGCTGGTTCTGGGTCATGGATCTACGTGGGGAAAGATCGTAAGCTACTTGGTTACAAAAGGCTGAAACCCAACGATTTTTAAGGAGAGACATACGAATGAGCACTAGGATCTATTCTTAGTTCCTAGTGGTTCCTAGGAGCAGCTGAGGTTTTGGAAGGTGTTTGATAAATCGCACAGGGTGTTAGGCAGAAGGTCTAGCTACACCAAAGAAATGGAAGGGTGGGGTAGGTGTCCAAACAGGCTGGTGCGAGGTTCAGAGAGAAACAGCAGATTTTAAGAAAGCTAAAATAAGAGAGGATTGTACTTTACAGTAGTTCCATCCTGCCAAACTGTTTAAGCTTTACATCGATAAAAACCATCAGTGTTTTAATTTTGTGGCTTTAACTAAACTAGACCCTGGGAAGCCGGCAGGTAAGGCTCAGAGGCAAGCATTCTGTCCCAACAAATTGTACCTTTCTAGACAGGCAGAGGGACGGTGGCATCATTTAGTGACAAGAGGATTCAAAACAGAAAACTCAAAAGGAGATACAAAACTGATAAATCACCTTGACTATACCCCAAACTAAGCCATTGTCTGAGCAAATACATACTTTTACTATCTTGGAAAATCCAGGAGAAACACTAGCTTTCTGTGAGTCATGAAAGGTTGTGTGTGCTGACCGCCGTTACAAATGGCATTTTCCACCCAAGGCTTTCTTTCCTGTGGTGCTGTAAATCTAGCCCCGCAGTGAAAAAGTCACCTCCGTCATCTAAAACTCTTTATCTTTGGCAGAATGGGCACAAATCAGTTGTTGAGCAAAATACATCATGAGTTTTATAAACATTTGCATGATCAAAGCATTTAAGCATGGTCTGAATCATAGAAATAGTAGCAGGAACAAAACCCTCTTTGTAAAGGTAAAATTTACCTTAAATCCCAACATGAAGGGACGTGGTCCCACAGCAAAGGCACGTGTCCCCGACTGTGGGACAGCCAGCAGGGGAAAACACGGGCAGGAAGGAGCGCTGTCCCGAGGCGGCCAAATGCTGTACTTTGACCCTGCAAATCTGATCTAAGAAGCATCAGAACAAAGTCTGCCAGACCCTGAGTCACCCCAGGCCTCTCCCAGAAGGGCCTGAGTGCTCACTTCTCCCCAGTGGCCACTCAAAGACCACCTCAGGAGTGTCCGTGTCATGGAGCCAGTTTGGGACTCTGCCACCCACAGCGGCTGTGTTCAAAGGTGTAATTCCCCCAGTTACTCCTTTTCAGATTATTCCAGGTCATCAGATCTTTGGTCACTCAAGAAATAAATACACCCCATCATCTGCTGGTTACTAAAATTCTCTGCTTTCGCCGTGGTCACTGGTATCTTGTGATGCCAAGGCCGCTGTGAGAAGAACCTTCCAGGTGGCGTTGTCTTAATGGTGACTCTTCCTGCCTTATGTCTGATTTCAGTCTAAAGTATAACTGGGTTTGCTTCAGGCCACGGTTAGGGACTAGATGGTTTCCGTTGATGTCCCCTCAATTATAGGACAAAATCAAGAGAAGGGCATTTTCCAAAGCTGGCCTTCACTAACTTTGAATTTTAATGTTGCCCAAAGAATTTCTGTTTGTTTTGACCACTGGTTACAATCTTCACGTGACAGGCCCTCCGGCTTAAATCCTGTCCTCATGGCTCCCCAGATAATTCACACGGGTGTCTGAAAAGCGTGTTGGCAAAGTGGGAAACAAGGTGCCAGGTGGGGACATAACCTAGGAAATGATGGTAGGAAAACACCAAGTGAGAGGAGTTGAGCACACGTTCTCTGCTGCAGGACTACTCAGAGCCTTGAATAAGCTAATACGTAACCATCGTGTATCTCTGAGAGGACTGCAGCGTGAGTGTCCCCAGAGGACTGCACGCCGGGTTTGAGAAATCCCAAAGTCCACACTGTTGCTCTGGTCAGAGCTGTTGTCATGCCGACAGCTGTCCTGTCCCCACAGCTCCCATCCCCACAGCTCACCACCAGCGACTGTCCCCATGCTCTTGCCAGGGGGCACATCTGCCCACGCCTTGCTGGGCTCTCCTCTCCTTTTGCCACCAGCTGTGCTTTGCTTGCAGGCCCTGGTCTGTAGGCGCCTCCCCTCTCACCGGCCGGTAAGACTGCCGCAA
The DNA here is from genome assembly GCF_964194185.1 of Rhinolophus hipposideros. Taxonomy (NCBI): domain Eukaryota; kingdom Metazoa; phylum Chordata; class Mammalia; order Chiroptera; family Rhinolophidae; genus Rhinolophus; species Rhinolophus hipposideros. The sequence continues at coordinate 713,673 of NC_138063.1, read as the reverse complement.
CAGGGGGCCACACAGTGGACTCAGAAAGCAGAACCTCGGTCTCTCGGTCTGGGAGCCAGACGCCTGCAGTCGAGGTGTGGTCACGGCTGGGCTCTCAGGCAGGGCCCTTCCCCGTCTCTCCCAGCTTCTGCTGCTGCCAGCAGCCCTGGGCTTGCACACGTGTCACTGAAGTGTCCGCGTCCAGCTTCACATGGCCGTCCCTCCTTGCTTGTCTGTCCACAATCTCTCTACTTTTAAGGACAGGCATTGCATCGGGGCCCAGACTACCCAGCAGGACTTGATCTTACAGCAGGTCTGGAGAGACCTGTCCCTACAGGAGGGGGTGTTTGCAGGCAGCAGACGTTGGCAGGTGAGCCATTGAACAGACCTTTTGGGGGATACAGTACAAGCCTCAATGGGCCACTTCTTTCTGTAAGGGCTCACAGTAGAGTCACACCAGAGCAGATGACACACTGAAGGGACTCTGCAGAGCTTGTGCTGGCAGGGTCATGGGAGCTGTGGGTGCTCCCATGTTACAGGAACCCAGCAAGGGTCGTGGCCCGCGGGAGCTGTGGTGCAGGCTGAGGTGCGTGGTTACCTCCCAGAACGCCGGGCCCAGACGCCTAGGCCTCTCTCCTCCGCACTCTGACCGGCTCTCTGTCCCGCAGGCTGAGCCCACCACTGTCAGCTCCGGGTACGTGCAGGACAGCGGCAGCTAGGGACCTATGGGGACAAGAGAAGAAGCAGCGTCAGAACTGCAAGTGCTTCAAGTTCAGACTTCACGCAGAGTCTGTGCAATGATGGCAGGACTCAGGAAGAAGCGGGTACCCGTCTACCCCTCGGTGTGTTGTTGTTGTTCCTTAATTGGATTGGCTGTGACATTTCACCCAGAAGTCCAGGTTGCTGACTTCTGTAAAAAGACCATGTCTGGACATATCGGAGCTACATTCCTGCGCAGCCACCGTCATTTCAAGCTGAGTCGCGGCTGTCCTCTGGGAAGGCCTGAGGAACCCCAGGTTTCCATGCAGCGGTGTCCAGCATGCCCGAGAGGCCATATGCCCACTGCCTCTCACAGGGGGGGCCAGGACTTAGCTCTTCTTCCCAGAGTGTGTGCAGCCCTGGCATGCCCCCCGCTCAGCAGGCTTGGGTCCCGTGGGGTCGCGTGGCCGTGTCGTTGGCACATTCTTCCTCTGCCGCCTCCTGAAGCCACAAGCAAACCTGCCTCAGCCCAGGGGGGAGGAGCTCGGCACATCCAAGGCGGCTACCGTGCAGAAGGATGGAGAAGGTGGTCAGGACCCAGGGTGCGCAGCCTCACTCAGGATGGGCAGAAATGTGAGACGCCCACCAAGAATTCTCTGCCAGCAGGAGCCCAATCTGACTCCACAAACGCCTACATCGTACGGAGCGAGGCCACCCATTTGCTAAAAAGGGGTGTTAGACAAGCAGCTCTAACACCCAACAGTTCTCATATATAAACTCTGCTTGTGAGACAGAAAGGCACAGTCCTGGTCCCCCAAAACCTGAATAAAGGCCCCAGTTTACGCCGTCTCTCCCCACGCGTGTCAGCCACGTGCGATCTTCAGATCCATTTTCTCCTTTTGATTTTCTGTCATGAAACATAACACAGAAAATAAAACAAAACGAAAACCATGCAGTCACCTTAATATTGTGGTTAGATTGGCTAAAGCTGACATAATGATGGTATTACATGCATTTCTCACAATTGCCATTGCCTAATTCACCTTCTTGGAATGACATTGATGGAAAATTCCTTTCAGATGGATGACTTTTTATGCTGAATCAATTTGGTTTCTAGAAAAAGAAATGAAACCCGACAGCTGTGTGAAGCAGGGGAGCATTCAGGAGTGTTGCCATCAAGAGCGAGTTTTTTCTGTCGCTCCCGTTCCTGCCGCTGAGGACGGTTTCTGCCCAGAGACGCGTGCCTCTGAGCCGAGCTGACTGTAAACAGAAGCACTGCACCTGTGGCCGCAGTGCACGTGGCCGAGCTGCCCTCCGTCCTGGCTGCCCTTGTGCCCTGCGCTGCCCCCATGCCTAGCACAGGGCGGGTGTCCAGTGCCACGCGTGCTTGCTGTCCTGCCTGACTGCTCTCCCGTCCTGCAGACTCGCCTTCGGGAGCTGCCCTGAGAGGCAGAGGTGGCGTCACAAGCTACGGGGCCCCATGTGGCCTGTGGCTTCCTCCCGCATGGGTGATTCCTTGTCACTGGCACCACCTAGCCGTCGTGGTCTGTGAACAGTGCCCACCAAGTTAATAACTGAATGCTTTGTCATCTAACGATTTTTACTGAACAACAAATTTCTGTGATTAAACATGCACATTTTCGGCCAACTTTTGAGTGAGGCTCTGAACACAGTGGCTAAGTGCACGGGGAAGGTGGTCCAGACCAGGCCCAGTGTCCCCCAGTGTCTCCCCAACCCCCAGCCCTGCCTGCGCCCTCTGAAGCCCTGGGCAGCAGGTCCAGCCGTGGAGACTAGTGAGCGGCGGGATTTGACTCTGGGCGCAGGCACATAGATTCGCTGTCGTTCTTTTGTAATTTGGGAACACAGGAGGAGGCTTCTTACAGCGAAAGTGAAATGGGAGAAATCGCTGTGCCAGCCAGATCGAAGGGGAAAGCCAGGTGTCCTGGGCCGGGCGCTCTGGGGGACACACGTGCACAGTTTCTGACTCCCTGCTCACCGCTGAGCACGGGAAGGTGGGTGGGTCTCCGTGTGTCCAGTCTGAGTCTGCATGGAACCCACACTGCTGGGTGCTTATCTGAACGCAGAGACACAAACAGGCAGGCTTCCCGGGGGAGCCCTGGCGATTCAGCTCCCATTACCCTGCATGTGCTTGACCTCCAGGACCCACAGCGGCCGGCTCTGGGGCTCGGGTTACAAGGCGACAGCCGGACCCCCTACACCACTGCCTTTCACAGGAAGGTCCACTTCCAAGACTGGGCCGTTTTCTGAGACGGTGATTCTGCATAAGGACCCAGATCTAAGTAACTGGGATGTTTGCTGGGAGAGGTCAGAAGCCTGGAAGTAACTGAAGTGTGTTCTCAGGTGGTCCAGTTCTAGAATTTCCTTCTAGGAGGCCTCCAGCCCAGTTACGACGCCGGGGAGAAGGCGGGCGCCGGGGGAGAAGGCGGGCGCCACGCATGTGTTCCCGAGCAGCGCTCTGTTTTCACTTGGATCACGTGTCCACGTGTCACGGCCCTAGACTCGGGCGTCACTGCCACGCAGAGTTCCGGCTCAAAACGGACCTGGGAGCCGGCAGGCCTTCCTCGGGTCCCGATGGGATGAGGGCTCTGCGGAGTCACGACTCTGGTGCCTTTTCCAGGTGTCTGAGCCCAACGTGAATCAGTGGCCGCCTGTGCCGGGTGCGGACGCCCAGGCAGGGGTGGACAGGCGGAGCCGCAGTCCCGTCATGGACATGGAACACACTCACCTGTAGGTGCCGGCATCTGGGGCTGCAGAAGTGGTGCCCTGGGAACCACTGCGCTCTACCTGCAGGGTCTGCACGGCGCCTGGGGGCTGGTCACCTAGCAACGGCGCCTGGGGACAGCGCCCAGGAGGTAAGTTCTCCAGACATTATTGACACATCACTCCGATGGTTTCCCCGTCCGTTTACAAAGATGTTAACGTGCGGACTCGGCATGGTGGGTACGGTGGCACCGCCTGGCACACCCCACGGGGCCCTGAGCCCGTGTGACCCGCACCTGCTCAGCTGTCCCCCCTCGGTGACCGAGACCTGCGGTGCTGCGGAGAGTCTGGAAGCACCTAAAGGCTGCCGGCCGCCGGGCACATTTGCAGCCGTGGCTTCATAAGGGGCAGGAGCGGGAAGGCGTGCTCCTGAGGAGGCCACCACGTGGCTTGTCCCGGTGGAGGTGGAGGTGGTCTGCTCCAGCTCACGTCACTTGCGGCCATTGACCAGCAGGCCGAGTGGAGGCAGCCAGCATTTGTCCTCTCCCTCCCTGGCCTGTTGAGGTGAAATGCAGAAAACATTCGGTAACCACATTGCAAAGCGCATTCAGGCCATTTGCACAGTCACAGTGGCCCAGGTGCAGCCCCTGGGTCTGAAACTTTTCTGCCCCCCCAGGAAGCCTCACACGCACTGCCCACTGCGCCGTCGCCCCTGTTGGCACCCCCTCCCCAGCCCCTGGAAGCCTCCCGCCTGCTTTCCATCTCCACCAGTGCTTTTTAAGCAGAGGTTTTGAGTAACGGGCTGGCATGGTTTTCTGGTTGGACTGGCTGGTTCATGTGACCTGTGTCCACGCCCGGGCGCTGTCCCCAAATGACAGATGCTATGAAACCAATCAAACAGGTCCTGGGAAAGATGGGCAGGCACAACCCAATATTGATACATTATCATCAACTGACGTCAATATTTGCTCATTTCCATAGTTTTTACATACTGTCCTTTTTCCATTCCAGGACCCACATGACACTCAGTCGTGAGGCAGGGGACAGGCCCTCGGCCCCGGCTCTGACGGGGCTTCCAGGCTGAGATGCATGGTTAGGCCAGAACGTAGATAGAGGCTCAGAAACAGTGGAATCTAGGAAAACCTGATGCTCTGATGGGTCCAAAGATGCGTGTCGGGATGTGGTTGCTGGATATGGGTCCGGATTTGACGTGTCATGGCCTCCATATGATCTAGTTCTTCACTATAACAAGAAAGTTCAACAAGCTTAAGGCTACAAAAGACAGAACATCCCCTGTGGGACCAAAGCGAGAAGCAAGCAAGGGGACGTGGGAGCAGATCATGGGACGAGCTCGGGAAAATGGGGGGGTTCACGCTGAGGGCCCAGGTGGCTGCCGTCTGACAGGAAGCTCATGTGTTGAAGGTCACCAATGCGGACTTCCCCACCTAACAGTCCTGGGGGATTGCTGCAAGTCCAGTTACCCAGACCGGGTTCAGTATGTTCCCAGGAACATCCTGCTGAGGATAAACCAGCTGCCTTTCTCTCCCTTGAGCTACGCTATTGGTTTCCAGAATTATCAGTATGAAAAATAAAATACTTAGAGCCTCAAGAGCTGCTTTTAATTAAATTGCCAAGCTTCCCATTGGGGGTTATCTGCAAATTGCACTGCTTTCCTTTTTATGTGAGATGAGCCTTGTTCAGTGGGAAATGCCGTGAAATCCAGGCCTCTGTTTGAGCCTGCCTGGGCGGCCATGCACACGTGAATGGCTTCGGTGTCCCGCGCGTGTGTCTGCGCCCACCTGAGTGCCCACTGACAGCCGTGCACAAGGGACCTGCTGGAGCTGGGGAACCTGGACCATAGGAACTGAATGTCGTGACCTTGTCACCTCAGACCCAAGAGGCAGAGCACAGAGCCTACCGTCCACTTCAAGAAATGGAAATGCTTTGAAAACCAAACAGGTTCTGTGATTTGTTCTGTGGTGAACGTGATCTGAACTAAAGCGAGGTTATTTACAGGATACGACGTGTGTGTGCACGTCTACCTGCACGCTGACTGGTGTGAATGTACGTATACCTGCACAGGTGTGACGGACACCCCCTGGTGCTTCCTTTTCTCAAATCCACAAAGCCCTGAACTTCACAGGGAAAGGTCTCAACCGATGGAGGACGTTGGGTGTTTGTGGTGGTGACAGTGCACTCACACGCTCTGTAGGTCAGGGCAATGCCAATCAAAGCCCAGCGAGCATCTGTAAACGTCGGGAGCAAATTCTGACGTGTATGTGGGAACATGGAGTCAGGGACAGCTAAGAGTCGTGGAGACGAAGGCTGGGTGTTACTGAACATCCAGGTGTGTGACAGAGCTCGAGTGACCAAGCCGTGTAGCGGTGGCTACAGGCCGCTGGCACAGAGCGCAGGTCCAGAAACGCGCCCAGCCCTGTGGATGCCGGTGCAGGAGGCGCAGCAGAGCAGGGCTGCGTGCGAAGGGCACGCTCTTGAAGAGAGAATGCTGAGTCCTTTGGATATCCACACGAAAAAACTCAAAACCACTCTATCCTCTCAAATCAATCCCAGGGGAGGTGTAGAGCTAAATGTGAAAATGAAAAGCTGGTATAAAATTACATAGAATGAAACACCTTTATGGGCTAACGGGATTTTTCCAAACAGGACATACAAATTACTAACTAAAAAGGAAAACAATTGGTCAAAGTTAAGACTGTGTTCAGAGGTATAGGAGATGAAAAAGGCAGGGGCGGTAAAAGAAGACACGGAAATTCAGGCAACTGGGCGTGGCTTCCGGGAAGGTGTGCACACCTGGTGTCCCGCCGCCGCTGAGGACGCTGGGCCCTGGCCGGCTGGGTGCGGCCTCCTGCCCTCCACCTGCTGTCTTCTGACCCCGCTGGGCTGGGGACAACACATGACGAGCACCTGCGAGCACAGAGATGGCCCGCCCCCCACCTGGGACCTGAGCAAGCGCTCCTCCGTTAAGGGGCCTTTGGTCACCGCCCTCCTCACTTCACACCTCAGCTTACTTAGTTATAAAAATGGTTTTAAAGAGCAATAAAATGGGGTGAGCCAGAGCTCATTAGTCCCTGTGCCGCTGCCAGTTTGTGGGTGCCTCTGTGAACTCACGGTCACGGATGTCGCCTTCCCGTAACGTGCCCCACACGCCACAGCCACACGCGGCTAGGTGCCTGGATCGCCACATGACAGGACACGTGCGTTACACCTGCACACACGTTATGTTTATTGATATCAGAGGGACAGCCCGATCCTCACCGTCTGATCGCGTCACCATGGCCAACACGGCCAACTGCTGGCTTCACTGTTTCGTGTTTAAATCTTCATGTGCTCAGCTCCACAGGTGACCCAGTAAAAGGAGAATGAACACACAAGGACATGCCCGGTGTTTCCCACGTGGTCCAAAATGTCCGTTTTGGCCACAGGGTGACACGGGTCACCACTTCTGTCACAGGCGGATTCAGTTTTCTGTGCACACTTGCGGCAGCCCTGGCCCTGGGCCACAGCAGTAGGTGGGTGACACAGGCCTCTGCTTCCCGTTGGCCCCTTGGTCCACTGTGGCCCCCCCAACCCCCAGCCCCTCACCGCTAGGTCTCATAAGCAGGGTCTTTACCTTAAGTATGTCTCCTCGCAGGAACCTCTGAATTGTAAATTTTATTATTTTTTTCTCATTGTTTACCTATTGTGCTATCTTGGACCTTTCTAAATTTTATTTTTAACCGTGAAATTACAAATTTCCCCTCAATAAAATTTCATTTAAAAAAGTTATTTTCTACCAATTTCTGATGTTCATACTATTCATTGTAGAAGACGTGGCAAATACACATGACTGTAGGAGGGAGCATCCCCCAATTGCTTGCTTTCTGCTGACATTTTCACTGCTTCCTCCCAGCATTTCTGGTGCACGGACATTACAGGGTGCAAATTGACTCACGTGGAGGATGGTGGTCTCACGCCGGCTTAGTTTTGAAAACATGGGGTGGCTGCTGGCCGTTTTCGGTGCTCACGGTTTCTGTGGACTCTTTCGAGGTACAGGCATTGGGGAGCAGTATGCTCCCCACAACCCTGCCTGCACCCTGACGGTCATGGTTTCCTATGGTTCCCATGCCGACGTAACGTTGCACAGCAGTTAAACATACACCTATGTGGCTCCCACAGGGCCGGCCAAACGGTAAGTGAAATTGAAGAGCACAGTGGTCCGATGGCTGCTTTGACTATCCTTGAGGGAAAATGCTGAGGTTCAAATATTTAAAAGGAAACTGCATCTATGTCCATAGGGGTATTTTTTCAGCTTTTAAAAATACGTTTAATGATAGTTGTTCTGCCCACAGGGGTTTGAGTCGATACTTACAAACATGTTATAATGCACACGTCTTGTATTTAATTACAAGGGAAATGGTTTGAAACAGTATGGCCTCTTACAACAAAAGCTTTTAGTGCAACTTTCCCAGGGCCTATAGTTTTATTTTGTTTACCTTGATCTGTTCACACCATCCTTCCTTTTCTCTTGGGAAGGAAGGAGTTGTTAACGTGTGATGTTATGTTTTTGTATTACACTAAGAGATAATTTGGGTGCCAATCCATTTCCCAAAATCATCCGGTTTTGACAGAGAGCAGGCGTGTGCCCTACCTGAGGCTGCTGGGACAAGCTCACCGGGGCAGGGTGAGAGCCCAAGCTGCGAGCTGCACCCTCTGTTCTAGTCCCCACCCCCGGTTCAGTGGAGCAGTCCTTTGTACGTTTCAGTGGACAGAATCAAAGGGTGATCTGAATTTATTCCAGGCAATTTCTCCTTTTGTTTTTCTTAATTCATGAGTATTAATATTCTTTGATGAGGATTTTCTTATTTTGATTTCTTTTGAGAGAGCTCTGCTTCTCTCCTTACTGGGTCATTAGTGAACTCTAAGTAACTGAATATTACAAAGTGTATCAGCAAGTCTTTATAAAGAGAAGAGCAGGAGGAGTGTGGAGAGGGCTCTAATAAGAGTGGACGTTACTGTAATTCGGAGGTTTCGCCGAAAGTCAACACAGTCCAGTGATCATAACATCAGTTTGATGCCCTGTCCTTCAATCTCCGTCTCATCTAAGGCAGCCCTGATGTGTGGCACAATTCTTAGCCTAAGAAATGAAAGACAAGAGGTGCCTTAGAGGGGACGCTGGCAGGAAGGTTCAGTCAACACGATGTGACATCCTTAGGTGACTGGTCCTGTGACGGCGTGACCAGTGCTTTGTAGGATCCTCTTTCCTGATTCTCGCGTATCTTTGGATGTCGGTCCAATTATTACTCCCATTCTGCAGGTAGGGAAACCGATCCTCAGAGTTGAAATCTTGCTCCGGGTCACAGGTGGGTAAGTGGGAGAGGTGAAAACTCGGATGGTTTTCGTCTCCACAGCATGAGCTCTTAGACACTGAGCTATATTCTCTCCTAAAATTCAAAAGCAGCATCACCATACCTTAAAGTCGTATGGAAACAAATTTGTCATATTCTCTAATGGGTGTTAAGCTCTACAGTCAAAAACATTTTTGTCAAAAATTTGCAGAAGGAAGAGTTACTAATTAAAAGTAACGTGATAGAACAATAAACACCTGCAGAGCGTGCCGCCACAAAACAAACATAAAGTGACTGGAAAAGCTGAGGTTGTTGGAGCGTCTTCTTGGGAGGAGGGCAGGTTGGGGGTCCTGCACGGCCGGCATTGGACAGCTGTTCTCCTCGAACGGACCGCTGGACTGAGGAGGCCCCGAGGCCCTTGCTTAAACACAAGAAGTCCTGCTTTTCACGGTGGCTGCATCTCTAAAGGAAAGTGTAAAATCTTTTCAGATCCAGTGCTCCTGGCTGTCATCAGGCTGGGGTGACAGCGGGCTGCCCTCTCATGGAGATGGGCCCTGGGATGAGAGTCCTAAACCCATTCTAATTTTTGCAAATGTACCAAGCATATCTGAAAACTCTCAGATATAACAACCGCTAATTTAAGCTTCTCTGAAGACTCCAGAGGAAAAGGGTTTAAGCCTTTGCTTTATTTTACCATTAAAATAAAATCAGAGCTACTCCAACTCTAATATAGGAAAACACATCAAAAACTGATACAGGAAATTAATAGGAAAAAAAGTTAGTATTCAAATAAAACAGCACACACGGGATATGAGTGGGCCGACTGTTTCTGCTTACGCTGAGGGTCCACGCTGGAGGACAGTAGGAGGGAGGAAGAGGAGTTTCACAATTCAATATAAGTATTTGCTAGGCATTTGTTATGGATGAGACTGTGGGAGTCACTAGAGAAAATAAAGGTAAATAAAATACAGTTCCCATCTGCACGGAATGAAGAAGACACTGTACAAACAGCAAAATGCAAATTTGAGTGCATTATGAGAGAAATTGCACAGAACCTATGGGGGTTCAGAGGAGAAAGGCATCTAATTGAGAGGGTTGCCCAGGGGTCTCCAGGGTGGGCTATGCCAGAACACCCCACACTGGGGCTTATCGACAGCAGACACTCAGTTCTCACAGTTCCGGGGGCTGGAAGGTGCCAGCAGGGTCACTGGTGAGGGCCTCTTCCACATTCGGAGGTGGCGGTCTTCTTGCTGTGTGCTCACTAGACGGGGAGGGGCAGCAGGTTGTCTGTAACCTTTACAGGGGACTAACCCCATTCACAAGGCCCCACCCTTATGACCTGGTCACCTCCCAAGGCCCCCCCTCCTAATGCCATCACCTGGGGGGTTAGGTTTCAGCATTTGAACTTGGGGGGCACACAAACATTCAGTCTACCAGGTCTAACAATTAAGTTAGCAACTTGTTGCAATGCTGTTGCTAACGTTTTTTGATATCAGAGGGATCATTCATTATGAAGTTGTACCAACTGAACACGCAGTTAACCAAGTTGACTATTTGGAAGTGCTGAAAAGGCTGCGTGAAAAAGTTAGACGACCTGAACTTTTCGCCAACAATTCATGGCTCTTGCATCACGACAAGGCACCAGCTCACATGGCACTGTCTGTGAGGGAGTTTTTAGCCAGTAAACAAATTACTGTATTGACACACCCTCCCTACTCACCTGATCTGGCCCCCAATGACTTCTTTCTTTACCCAAAGATAAAGGAAATATTGAGAGGAAGACACTTTGATGACATTCAGGACATCAAGGGTAATACGACGACAGCTCTGATGGCCATTCCAGAAAAAGAGTTCCAAAACTGCTTTGAAGGGTGGACTAGGTGCTGGCATCGGTGCATAACTTCCCAAGGGAAGTACTTCGAAAGTGACCATGGTGACATTCAGCAGTGAGGTGTGTAGCACTTTTTCTAGGCTGGCTTCGTGAATTTTATTGTCAGATCTCAGATGATCTCATTAACTCCTCACGACAGCTTGGGGGCGGGTGCTACTATTCCTATTAAACAAATGAGGAAACGAGGGGCTTAGAAGGTTAGCTAGCCACTCAGACTCATGCCCAGGTTGAGGGGGGACACTCATGTTCTCAGCCCATGCCCCCAACCACTTCATCCTTCTGCCTCCAAACAAACGTGTACTGTTCTCGTGAGAGAAGGAAATTTTCCTTTTTTTAAAGACATGCTTCTGCGTCATGGAGAGTGTATGGCTTTCAGAGGTCGATTTGTAATACCAGTCACACGTCTTATAAAGCTTTTTATGATTAAGTTCTAAATACTCCGAAAGTAACGTTTGAAAGTGGTCTCCTGCCTCCAGGTTCGTGCTGGTTCCACACAAAGCAGAGCTGTGCGGCTGTGTCTGGGTTTCTGCAGCGTCCTTGGCCCCATGCGGAATGGTGGCCAGGCGGGGGTAGGGAGCACGTTTGAACCAGGCTGCAAGTGATTGGGCCCCAGAAGTCCTGCCTTTTCTTCTAGAAAACAGTCTTGGACACGTGCAACTAGCCCACTTCTGTTTTCATTGTTTAAAGATATCCAATCCTTTTTGGCCTCAAGTTAAACTAAGATTTTCACAATATAAAATTTTCATGGAACCTGCCTTCAGATGATAAGCGTAAGTAATTTATGTGATAAAAGAATGCCAACAGCAAGTACAGAATAATTTGTGTGATGACAGATTGTCCCATCCTTCCCAGGAATGGAGGGACACTGCTGTGCAGGGAGTGGGTGGGTGGTGTCAGGACCACCAACTTGTGTTTAATATGCAGCTCCCAGCAGCATCGTGCCGTCCTTTCAGAAGGTAGATGCGAATGACACCTAATGAAGTTATAAATAATTGCCAAGTCCCTTCCCTTGCATGCTCAATGAGCTGGGGATGGGGGAAGACACCTCTCTGAACTAGAGACACCTATAAATTCTGAGTTAGGACACAGCGGATGTAACCCTGCTAATCTCCACCGAGGTCAGGATGTATTTTCAAAGATTAGTGAGATCAGTTATGAAATTCAGGATGCAGTTGACTCCGAGATTGAGTGGGGAGGGGTGAGAAATGCAGCCTTCAGCTTGTCTGTAAGCCCCTCACTCCACACCTCTCCCGAGGGTCGCAGGAGAGGTAAGGAAAAATGCCTGCTTTCGCTCGGCAACGGCCGGAAGCGTAGGAGGCCTTCGGGTTCTGAAGGGAAATAAGTCATCGGTCATATTGTGGGCATGCTGATAATGAAGACGGAGGGTCATTCATTGCAACAGTTTGTTGAGAGCCAGACTTGTGTCCACACTGAGCCAAGTGGTGGAGGTCCCACTACTGAGACCCCAGCAGCTCATCACGATGACCAAGGCCAGGCGGCAAGTGGAAATGATGGAGAGAGGACAGGACCACCCACCGACCAGCCTAGGAGACACTGCCAGGCGGGGAAGCCTTGATCTAGGAAAGGCTGCCAGGCTGGGTTGTGTGTACAAACCAGTGGCCAGAAACCCAGCTGAAAGCTGGCTCCGAGAACATGAGTGAAGGTCTGTCAGACATGGCACAAAGCTCCAAACAGCTCCCATCTCCTTGTCCTGTTGACAACCCTGCCTGGCTGGCTGTGCAAGGCAGCAGGCGCCCAGCGCCCAGCGCCCAGCGCCACAGGGCAACTGGGGACCAGAAGGGCACCAGGAGGCGGATCAGGTCAGGGCGGACCAAGGGGCTGTGATTGTGGAAGGGCGGTGGGGCCGCAGCCAGGGAGGCCCCGGGGACGGGCTGGTCCCAACGCGGAACAGGCTACACTCGCGCTCACACGAGGTGCACCCACACCGTTTGGTGGGTGTCCACAGTGAGTCTTTTAATTTTCACAGCCATCTAGTTTACAAATGGGGACACTGAAACTCGGGGAAGGGACTGCCCACAGTCAGCTAGGGAAGGAGAGGCCCAAGCAGGACTCGAAAGTAGGCGCACTATAGGAAGGGAAAGTGGAGAAGAGGTTGCGCGGGGCCACGCGGGGGTGAGAGCCAGTACTGAGGGGTGAGGGTGAGGGTTCCATGTCACAGGAGCAGAGGCACGAGAGGTCTGACCCATCGCGGTGTGCATGTGACAACCATTAGGATGGTACCTTGTGTGGTTTTGGCTGCAATAAGAAACAAAGAAACAGGACTCATCCTGGTGGGGTGCATGGCCTTCATTCTTCTTTCCCGGGCAGCACTCAGCCTCGTTTCCCCTCCCCCCACCCCAGGTGGTGTACCTGGTGGAGACACACAGCCAGGCTTTGCCTGGTTACATTTTTATATAACAACTTTTATTAAAATCACACAGAGGTTGTTGGCTAAACGAGCAGGTACACACACACCACTTCCGACAGGATTTAAATGAGGACTGAGGACAGGACCCTGGCCATGCGGGGCTGGGCTTCCTGCTCTCACACCCCCCCCCCCCCAGGCAGCGTCTTGTATCACACGCCCCTTCCCGGTGGGCATGCAGTGAGCAGTGTGGTTTAAGAGGCACTCGAGTACTAGCCAATATGCAGTTCACACACACACACTGTTTTGTTGTTTCTTCTACCTACCTAGTGTGTATGTCATCCACAGTTCTTGGCTGCAAATGAGAGCAACAGACGCTGACTAACCCGGAATCAGGAAGGAATGTGTCGGGAGGCCATGAGGTTCTTGGTGGTGACAACTGGAGAGCTGCAGGACACGGCCCAGGGACAAGGCAGAGCCAGGACGAGGTGGTGCAGCACTGCCCTCCACACCCAGCTCCCCAAATCCACATCTGTGGTGACAGGAGTCTCCTCCAAATCTCAGGGAATTGGCAAGACCCGGGGCTATGGACGACAGCCCCTCTGCAGAGGGTGGAGTTCAGTGCCACGATAAGTCTTTTCTTCCTGAATGAGTCTCAGATCTGGAAGGTACATGTGCTTTAATCTCTCCACCCTTCATAAATATGTATGTGTGTACATAATGTACATAGATTTTCTGATTTTGTTTTATATGGCACTCTTAATGGAAATGCTATTTTTCACAAAAATAAACTCACTGATTTTCATTTTTCCAAAATAAAATATTTTATACACACTATATATATAGTTCTCTATATATGTTCTGTATATGTTTTATATACAGAAATTTCTGTACAGAATTTTTTGAAGGTAAAATTATAATATGGTGGTATGTGGTAAAGTACTGTCCCTGGAATATTTGAGATTTTCTTTTGCATCTCTATGAAAACACCCTGCACAGTATCTCTTGGTCTCCCACCACTTGCAATAAATAAAGTCAGTGTGAACAATTCCGTTTGCCTGAAGTGGTAGAGACACAAATGAGACTCCAGCAAAGAACGCACATCTTCTGGAGCAATATGAAGAGACTTTCCCCTTCTGTCCTTATTGAGACTATGGTATTGTGCCTAGAGAGTCCCGGGCTCTAAAAGGAGAGGTGGAAAGGTCTGTCAGCCACACAGCTGTCCACACACAACCGCCTCATTGATTCCAAGCCCCAACCAACCATCAGGAGACTCCAAGAGTATTGTTTGATTCCAGTTTGTTTGATCTTTAGGCAATCCTCTGAATCTCTCCCTGAGAAGCTATTAATTAGTTTCCACATTTTGATAGAAGAGTTGCAACATCTATGGTTCATTACAAAGCAGTAATTGAATGAATGGTTTAAAGGACACTTTGAATCCTCTAAATACATTGATCTGAATGCACTTCAGCCTGATGCAAAGCAAAAGAAAACTCTTTTCCAAGTTCTTGAGCTTTCCAGGGTAGGACTGAAGTTGCGTGTGTCATATAGATGCCATGTGTACACACAGCCACTCACAGCATGCATGTACACACACACTCACACGCACACAAATTTTTGTGGTTAAATTCTTTCAGAAAATGATAAGCTAGAATAAACCACTGCACAAAAGTACTTTGTTTGTAAATTATGAAATTGCTATAATTAATGTGAGAGCATGGCCAATTAAATAAAAACCTTATTCTATTGCAGTTACGTTTTTCTCCTTTATAACCAATCCAGGCAACATAAATCTGGAGGGTACTTAATCTTTCCCCTTTTAAATATTATTCTGTTCAAGGAATGAAATATGATGTTGGAAATCTTGTATTCTGGTCCATTTTGAGCTGTTCTGAGTTCAGATACGTGGAAGAGAGGGGCAGGAGTAAGATCATTTTTGTTCAACAACTTCACATCTTCTCTCCCCAATTGTCATGAGAGAGGATGAATCCCTCTCAAGCCCGAGTTCCATGACAGCACAGCAAAGCAAGATCAGTAAGAAATAATGAATGCTACATCAGCCTTTCAAAATGCATTTAAAGGCAGTCCTTTACAAGGTTCTTCTTTTATGGTAGTGTTTTTTGTTGTTGTTGTTTGTTTGCTTTAACTGTGCATTACAACAGCAGTCTCCAAACTTTTCTGCCCATCGACCCCCTAAAAGAATTTTGGAAAGTATGTATCCCTTCACACATTTTGTATTGACAGCTAAGTTTTCACTATAAGTATAAATAGATATGAATGATGCATTTTGGGCATGTATTATTCACCTTTAAAAGTAGAACTGTGACATCACTCTTTCAAATGTATCCAATGATATTTAAGTTCCATAATAATTAGATACTCACTGTCATCCATTTATAAATACATTAATCTCTTCAATGTTTGGAAATTTGTCTTTTTTCTAAAGTATAATGTTCAAAGAGGTAGGATAACTCTCATGCAGTCACATAATGAACATGTGCCCAAAATTTTATTCAACTTATTAAATAAGAGGAAAGATAATGAGGGAAGATATAATGAGTAAGACATTAAGACTGGTTCAAAGAATATTTCAGGACATAGGTTTTTTTATAGGTGATTTCATAAAAGAATGTTAGCATAAGATTGTCGGGTTATATACAAAACTGGTTAGTATCCTAAAGGACAATTATCTATATCCTTCAGGGTTATATTTTCTTACTGGACAGAAATTATTTGTATCTCTACTGGAAAAAATCTTCAAATTAACATATAATTTCACCAAGTCAGGGACTTGTAATAAACAGTACACAGTGAGTTCAGCAAAATCCATTCTTCTGGTCTGTGGCTGGCCTGTGCCCTTATGTGATGTGGAACGATACGCCAACCTCCTGTTGGCCTTATTTCCAAGTTCTGGCTCTAAAACTCAACAGGCAACACTGGGTTAGAGGTTAAGAAGATGGACTTTCATCCTTACTGCACATCTGCTCTGGCAAGTAATTTTCCTCCACAGTTAGCTTACCTAGAGTTTCCCAAAATTCTTCAGTTGCCTTCACATCTGCACTCACAGTCTGACCACTCACTTCCACGTCATGGAATGAACGAGGTTTCTTGAATCATTTACACCACCCAGAGCTAACAGTCAATTCAAGACTGTAATCGGGTCCAGCCTTTCCTTCAACATCCCCAACCTTCTGCTTTGGGTGTGATTGTCATGGTGCCAAGAGGGACATGCTTCTGTGCCTGGTCTTCAATCCAGGTCACCGTAAGTTTCTCCATGTCTGATATAGGCCCTTCTTGAATTTTTGTTAGTCTCGTTGTCTTCAACAAAGCAGATCCTTCTGCTTCTGTTCCTTTGTTCTTGTTCTTCACAATCATAGCTATGGTGTCATGGGACAGGCCTGACTGGGGAGCAATGGCCATCACTGGCGTTGCACCTTCACGGTTTTGGTTTTCTCATTCCCATCCACACCTCTATAGGTGTCCCTCTCTTAAACTCCCGCCAATGCCTTGAGTGCGTCTTCTAAGATCCCTACAGAAGTTTGTACTAGCATCATGGCAAGTATTTCAAGTGCCCTAAGTTATAACCAGCAGTTTGGGAGGGTATAGCCCAGGTATAACCTCCCACAGGCAGATACTATGTCTTTGTTATCCTATCCCCACAATACCTGTCCCTCACCTGGGTGCAAAATTGGAATGCAGAATCTTTGCTAAACTGAATTAGCAATGCAGAAATGGAGCAATGAGAAGTCAGAATTTGGAACAGACATGAGTGGGTTTTTTGTTTTACCTAAAGTGGGTAGGCTGGCTGTGAAAGAGAAATAGCCAATGGAATTCCTAAAGGGGTAGAGCTGTACGATTTGTCTCAAAGTTATCTCAGAAGGAAAAAAAAGACAAGCATCTGGTGTAACAGTGTCAGCTGTTGAGTGACTTGGAGTTGTTACAATTTCAGTTGCTGAGTGGGTGAGGAGCTGTGCTACAATATCAGCTGTTGAGTGTGGTTATCTAGCTGGTGTTACACTGTCAGCTCATTGAGTGATTGAGGAGCTGTTCCAGTGTCAGTTGTTGATGACTGAGTTGTTACAATTCCAGTTGCTGAGTGGGTGAGGAGCTGTGCGTTTCAGCGTTACCTGCTGCAGTGAGTAAGTGAAAGGAGGAGTAAAATTCATTTAGCAAACAGCAGATCATTGTGTCTTTTGAGAGCTGTGTGAATGGGGTGTGAATTCCAAGCCATATAAAAAGCATCTAAGGAGCAAACTGGCAACTAGAAAGTGGTAGCAACTACTTAAGAATATTACTTTTTTAATGAGTAAGTTTTTAAATTTAAAGAGTAATACATGAAGATATTTAAACAAGATGAGTTTAGAATCCAGAAGTTCAGGTTGAACACATTGCTTCAACAGACATCCCTAATGGATATATAAATTATGAAAGTAGAAAACAAACAAGACGTAGGAGGGCTTGCAAACAGCAGTTAATGGACCAGAAACACAGAGGTGAGTGGGTCCTGTGTATTGGCTTCCCGGTGCGGAAGGAGATGATGGGGGTGGGAGATGGGCTTGCTGCAGGGCTTGGGTTGGGCCGTCATACTTGTGGGAGGATGACCCTACCAGGCACCAAGCATCACCCACCAGCACCCTGTTGCTGAGAGCTGCCTGGGGCTTCAGGGGCTTCTCGTAGTCCTTGGTTGGTTAGGGGCAAGCCAGCAGTATGGGCCGCTCCAAGACAGTGGTTGCTCCTGTTAGGAGACAGGTGCTGTGCGGCCAGCCGCTTCCTAGGAGTGGGGCTGCCGGGGCTCCTCCAGTGCGTGTCCCCGGGGACTTGACACACGGCAAGCGGCGTCTCAAACAGGCCGCGGTCCTCAAGTTCCCACGACACATCGTGAAGGTGCGCAGCTGGGAGGCTTCAGCATGTGGACCTGGGAATATAACCCCTAGTCTATAAATACACGTGCAAATAGTTTAGAAATCTGAGCCCGTGTTTGGCCGGGAAGAAAACCTCACGTTTAAAAGATGCGGCGTCCAGCCCAATTCCTGAGCCACAGATGAGTAACAATCTCAAACGTGCCACGTCGGAAGCCAAGGCTGGACTCCCTGAAGACGTGCCAGACGCGCGTTTGAAGGCCACTCACAGGAGGACCCCTAGGAAACAAGGCCCACGGAGACCTTAGGCGCAGGAGGAGTCTGCCCAGATTGCAGGCGTTGGGGCGAAGGCCGAAGGAGGAAGTAAAACTCCCCGAACGCAGAGCAGGGCCGAGCGCGGCCCACGCAAGGATTCGGCCACCTCCGAGGTGGGGGGCGGGAGGACGCGCGTGACGAGGCGGCGGTGGCGGGGGAAGGCCTGGGCCTCGGGGGTGTCGGCCACGCGAGGGGCTGGCGGCCGGGGGAGCAGGCAGCTGGCACGACTGTCCCAAGTGACGCTCGGGCCTCCGCGCGCGGCGCGGCCGACGTGGGCCCAGGCCGCGGCTCTCGGGCGCTGCGTGGGCCCCGGAGGGGCGGGTTCCCACACACGGCTTCCGGACCGGGCCCCCGACGGCGGCGCAGCGCAGCGGGGGCTGTGCCGCGGGACACGGGGCGGCGCGCTCCCCGCGGTTCGAAACCACGGAGCAGGCGCCACGTGGCTCCGCCGTCCGCTCGGCCTCCACCGCTCGTGGGGAGAGGGCCGCGGGCGAAACGGGAAACCGCCCCGGGAAGGGGCGCGCGGCCGAGGGAGCCCACGCAGGCGGCCGACCCGCGGAGAAGCGCCGGGCGCGCTGCAGGAGACGCACAGCGCATGCGCAGCAGGCCCAGCGCCCGGCGGATGCCCCGACCACAGCGCCTCGGCTCACGGCCTGCCGCGGCGACGTCATCATGCCGGGACGCGCTGGGGGCGGAGCCTCGGATCTCCCCGCCAACCGCTCGCGCCCTACCCGCGCGGTGACGTCACCGCCCCCCCCCGAAGGAGGGGGCGTAGTTTGGGTAGCCTCCGCCTCCAGCTCGCGCCTGCGCTGCGCGGAGTCGTCATCGAACCCCGACGCGTGGTGACGCCATCAGGCCCCGACCCGGCGGGTGGCGGGGAAGGGCGCGCGAGCGGCGCGTCAGCCGGGTTGGCGCTGAGGGGAGAGGGCGGGGAAAGCGGGTGAACTGAGGGGTCAGGGAGGGGCGGAGAGCTGGCGTCCGGAACATGGCGGACCGCATCCCTCTGTACCCGGTGCGCAGCGCGGCCGCGGCCCACCGCAAACGCGCGGCCTACTACAGCGCCGCGGGGCCCGGGGCCGAGCGGCCCAGCAGGTAACGAGGCCGCCGTCCTCCGGCCCGGGGCCTGCCCGCGTGGGCCGCGCGGGGCGCTCGCCAGCCCGGACTCGGGAGGGCGTTCAGCCGTGGGCGAAGCCGAGGCTCGGGTGGCAGCGCCGGCGCGGCCGCCAGGCTCCGAGGAGGCCCCGGCGTCGGCCTCGGGCCGCTGTCCGGCGCGGGGCGCGGGCCGGGAGCTCGGTGGCCGCGTGGACGTGGGCGCGACGGCGCGGCTTCCGCGTGGAGTTAAAATACGTGCGTGGCGGGCAGTCCCTGGTGTCCGCTCGTGGGAAGCGCAGGGGAGCACGTCGCAGTTTGTTTGCTGAGCGCGCTTGCTACGCGCGTGTCAACAACGTGGGTGTCCCGGGCGGGACGTGAGATGCGGGGAGGTTAGTTGGTGGGAGGCGCCGGGTTAGCGGGCGGCGGTGGGACGAGGGCGGCGCCCCTGCTCTGTCGCCTCCTTGTCGCCCAGAGGGAGCAAGACCGCACCTCGTAAACGGCGGGGTCGTGAGGCGCGACCTACCAAGGGCGCTGCCGCCTCCGTGCGTGGCGGGGTTCCCCGCGTGGCCGGCCGCTGCATGGCCTCCCGCGCCAAGCCGGAGCGCGGTGTCCTTGTGTTTTCCTGCAGGACTCGCAGGGTGCCGGGGACCTGGCGACACGCGTGTGCGCGTGCAGGACTCGCTGGGCCGCCTGCGCGGGTGAACGTGTCAGTGACAGTCCAGGGGTGGACGAGGACACGACTGTCTAGGAGAACGCCGCGCGCTTCTCCGTGGCTTCCCGTCCCATTCGAGTCGCCCCGGGTCCCTGCCCACGTCCCGAGGCCCGTGTCGCACGTGCACGCCCAGGGCCCCTGTGCCCCCGCGGGGCGGCTCTCACTGCTGGTTTTCTTTGCCCGCCGTCGCTTTATTAGACGTCGGCGTAGCCACTGCGGCTCTTCGTACTGTCACTCCGTGTCAGCTGTGAGTCCGTGCGGCGGATGCGCGGCGGATGCGCGGCGGGCTTTCCGCTGGGTCGTGTTGTCCGCTGTGCGCTCTGTCGGTCTCTGCCTTCCGACTCGGGGTTTAAGCCACGTGCAGTTAGAGCTTCAGTCTGCCACTTTATCCTATTTTCTGGGCTGTTCTATTTGGTTGTTTCCCCTGACTCTCATTCCTCTGCTTCTCTCGGCTTCCTCGGGGATACTTGAACTTCTGCGTGGTTTTTGTAGTGTTTGCCCCGGGTATTGACAGAATACCCGCCTCAGACCACGTGCAGAACTCGCATTGCTACTTGACTATGTGGCGCGGGGTGTGCGGACCTTCCATCTTGGTCCTTCTCCCCAGCTTCTTCCCCACACACTTTAAAATCACGTCCTGAGTATCAGATGGTTTTACAACCTTTTGTTTAAATCATTGAATGTGATTTATAAAACTCATGATAAGGATAGTCTATTGTATGTACCCATGTTTTTGCTCTTTCTATCATTCTTCCTTCCTTCCTGAGGTGCCAGGATTCTCTCTTTTTTCATTTCCTTCCTGTCTGAAGAACTTCCTATAGCCAATCTTCAAATTTCTTTGTCTTTAGATGTCATTATTTTTCTTTTCATTCCAGAAGGATAGTTATATTGCGCATACTATTCCTGGCTGACAATTCTTTTCTTGGCTCTTAGAAACTCTTGTTTCACTCTCTTCCAGCGTTCATGGTTTCTGATTAGAAGTCTGTTGTCATTGGAATTGGCGTTCCATACGTAATGTGTCATCTTTTTCTCTCGCTGCTTTCTTTGTCTCTACTTTTCAGAAGTTTAATTATGATGTATTTTGATGTGGATTTCTTTAGGTTTATGTTGTTTGGCATTCACTAAGCTTGAAACTGTTGGTTTTATTTCACCAAGTTTAGGGAGTTTTTAGCTGTTGTTTCTTCAAGAACTCTTTCCTTTCTATTTCCAGGACTCCTGTGCTACAAAAGTTGCATCTATTGTTAGTGTTACATACCATGTTTCCCTGAAAATAAGACCTACCGTGAAAATAAGCCTCAACTAAGATCATTAGCCAGATGGACGCATTTAGTACGTTATGACGATGTTCCAGAAAAAGATGACATGACTATATTTGAATAAATGTAGATTGTTGTACATGAAAAAATAAGACATCCCCTGAAAATATGCCCTAATACATCTTTTAGAGCAAAAATTAATATAAGACCCCGTCTTATTTTGGGGGAAACATGGTAATTCCTTTAGGCTCTTTTTTTTCAGTCTCATTTCTCTGTTTAGATTGTATAAATTCTATTGATTTTTTTTTTCCCCTCAAGTTCCTTAATTCTGTCCTCTGCCATCTGTACTCTATTGTTGATTCCACCCATCGATATTTTATTTTTATTATTGTATTTTTTGTTGTATTTGTTATTGTATTTTTTATTTTTATGTAAGTTCTGTTTGTTTCAAGAGAATTTGTAATTTATCATTGAAGCATTTTTATGCTTTGTGCTTAAGATGCTGTAACGTCATTCCAGTATCTGAGTTAATCGTAGTTTTGGTGTCAGTTAATTGTCTTTCCTGATTCACATTGTGAGTGTTCTGGTTCTTGGAATTACTGATGGTTTTCAGTTATATGCTGAGCATCTTGTCTATTATGGAGGAGGATGTGAGTCCTATTTATATCTTTTCTAGCGGGAGTCCTTTGTCGTCGAAGAACATACTTGGTGTGATGTCATTTATTTTAAATTTGGTGCTGTTTATTTTGTGACCGAGGATGTGGTCTAAATTGGTAAGAATTCCAAGGCCCTTGAAAAGAGAGTCCTTGAAAAGAAAGTATACTTTTTCTATTATTGGGTGAAATGTTTATTAGACCCTGTTAATTAATGGTGTTGGGTTCTTCTATCTTGCTGGTTTACTGTCTAGTTCTTCTATCAGTTGTTGAGCGTGGGTTGTTAAAGTCTCTGATCATAGCTTTGTCTTCTTTTAGTTTATCAATTTTTGTTCCACATGTTTTGCACGTGTGTCATTTGATGCATACATGTTTGGGATTGCTTTGTGTTCTTGATGGAGTGACACTTTTATCGTCATCTAATTTTCCTGTCTGTCTCTTGTAATTATTTTGCTCTGAAGCTTTTTCTGACATTTTAACCACTCCTGCCTTCTTTCAATTAATGTTTTGCCTGGCATATAATTTTCCATCCTCTTCCTTTTTTTTTTTTTTTTTAATTACAGAACATTGGGGGACAGTGTGTTTCCCCAGGGCCCATCAGCTCTAAGTCGTTGTCCATCAATCTAGTTGTGGAGGGCGCAGCTCAGCTCCAAGTCCAGTTGCCATTTTCAATGTTTAGTTGCAGGGGGCGCAGCCCACCATCCCATGCGGGAGTTTAACAGGCAACCTTGTTGAGAGCTTGCGCTCTTACCACCTGAGCCATCCGGCCGCCCCTCCTCCATCCTCTTACTTTTAACCTGCTTGCATTTGAACTGAGTTTCTTGTAGTTGGCATATGGTTAGTTTCTATTTTTTATCCACTCTACCCATCTTGGTAGAGGCAACACAAATCGTTTTTTAATGGTAGTTTTCTTCTGAGTGTCCATACACAAGTTTCTTTGAATCGTAAACATTTTTATAACTATGATGAGGATCAAAAAATATTTAACTCGTTGTAAATATGCAACTTCCTTTGCTGTGATGGTTTACAGTTGAAAAGCTATTCTGAAGTGCGTAGTGACTCTTAAGGCCGTGTTTATCAGGGTGCCCAGGCCCAGGGTTCCGTGGACTCAGAGACACATTAAGGTCTACAGAATTTCCTCTAAAGGGATCTGTATGTAGTTCCCTCAAGTTTCCGAAATTGTTTAGGCCTGCTGGAATAGAGAACATTTTCCTGAGCTTCCTGCAGCTGACAGTGTGCTCAGGGATGGAGCTGGTGGTCGGGAACATCAGAGGATTAGGCTGCTGACCTGTGCTGACGGGCCCGTGTACCTTTGAATCTCAGGATCGCCATGGACATATCATTAGATACTGTACCATTAACTCGAGAGCTTGTCTTAGTTTATGTACAGCGTCCGTGTAAGTTCTTATTTCAAGAAATTGCTTTGTAGGTTTCTTGCAGAACACTTTCGAAGAGGAGTCGGTAGCTCCAAGGTTATTGTGTATACCGTTCACTTGGGAGCTCCCTTTCAGTGGGGGGGGCTGACTCACCCTCATCCTTGTTGTTTTAGCTACTAAGGTCAAGGCATGCTTCTCCGGCAGTTGCTTTATTTGTTACCTGTTTAGCTCCTCTGCTACAGTAGGAGGGAAAGTCCCACTGTCTCCGGTAGTTCATATGGTTTTGCTACTTATTAATGACTCAGTGACACAACTGAACTTGGAAGCTGTATTTCATGAAGGAAATGCCCCCTTTTTTAAAGCACTTTTTTCTATTATTAACATGCAGGCAAAGGGGGAAATGTTTATTTTTCTTAATGAAGACTGAAGCATTAGGCATATTTTAAATGTCTTTCTCCCTTCAGTATCAGTTGAGTTCTCAGAAATGTTTCTCATCAAAATGGAAATGCTAAGGCTGTTACTTAATATAAAAATTTGAGTTTAAGCTAGTTATTGTATTGATTTACTTTTACTTAGATACATGTAAATTACGTACCTTCTCTTACTTGAGTGTTTTGTTGAAAATTCCTAATTTTTTTTAAAACCTTTCGCAGCAGTTAAGATAGCTGTCTTCGTTTCTTATGTGGCAGTACTCTTGGGTTTGGTATCATTCCTTCTGTCGTCTTTGTTCACATTGTTTTTACTCATTTTTTAAATATTTCGAGAATTGTACTTAATTGCTGGAAACGTTGATTTTTCTTGAGTGACAAACCAATTAAGTGTATATGACACCAGGCAACAAAGACACTTAAGATTTTCTGCTTAGCCTGTCTCTGAAAAAAATCCATTATTCATCATCTTATTGTTTTTAAATACTGAGGAAAAATCTTCAATACAATAGGAAATTCACTTTGGAAATGGAATAAATTGCTTGCCAGTTCAAAGGCTCCATTTCTGAAGTCGCGGTTACTAAATGTGATGTTGCTTATCTCCATTATCTTTCAGACTCATTGTACTGCTTTTCTAGCATTAAAGCTGATGAGATTTTGACTTTGCTAAAATGTATGTCACCGAAAGAACTTAATGGAAAAGACTAAAAATCTCATTTTGTATACTATATTACTATATGTATGTGTGTTGTTTTGAATTTTAATTGCATTTTGTATAAATATTCATTTTCTAGTTGACTCTTTTTAAAGAAGTGATATAATACAGAGAATAAGAAAAAAGGAATTTTTAAGAGGAAACATGAATTCTGTTTTAGACCAGGTCACTGATCATGTTTGTCCCCATCATCTGAAATGACTTGTCACCTGTTGTAGGGCAGTTCTGTGATGGTACAGAAAGTAACTGGAGTACTTTGTAAAGGATCACACGGAGACATACTCGTTTTCATTGATGGAGTAAGGTGTTCAAAAGAGCTGAAAATAAATCACTGCTCCTTCTCCTGGCATACTTAGTTTCTCCAAAAGGTCTTCTGCCTTATTATTTTTAGTGACAGTATGGTTATTCAATTACGTATTTAACCAAGTCTAATCCTTTTCCCATGCTTTTTGAGTGCGCTTTGAAACAGCGCAACACAGTAATGGTCATCTATGTAGATAATCTTGTATACATTATTAATTTTCCTGGAATAGTCAGAAAATGTGGTTCAAGTTTACTTACATTACCAAACAAGGCTTTTGGTGCTGCTTCACAGGTGATTCTCTGCTCTGTTCTCACCTTTAACCAGGTACCAGCTGGAAGATGAGTCTGCCCATTTGGATGAAATGCCACTGATGATGTCTGAAGAAGGCTTTGAGAATGATGAAAGCGATTACCACTCATTACCACGGGCGAGGATCACGCAGAGAACACGCGGGCTAGAGTGGTTTGTCTGCGGAGGGTGGAAGTTCCTCTGTACCAGGTCTGTCATCCACTGTGGCCCGATTCCTGCCACTGAGCTTCTGTAGTTACGTTACTTACAAGCTTAGCCGTTAACATTTATGTTTAGGTCAAACTAAAGAAGATACTCTCAATGATACATGGAGACTATTAATAACACTAGGCAAAAACCAAGCGGTGCTAATCTGAAAGGGGTGGAAAACCAAAGTAACTTTTTTGTGAGACATTTTAAAGTTTAAAAGATGGAGAAAATTTGTGATTTTGTAATTAATGCGTGGTAAAATTAATTCTGGCCCCCGTATCGACATTTACTATAAACTGTGTTCCGTTCTCTTCCATCTTCAATTGTACTCTTATCACGAAAGATAACTATGGACCTGTAAAACACAATTTAATTATACTGTAGCTCTGTATATTACTTGACTTTCATATTTTGGCATGGAATATTTGAAATAAGTTCACTGGTGGTTGAGATAGACTGATGTGTATGTGATGTGTATTAAATCTGTTCACCTGTGACTTTAGAGTTTGGCATGTGAAAGCACAGTATGTCTAGGCCACTTTACCACTGACTACTGCCAACTGCAGGGACAGTCAGGACAAGATGGCAGCTGACCAGTGCCTTCAGGACTTGAGCAGAGCATGTCAAATAAGTTACCGTTCCTGCAGTCTTTCTGCTGTCCAAGGTTTGTAGTCAGTTCCTTTGTTACGATCATGAGCTTACATCCCTTTGTCCATAAAAGGAACGTAAATAATTGTAGAAAAATATCTTGTTCACCATCCTTCTCGTTATCCCACTATACATTGGCCAAAAGATGTTTTCATAACTGTTTTGACCTCGTGGTTAGCTCATAAAGTGGTGTTCAGACTGTACCCGGGAGACTCCCAGGGATTCTGAGGGATCCCTTGGGGATAGGTAGTGTGGGACCCGGTGGTGAGGTGAGCAGGGTTTAGCTTGTCACCCCTTTTCAGCTTCCAATCAGCGTGGTCTCTGTCTCATCTTGTATATTGTAAGCTTTTCACATGAAGGAGGGATTTCATGGCTAAATAGCATTTTAGAAATCACGGACTTGTACTAATTTAATAATAAATGTCATGGCTTTTTAAAAGAGGTTTTCTAGGTAACTAGCCAGTGTTCTTGGATGTTCTTGGAGTGTACTTTGTGAGTACATACTCAATTTTAGGGTTAATTTCTTCAATAGACATAGGGCATGCAGATCTTTTTGTTCTGTTGTTCTGGTGCTGTTTAGTGCTTTTCAAGGGTTAATGTATGAGGCCCCGTAAGGATGTCACCTTTTGTATTACTCACATCGGTAATTTGTCTTTCTCCGTTTTCTTCATTACTCTTGATAGGAAATTGTCAGTTTCACTCTTCAAACTTTTGGTGCCATCTTCGCTTTTGAAATTTTAAACTCGTCTTGAAATAAATTCGCTTTTATCTGAATAAATTCCAACTCACAGCAAAATTGCAAGAATAGTATAGAGAATTCATATATGCCCTTTACCCAGATTCACTAATTTTTAATGTTTTGCCACATTTTATCGTTCTCTTTATGTGTTATTAATATTTTGAGTCTTTTCAGACTGGATTGCTTACTTCATACCCCTTTGCATGTTAGTGCTTCAGTGTGTATTTCTCAGGAAAAGGCTGCTTTCCTGCATAACCATCATAGAGTTACCAGCATCAGGACACTTAACGTTGGTGCCACACTTCTCACCTGCTCCAGGTCCAGATTCCACTCCCACCTGTTGTCCCAGTCATATCCTCGTAGCCCCTTTGCTCTGGTGCTGCTTGTGGTTCAGAGTCGGGGGTGTTCAGGGGGCAGCCTGTTGCGTCTCCTTTTACCTGGACTCTTTCCTAGCGTTACTTTGTCTTTCATCCCATTGACGTTTTTGAGGGCAATGGACAGGTATTTTATACGTGTTTCCGGTGTTTGTGTGATGTTTCCTTGGATTGGATCTGGTGACACTCTCTGGGAAATTGAGTGTGAGTGACATTGGCCCAGGGTGTTTGCTTCCTGCCTCACTGACTTCTGGCCTTCCTTTTAGTTCCTCTCGTACTTTCTTTGGGTTTAATTTGGTGTTCTTTTTCTAGCTTCCTGAGAGGAATTCTCAGATCACCAGTATTATTTTCCTTTTTAAAAATAGATGCATTTAAGTTTTTATACATGATATTTTCATTATCACTCAGTTCAGATTACTTTTAATTTTCTTTGTCATTTCTACTTTAGTCCACGTTCAATTTAGAACTATGCTGCTTAATCTCCAAATAGTTGGGGATTTTCCTAGTTGTCTTTTTGTATTGATTTTTATCTTATAATTGCACTGTGGCCAGAGAGCATACTTGTAACTCTTTAAATTTCAGTCTTTGTAATGTATTGAGACTTGCTTTGTGATTCATCATATGGACAACATTAATAAGTTTACTCTGTGTGTTTGAAAATGATTTGTAGTTTTGGTTGTTGAGTGTGTTGCTCTGTATGTCAGTGAGTCATACTTGTTAATTGTCCGGTTGCAATCTTCATGTCCATATTCAGAGTTTGCATCTTTATTGTTGGTTACTGAGAGACTTGATTAATCGCCAGACATCATGTGGGTGTGTCTGCTTCTTTAAATTATGTCAGTTTTTGCTTTATATATTTTTAGAGTCTGTTATTAGATGATGCAAATTTAGGATGATTAGCTTCCTATTGGGTTGGCCTTTTATTGTCATTTGATGTCTGTCTTTATCTCTAATAATATTTTTTCTGTAAAGGCTTATGATGTCCAAATTCACTAACATGATACTAGCTTTCTTTGATTAGTGCCTGCGTGGTATGTCATTTTCATCCTTTTGTTTTTAAGAACTGTTGTTTTGAAATAATTATAGAGTCCCAAGGCATTGCAAAAATAGTTCAGATCCTTCGCACAGTTTCCCCCAGTGGTTACCTCTTAAATAACTGTAACATCCTATCAGACCAGGAGGCTGACATTGGTTTGATTCTATCATGTGTAGATTTGCGGAACCACCATTGTCATCGATGTACAGAACTGTCCTGTGACCATAAGGATCGCCTTTGTGTTGCTTTTTGTCGTCACATTCTCTCCTCACCCAGTTGCTGACCCTGGCACCCACTAGTCAGGTCCTAGCTCTGTATTTTAATTTAGAGAGTGCTATGTAACTGAAACCATTTAATACGTGATTTTCTGATGTTGGCCTATTTCCTTGAGATCCATTCAAGTTGTTGTATCAGTAGTTTGTTCCTTTTTATTGCCGGCTGGTATTCCATGGTGTGGAGGAAAGTTACTATTTGCCTGTTGCAGGATGTTTAGGTGATTTCCAGATTTGGATGTCACTAGTGAAGCTGCTGTGTGCCGTGGTGTACAGGGCTTTTTGTGTGGACGTGCTTTCATTTCTCTGGGATCGGTGGCCAGCGCAGTTGCTGGTTGTCTGATAAGTATATGTTTAGTTTTTAAAGAAACTGCAGAGCTAGTCCGCAGAGTGGCTGTACCATTTTGTATTCCCACCAGGAGTGTGTGAGAGCCAGCATGTCCTCATTCTTGTCAGAACTTTTTACTGGACCTGTTGTTAGTAACATAGTATGTGCAGTCCTGGCTTGCTGTGGTCTTAATTGGCATTTCCAGAAGACTCACGAGGTTAAACATCGTATTTGCCACTCATGTGTCTTCAGTAAATGTCTCTTCACATCCATTGCAGTTTTTAATTGGATTGTTTGTTTTTCTCTGTTGAGTTTTGAAAACTATGTTTTGCCTTGGAGTCTTCTGTCAGGCAGGTAGTTTGCAAGTATTTTCTTCCTTTCATTCTCTGAAAGGGTTTTTCACAAATCTTAGGTCTTTAGTCTTGATGAAGTCCACTTAATTGCTTTTTGAGGATTATGCCTTTGGTATTTTACAGGACTTTGTTTTTACCAAATGGAACATAGGCATATTTTGGATTTCATTGGCAATGTATTCCTTTTCTTAAGGAAAATACTAAGAATACATCTGAAAATGTAGGTGTTAGCAGCAAAAGCAGGCATTTAAGGGGACGTTAAAATAGCTCAGTCAAATCTACTAGACGTGTGTATAAAGTCTTAATAAATTCTGACCCTGTGGAAAAGCCAGCTGAACTGCCGTGGTAGGCCTTATCGGCCGAAATGGCCCTGAGGAATGTCCTCTGGCAAATGGAATGAGAAGTGACCTGACATAGCGTCTCACTGTTCTTGTTCAGGAGGCATCTCCTACAAGGAGAAGTGGTTATGAAATTAAAAGCTTCACCTTATAGAACAAATTGTGCAGTTAGCAACTTAGATGGGTCTTTTTTTCCTTACAAATCTTCAGTTTTGAATGTGTGCTGTTTTTTAATATCCTAGATACCATGCATTATAAACTTTGGTGTCACTACCATTATTAAATGATAGAGAAGATACATACAATTATTTAGTTTAATCGTAAGAAGAAAGTATTGGTGAATGTTGCAATGACGGTAGATAGCATAATTAGTGAGTTGTAACTATTTCAGTGTATCTCTATTTGTGGATTCTGTAAGTAGAGTGTGGAGCAGTAAGGCTTACTTTAAAATTCTTCAGGGACTCAGTAGGCTTCCATTTCTTCTGGTTTAAGAACTGCTTTCTCATTTGGAAAAATTCTACCTCTGACACGTGTAAATCTTTTTCTGTAATCTGTCTTCTGAAACTGAATGTCCTTCTGGTACACGTCGTATGTGTGGTTCTCTGGTGAGGGTGGGGGTGGTCTTTCACATGAGATGTGCATTTCACTCTTATCCAAAACCTCTGTCCCTAGGAAGGCGGAGCTCCACGTGGCATTTGCATGTGAAGGGGGCATGTGGAATGAGTGCTGGGGTTAGCGCTGGTTCTCAGTGGCCTCTGCATGTTCACTTAATGTGCAGCCCATTTTTGGTGCAGAGGCATGGGAAATGCTGATTCTTTTTTTTTTTTTTTTTTGAATTATAGTCTATTGAGGTGACGTGTTAGTAAAGTTACAAAGTTACATACATAGGTTTCAGGCGTACATTCTGTAATACATCATCTATATATCACAAAGTCGTGATGCAAGAGCCATGAATTGTTGGTGAATAATTATGGTCAGCTAACTTTTTCACGCAGCCTTTTCAGCACTTCCAAGTAGTAAACTTGGTTAACTGTCCAGTTGGTACAAATTCATAATGAATAATCCCTCTGATATCAAAAAAGTTTAGCGACATCATTGCAACAAGTTTGTGAATTTACCTGTCACACCTTGTATGTTAAGAAAAGTTATCCCACTGGAAACTTTCTGCTCTCCACCCAGAAATAATGGTTTGGAAGTCCAGGAAGGGGGAGCATTTGTGCTTTTGGGACCCTGACACGACTGGAGCAAGCACGGATTTCAGATTAAACTATGTATCGCACCGATGAAGACAGCTATAAGGAAATACAGCCAAGCTTTTATTATCATTAGACCATCTTATTGGACAGTAGTGTCCTTTTAATATACTAAATTGAGCCATACTTTTTAATTTTATATTAATGCTACTAGAAAAGTCATCTCTTAAGATTAAGAGGAAAAAAGTGATTGCGTTAGAGAAAGAGGCGGTCACATCAAATCACTGTGTGTATGTTGAGAATTACTAGTAACAGAGTGACCCTTTTCTCAGTATATGAAGCATTGACTGCTTCAGAATGTTAATGGCTTTATTTTTGCCAAGAAGAGGCTCTAAACAGGGAAGATTAATTTCCCTGAGGTTCTAGAAGTCATTACACAGTTACACAAGCCTCTCTCAGTATCCAATGTCAAATTTGAATTAGTGTAACTGACCAATTTTAAGAAAACTACCGATTCACATTAGATACGCTATTGGTGTCTGGTAAATACGGAAGCAGTCATTGTTGGCTATAAGTATGTAGAATTCATTTAAAAACTGAACTGGAAGCACACAGTATGTATCTTTTGTTTCATGCAGTTGCTGTGATTGGCTGATAAATGTTTGCCAGAGAAAGAGAGAGCTGAAAGCTCGTACAGTGTGGCTTGGACATCCTGAAAAGTGTGAAGAAAAACATCCCAGAAATTCCATCAAAAATCAAAAATACAACGTGTTTACCTTTATACCTGGGGTAAGACTGTTACATTCTTGAAAATGGTTGCATAGCAGAGATTGCTAACTTCCTTTGTTTTCATTGTTGTTGTTTTTTCAATTTTTAATTTTATTCTTGTTAATTGTGTCATAACGAAATCAACGTCCTTTTGCTTTTGAATCATCCATGTTTCAAATTGTTGTTAAACAATTCATACGCATTTTAATAGGTATGTCAGACTTCATACCTCTTAAGACTTTCAACTGAAGAAAATTTACAGTTTATTGTCTTCAATTCTAGATAAACATCATATTTATATTATTGTAGAAATAGTCAAAAAAGGCTAAGTAAAGTTATCAGGAAATAAGTCATACATTTTGTTTGGCTGAGAATTTGTGTGGAGGGAAAAATGGAAAGAAATGTTTAAAGCCTACCAAGGAACTTCACAGTTAAAATAATTCTGTTTTACACAAGCATAACTCAGTAACAAGATATGTCTTAGCATTTATAGCTGTCTTTTCTATTTCACATTATAAATTTCACACCTTGTTATATCATTAGTTATCTTTAGATATTGTCCTAATTTTAAATACTGAGGTTTAAATATTGTATTACTTCTTTTGTTGCTAGTGGTATATCTGGCTAAAATTACAAAACTAAGTTTATATGTATTTAGAATAGTTGGATAATTTTTGCTTTTTGTGCGTCATTCGCTATTTTAATGACTGATTTATCTTCCTGAAGGTAAAAGAAGCTGGTACTGATTATATTTCTATATCAAAGTTTTTGATATGTTCTAGGATTAACTCTTACCCTATTTTGCAAGAAAAATCTCTTGATTATGTAACATGGGATCTGCTGTATCTTTCATGTTTTCATTTAAATAATCATGCCAGCTTTATATTGGGCATTGATTGCCTCCCACCTCCCACCCATCCCGTTCAGCCAGTAGTTGGCAGGGCTTGCTGTGAATATGATCCTTTATTAAAATACACAAAACCAATGGCTCCAATGAAAAGACTGGTCTTTTGTTGGGATGATAAAATGTAAACTGTTATAGGCAGCTAACTATTCTCATGTTTCTTGAATGAAGCTATTGTTTTCTTTTTAAGTTTAAATTATTAAATACTCACAGATTGGCTAAGCATTGCACGTTTTCCTAAAGGTCGCTGAGTTCGTTCAGTAAACAGTATTGATTAGAGTGGGTGCTTGAAACCCAGCCGTGCAGCCTACCTTTGATCAGTGAATTCCCACGGCCTGCCAGCTTGGGCTGTATCCTGAAAATACCTGCTGATGTGTCTCCATAGCTATTACCATGTGAATGATGGTTTTTCTTAGATTGGCTCTTAAATTAGTCTTTTCATCTAAAATGTAGTATTTGAGAAACATTTGGTAATTGCACAGTAGGATTTCTATGCCATTGTTAGCACAAATGGCAATTTCTGAATTGCTAATAGATATAATTTATGCTAACTGAGATTTTTCAGAAATCACTGAGGAGAAAGAGAGCTTTTTCTCCTGCTGAGATTAATTTATGAAATGATTCAAAATGTTTTTAGAGAGCAATTGCACGATTATGAATATAAACGTGTTATCAGTGTAACCGGTTTTCCAGTCACACATACATGACTGTATGATGAGGCAGATAACTTCATTCTATAAAAGCTGTGTTTCCAGACTCTTTAAGTCGACAATAAGTACTTAACCCACTGCTCTGCTTGCATAAAAACAAGTGGCATCCAAGGGGATTTTGATTTGCAAGTTGCAAGTTTGTAATAAGTTTCACTGTAATTGTAATGTGCTATAGGAATCATTCTCATCTATAAATATAACTTGTTCCATTTTGATTTTCAATTTATTGATGTGAGAACTTATAAATAGAAGTCTATTCATATAGCAGATAGTGGCTTTCTTCCTTAAAGATAATTCTGTTTGAACAAAAATGCAAAAACAAAAAGCTGCAGGCTTTGCATTCCTAAAATTTTATTGAATGATGGTATTTATTTTATATTTGAAAATATTTTGAAGATCAACTACTAAAGGAGTATAAAGAGTATATCGGTAGCTGTCCTCCTGAAAATTGCTGTGTAATTTACATACCTCCATTTTATCATTTCTTATACTTTGAGGGAAATAAGTACTTACAGGAGATTAAGGCAGTTTTTTGTGGGGAAGTCATACCTGTTTATGTTTTGCTTGTTCACTCAATCTTTGTAAAGCTACCCAGATGGCCACATTCAGAAAATATGTTTATCATATTTTCTTTTTTACCATTTCATAAATGTAAGGTTAACACAGCTTTTCTATTGTAAGGTTTTCTGAGTCGTTATCAAGATACACATTTGTGTGTATTTTTACTGACTTTGTAACATTGAGAAGGCTTCACTATCTCATTTGCTTTGATGTGAATATAAAGATTCATTCATGGAATAGAAGATGAATGTGGAAAACCGGAAGATTGCATACAAGAAAATCAAAAGCTTTTCGAGGACACTTTGAACATTGTTGAAAGTTCTGTCTTTTTTTCAGTTTATTTTAAATATAATTTGGGGTAACCTTATCTCTGTATATGACTTAGTTATTGGAAAGTCAATGTCAAAGTTACTAAATTTACTATAAATAAGGGCATAAGTGTATTGCTTGATAGAAATATAGTTTGGTATTGTGCTAATTTTAATTATTTAACTGAGGTATTAAAGATTTTCCTTGGAAAGACTGTTAATTTTTTCTTTTCCTTTTTTAGGTTTTATATGAACAATTCAAGTTTTTCTTGAATCTCTATTTTCTGGTAGTCTCCTGCTCACAGTTTGTACCAGCATTGAAAATAGGCTATCTCTACACCTACTGGGCTCCTCTGGTAAAAGAAAAGATTTTTGAAATTAAGTAAAATTGTTAAATATTTAGAATATAGTCGTAAGAGTTGAGATGGGTAATAGAGAAATTGATCAGCTTTTACAAATGTGATATTGTTGCTGTGTGTCATTTCATTTTTGTTAAAAGATTTTACAGAGTTCTGTCACTTGAGTACTTGGCAGCCCTATAACAGCCCCCCGCCAGCTCCCTCCTGGGCCTACAGAGCTGCTGGGAAGGGCACTGAGCGGTCTGCTCAGTAACTCTTGACATCCTGACAGATGGATGGCTTTCACCTCTGGCTGATGGTGGTGGTGCTAAAGTAGCCCAGTGAAGTCCAGACAATTTCTGCTTGACAGCTCAGTGTATAAAACTTTTTGAAAGGCAGATGGTACTCATCATTGGATAGTTCCATTTCAAACACTCACTGTCTTGGTAGTTTTATGCTGTTTGCTCATAGTTTTTATTAATTTCCAGCTTATAGAGATAGACATGTGTCTTCTTGCTTCTTTCACCTAGAAAAATGTACTGTTTCCCATTGCCCCCTGTAGGGCAGACTCCCGAGTAACATGGCCAGGGAACTTGGGCAGTGAGGGGAGCCCTTTGTAGAAATCCTGTCCCGTTCCCATAGGCCAGGGTATCGGGGATGTGCGCGATGAACCATGACCCTAGGGAACAGAACCCCACATTCCCAATAAGGAAATAGTTTCCACTTATTAAATTTGCGAGATTGAAAGAGACCTTGTGCTGGCAGTATAAATTGGTGGTAGTGGAAACGTCAGTCTGTACATTCTCAGGCTACTGTGGTCATATGTATCAAAGGCCTGTGAAGGGATGCAGCGTTTTTATTTGAGGAATTTATCCTGAAGAAGTAATGATTGGTCACCAAGTCTAAAGAATGTCTGTTATTTTTGATGAAAAAATGATTTAAAGTTTCAAATGTCCAGCAATGGATTGTTTAACTGTGCTACATGCCATGCAGATGTTGGAATACTGTGTTGCTGTGTATTAAATACAGAAGTATTTAATAATATTAGAGGTACATGTATTAAAATAAGTGGGAAAATGGGTTAAAATATGGAAAGAATGACATATACACTCTTTGATCAGCCGGGAGTGAGTGTCTGTGTCCAGCTTGTCTAAGCCATGTGGATACAGCCGTGAATGAGACAGATGGTGCCGTCCTGACATCTCAGGTCTGGGGAAGAAAGAGAATTTGAACAGGTCCACATGCCCAGCAGCCAGCCAACGCTGAGGGAGAAATACAAAGTAGGATAGGAGATCAAGAATGATGCGGTTATTTTAACAGGGTGGTCGAAGAAGCCCTTCTGAGGAGGTGGGTGGCATTCGAATGACATCTGAGTGATGGGAGAGAGTGGGTGGGCCCCATACAGATCAGAGAAGCGAGTATGGCAGGCACAGGGGACAGTGGTCCCAAAAGGACTTAGGGCTACAGGACGCTTGGTGGGCTGCAGTGTGAGGACGGGACCACTTGGAAAAGAGGTGGGAGCGGGGCTGGCTCAGCTCCTCCAGGGCTCTCACAGTTCGTCGTGAATGGAGTGGGAGCCATGTGTTTGTGCCTGTGGCTTGCGCCCATGAGGAACACTGATGCTTGCCGTGCAGTGGGGAAGTTGGTGTGAAAGCCACCAGCCACGGAGAGGGGCTTTTTCTTCCTTCTTTTCTCTCAGCCTTTCCCCCCTGGAGGTACCTCTGTTCTGAAGCTGAGGTTATCATCGCCATGCAGCTCTTAGTCATTTCAGTACTGTTTGTGTCATTAAACTGTGCACTGTTGCTCTGCATGATTAAATTTCATAGAGAGGGTATCTTACTCTACATTTTTTTGCAACGTGCTTTGTTTTGCTTAACATCGGTTTGTAAAATTGACCCATGTTGACACGTATATCTGGCTCATTGATCTTTCACATCTCTAAAGTACTCCTTTTTAGGACTATCACAATTATTGGCCCGTCCTCCTGGGAAGGGAGACTTTTAGGTTGTTTCTCGTTTTTCATAATCACAGACTTTGCTGTAACGACCAGTCCAAATGCATGTTCCTGTGCACGCGCGCCAGAACTGCCAAAGGCCATATGTGCCCTGAAGTCTCATTTGAAAGCTCTGTTATTTTTCCATTTTCTTTTTAAACAAATGAAATCTTCAACAGGGGCTTCTTCCTAAATTCCTGAGTCCTTGGTCTTTCTCGACCAGTGGATTTTAACTGCAGTCCTACGTCCAGGGCCGGGTGTGGCATGTGATCTTGATATGCACTTAAGGTTATCAGTCATTTCTCTGCTTGCTCTCTAAGGTTTCGTAGGGTTATTCAAGCAAAAGGAATCAGTATTTCCATGTTTCACCTGGCCCAGAACTCTCCAGGGAGGCATAAACGCATCTTACATTTGATGTCTGATGTCCACTAATTTGAAAGAAAACAGGTTACTTCAAGCTTATTCCCTCTGCTCTCTAACTAAAATAGGGGTGTTTTGAAAACAGTGATAGCTTAATTAATAATCTTTCTTTTTCAATCACTTCTGTCAATGTTATGTACTAGCTTTGGCTCTGAACTAATTTCTGTTATATTTTCCCATATAATAGCAGCGTAAACTGAAAATAAGGTGATTTCATTGTACTGTTGTGTCAGGATGAAGAGTACCTTTCATATTGTTCAGGTTTCAGAACAAGTCTTCAAGGCAAAGCTACTGTAATCAGAGTGACAGAAAGATTATAATGCTTCTATCACAAGTAATAAGGTGGAAGAGAGCTGACCATGCAAAACATTTTTAGGTAAAGAAATTAGGGATTTTTAACTGCATCTTCCACATGAAATATATTCCTGGTACTTTGTTAATACATAATTGAAAACAAGATAGGCTGTAGAAGTGAGAGTGATTTTCAAACCCTTCCTTTTCTCCACCCTTCCTTGTGAGTGTGTCTGCACATTGGAGGTGTGAGCGAAGTATGAAAAGGAAAACAAAATCAATTTCTGGGGCTCCAATCTTTCAGAGACTTGTCACAGTCACGTGTTCTTTTCGTGTCTATTTCCTATCTGTTAGGGCTGGAGGTACATTTCTCATAAGGTTTTTGTGATGTTGAAAAGGTAACTCATTTCAGCTATATAGAAAGGTGTCTGGCATAGAATATTCTTCAAAGGGAAACTGATACTATAACGTATCAATAGAATTTATTCTCTTTTTACAAAAATATATATTGTTTTGGCACTTCCTCCAGTTGGTTCCTGGGTTATCTGGAGAAACAGGAGAAAGGAGTTCCAGTTCGGGGCACAAGGTTTAGTCCCAGGCTGGAGACAGGCCACGTGGGACCTGCCTGCCATGCAGTCTGACTGACAGGCTCGTGCACAAGCACTGTTCTTTGCAGGTGACAGTGTCTCATCGCGATGCTCTCGTGTTCAGGTCTGCTTTTCCCAGTAGCAGCGCCATAGCTCACTTATCTGACTTGGTGGGGGCTGAGGTCACGGCAGGGCCCAGCGGGTCCTGTGGGAAGACTTGCTCACCCACACCTTCCGTAAACCACCACGTCTTAGGGCTCAGTGGAGACTCGGCAGATGGAGACTGAAAGTAGAGGCCCACGTGTTGTGGACAGTGGTTGTGAGGAAATGCTGGCCACGGCCTCGCCTGTCCCTCACCGAGGTTCCTCCCTCGGTTAGTGTGGGTACGTGCCAGTCGGTTCTTATTTGGACAGCTGTGCGATTTCCACTTTCTCGTACTTAGTGCTGGGAATCTTGCTGTTTTTCTTTAGGATATGTTTCTGGAAGTGAAGTTGCTCAGTTAAAGTGTAAATTTTAAGGCTTTTTATAATTCTAATTTTCTTACAGCTTTTTTGGGGTATCTGCTGCTTTGGATTTTCATATATTTTTTGGTCTTTTGCTAATTCTAGTTCTAATGAAATAATGAATTTACATTCAAGTAAGAGTATTTCTGTGCCCCCAAGTAATAGGTTTTTTGATGACCACTTGATTCGTTGCTGCTTTGTCACAAGTTACCAGCTTTGGAAAACCCAGCCATATGTCCATCCCTAGAGCACATACTTCCCTGTAGTATAGAGCTGTTTAGTCATAATATAGAACTCTCTCTTGATCTTAAAATCTTGTACTTTGCACAGCTACAATACCCCTAATGCTGGAAGACTGGGTACTGTCTCCCTGAGATCAGGAACAAGACGAGATGACTGCTCCCATTGTTACTCAGCACTGAATTGAAGGCAAAAGGAGTAGGGCATTTAGATGGATAGGAAGAAGAAAGGCTACCTCTGTTTGCGGGTGGTATTATCTGGTATGTGGGAAAATCCACACACAGAAATATTGGAATTCATGAATGAGTCAGGTTGTAGGATACAAGCTAAACATACAAACACCATTTGTATTTTTATACACTAGCAATGACCATCCAAAAATGACATTAGGATAACAATTCTGTTTATAATAGCATCAAAAAGAAAAAAAGGGAATAGATTTAGCTAAAGTATAAGATCGCATACTAAAAACTATACATTTTTGAAAAAAATTAGAGATCTAAATAAATGGAAAGTCATTCCATGTTCAAGAATTGAAAGACTTAGTATTACTACCATGACAGTGCTCTCCAAATCGATCCTCAGAATCAGGGCAGTCTCTGTTTAAACCCTAGCTGGTGTTCTGCAGATAGGGACAAGCTGGTCCTAAAATTCTTATGAAAATGCAAGAGACCCAGAGTAGCCAGTAAAACCTAGAACAGTAGATCAAAGTTGGAGGACTCATACTTCCCATTTCAAAACTTACTACAAAGCTAGTGTAATCAAGACCGTGTCATGCTAGCACACGGATAGATGTGTAGATCAAGCAACACAATTGGGAGTCCCGAAATAAACCTTTCCCTTAATGATAAATTGGTTTTTGGCAAGGGTACCAAGACAGTTCAATGGAGAAATAATATTTTCACCAAATGGTGACGGGAGCATTGGGCCATGTGGACTGAGGCTGGGGCCCTGCACTGGCGTTCAGGGCTGACTGCGGAAAGAGGAGTGCATTCCAGTAAATACAAGAAGCGTGCTCCAGTGGCCCATATAACGTACCCAGTTGGCTGTACAGAAAAAACTAGAAGAAAAGATTACTCTCCTTTCAATGGGTGTTCATCCATGGTGTGTTGTTTACAGAGTAGGCTGCAGCACGTGCATTAGCAACACGGCGCCTGCTGACAAGGTCTCTTGGATCACAGGGAGACTGTTCACATGTCGTGGCAGAAAGTACATACATAGCTTTTAAAAAGATGGACATTAGCCACATGGGTGGTGTCACGGTTCACAATAGATTACGAGAGTATAAAAGTGTTAGAGAGCATCAGATTAGTCAGGTTTTCAGTTCAAAAAAGAGAGAAAAGCACTGTGACTACGCCTGTGTGCTCAAGTGCAGTTAGTTGCGTGATGTGCTATGTAAGAAAATCGATCAGTTTAAATATCACTTGGGATTGGCTTTGTGTTTCGAAATGCTTTTTTTCTATCCGAAGTAAGGTTTAAGTGCAGAAATGATAAAATCTTTATGTCAGTCTTTGCCAATTTGATATTTGAATGTCTGAGTGTTCCAAACCTAATTCATGGGTTTATTGAAGATTGTTAATTTGTTTTCCTTTGGGTTACTAAGTATTTTCTGATGTTTAGCTTGAAGTATATATTACGATGTGAATTTTTAAAATTGGCTGGGGTGTTGTAAAAATTGTAAATCTTTTGCTATATATAATGTCATATTCTTTTTATAGTATTTCATTGTTACTTTTCATCGTTTATCTTTGTGTTCATTTATTTTATGTTTTAAAAATAATATACAGTTGACCCCTGAACAGCATGGGAGTTAGGGTGCCACACAGTCAAAATTCCACATAGAACTTTCGATTCGCCCAAATCTTAGTTGTTCCTGGGCATCCGTGGGGGATGGGTTCCAGGACCCCCTACAGATACCAGAATCCATGGATGTCAGTCCTGTGTATAACATGGCGTGCAGCTATGCTGAGTCAGTGGCAGGTGGCCTCCTGCAGCCGTGGACTGACTCCCACCTGCAAATCAAAACTGGTACAGGTATTTATTGAAAAAAATCTGTGTATAAGTGGACCGTGTTTTTCAAGAGTCAACTGTAAATTGAGGGGGAAAAAGGTAAAACTAAATAGTAAAAGAAGTTTCCCTTTTTTGTTAAAGTCAAGTTTTCTCAAATACCTGATTTTGTTTTGTTTAGGGATTTGTCTTGGCTGTTACTATCACGAGGGAAGCAATTGATGAATTTCGACGTTTTCAGCGAGACAAGGAAGTGAATTCACAACTGTACAGCAAGCTTACAGTAAGAGGTTAGTTAGCAAGACACTTTTAATCCAGTTTATCGTTTGTTTGGTGTAATCATCATTTTAGAGTTGACATAAACAAAAGAAAACGTGTCTTCTGTTACTGGAAATAGCATTATGTGATTGCATGTGGTATCTAATTAATTGTCTTATAATAATATACATATAGTTTCAGAGTATATTTGTATTCATTCTCTAGATGCTTGGATATATGTGTGTGTGATTATATATACACACACGCACATACACACATATGTTAGTAATTGCATAGTGTGCTCTGTTAGGATTTGTGTAGAATGCTTGTGTACTTGGACACACGTACCCAACTGGTGTTCACACATTTTCTGTGAATTGTATAATAGTATCACCTTATTTAAATCTCTCTTTGCATTATATTTTGTATACGATTGTAAAGTCAGACTTCTAATATCAGGGCTATGCTTAAGTAATGGGCTTTGAGCACCTAAAATAAATGTCATGATCCCAGGTGGTAACTGATATGTGCCTATTTCTCCTTCACCTTCATTCAGGGCTTACCGCTCGGTGTTTAGTCCGACTAATAGAAAAGAAGCAATGTATTAGAAAGGAAATGGGTGGAGCTATTACAAATAGGCATTGTGACAGTAGAAAAGTGACAACGACACCTTGGCAATGAGGGAAGACATTGCAAAACTAAATGGGTATGCATAATAACCTTGGAGTCTGTTTAGTAGGAAGTTTAGAGTGGCTTCTGTTTATATGAGTACATGGACATCTGTAGAATGAATTATTTGAAATAATCCTGTCCAAAAAGATTAATTTACAGCATATTGGGATATATTTCATATAACATAAAATTCATCCATTTAAAGTATGCAGTTCAGTGGTTTTGGGTATACTCAGAGTTATGAAACCATCACCACCATAATTTTAGAACATTTTAACATTCCAGGAAGAAAGCGTGCATATATTAACAGTTACCCTCCATTCCTGCTCCTTCCCTACCCTCCTCCAACCCCAGCAACCCTTAATCTACTTGTGTCTCCAAATTTGCCTCTTCTGAGCATTGCACATAAATGGGATCATCACTGCAGCCTTTTGTCACTGGCTTCTTTCACTTGGCAAAATGTTTTCAAGGTTCCACGTTGTGGCATGTTTCAGTACTTTCTTTTTGTTGACAGATAATGTTCCACTATTTGATGTATCACATTTTGTTTACCCATTCATTAGTAGATGGACATTGGGATTATTTCCACTTTTAATGCTGTTATGAACATTTGTGTACAAGTTTCTGTGTGAACATGGTTTTTATTCCTTTTTTACACATTCCTAGGAGTGAAACTGCTAATTTATGTGGTAACTATGTTTTTGATGACCTGTCAAATTGTTTTCCTAATTGGCTACGTCATTTCACATTCTCACCAGCCATGTATGAGGGTTTCAGTTTCTCCACATCCTTACCGACACTTGTTATGGTCTCTTTTTTATTGTAGCTGTCCTTGTGCACGTGAGGGGGGGGGTCTCCCTGTGGTTTCGATTTGCTTTTCCCTAAAGCCTGAGGATGCAGAGCATCTTTCCACATGCTTCCTACTGGCCATTTGGAAATCTTCTTTGGAGAAATGTGTATTCAGATTCTTTGCCTACTTTTTAACTGGGTTATTTTTTTTTTCTTTATTGAGTTGTAAGAGTTCTTTATGTATTCTGGCTTTAAGTCCCTTGTCAGATACATGATTTGGAAATATTTTGTCTCATGCTTTGGGTTGTTTTTTTCTCTTTCTTGATGGTGTCCTCTGATACATTTTTAATTTTAAACAAGTCCAGCTCATCTATTTTTTCTTCTGTTGCTTGTGCTTTGAGGGTTTTATCTAAGAAACAGTTTGCCAACCCAAGATTACAAAGATTTACTTCTATATTTTCTTCTAGGAGTTCTATAGTTTGAGTTCTTACATTCAGGTTTGTGATTCGTTTTCATTTCATATTTTGTGTACAGTCAGTCCACATTCTTTTGCATGTGATTATCAAGTTGTCCCAGTACCATTTGTTGAAAACATTATTCTTGATTGAATTGAAAAATTAATTATTAAAAAGCTTTGATGCTTAAAGTCTGGCATGCTAGAGGAAAAGTGTGTTGTAGACCAGAAGGTTAGCTTTAGTTTTGCAAAAAAGAATCCCCAGAATGGCCAGGTAAATAGGTGTAACTGTGCTTTGTCTTTTTTTTTTTAATATACTATAGATCCTGGCTTGTTTTTAAGATTGTTTTAATTGTGGTATTTGTGCAGAGCAGAAATTTGTTTCTGTGCATTAATTGTGTCATTCAAAAATAAATGGTGTGGTGATATCAGTGAAAATGGCAGCTCCACATGTCCCTTCTTCCACAGAAAGAAAAACATCATAATGTTCCCATATCAGATTAGAATAGGCAGAAGAAACAGTCAGTGATCTTTGAACCTAGGTCACATGAAATAATCCAATCTGAGGAGCAGAAAGAAGAATGAAGAAAAATAACTCCTAGGAGACTTGTGGGAGAACATCAAGTGTACTGATTTACACGTAGCGGAATCTTAGGAGGAGAGGAGAGACATAATTGAAGGAATAGCCATTTACTTCCCTAACTTGATAAAAGACATCAGTCTATACATTCAGGGCATTCACTGAACCCCTAGGAGGATAAATGCAAAAGGAGAGCCACAATGAGACATATAGTCAGACTGTTGAAACCCAGGGACCAGGAGAACATCCTGAGATCAGCCAGAGAACAGCCACCCATCACATATAAAGGGTCTCCAGTCAGATGATGAGAAACCAGCAGGAGGAGCCCAGTGGGGTGACATTTAAAAAATAGGAAAAAAAACTGTCAATCAAGAATTCTATATCCAGTAAAAGTGTCCGTCAAAAACGAAGGAGAAATTATGACATTCTCAGATAAATTTAGAATTGAAAACAGGAAATTCAAGCAAATACACATACATCTGTGTTCATTGCAGCACTGTTTACAGTCACCAAAAGGTGATAACCCAAATGTCCTTCAGGGGACGACTGGATAAACAAAACTGTTCTGTATTCGTATATTGCAGTGTTAGCCAACCGTAAAATTTAATGAAATACTGATATATGGTGTAACATGGATGAATCTTGAAAATAATTATGTTGTGTGAAAGGAGCTGGACACTGAAGGTCCCATACTGTGTAATTTCATTACATGAAATACACTGATATGTAAAGTAATTGGGATAGAATGCAGACTGTGGTGGCCTGGCCTGGGGATGTAGGGGATGGGAGTAAGTGCTCCATGTGGGGATGGAAGTGTTTTGGAACTTGATGGGGTTGGTTGTACAACACTGAATGTCCTCAGTGCCACTGAATTGTCCACTTAAAAATGGCCGATTTTATGTTATGTCAGTTTCACCTAAAAGGAATGCAAAATTTTGACAAAGACATACTGATACTGTCTTTTATATTTCTGTGATAGTTGAAGTCAAAATACTTTATAAATAATTTTTAGTAGGTTTATTGCAAATACTGAAGGAAATTTACCTTTAAAAAAAATTGGTCATCGTTGCTGGTGATTTATGAAATGGACATGGTGTAGTGGTAGCTGCTGTTTCCTGTGTGGCAGATGACATTCACCATGTTCCTCTGTCCGGGGGCGGGGAGGGGGTGGTATTATCTACAGGTTACAGATGTGAAACCTGAGGCCCGTGCTGAATAACCT
The DNA here is from genome assembly GCF_964194185.1 of Rhinolophus hipposideros. NCBI lineage: Eukaryota > Metazoa > Chordata > Mammalia > Chiroptera > Rhinolophidae > Rhinolophus > Rhinolophus hipposideros. The sequence goes on along the minus strand of NC_138063.1, from coordinate 669,579 downwards.
GCACTGAGTCAAGTGAATTCCCATCTGAACCTGGACCATTCTGGCCATTCTGACACCCAGTATTGTTTCAACTGCGGTGCGTTGCTTTGTGGCTGGTTGCTCTGAAGCAAATGATTGATGAGTAAAATCTAGGGCATAAGAAATACATGTTTATGCTTATTATTGGGCACAGTTTAAAATTTATTTTGTTGTCGAGAATATTTGCTGCCCATCTCCTTAATTTCTAATATTTCACAGTTACCTATCTGAATAGCATTGGTGGCTACTTGTGTGATTTACTGTGGTTTGTTGTGTCATTTACAATATTAGAACTTTTAATATTTGGAATTTTTCAGCACATCCTTGTAGAAATACACTGGAAAATGCTCTCTATTTTTAAGGAAAGCTACTTCCACTTTTAAGTATGCTAATGTCTTAAAGATGTTTCGTCTGGGAGCCGAGCATATTTTAACTGATAGATGATCTCTCAATCATTAGTCAACACTGATGATTTTTAGTTAGCTCTTTGTTTTATTGCCTGAGAAGCTGCTTTTCTTGTGTGGGAGTTTTCCATATCTGATGCTGCTCCTTTCCTTCCTTTCTCCTTCTTTAGGGCTGCTCTTATTCTTAATTTTTGTCTCCTAGTGGAGGAGAACATAAGTAGATCCCCCTGCTTGTTGGCAGCTCTTGTAGGATTCCTGATAAAGGGGAGTGGGAACTGCGGGCCACTTTCCCTTCTGGATCTTGGCATCAGGGCTGTGTTTTCTTGCTGTTGCTGGGAGAAGTGAGTACCTTGTATACCGTGGTTGTAATTACCCAGTTGACTAGTTCACAGTTCAATTCCACAAATATTTACGAAGCACTCACTGTGTGTTCGGTGCTGTGATAACCTCAGGAGATTCAGACTTGAGTAAGTCCTGTGTTTTTATAAGAGCTCATGCAGTACTCTAGCAGGAAGGATAAACTCAGAGGTCTCTGATTTTGTTTTAATCGGCCACCAAATCGCAGCAGGGCTAAATTACATCAACCAACAGTGAGTGTCTTTTCCAATCTTAAACCTAAAGCTAACGTGAGACTTTATATGTAGAAATGGAGCTTGACTTAGCTCTGTGCTACGGTTTCATACAGCTTGTGATTGTTTTCCAGTCTGTCGTAGGTATTTCTTTTAATAGTCCTGGCATTTTGTTGTTTAACTTGTTTTGTAGGTATTCAAACATGTGCAAGAGAGAAGAAAGTCTGCTGTTTTTGAACCTTATGTAAATTTGTGTGTGAGAGAGAGATGTAAAAGAACATTTACATATTTACATGTTTCTGGTTTTCCACTTTCCTTGCCAAAAAGAAACCTACTCATGTAGAGAACAAAAGGAGACCGTGAGCCTTATTCCTACATGTAGAGAACAAGAGGAGACCATGGTCCTTATTCCTACATGTTTTCGTCTTTGATTCATACTACCCACACTGTGTTGTTGCATGCTTGTGACACATTTAAGTGTCGCATTTCAGAAATTCTGGTTTTCACATTTAAGAAATTTACGGAAGGTCTCAATGAAAGTTTGTCATCTTTTAGTGACATTTACTTTGGGAGTAGTAATTATTCCTTTAAAAGTCAAGAGATTTTTAATACCCTCTTTAGTGTTTTTTGTATGTTGACTATGCATTATATGCAGTTTCACAGGGAAATCATAAAATGCAAATGGTTTTATGAGTTACTATATTTTCTAGTTGGCAAAAAGGATTCTTTTTGTGACCGTCGTATGGTAAGATAGTTTTTAAAATAGTATACTGAAGTGTTAGCTAAATTCCTATCAGAAATTGCTTAGCAACTGATACACCTGGAAGTAATCAGAGTTGATCGCAGCAGCCCAATAGTCAGAGAAACACTGATGACTTTCCTTATTTGTTTACGTGGTGTCACCTCTCATTCGTCCATGTTTATGACGGTACAGACGAAATACACCACCAGGAAGTGGAAATTGTTTCTGTGTGTTTGCGTTATATAGTCAAAGCAGTTCTTGGATAGACACGCTCAGCTTTTCACGTATTCATCTCAGAGTCCCTTTTTGTGAAGTAGACGTAAGTCATCTTTCTTGTCTGTGGTCTGAGCAGCGTTTGGAAAGAATCCACTCCCACAGTTACTCAGTAATATTCAGCACGCATTACTGCATTGTTCCTGCCCAGTAAGATGTGGTGATCTGTGGTGTGTGTCAGGCACAAACACACACTTCAGATTTATGATCATACTGGTCTAGTGATCTGTGGCTATACCCAGGTGGACACACACACTGAGGACAAATACCCAGATGCAGGAGTAGCCGTAGCCGCCCATTACCCACATGGCCAGTGTGTTTTCTCGGCTCCCCCTGACACAGCCTATGAATTTATTTCTTCATGATACTCACATGTGACTGTTTTTATTACATTGTTGGAAGATGAGGGCCTGGAACACAGGAAACATGAAACACTTGCTGGCTCACATAGGTTCCTTTCTTAACACGTAGGAGCTGTGTGTACGCATGTCTGGTACACCCGAGGCTTCCCTTTGGTAACTGGTCTTACTTTGTGATTGCCTCCGGTGAGTGCACCCCCGCTCCCAGGCTGGGCAGACTGATTGGCACCCGGCACATGGTGTGCCCTCAGACAGTGGGACAGTGAACACAGTGAGGACTGTCCAGGTCAAATATGACAAGTTCCAAGCCTGATAGATGCTGTCAGCAAGCTGCCAGGAAGGTTGCTGCGTTCACACAGGAGCGTGCCACACGGGACTCTCGCCCACTGTCATGGTCCTCTGTACACAGAATGTTTTTCAACTTAACTTGACTGGAGCAAAGTGCTCTCATTGTGTTTTGCTTGCTGGTTTTAACATTTCATTGTCTGGTTTTGATCTTTTATAGAAGTTTATTCACCTTTTTTTCCTATTTCCATTGTTACCTTATTGTAATTTCTATACTAAGAGAAATTGATCACATGTAGCAAATATTTTTATCTTGTATGATTCATTTTTTATCATTTTTTAGATGTGCATAAATTTATAGTTTTTCTGATCTTTTGCTTTTGTCGTTTTACTTTAATCTTAGAGAATCCATTTAATCCCAGTTAGTGTATTTTAATTTCTTTACACTACTTAGGTGTTTTCATTTTTTTGTGGTTCAAGTTACTCCATTTGAAATTTTATATTTAAAGTATGTGTTACACGCAGAAGGAATCTGTCTTTTCTTTGGTTTCCCAAATGGTTAGTTAGTTACTTTAAAACCAGCCATTAAAGTTACGAGAGTTCTTTCCTCAGGCCTTGGAGCACTATGTGGCCTTGTTGGGGCCCTCCCTCTGCTTTCTGCTCTGTTCCATGCCGGCTGTTGCCAGCGTTCCTTTCTGGTGCATTCTAGTGGCTTGGGGAGCCTCTCCTCCCACCTCCTTCCCCAAACAGGAAACATGAGACACTAAAGACATAGGGGATCACTGAGAAATGTCCCCTCTGCTCGTGAAGTAGACCCATGACACTGAAACCTTGGTCACAGCCACTCAGCAGTCTCTCAGGGTCCAACTATCAATTTCCTCACTCTTTCAGCAGCTGCTGACAGCAGCCTGCACACTTGGGAGCTTCGACAACTCAGCCACCGTCATGTGGGTCAGTGATCACGTGGAGGAGACGGGACTGGGACAGATGGCGGCTGCCCTTGGCTCCTCTGACCTCTGTCATGACTGGCACAGCCGGGCATGCCCTCTTCACTGGGCCCTGGGTGTTGGCACGCATTTGTAGGTCCATGCGCGAGGGAGGCCGCGGCTCTGTCCATCTTCTCATTGTAGCGACTGAGAGTCTTAGAACTTGTTCACTAAGAATGACTTGTAGTAACAGTATGTTGTACCTTAAACTTTGGTAGAGATTTAAGTTTAGCTACAGAAATAAAAGATTAGGCAGACAGTGTTGGGCCTGGCCAGGACTTCGAGGCGTGTCCCGTTGTCATACTGGTTTGGCACTGTGCTGCGCCGCCCTCTCATGTTCTGTTCATACTCTAATATTATTAACATGAGAGAACTCTTTTCACTGCTTTTACCATGAACTATTTTCCTTAAACATGTCGTTGCAAGCAAGTTCCATTGAAATAAATAACGATTGCTAGATAATGCCTAAAAATTAAAGGTTTTAAATATAAATTCTGTCTGTTATCATGTGACGGAATAATAACTTCCTTTCTCCAATATGTAAAATATTGATTAAGGAGTCAGATAAAGGATATGTTTTCTGTTTCAAAATATTTAAAAATTATTTCCTACATTTATTACATCTTATGACTACGTTTCTTTCTCTTCTTTTTAAATGTGTCCATGACAGAGAGTGTACAAAAGCAAAAGAATGGGTAGTAGGAGAGAAAATAACATTAAATGGTAAGACGGGACTTCTGTTGAGTGAACTCAGGGAACATGAGATCAGTGAGGTATCTTCACTGCCTGGTGCTTAGTCATAAACGTAATAGTGGGGTTCAGACATGAAGCTTGAAGTGACCAAGGCAGAAATAATTTAAAAAGACATTCATTTGTGGCTATTTCCTGACTGTTACTACACATATACTTATTAGTTGTGGATATAGCTTAAGATTTGTTGCACATGTACGATGTGTGATCAAACAACACGATGAATGTTTAAATTTAAAAAGTTTATTACAGTAAAAGACACATTGCCATTAATCCCCCTGAAAATACTCCCCCTCTCTTCAAACACACTTATCCCATCGTTCTTGCCACTTTCTGAAGCAGTTCAGGAAATCCTCTTTTGTGAGTGTCTTTAGTTGTGCTGTTGTGGCTGCCTCGACGTCCTGAATCGATTGAAATGTTTATCTTTCATGGTCATTTTGACTTTGGGGAAGAACCAGAAGTCGCACAGTGCCGGATCCAGTGAATAAAGTGGACGAGGACACACTGTCATGTTTTTATTTGACAGAAAGCACTGTATACCAGAAGCGATGTGTGTCACAGAGCGTTGTCATGATGGAGGATGATTTACCGCACACTTGAAAACACGCTTCTCAACCATAGCTCAACGTAGCTCACATCCAACTGACCTCACTGAACAAGTTGGAACTTGTCACACACTGTTACAAAGGTTTGACGCGCAGCTTCCTATATTGAAGATCCCTGCCTTTCTGTTGGATGTCACACATCGCTTCTGGTATACGGCAATTTCTGTCTAATAAAAACATTACAGTGTGTCCCCATCCACCTTATTCACTGGATCTGTCAACCGTGCAACTTCTGGCTCTTCCCCAAAGTCAAAATGACTGTGGAAAGTAAACGTTTTGAATCAATTCAGTGCATGGAGGCAGCCACGACAGCGCAACTAAAGACACTCACGAAAGAGGACATTCAGAACTGCTTCAGGAAGTGGCAAGAATGATGGGATAAGTTTGTTCGAAGCAAGGGGAGTATTTTGAGGGGAATTAATGGCAATGTGTCTTACTGTAATACGTTTTTTTATTTGAACATTCACTGTATTTCGTGATCACACCTCATAATTCTAAAGAACGTTGCTATTTTATAGTATGAATAAAAAGTAGCTCCGTCCCTTATGTGTTTAATATATAATTGAGGAACATGAAAAATACAATATTTATAAAGCTTATTGATAGCCTCCAAACACATTTTTAGGAACTTGTTTGGTACAGTTGCAACTTAGCTGCTTTAAGAGGTGTTTGGGAAATAAGGTTTATGATGAGTTGAATGAAGTCTAAAAGTCAGTGAATGACTGGTAATGTTAGGTTTTGATAATGTACCGTGAACTTACCTCTTGTTCTGTTAGCTTTCAGAATAAACTGAACATAAAAGAATTGGACCTTTTCCCATTTTAAAACAGTAGTTACAAAAATGTAAAGAGACTCACAAGGCTGTTGTTAGTCCTAAAAGGGAGACCCATGGGGATAAGAAGACCACTGAGACAGTAGGGAGGGAGAAAGAGAGGGGGAGAAACAGAGGGTAAAAAGGAGGGAGGAAGGCAGGGAGACAGAGGAAAGAGAGGAGGAAGGAAGTGTGTCCAGAGACACAGGGATTGAGCTAAAACTTGGTGTCTCAAATGCCTTTGTAATGCTTCGTCTACTCTATATGATGCTAACATGATACTATGTCGATATTGTATACTATATTTTATGCATGACTATTGTACACTAGACAGTATATAGGTATCTTAAGAATTTATACAATATATCATGGAAAAGAATCACTTTTTGTAATAAAGCTTTAGATCTCAGTTTTCAATCCTGACCTGTATCTGTAAAGCTACGCATGGAGCGTGATAGTCTATAATTTTCTGTTTCTTGTTTTCTGTTAATTATGTGCCAGTCAGTACCATTCAGAGTATTACTGTTAGGACTTTACATGTCTACGTGACTCAGTCTTACTCATCAAATTATCTATTTAGTGATGTTTATGATCCTCAGTGCCTCAACTACCCCTGGAACAACGGTGGTTCTGGGAAGACTGTCCCAAGTGGGGCCCTTCCCACCCACCCACCCACACGCTTTTCCAGGGGACAGGTCATTGTATTTGGAGCTGACTGAGAGAAGTTAATTGTTAGTGACTATCTGAAACACATTTATTTTGAAAGCATAGGTGTAGATAAATTTCTAAAGTGTTATTTGTCAATTGAAAGTTTAACTCTGGTGTGCTCTTGTTTCCTTGAGTTGATAATGCTTCTTCTTTTTTTTTAAGGTAAAGTGCAAGTTAAGAGTTCAGACATACAAGTTGGAGACCTCATCATAGTGGAAAAGGTTGATACATTTTTAATATATTTTAGACTTGATATGCCCTTTATTAACATTTAGCCTGACTGCAAGTAACTTTTGAATATGAAGGAAATTCTTTGAAACGTTTATTTTAAATCTTAACATCTTTATGCAAGATTTACTGTATGTAAAGAAAAACTTGGATTTTTGTGTGTAGTCTGTTTTGCTAATGTATATTTCAGTGTATCACATCATATTTTGCCTAAAATAAAACGTGTTAACTGCTTATTGTTGCATTATCAGAAGTATTTCATTTGACCAAAGAATTGTATCAGAACATATTTACAGTAGAATACATTTCAGTTTCTAGAATTTCCTTTTACAGATAGATATATTATACATAATTGTTGGATATTAATTCTTATGATCGTCGGGCTACGTGTGGCCTGCAGTGTGACTGAGTGTGAGAACTGTATCTGTAGGCAGACGTCGCTGAGGGACAGAGACTGAAGGGACAGTCCATTTGTATGTTTAAAGGCTCTAAAACGACTTGTAAAAACTATTAAATGATAAGATTTCTAAAGGCCTCTGACAGCCTAGTTTGAGCCTTTGGTGTCAGCTGGCATCCGGGCCGCCTGGGCACAGCCCCAGCCTGAGCCAGCCTGTGGAGGACGTACTTGGGACAGGGAGTCTTCCTCTCAACACGAAAGTCTGCATCTTGTTAATGCGAACAGACAGTAGTTTGGGGCACGTTTGCTGGATTTTACAAGATTGGATAAAACTAAACTTTCTGATTTGCAATTCATTTACATAGTATTTGTATGGATATTATAAGTTACTAACTTTTGATCAATTATTACATTTTTCAAGTGATTTCTATTGTAAAATGATAGTGAACATACTTGTACATTATACCTTGGCACGTTTCTGTAGGACAAATGCCGACAAGAGAGTACATTCATTATATAGATTTTGATGCAATTTTTTTTTTTTTTACACACCAACATTTATTGTTTGACAGTTTCTGTGGTCAGGAGTCTGGGTATAGCATAGCTGGGTTTCCTGGCCCCTCTCAAGACAGCAGTCAAGGTGTCAGCCAGGCGGCCGTCACCTTCAGGCCGACTCCTGGGCTCTTGGCAGCGTCTGGTGCCTCATTGGATTCGGCACCTCAGGTCCAGGAGCTTTGACCCAGGCCTCTCCCATTCCCGCCCCACGGGCCTCTCCACAGGGCAGCTGACACCAGCCTGCCAGTGGAAGGTGAAAGAAAGGGAAAGAGCCAGCAGAGTGGACTGCAGGCTCCCAGGCCTGGTCTCCAGGTCACCTAAAGGGACATTCAGTCACCTTCTGTGTGCCTTTGACTTTTAAGAGACTGCCTGGTGTTTGTGGTGGAATGTGATGGCTGGGATAGGATCTCTCTTTGTGAATCAAATGAGTGCTGTTGGGTCTTTTCATTCTTTCATCTCTTGCCCTCTTCTCTCCTGCTGCGAGTTCTCCTCGTCCTTGCTGTTTGGTTTGATGGAGTGATGTGCTCACCTTCTCACTCTCCCCTCCCCCTCTCATCTCCCTGAGTAACTGAACCCTCCTGGACACGCTGTAAGTGGCTGGCCTGCCTCCTGCGATGGGCGTGAAAGCAGATGGACCGACAGAGACCTGGGTCTGCAGCAGCACTGGCAGTGCCCCCCTCCGCACGGCAGGGGTCGGTGTCCGCACCGGCGGGGGTTTTCCTCAGTGTAAAGGCACTTGCATGTCCTCGTCGTGCTGTCATTTGAGTGTTCCAGTGCCTAGCATGTGCGGATGACTCTCCAGAATTAGATCAGTGTGACGCACAGGCGTGTGGGCTGCTGTATCCTACTCGGCCCTGGCGGTTCAGGATTTGGTAGCAGAGCTACAGGAGGGCCTTCTGCAACCTTTCACCTTTAGGAAATGGTGGTGTACATTAAAAAGAGGGAGGCACCCTTTAGCTCATTTGATTTTCATATTGCCAATTTTACATTCATTTTCCTATAAAAATTTCCCACGTATTCTACTTAAAAACTTGAATGTTCAGAAATTTGAGACATAATTTCCAGCAATTGCTGTGAAGTGATAAATTTTTAGTGATAGAATCATGGTCTTTGTTAAGCCAATTTTGTGAGTTTTATGGTAATAAAAGGTTTTGTCTTGCTGGTTGACGTAACTAAGGGAATAGCAAAGATTTGTGGCAAATGGCTTTGTCCTTTTACTGTTAATATTTAAGAATTCTGGCAACACTTATCACTAACCAGAAAAGTTATTTCCCTTTTATTTGACCATATTACTATTTAGATTTAACGTTTGGATATTTCTGTGCTGGGTTTTATGTTGTAGGATAGTTGCTCTAATTCTGTAATCTTCATGTGGAATTAAAGTTAGTATATTGATATGCACTTTTTGGAGATTTAGAAGAAAAAGTGGGACCAGTGTTGTTGATGTCAGCAGTTGTAGAATTACAGGGAAGCCCCAGGCTGGGAGAGTGCAGACGGACCACGGACTTCCGTGTGAGATGGACTTGGGTTTTAGCGCCTGGTTCTCCAGCTTCAAACTCAAACGAGGACCGGCATCTGTTCAACATGTGCTTGGAAACTGGTAGCCTAGAAACATTCACAGTCAAGGGTAGAATCCACCTTTATGCATGTAGTGCGAAGAAAGCAATCCCAAAGGTTGTCTCCCAGCTTAACAGGGAAACCTAAGAAGTATCTACATTTCTAGACTAACATAGCAATTTAAATATTACTGCTTGAGGATCTCATCCAGTAGGGTAACTATTGAGAAGGTGAAGGTTACATCTTCTAGGGTGTAGCTCCAGTCTCTGAAGTCCACGTTTGCAGAAGCTCCTTGGGACAGAAGCAGAACAGGATTTAAGTGGATCCTTTGTGAGCCTCCCTTCACTCACCAGTCAACCAGAATGAACTTCAGCAGAAAGGAATGTCTGCTTTTTTCAATAGCTAGACTGAAAGACAGTTTGTTTATCCTATTTTCTGAGGTAATACAATTTAGTAAGGAAGTATTTTAAGCAATTTAATAAGCATTACAGTGTATATTTTAATACCCAGAAGAACAAATACTGCAAAAAATATGCAAAGAGGTATACTCTGAGATACTATAAATAAACTGAAGTGGAATTCTAAAAAGCGTTCAGGTAACGTACAAGAAGGCAAGATACTAGAAACTGAAAAATAAGTATCTGAGGAAACCAACAAAAAATAAATAACAAAATGCATACTTGTACTGTGACATATCAATAATTACCTTAATTGTAAACAGCCTAAATACACCAATCAGGAGAGAAGCAGAGTGGCTTAAGAAACAATCTGTTGTTTACAAGAAATTCAAATCCAATGACATAGGGAGGTTGGAAGTAAAAGAATGGAGAGATATACCACATAAATTAATCAGAAGGAGGAGGGGCTATATTAATATCCAATAACGTATACATCAGAGTAAAAACACTAGACACAGATAGACATTACATACTGATAGGATTAATCCATCAGGAAGACATAATCTTACATTCATACTCAGAGATAATAGAGCCACAAAATACATGAATCAAAAACGATTGGAGCTCAAAAAAAGAAAGACTAATCCACAGTTATAGGGGGTACTTCAGTACCATTCTCTCAGTGTCGGATGGAAGCAGCAATGATATAGCAAACCTTTGCTGAATCGACATATAATTGACATTTACAGATCACTGTGTTACTGTAGTAGAACCAAATTAGAAGTATTACCGTGTTTCTCCGAAAATAAGACCAGGTCTTATATTAATATTTGCTCCAAAAGATGCATTAGGGCTTATGTTCAGGGGATGTCATCCTGAAGAATCATGCTAGGGCTTATTTTTCCAGTTAGGTCTTATTTTCGGGGAAACACGGTAGCAACAGAAAGACAACAGATAACTCTGAAACGTGGAAAGTAGTGCTCTTTACTTTTTTAGGTAAGTAGAGAATTTAAAGGAAATAAAATACATGTAACTATGTGAAAATGAAAATACAACAGTCAAAACATGGAATGCACGTGAGGCGGTGCTGAGAGATAATTTTATAGCACTTAGTACCTACATTAGAAAGTAGTGAAGTTCTGAAATAACCAGTTTGAATTTCCGTCTCAGGAAACTGGAGGAAGAAAAGCAAACAAACCAATGCAAGCAGAAGGAAGGAAGGAATCAAAGAAGAGCAGAAGTCAGTGAGAATGAAAATAATGAAGACAGCTGGAAAATCAGTGAAAGTAAAAGCTAGTTCCCCTAAACAAATTAATAAAATGGATAAACCCTGAGCAACACCGGTGAATATAAGGAGCGACGACATGAATCACCAGTATCAGTTATGAAATAGGGCTATTACTGTAGATGCTGCAGCCAATAAAAAGGATAATAACAGAATGCTACAAACACCCTTATACCCTAAATGCACCAACTTACATGAAATGGACCAGTTCATCTGAAACCACAAACAATCAAAACTACCAAAATAAAATAGATAATGTGAATAGTCAGTAAAGAAATTGAATTAGTAATTTAAATGTTCAAAGAAGGAAATACCCAGGTCCAGATGTTTTCATTGAAGAATTCCTTGAAACCTTTAAAGAAAACTTAGCATCATTTTTACACAGAAGTTTCCAGAAAATAGTTGAGTATGAAACACTATCCAGGTCATTTTAGGAGTCAATACCAAAACCTGAAAAAGATAGTGCAACAAAAGAAAACTCCAAACAAATATCTCTCATGCATATAGACACGAAATTCCTTAAGAATCTTGCCAGTCGCTATCAGCAGTACATAGAGGCGTGACCTCCACCCACATCATGACCAAGCGGAGGTCATTCCAGGTGCTAGAGGCTGGCTCAACATTCGAAAATCTGCCAACATTATCTACCCTGTAAACAGACTAAAGAAAATCATGTGATCATATCAGTTGATACAGGGAAAGCACTCGATTAAATCCAATACCCACTTGTAGAAACTCAACAGGTTACATTACAGGGAGTCACTTTAATCTTGTTAAAAAATTACAAGAAACCTACAGCTGACATACTTAATGGGGAAACAGCCTGGGAATCAGGCAAGATGTTCACTCTTAACACTCTTACTCAGTTGGCATTGCTACTGCATAGGCAAGTGAAGGAAATAAAAGGAATTCAGATTGGAGAGGAAGAAATGAAAATAGCCCCGTTTTACAGAGGACATGACTGTGTATGTAGAAAATCCTTTGTGGTCAATAAAAACCTCTTGGAACTAATGAGTGAGTTCGGCAAGGTGGCAGATACAAGATTAACACTCAAATGCCAGCCCCGTTTTTCTATGCTACCAATGAGTACATGGAAACTGAAACTCAGAGTGCCGTGCTCTGACAGGCACTCCTGTGAAAAAATCTTAGGTATGCTGGCGATAGCAGTGTGTTCATGAACAGAATCAAGATCTAAGTAAATAGATACATTATGGTCGCAGACTGGGACACGCCAGTTTCCCCAAAACTGATCTATAGGTTTAATACAATTCCTATCAAAATCTCTTTTTAAGACAAACTTGTTTTAAAACTAATTGGGCTAGGCACAGGCCCTAAAATGGCTAAGAGTCTTGATAAGGAGAATAAAATTAGAAGAGTCACTTTTCCCGAAGTTAAGGCATGTTACATAGACCCAGTAACCAACAGAGCATAGAAGGATGGACACGAGATGAATGAAACCTTATAAGAACCCAGAAATACTCACCCAGATACGCTCAGGTGATTTTTGACAAAGTGCAAAAGCAATTAAAATGGAGAAAGGATAGCCTTTTCCATAAATGGGTCTGGAGCAATTTGGACACCCGTGGATAAAAGAATGAACCTTAATCTAAATGTCATGCTTTATACAAATATCAAATCAAAACAGCATGGATTTTCATGTAAAATGCAGAACTGTAAAACTTTTTTAGAAAAACACGTTGGAGAAAATATTCAGAATTAGGGTAGGAAAATAGCTCTTAGACTTGACACCAAAAACAAAATTTATAAAAGGTTAAAAAATGATGAATTGCATCTGATTAAAATTAAAAATTGCTTTGTGAAAAAAACATGTCAGTATGATTTAAAAAAACAAACTACAAACTTAGAGAAAATATTTGTAAACCACATACTTGACAAAGATTTATATCTAGAAAATATAAGAACTATTAAAGTCAACAGTAAAAAAAAAATCAAATTAAAAAATGGGCAAAAGGTATAAAGAGAATTTCACCAACGAAGATATATAGATAATAAGCTCATGAAAAGATATTCTGATTATTAATCACCTGGAAATGCAAATTAAAGCACAATGAAATATCACTACACATACAGCAGAATGACTGCAGTAAAAATGGTGACACTAAGTGCTAGAAATGACATGAAGAAAGTGGATCACTCATACGTTTCTCATGGGAATATCAAATGTTACAGTTATTCTGGAAAACTATTAGTCTCTTTAAGAACTAAATATGCAAATATTATATGACCCAGCAATTGAACTCTGGGGCCTGAGTCACAGAAATGTCAAGTTGACACACAAGCATATACGTGAATGTCTACACCTGCATTAGTCATAGTAGCCAAAAATCAGAGACAGTCCAGCTACTCTGGCCGGTGGTGATCCGAGAAACTGCTGTGCGCTGTACCGTGATGCGTCCTGTGAAGAAAACACGTCTCTGCTCTCCTGTTGCTCATAGATTTGAGGGGAGGGAAAAATCAAAAGTACCCAATAATTATTTGAAGTTATCTCGTTTATTTATCAGTGCCTCATAGAAAATAAAACGGGATAAAGGAATAACGCGTAATGGTTTGAAAATGCAATTTAAAAAAAATTCCATTTACCATAGCATCAAAAAGAATAAAATACTTAGAAAGCTATTTTTAAAAATAATCTTAACAAAAGTGTAAAACTTGTGCTTTGAAAACTATAAAACATTGTTGAAACATTGAAGACCTAAATAAATGTGCAGACAAGCTGTGTTCGTGGATTAGATGAGTTACCAGTGTTAGGGGGGCAGTGCTCCCCAAATCAGTCTGCTGACTCAGTGCTGTCATCTCAGCATTCCAGCTGACTTTGTAGAAATTGACGAGCTAATTATACAGTTCATATGGAAATACAGGGGACCCAAAATAGCCAATGCAGTTTTGAGAAAAGTGAACAAAATTGGAGTATTCATACGTCTCCCATTTCAAAACTTTATACAAAGTTACGGTAAGGAAGACAGTGTGGAACTGGCATAAATTTACAGTTGAGAGTCCAGAAATTAAACCTTAAATTCATGGCTCATTGATTTTTGACAAGGGTTCCCAGAAAGTTGAGTGGGAACAGGGCTGTATTTGGGCGGGTGCTTTTTTTGACCCAGTACTGTGGATGGATGCTTGCATTTTTGTTGTATGTCGCTGTCATTCATTCGTTTTGTTCTTAGTGCTGTGCCTTCTGCACATGCTCCTGCTGGTGGGTATTGGGCTGCTTCTAAGTTGCACCTGTTGGGAGTGCTGCCATGCCTCCGGCTCCCATGGGCACCCGCTGTGGCTTGTGCGCCCGGGTGGGATGGCTGGGTGTGGGCTGCATGCATGCTCCACTCTAGCAGATGCTGCACATGGTTTTGCAAAGGGACATTTCAGACTGTACGCTCACTCGTCAGTGGCGTGAGCTTCCCGTTGCTCTGCACGTTTGTCAGCACTTGGCATCCTCGGTCTTTTTAGTTTAGCACTTTCCATATGCATATCGGAGTTGTGGTTTTAATGTGCGTTTCCTTGAAGACCAATGGAGTTGGATACCTTCTCGTGTGATTTTGGATATCTTTCTTATTTGAGGAGAACCTATTAAACACATCTTACCAATTTTCTTCTGAGTTATCCCCTCGTTTCTTACCAGTTTGTAGGCCTTTGTGCATTCTGGACAGGAGTCATTTTGTGCTGCAGATATCTCTCTTCATTTGCTCCTTGGTCTGCAGTTTCATCTTTCTCATGAATCTAGCGCCTTTTTGTGGGGCCTCCTCCTGGATTCCCTGCTGTCACAGTGCCAGTTATCTGTCTTGGTGGGGGATGGCTTGTCTTAGTCACTCTCGTCCCATATTTCAGTTTGTTGTACACTCAACCCTCTGTGTTTCTCACGGTGGTCTTGGTCATTCCTGGCCTTCATTTCCCTGTAAATACTAGGAATCCCTTGTCAATTTCCGCCAAGAAACATGGTGCAATTTTGATTGGGTTTATGTTAAATATATAAGTCAATTTATGGATACTTGACATCTTTGCAATATGTACATTCTAATTTCGGAACATGATATGTTCTATTTATTTAGGTTTTATTTCATTTCTCTCACTAATGTTTTACAGGTTTTTTTAGGTGTCTTGTCCATCTTTTATTAGTTGTATTCAATTGTTATTTTTTCTTATTGCTGAAATGGGCATATTTGAAAAATCATTTACTTGCTTGATGTTTATCACTGGTACCTCTTTCTATATATGCTCATATATATGTTTGTTTTCTGTGTCATTCATTCTTGTTCTTCTATGCTTACATCCTTAACTTACTTTGGGTTTCATTGGCTGAGTTTTTCCCTTGCTCTCAAATGGATATTTAGCTCTTTGAATGTGTATTTTTAGCCTCACTTTTCTATTCCGTGCTCTTAATTGTGTTTAGTTTCCTCTTAACATTTTCCTGACTTTAGCTGTGTTCCACATATTTTGATGTGTTGAGTTTTTATTACCGTCCAGTTAAAAATATTTTCCAATTTACATTGTGATTTTTTTCTTGACCTAGGAGTTCTTCACATCCTAATTATTGCCCTTCTTTCTTCATGTTAGAAGTAGCTCTATCCTACAGCGTATTTTTTCAGCTTTAACAACTTAACATTTTTTTACTGCTTACTGACTGACAAATACTCCATTTCTTATATCATGTAGATATAACTTTGTGTATATCTCAAAAATATAAATAATTCATGAAATTACGTGAAGTATTCTTATTCTGATTATATTCTTTCTTTAGTATGATACACCATTCTCAGTGGATAGGATATTAATAATAATGATTAAATAAATGTATCAATAGTGACTTGTAAAAGTTTTTACATGCCATATAATACCTTTGAGGTTTTTTGTGGTTTTTTTTGTTTTTGCTTCATAAAAGAATATCTCCTCAAATTTGTGGAATTTGTTTGCTCGGTCATACATTTTTCATTCATTCAGAATTTATGATATGCTCTGTTCTGTATTAGGCATTAGAAGAATGCTATCCTCACTTTCCAGGGTCATTTTTGTCTGATAAGGAGGATTTCATTTTTTATGAGGTAGTCACTGCTATTTTATGTGGATGAGTTAAGGTACAAAGAGGCCACAGAAATGGCAATATTTAACATTTTCCAGAAACGGAGTAGTTTTCAAGGCATCACTAAATACCATTTAGATGATTCATTAATGGGGGAAAAAAATCTTAGCAGTTTAACTAAAATATTAGTCAAAATATTCATTTTTTAAGTACAAATTATAAATGTTAATTGCTTCAACATGAATTTTATTTATAACATTTTTAGCCAGTTGTTTTTAATAGCTATTTCTACTTTGGAATGGAATTGTGTTAATTTATAAACCTGCATATAGATAATTAATATTTTATATTCTCTACAGAATCAAAGAGTTCCATCGGACATGGTATTTCTTAGGACTTCAGAAAAAGCAGGTATTTTTATTTTCATTTACATTTGCTGACAGTTTCATTTTCATTTTGAAAGGTTAAAGTTAAACTCTTATAACAATTTTTCTTTGAATGATAATTGAATTTATTAATTTCTAAATTACACTTAACTGTTGATATTTAAAATAGTGCATTCACTCTGTTTGTTTAAAAATACAATCCTTTCAGAATCTACATATCAAATGAGTGTTTCCATTCATATCCATGTTGATATCTAAATAATTCAATGATGTTATTCGAAATTTGATTGCTGTTCGAAATTTGCAATTGTATTAATCAATTCAGCAAACATGTATTTACCACTTACTATGTGCCCGGTAATACTTGATACAAAAGGGAGCCAAACCAGTTTACTCCCTTCGCAGAACTCATTCATAGTCTACCAATTTATGAAGTTCACTCATGACAGTTGTCGGATCTGATTGTATAGATACAATAAGAGTGCAAACAGATGTAGGGTACCAGACAGTTTGCCTAGGTGAATTGAAATGGTGAACAAGAAGATGATACTTACGTGACTCAAGCTTTCAACAGTTGGAAGAGAGTAGAAAAGGGGTAATGAGAGGCGATGATGGAAGCCTCATATGGTCAAGGAGAAATGTGTGTGTTGGAAATCAGGAAACCTAAAATCTAGTCTGCTTTGGCCAGTTCCTAATTATAGGACCTCGCCTCGTGGTCACACGCCTTCATCATCTCTGAAACAATGGGAGGTTTATCAGGTGATACCCGAAGTTCTATCTGCCTTACATTTCTCACTTTGTTGAATAAAATGAACAATATTTTTATAGAAAAATTATACATAGTATTGTTTTTGTTGGAAGCTCAACATACGTATTATTTTTTTGTAGCATGAAAACTCTAGAAAGGACAAAGTTACGTTTTAGGGTTGTCGATTTAGGTTGTTTTCCATTTATAAACAGCCTTTTTTTAAGTGACATTTTAAGTCATGAGAAAGAAGAAAAATGTTTTCTCCTTTTACCAACTGTAGTTTTGGTTATTCACACTGTAACGTGAGACTGCCATTATCAGAAGAGTTTAGCCGCACCTAATAATGAAGTGACCTCTGCACACTTGATGCATTTACTTTACTGTGTGATATTTAGTGGGGGGCTTTGTATTCCCAGGTGAGGCAGAGAGCTACATTTCCAGTCCATTTCCCTTTCCTTGTGGAAATACAGCGTGACTCTTTTTCCTATGCATTCAGGGCATGGCCAAAGGAGGGTGTACCACTTCCAGCCCAGGCCTTAACCTCTTTTGCAGCCATCTGCTCCTCCCTGCAACAAGTCCCTGAGTGGGGTCATCTTGGAAGCTGCCTGTTGAGGATGGCAGAGCATCCCTCAGCTTAGGTTCCTGATTGACCGTGTGGAACAGAGCCCACTCCCCTTCCTTCCACTACCAGCTGGACTCCATGGGAGAGAAAAATGTTCTTTCGGTACGCAAGCTGCAAGGCTTACCTGCTAAAAGAACGAGTGTCCCTTTCACCTGTAGCGCTGCGGCAGGCAGTGGATAGTGTTGTCTCCCATCCACTCCTGCTCATACAGAGCCTCCTGGTTGGGGGCCATCAGGGATCCCTGCCACTCAGGTTTCCCATACAGGCAGGTGGCCTTGAGACTGCCAGGAGCGTGTGAGGGCTTCTCAGAGCCCCTTCTGTCATCTGACGGGCCAGCTCTTCTTTTAAGATTCTGTTCAGCTTTTGTTTACTCCAGCTCTATGACCACCTGAGGGAGCTGTGATGTTAAACAGTTGCCAGTGGTTGTTTTCGACCAGCATCCCAGGGAAAACGCTGTTCTCAGTGAACGACAGTGAACGAGCTCTGCGTCATTCAGATGCAGTCCAGACCTCTCTGTCAGGTGGTCACACTTCTCTGCTCACGGGGTTTGGTCCCCTGGGTTTGCTTAGCACTGTGGAGCTGTGGGATGGGGTGGTGTGTTGGGAATGGGCCGTCAGAACATCTTAGCGAGAGTTAGCTGTGTGTCCCGAATCGACACACCTGGGATTGTTGCAAACCTCTGAGCATTTTCCAGAGTTCTGAATAAGTTGCTTTTGACAGTTTTTGTTAATGTTCTCATTATAGTTATGGAGAAATGATTTTCAGAGATTTTTACACCACCATCCCTGCTGACATCACATACTTATTTATGATTTGCCTTTGTTTCTAAATATATCCAGTGTAATGAATAACAAAAATCTTTCCGTTTTGAAGATGCTTTTATATTAATTGCCCATTTAATGGTTGTGATAAAAATATATCTAAGATGAAGAATATGATCCTTAATATGGAAATAGCTTTTGATAATTAACTTAAAATAAATATATAGATTATGTTAGGAGATAAAAGATGAAGAAAATTCAGGATTTTAAAGCTGGAAAATAGTTAGCTATGTCCATTTTTCAGAGGAGGAATCTGAGAACTGGAGAACATAAATGCCTTGCTGAAGATTATATCACTAACAGCAGTTTGAGAAATTCTGCTTCAGCTCTCAATGATCTTTTCACCATATCACTGTATCATTGTTACGCCACAGTAAGACAGCAGAGCAAGTGGAGTATTAGCAGGGGCAAATGAGACACTTGCTTTCGTGTTAACTCCAGATTCGTAACATATATCCAAATTAATGTTTCAGAAACGTTTCCTTTTCTTTTCCTCTAATTTTGCTTTGCAGTCCATGTTGTAGGGACCGTTACATTGTAGTATAATGATACTTAATATTTTCGAGGTTATGGATCTCTTTGAGAATCTTAAGATTCATCACCTTGTTTCCCCCCAAATGTGCATAGTATATACAGGTATGCTAAATTTTTGATCGTTTGATGTATTTTTGGAAGGTTATTAACGGATCCAAATTTAGGACATTACTGTATGGAGTCAGTTTTAGTCTATGGTTCTATTCCTGAATTTTATTTTTTCTATCAAATTTAAATTGTTAAAACTGATGGTTATCAGATGAGAGGGGAGCTGGGTGAAAAAGGTGAAGGGATTAAGAAGTACAAATTGGTAGTTACAAAATAGTCATGGGGATGTAAAGTACAGTATGGGAATATAATCAATAATATGGTAATAACTATATATGGTATCCTATGAGAACTAGACTAATCAGGGGCATCACTTCATAAATCATATAAAAGTCTAACCACTACACTGTACACCTAAAACTAATGTAAAGTAATGTTGAATGTCAAGTATAATTGAAAAAATATTTTTGTTAAAAGAATTACTACTTACTCATATGCAAATATGAAAATGTCACCTATTTTTCTTTTCTTTGTAAAATGCACAAAATAGATTCCCAGTTGTATAAAATTTGTGTCATGATACTGCTTTCAATCAAGGATTCTTGGCTTTCGAAATTCTGTTCTTAGGACTTCGAGTAATTATTTTAAGTGTTTTAATTGCCTCATTTTCCAAGGTACACATATTCAGAATTCTTTGTGTATAACTAACGCTGTTAATATTATCTTATTACTTTTCGGTTTTAGTTCAGAAAAACCTGGTAATACATTATCTGTTACCATAAAAATTGGTAAGCCCTCACCAACATAGAAGTCCTAAGTCTCTGCAGCTTGTCCGAGCCTGGACAATAGCCACGGGGCGCGTGTCAGTACAGCGCGGCTGCAGCACATTGACTGTGTATTAATACAGGGTATTCTGTTGGGCCGTCAGCTAATTGTTTAGAATGTAAATGAAACTGTTGATGGATCTGGTGACTGATGGCTTAAATTCCAATTAATCAATTGCTTCATCAGTTTCTTAATTCAGATCAAATATCTCCTGAATGCACACAATTCTTTCAGTGGTATTAACAGAAATTAATGCTTGAGAACTAATTTTCATCAATCTCTTATAAATGCCAATATCTTTTTCACTTGTCTCCTAAGTGATGGCATTATAGGTTAAGTGTTTGGGACATACTACAATAGCTCAGCTGTCACTCGTTAGTAGGGTGAGGGGTAGGTGAACGACACTGTACTCATCCACACGCTCTCTGGTACCATTCATCTTGCCACCAGCTTAAAAATTTCATGCAGAGTCATTAAGTCATATAAATGATTTAGAAATTAAGTTTGATGGCAAACGATCGGGGATTATACATGCAAAGTCAATGTCTATTTTTCTCTTGTTGGGCGTATAGTGTGGACCATTTCTTTCAGAGCTGTTGGATTCGTGAGCTGCTGCAGGCAGTCTGCTAATATTGCAGGGTGACTTATTACTGTATATGACAGACTCCGAGTCTGTCTCACAGCGTCCCATCAGTTACTTTATCACCACTTGAGGCGGCTCTCCTGCGGGACACACACACTAGTTGATCTTAATTTGATTGTCATTAAATCTGTCCTTTCCTGTCAACTCTTGTCAATTATACAAAATACAATCAAGTATTCATAAGAAGTCTGTAATTGGATATAAGCAGACCGATTTAATAATTCATTTCTGCTGAGCCCTCACCGGCACTGGCTGTAACCAGTGCTCACGGTGCAATTATTTGGTGCAGCTCATGTGAGACAAGTCACGACGCTCCTACTTCTGAGTTTGCTACAGTTCGTTCTCTCTTCTTAAATCATATCGGTTACTGTGAAGTTAGTAATGTTAAATGTAGTGGAAGATAAATTATGTCAATTTCCCATAAATTTTTAAAATAGCATATAATTGTTTAACATGAAGCAGTCCTTTTTCTTTATAGAACGGCAACTGTATTGTTTCCAGTGTTTAACAAGTTTACAGAAATCTAGGTAAGAGAAGCTTTCACTTTTAGAAACATAAAATGTTTGAAATTTAAGCCTTTAGAGATTCTCACCTTTTTATATTTTATACATTAGAAAG
The DNA here is from genome assembly GCF_964194185.1 of Rhinolophus hipposideros. Taxonomy (NCBI): domain Eukaryota; kingdom Metazoa; phylum Chordata; class Mammalia; order Chiroptera; family Rhinolophidae; genus Rhinolophus; species Rhinolophus hipposideros. The sequence goes on along the minus strand of NC_138063.1, from coordinate 648,372 downwards.
CATACCCAGAGTGGAGCAGCTGGCATTCATGTTGCAAAGTGTGTGTTGGACAGAATCTAGAATGCAGTCCCTTTGAAGCTGCTTGTGTGTTTTACATCAGAACACACACAGGCGTGTATAAATATGCATGCATTCAGGTCATGGTCTCGCAGCTGTGTCTTCAGTTGAGAAACCAGACGATTGGAATACCTTTCCAGAGCTTTGTCCTGGCAGGCCTTAGAAAGGTGAATTGACTCGGTGAGTCTCCGTGGTTCCTGTCGGCAGTAGGAACGCCCACACGTGGGCTGGTTAAAAGGGTGACAGTACAGTGGGGCTCCTTTTCGGTCCTAAAGTGCTGGTGGTCGTGACCAGTTGAGAGTACCTTGGCTGGCAGAGGAAAGGATTGGTAGCTTTGCAGCATAAGGGGACAAGAAGACACCCACGGGGTGCAGGAGGCATTGCTTCTGGGGCTCAAAGGGACCTGAGCTCGTATGGGGGTGGGTGGGCGTGAACCGATTTTGGTTTTAGGGTGGTGTGTGAAGGGTGTTCTGGACTAAGCTGTGTCGCGATACATTCTTCTGTATGTATCTATTACATACAGATTAATAGTTAATAGCGGTAACTATTTCCCCAAGTTTGTGAAAGAGATAGCTAAATAATCAAGTTCCCCGTTCACTGGTAGCTAATAGATTTTCCTCTAAATTGGACAACACATCTCCAAAGCCAGTTTATTTTTCTACTGTGTAGATGGAAAACTTGGTCAGGTGCAGTGACTGACAGGGAACATCCCAGAGTTCTAGAGCTAGTACCCAGCCCTGGGGACAGCTGTTCAGGTGGCTCCGGGCTGTGATAGACTATTACTCACCTACAGCCCTGGGGACATGTGGCCAGGTGGCTCCGGGCTGTGATAGACTATTATTCACCTACAGCCCTGGGGACAGCGGGCCAGGTGGCTCTGGGCTGTGATGGCCTGTTACTCACCTTCAGCACTGAGGACAGCGGGCCAGGTGGCTCTGGGCTCTGATAGCCTGTTACTCACCTTCAGCCCTGGGGACAGCGGGCCAGGTGGCTCTGGGCTGTGATGGCCTGTTACTCACCTTCAGCCCTGGGGACAGCTGGCCAGGTGGCTCTGGGCTGTGATGGCCTGTTACTTTAGCCCTGGGGTTAGCTGGCCAGGTGGCTCTGGGCTGTGATGGCCTATTACTCACAGGAGGGTATTGAACAGGTTTCTTGGCTTCACCGCACTAGATGCCAGTGCTCCCCCCCACACACACACACACACATTTGTGAAAACCACCATTTCCAGAAGTTTCCATGTGTTTCCTGGAGCATGGATAAAATCACCCCTGACTGAAAACCACCAGAGGACTTTTTTTTTCATTGAAGAGAATCCCTGAGATAAAGGTCAAATCTCCAGTTATGTGTCTTTTGAGAGTAACTGTTTTAATACTCTTCAGAGACCTTCTTTCTCAGAAAGAAGGGTTGGTTCTGTGCCACCGGGTCCTGATGGACCTCATCTCTGTGTGAAGGAAACTCCTGCTCCAGCCAGTGCATCCACGAAGGCAGGCCGGCCCCTTTCCCTGCCGCCCCCAGGCCAAAGCCAGGACTTCACCTTGGGAGGGGTGCCGCCTGTCTCATTTCCCTTCTTCTGCCCAGCCCCCACTCAGGAGAGCTCTGCCCACGTCTTGACCAGCCAGGGTACTGGGGCGCCGGCCAGTGTCTCCACCAGCTAGCTTGTAGGGCACAAGAGGCTAGTACAGCCCCTCCTCTCTCCAGCACCCATTTGTAAGCGAGGTGTCACTCTGATAAAGCTGGCTGCTGTTCCACATCCAGCCCTGAGTTCCTGCAGCTTTTGCTAGGACCAAAGCTTGCCACAGATGCCTACGCACGTTGCTGCAAACAGTGGAGAGCTTGGTGCTTGCAGTTCAAAAGGAGGTGAAGGAGGGTCCATGAGACACCCCAACAAGGAATGTAGCAGCCCAGCCAGAGCTCAGGAAAGGGGGTGGAACGGGGGCCCGCGGGCTCCCACTCCTTGGCATGGGGTGCGCTGGGCTCCTCGGCTCGGGCACCAGGGTGGCAGTCAGGGCCTGCTGAGGAGGCTGCTCCAGGACACGCAGGCCCCTCAGCCACACAGAGCCTTGCTGGCGTGCTCTCTGGTGTCACTGGCCTGCAGGATTGTCCGCGTGCCCACGGCTGAGGTCTCACCAGTGGACAGAGAACCTCCAGCTGTCGTCCTTGACTGAACTTCCAGCCTGAGAGAGTAGCCTCCCACCACTCATCCAGTCTGGGCGACTAAGCAAGTTCAAGTTCAAGCACCACCTTTGACCACTAAGAGGTGTGTGTGGAGCCAGGAGCAACCCGGGGAAGCGAGGAGAATCTGAGCAGGGGCCTCCGGGGTTCACACTGCTGGGGAAATAAACTCCCAGAACTCGGTCAGCCAGGTCACTGCAAGGTCAACAGATGACGGACAGCGACCAGCACGCAGATGAAGCTGCTAGGTGATGCTGGTGTGACACAGATAAAGTGCGATGGGCAGTGAGCCACGGCCAGTTTCCAGCTGGTGGCACCGCAGAGGTTTGGGGCGGGCCTGGTGACGGCTCTGTCCTGCACTCCTGGTGGCACTTCGGGGCTACCTATGTCTCATAGGACATCATGTTGTGTAGGCCGGCACTGGCCCTTAGATGCCCTGTGAATGCTGGGAACCTTTTCTGAAGAGAAAGGGTCACGTTCTATTGCGCGTGGATCTATGTGTATATGCATTCAGCTTCGTACACTTTCTGATGCAGAGTAGAGGCTGTAACTATTAATAATTCTTCCTTAATTTGCAGGCTTATGTTAGTTTCTGTGGAAGGTATTTTCTAAATGAGCGAGGCCCTGGAGAAGTGTCCTCTGTGAAGTCCCCTCCATGTCCCAGACTTGTTCTCTCTGACTGTTTAGCCCAGTCCTGCTTCTCCTCCTGCCCGGCTCCTGTTAGTCTCTTTTATTGTGCTCTTGACCTTGAGGTTCAGAAGGATCCCAGTCATGGCAGAAAAGACCATTCTGCTGACAGCGAGCACAGCTGACCCCTGAGCATCGCGGGCGCTAGGCTGCTGACCGCCTGCACACTTGAAAATCGCGTAGAATTTATGGACCATCTATAGACCATGGTTTGGCCATGGTTTGAAAGTGCCCTTGTGCTTCCCTCAGGACACTTTCTAGGCTGGTTGTGTGGTCGTGGGTCTGCTCTCATTCACCTGTACCTGAGCTGTAGCCATTTTCTGGCAGTGCCCCTCGGGCTTTTGCAGCTGCGCTTCTCCACGCATTTCCAGGACAGGACCTCTAGTGTGCTTCAGATGGTTCCAGGTACGTTGGTTCGGAACTCAGGCTGGGCTTCTCCCAGAACTTTTTTTTCCCCTCTTATTTAGTTATCTATCTTTCTTTATTAAACGGTAGACTTACCAAGATCCGTAGGAATCTTGTACCTGGAATCATGTTTTCGGTCTACCTGTGCACTTGCATTAAGAAAAGCTGGGCTGTGCCATGAGAGCTCACGGAGACATTGGCGGGGTGGCTTTTTCTCCCTGAACATGTCTAGACATTTCCTGTAAAGTCTTCATCATCCTCATTTACTATTTTAAAGATAAAAGTACATCTGCTTTCCTTAAACTTATCATTTACAACCTCTCCCACCACTGTTCAATTTTATCTTTGTTTTTTTGATAGTAATCTTTTATAGTATTATTTTACCCACTTAAAATTATTTTTACCATTTGACTGTTAAATAACCATGTTATGTCAGCTGCTTTGTGGATACGTGATCTTGAATAGATCCATTAGATATAAAAAACATAAGCAATATCATTTCTGTGGGAAGAACGCACCACTCGAAGTTCAGGCACTGCCCTCACTAGATGCCTGCAGCCAGTCGGCAGTTGTGAACCTGGTGAGGTTGTGCACCTATTTCCTGTCTATGGTAATCTTCGGATTTCTGTGTCTGCCTATAAAGTTAAAACCCGTTTCAGCACTGATCAAGAACTGTTTCAAAGTAGTGTAAAACCTTGTGCTGAGTGTGTGTGGCTGTGGCGGTCACTGTTGAAAGCTGACCTGGCACAAGGCCATGTTTTCTGGGTAAAAGGGAAAAGGCCACCAGCTGGTTATTGATGAAATGAGCTGCACAAGTGGGCAGTCATCCGGCAGGAGCTGCGTCAGCGTCTGCACCTGCGTGAGCGCGCCAAGCGTGCATGGGCCGGGAGTCCTACAGGAGGGTGATGGATAGGCGCCAGGCCCAGTATCCCGGAGGGCAACTCGGAAGTACGCGTGTGAGAAAGTACAAGGGAAGTCGCCTCTGCTCGGCGGGTGTTCCAGCTAACTGCGTTTCTCTAGTTTTTGCAGTGGGCTTTTCAGTGTTTCTTTTTATTACAAAGAACAAATGTTTGTGTAATGCTTTTGGTTGATATTTTCTCTGTGAATATGTTTAAAACAAAATTTTGCACTATTTTTTAGAGCACTTTAAGTTTACAAAATCATGAGAAGGAGGCAGATTTCCCACCCACTTCCTGCTCTCATGCAGCATGGCTTCCCTCATTATCAGCGTGCCCACCGGACTGGAACATTTGCTACAGTGGATGGACCTCCCCCCAGGCGCCGTGATACCCCACAGCCCCTGGTTTCTACTAGGGTCACTGTGGCGTTGTACAGTCCGTGGGTTTGGGCAGATGGATAACGACCGGTATCCACCATCATAGTGCCACACAGAGTGGTGTCACTGCCCTAAAACTTCTCTGCGCTCTGCCTGTTTATCCACTCCATCCCTGGAAACCACTGGGGCTTGTCTCCATGGTTTTGTCTTTTCCAGAATGTCATCTAGTTGGAATCACACAGTGTGTAGCTTTTCAGTCGGCTTCTCTCACTTAGTGATGTGCATTAACGTTCCCTCCACGTCTTTCCATGGCTTGATGGCGCACTTCCTTTTAGTGCTGAATAATTCTGCATTGCATGGACCACAGTTGATGCCTGTACGTACTGAAGGACATGTTGGTTGCTATAAGTTTTGGCGATTGAGTAAAGCCAGTATAGCTTCTGTGTGCAGGAGAGGTTGCGGACATAAGTCCCCAGCTCCTTTGGGTAAGTGCTAAGGAGCGTGATCGTTGGGTCATGTGGGGAGAGTGTTAGTTTTGTGAGAAACCGCCCAGCGGTCTCCAAGGTAGTGGCACCGGCTGCATCTCCTCAGCAGTGACTGAGAATTCCTGTGGCTCCACGTCCCCGTCAGCACTGGGTGTCATCTGTTCTGGGTTCGACGTGTAGAATCTCATAGGCGTGCGGTGGTGACTCCTTAGTGATTGAACTTGCATTTCCCTGAGGACATAGGATGTGGAGCCAGCCTCCTTCACATGCTTACGTGGCCTCTGTATATCTTCTTGTTCAGGTCTTTGGCTCATTTTTTATGTGCTGTTTTCTTCTTGAATTTTAAGAGTTCTTCGTGTATTTTTGATTACAGTCTTTTATCAGATGTGTCTTTTGCAAATATTTTCCCTCAGTCTGTGCCTTGTCTTCTCATTCTCCTGATACTGTCTTTCACAAAGCAGACGTTTTTAATTTCAAGGAGGTCCAATTCATTGATTCTTTTTTCATGGACCACGTCTTTGGTGTTGTATCTAAAAAGTCATCTGCATACCCAAGGTCACCTAGCTTTCCTTCTGTGTTACCTTGTAGGAGTTCTGTAGCTTTTACACTTTGGTTTGTGAGTTAATTTTGTGGAGGTCTGTGTAATAAGGTCTGTGTGTAGTTTCACGTTTTTGTGCATGGATGTCCCGTGGTCCCAGAACCGTTTGTTGAGGAGAGTTTCTTCGCTCCGTTGTATTGACTTTTCATCTTTGTTGCAGTTGACTCTATTTGTATGGGTCTATTTCTGGATTCTTTTTTCTGTTCCATTGATCTATTTGTCTGCTCTTAACACCAACACCACACTGTCTTGATTACTGTAGCTGTAAGTCTTTTCTTAAGGTTAGGGAACGGTTTCCTTTTAGAAATTAATGTACGTTTTGTTACTATGTTAGAATACACAGAAAATAAAATTTAACGTCTTAACCATTTTAAGTGTACAGTTCAGTGATACTGAGTACATTCACATTGGTTTGCAATCATTGGCACCATCATCTCCAGAACTTTTTATTCTTACAGAGCAGAAACTCTATACCCATTAAAAAATAACTCCTTACTCTCCCCCTTCCTAGCAACCACCGTTCTACTTTTTGTCCTTATGATTTTGACTATTCTAATAACCTCATGTAAGTAGAATTATACAATATTTCACTTTTTATGGCTGGCTTATTTCACTTAGCATAATGTCTTTGAACTTCATTCATGGTGTAGTATATTACAAAATGTCCTTCCTTTCTAAGGCTGAATAATACTCCATTGTGTGTATACCACATTTTTTTATCCATTCATCTGTCAATGGACACTTGGGTTGTTTCCAGGTTTTGGCTGTTGTGACTACTGCTATGATCATGGGGGTACAGACAGCTCTTTGAGACTCTGCTTTCACTTCTTTTGGGGGTATGCCCAGAAGTGGAATTAATTGCTAGGTTATATGGTAATTTTTTTTTTTTTTTTTTTGTGAGAAGCCGCCGTAGTGTTTTGTGTGGAATATCTTTATCCATCCTTTCACTTTCAACATCTCTGGATCTAAAGTGAGCCTCTTATAGATAACCTATGTTTGGATCATGCGTTTTTATCCTTTTTGCCAATCTCTTTCCTTGACTAAGAGTTTAACCCATTTACATTTAAAGTAATTACTGATCAGGAATAACTTCTTTCATTGGGCAGTTTGTTTTTCATTTGCCTAAGCTTTTTTGTCCCTCATTGCTGCATCTCTTTTTTAGCTGACATTTTGTCGTGAAATATTTAACTTCCTTTCTCATTTCCTGTTGTGTACACTGTATAGCTGTTTTCTTTGTGGTTGCCGTGGGAATTACGTTTCATGACCTAAAGTTGTAACACCCTAATTTGAATTTGTGCCAGCTTAAGATCAATAAGAAACCCTGCTCCTTTATAGCTCCACCCCCATGTCTTCTGGTTGTTGATGTCACACGTTTGCATCTTGATACATTGTGATCCCCAGAAAATAAACTAATTATTTTTAATTCATTAGCCGTTTAAATGATGTGGAAGACAAGATTTAGAGATACAAACTAAAATTGCAGTAATTCTAGATTTTAGACAAATAATTGTTTTTTTCTAAGGAAGATGCAGTTGTTTAGAAGGTATTCAACTTGTCACTTCACCCAGGTATACACATGCTTGTGTGGCTTTTTGTAACTGTTTTATTTTACAATTAAATGTTTTTAAAACCTCCGAGGTCACTAAATTCGATTTGTGATTAAACTACTAGTTTGTTACCTTGTTTTATATGCTTCCTTTTATTTGGGGGAATTGCTTTTTTAAAGTTGGATGTAATTTCTCTTTTTAATTATGTAAAACATGTGATTTCAAAGCAAACAGTACAACATAGAATGTATTTAGAAAGTTGTAGCTTCCATTCCAGTCCCTCCCCGTTCGCTTCCTACCTTTTGGTGTTATATGTGCCCACTCACACTCTCTTCCCCCTCCCACCCTTGATCTTAAATAGAAGGTGTATTCTCTGCAGTGTTTTGCATTTTGCTTTCTTCCTGTGAGAACACATAGCCGAGAGATCTTTTCATTGAATACGGAGATCTTTCTCATTTCTCTCTTTCCTTTTTTTTTGTTTTTTACTGCTACATTTGCCCCCTTCAGTCAGTTGGTTTTTCTCATTATGTTCCCAGCTCTTTATTATAAATAATTTTGCATGTTTGTCTTCTGTATATGGCATTATATACATATAAAACATGATATTCTATCTTAGGATAGATTGTGAGAAGTGCTGTGATAGCATGGCCAAAGGGTAAATGGAGTTTTGAAATTTATATTTTTTCATGTTAAGATTTAGGGTTATCAGTACGTATCAGGGTTTTAGCATTTTGGCTGTGCTTTTATTACTGAATGTGTGTTTTATGATGTACATCAGATATTTTATTGGCAGAGTTATATCACATTCTTGGATATATTTGAGTGTTTACTTACTGTTTTGTTACCAGACGTGAATTAAAGGTAGAAATGATCAGTGTAGTCTTTCTAAAATGAAGCACAATTCACACTAAACCCTAATGGGCAAGGACACCACGTAGGAGGTAAGGGGTTAAATAGTTCAAGACTGTATCTTTTCAAAATGAGCACACGCATCTTGTGAATCAAATAAATAAAGGCTTTTAAGGATTTTTGTTGATGGGAATCTCTAGATAAATCATTTCTGAATCCCACTGTGCCATGGAATTTTTGTTGTTAAGTCCTGTAACTCAGAAATTTTTCTTCTTTAATTCCAAGGTTCATGTTTTATTCGAACTGATCAACTAGATGGTGAAACCGACTGGAAGCTGAAAGTGGCGGTGAGCTGCACACAGAGGCTGCCAGCTTTGGGGGTGAGCGTCATAGTTACTGCACCCGCTTATTTTTAGTGGTCGTTTCTGTGTAGTACGGACAGTTCTGTTTATACCAACTAACTTATTTAATGCATTGATGACTTTAAAAGGTAATTTCTTCATTACCAATGAAGGATCATTGACAATTACGCCAAAATGATTTCTGTGCTGTCTTAGCACATTCTGATCTAACCCTGTGGTAACTCTGGAAATCAGATTGCCCCCCAATGGTGGGACAACTTGAGACTATAATAACGATGGCAGTAGAGTGAAACTGCTGGAATCCTGCAGCTCATGTGTGTGGATATCAAACTATGGAACCAGGTATGGCAAACCTGGATTCCATTTTTCATACTCCCCTCCTTAGACACACAGGTATTTTTACGTTGCCTGTTTTACGTCGGTACGTCTTGCAGTCTCCATCAGTCCCTAGCTCAGAAGGTACGGTTGACAGTTGCCCAAACTGCTGTTCTGGATCAGAGTTTCTCAGTCAAAGCCAGGGAGCACAGCACGCCAGTCAGATGACTTTTTCCGTGGGCTGCTAATTCTCAGCATTCTGCGATGGTTTCTTTAAACTCTGTGGGGCATTATGTATAATTTGTATTGTCTGGGTTAGTTCTGCGTTTGGTAGAAGGCAGATTCTACGGGACCCGCTGATGAAAGCAACAGAGAAGTCGGTGTTGGCATTGAGTCTTGTACACCAACCACCTGACCTCCTCTTCTCAGTGGGCGGGAACAACTGGGTGCCTAGGGAGTCGTTAGGTGATAAGTTGGTGCAGAGCTTTATTCGTGTCGTTTTGTAGGTGTGTATGTATATCTCGTTTGGTTTGCTTTTTGTGATGCCTCATAATGCCGGACATCATCTCATGTGCTTCAGTGCCATCTCTGTGTCCTCTTTGGGGAAATGTCTGTTCTTGTCTCTAATGGCTGCTGTGTAATTCCCTAGAAGGTTCTTGTCGTGTGCAAGAGAAGACAGGCAGCTCCCTTATTCCAGTCTGTATCTCAGCCTTCTCTTTCTCCAACTTGCAGTATTAACAGGCAGAGATGGCTGATGCTGTGTTGAACAGAAGCGGAGAAACCATTCATCCTTGTCTTTTCCAGTCTTGGGGAACAGTCAGCCTTTTAGCATCATGTGTGATGACAGCTGTAGGTTTTTCCTCGGTTCCCCTTCTCAGGATGAGGAAAGGCTTTCCGTTCCTAGTTTGCTACGAGGTTTAGCGGAAATGGGTGTTGGATTTGTCAAAGACTTTTCTGTTTCTGTTGGGGCAATCATACGTTTTTCTCTGTCATCTATTAATCTGATGATTTATATGGGCTGGGGTCACCAAACCCCATTTGGTACTGCTCAGTGTCCTTTTCATATATTGCAGGATTCGACTGGCTATTATTTTGTGAAGGATGTTTTGCGCATATGTTCATGAGGGATATTTGTCTGTATTGCATTTGTTACAATGTCTTTGGTTGGATATCTAAGGGTATGCTGGCCTCAGTAAATGAGATGGGAAGTCTTTTCACCTCCTGCATTTTTTTGAAATATTTGGTACAAGAATGGTGTTGTTTCTTTTTTAAATAAATTGAACAAATTCACCCTTGAAACTATCTGGGCCAGGAGTTCACTTTGTGGGAAATTGTTTAATTGTCAGTTAACTTTCTGAGTTAGATAACAGTTAATCAAATTTTCTGTTCATTGGAAATTTGTGTTTTTCAATGAATTTATCCATTTCATATAAGTTGCCAAATGTAATAACATAAAAATCATAATATTTGATTATTTTTTTATGGTTGTAGGTCTCCTTTTTCATTCTCAATATTGGTAGTTTACATCTCTTTTCTTGTCAGTCTAGCGAGAGGTTCATCAATTTTAGTGGTGATTTCAAAGAACTTGCTTTTGGGTTCATTGATTATTATCTGTACATTTTCTGTGTCACTGATATCTGTTGTGATCTTCATTTCCTTCATTCTACTTAATTTTGTTCCTGATTTTCTTTTTTTGCTTAACTTCTTAAAGTAGAAGTTAGACTCTTGATTTGATACTTGACTTTCTTTTGTTATAGCTTTTAGAGCTATAAATCTCCTTCTAAGCATTACCTAGCCTGTATCACGCAAATTTTTATATACTGTTAAAAATGTTTTCTGATTCCTTTGTGATTTCTTCTTTCACCCCTCATTTACTTGGAAATATACATTGTTTATTTACCAAATAGTTGGGGATTTTCCTGATGTCTTTTATAATTTATTTGTTATTTCTTTCTGTTACGTTCACAGAGTGTATTCAGTTCTACTTCAGTTCTCTCCTACCTATTGACTTATGATTTGGCCCTGCATGTGGTCTCTCTGAGCCGTGTTCTGTGTGTGCTCAGAAAATTTTTTTCATGTGCCGTCATAGTGTTTGTTCAAACCAATTAGTCTTTATCATGATACGTTCTTGCAGCCTGTTGACTTCTGATGTAATTTGAGCGACTTGTTGGGCTAGGGCTCCTAGTGCTTGGTTCCATATTTCCTCCTCTTTTGTGTCCTTTTTCTTTTCTCTAGCAAGCATCCTCAAGTAATCAGTCTCTCCAGGATGAAAACGGGAGGTAAAGATCATGAATCCTAAAGGACTGGGAGGACTTCTCTTGGCTGCCATGCTTGGATGGTGGCCCCACCTCTGAGTCTTTCCCTCTGAGCATCACTTCCAAGAATTCTTGAGTCTGGACTGGACACCTGGAAGCATTTGCACTGAATAATCAGTGGTAGTAGGTAGTTTTGCTAAGGGGAGTAGAAAAGAAAGTGTGGCGTTAAGCCACTCTATCAGAGAGAATTTGTTGGACAGCAAAGCCCAACACAAAGCAGACAAACAAGTGCTGTAGCGTATGCTTGAACTGGTACAGAATTCTGAGAAAGTGGAGCCCAAAACGGTGAGGGTGCCCTGCTCAGAAGAGGGGTGACAGAGATGTTTCACACCTTGATGTGGCGATGGGCGTGTCCACGTATCCAAATGCATAAAGTTGTGCACGTTAAACAGACACCGTTTATTGCACGTAAATTATGTCTTAAGAAAGTAGTGAAAATGACCCTGTTATGATCTACGAGGTGCAATCAGACAATACGGTGAATGTTTAACCTTTCTTTGTAGGGTTCATCTATAGTCAAATGATATTTCCATGCTGCTGATTGCAGCATTTGACTTTACCCCACAAGCTCAGTGTTCCAGAAAGGAAGTATAGGAAAGCAGATGTACATTTTCCTATGTTTCTGTGTTTTTCAAGAATGAATAACAATAGGAAATTTTTATACTTTAATCATTTCTTTTAATAAAATGTAGCACCTTAACTGTATTTACTTAAAATATAAATACTGTAATTCTGTGGATTTCTCACACATTTTGGAGAATAAACTTGAAATCAGTTAACACAGTGAAAAGATTTTAAATAAAAAAAATTTATTGCAGTAAAAGACACATTGCCATTAATCCCCCTAAAAATACTCCTGCTCGCTTCGAACACACTTATCCCATCGTTCTTGCCACTTTCTGAAGCAGTTCAGGAAATCCTCTTTCGTGAGTATTTTTAGTTGGGCTGTTGTGGCTGCTTCGATATCCTGAATCATTTTGACTTTGGGGAAGAGCCCAAAGTCACACGGTGCCAGATCCAGTGAATAAGGTGGATGGGGACACACCGTAATGTTTTTATTTAACAGAAATTGCCTTACCGGGAGCTATGTGTGACATGGAGTATTGTCATGAAGGAGGATGATTTACGGCACACTTTAAAACACACCTTCTCGCAACCGTAGCTCACACCTGACTGACTGCACCAAACAAGCTGAAACTTGTCACACACTGTTACTAAGGTTTCACGCACTACTTCCCTATTGAAGATCCCTACCTTTCCTTTGGATGGCACGCAGCAGCAGCATTTACTGGATTTTGTGATCACAACGGAATATACAGCAATTTCTGTCAAATAAAAACATTAGGGTGTGTCCTCACCCATCTTATTCACGGGATCTGGCACCGTGCGACTTCTGGCTCTTTCCCAAAGTCAAAATGACCACGAAGGTAAACGTTTTGAATTGATTCAGGACATGGAGGCAGCCATGACAGTGCAACTAAAGACACCCAGGAAAGAGGACTTGCAGAACTGCTTCAGGAAGGGGCAGGAACGATGGGATAAGTGTGTTCGAAGCAAGGGGAGTACTTTGAGGGGGATTAAGGGCAATGTGTCTTTTACTGTAATACATTTTTTAAAATTTAAACATTCACTGTATTTTTTTATCACACCACGTATATTTTTGAGTATTCTTGTGAGCACAGGAAGTGATCTTTTATCATAATAGTATTATAAGGATATTTTTTTCATTTTTATTAGTGACACAGATGTATAAATTTCAAAATATTTACAAAGTTATAGTGCACAATTCAAATAATCCTAGTGTACAATTGAAATAATCCTAATTAAAATTTTTTATGGTTGATACTCTTTGATGGTGTGTGATTAAGCGTTTGGATTAAGTAATTGTGTGGTAAATGAAACAGTTTTAAATTTTGATGTGACCATGAAAGCAAAAAGCAGCATATTCTAGAAAAAGGAATTTTAAGTGAATTCCTGGTTCATCAATCAAATTAAATTTGTAGCTTCATATAATGTGGCATGTTATGTATATATTTCTTTTCATAGAAAAGAAAGCTCTAATTTCATTGTGGATACAGCAAAGCAATTTGGTTTCTCATTTAATAGCTTACATTGCCCATAACTGTCACTCATTTTGACTTTTCTGTCTCTAATGTAATGGATTTGGGGAATATTTGGTGTCATCCGCTGTTTTTCACTTCAGCAGATGAGCAGTGCGTCCATTGTGACACCAGGAATAAATAACCTTACACACCTTAGAGCTTTTCTTAAAGAGCGGAGGACACCATCGAGAGTAACCTCTGTGGTCCTGTTGTTCCCAGAGCACCTGATGTGATCAGAGAATTAGCGTTTCCCCAGCCTGGAATAATGGGGGCACTGCAGCTCCTGTCTCAGCAGGCTCGCTTCTCGTCACTGCAGTCATCCAGAAGGCACCCGTTTCAGGCACTGGAGACATTCGGGAAATCCGTTTCTGCCTTTTGTGATCAGGCAAATGTATTAACAACAATGAGGTCACCGTAATTTTCAATAAATCATGACTTGCTGATTTATTTCAAAAGATCCATAGAGCAGTAAACAATACCATTTACATTTAATTAGTTTTATTGAACGAAAGGCAATTTTATTTGTAATGAACCACATGTTATGATTAAGGATGTATTTTAATGACCTTTAACTAATGCGAGCAAATGTTGCCCTTGACCTAATAGCAGAGGCTTTCCTACATTATTGAAAACTTCAGAATGATTTTTAGATTATCATGAAAAGCTTCAAATGACATTCTCATTATTGTGCCATTTTTCAGTCATTTGATGTCTAATACACCAGATGAAATGCATTTCCCTAAACGTTCGAGAGCATGTGCAGATGAGGCCTATTGTTGGCTTGCTCTTTATTTCCGTGTCTCCAAAGGTAGTCTGTTCCGTGCATGTTTTATTTTTTGAAAATTTCTGTGACAGTATAATACTTAAGTGATGACCGATTCTCAAATTTGCCGTACCTTAGGAGTCATTTGGGTGCTTGTTAAACATTCTAGTCGTATTTTCATACGTCTAAGATTATATAGTGTATTTCTTCTTGCGTAAACTAGCTTGACTTAATTAACTTGAAAATAACTCTTTATTAGTTAATGTGTAGTCTAAGCTTCAATAGCAAACCCCCTGTGGAAAGCTGTGTGCTCACCCTTTGTCTCGTGTAGCGTCTCTATTTTCTAGAAACACAAAAAGCAATCAAATGTACTTTCCAGGCCCCCTTGAAGGTATGTGATGAGCTTTCCCAAGTGAAATGAACTCTCAAAGAATTTGTAAGTCCGAACAAGGACGAGTCATGTTTCTGCCCGTTGGGGGTTCTCTGCTGGCAGGTACTTCCCTGGACGCACGTGCAGTTGCTGTGTGGGCAGCGGCCTCCACACCCCGTAGTCCCAGCTCCATCCATGTGACTTGAAGTCAATAGTTGCAACAATATTTTCCACGGAGGATCATTTTGGTAACATTCTATGAGTAAATTTTGGAGATTCTATCATGAGCCTCATCCCTTCCTCTCATGTTGGAAGTATCTTACTGCCTATGTTAAATGCCTTTCTGCTCTGAGGTCTAGAATGGTTTCTGCTTCCTGTTTCTATACCTGCCCCTGCCCTGCCAAATCCAGAGAGATGTCTTTTCTCCTTCACTCAACATCCCAGAGGGTGGGTGGTTCAAGGCTGAGAAGACGGCTCTGTCATCCTTGATATGTGACTTTCACCTGTCCCAAATGCCTGCTCCCTCTCCAGCCTCGCCGGCAGGAGGGGCAGGGCGTGGAGCGTGCTTGCGTCTCACACGTGGCACACATCACTTCTCATCACAGCTCATCGCCAAAGTGAACCCCATGGTGAGAGTTCGCTGTAAAGTAAGCTGGTGGCTGTATTCTCCACGGGGAGCACGTGCCCATCCAGAGTTCGGGCGCTATTTCCTTACATGGACAGAGATGGGAAGATGGGTGGAAACACCCTCCGTCCTAGCACGGCTCCTCATTTGCCTTCTGCTGACTTTCTTTGATCCATTACCCATCTTAAAGGGCCGGTGTACACCGAGACTTTGCAGCCCATTCTACTCAGGGTTTTCCGGCCTCAGAACTGGGTGCTCCCTTCAGATTCGTTGTTACGATCACCATTTTTATTAGAATCAGTGACTTCACACTAGTTCTTTAAGGAACTTTTAAGCAGCATGAAAATGTGTATGCTCCTCATACACCAAGATCAAGGTAGGAAATAAATGAAATGTATGCAGCAAAATAGTAAATGTTTCTTCCAGAGATGAAGGGAGCCATGTCACTTTTAGACTATTGCCTATTTTCCGTTAAAGAGGATTATGTTTGAGTGATGATATACGAGGTGTGATCAACAAATACGGTGACCGCTGCTGCCGAGCGCCATCCAGTGGAAAGGCAGGGTCTTCAATACGGGAAGCGGCGCCTCAAACCTTAGGAACAGTGTGTGACGGGTTTCAACTTGTTTGGTGCTGTCAGTCAGGTGTGAGCTACGGTTGAGAGAAGGTGTGTTTTACAATGTGCCATAAATCTCCATCATGACAACGCTCTGTGTCACACATAGCTCCCGGTAAGGCAGTTTCTGTCAAATATTATAAAAACATTACGGTGTGTCCTCATCCACCTTATTCACCAGATCTGGCACAGTGCGACTTCCGGCTCTTCCCCAAAGTCAAAATGATTCAGGACATTGAGACAGCCACGACAGCACAACTAAAGACACTCATGAAAGAGGACTTCCAGAACTGCTTCAGAAAGTGGCAAGAACAATGGGATTTGTGTGTTCGAAGCAAGCGGGAGTATTTATTTATTTAGTTAGTTAGTTAAGAATTCACCGTATTTTGTAATCACACCTTGTACAACCCACCTGTCGGGCTCCCACCCACAGAGGAGATCTGAAAAGGAGGAGGCCTGTGCACACTGCGTGGGAGCCCACAGCCATCCTGCCCCCCTTTTCTGAAGGGTCATTGGACACGTGTAGAAGCAACAGGAAAGGGGGAGACCATGTACATTGAGAAACCGAGCCGAGGTGAATGAGGCGTTCCAGGAGTGGAATCTTTAGAGGGTTTTAGGAAGTCTGAGAGGGTAAAACGCTCAGAACAGTAGCCATGAAAAAAGATCAAGTACAAAAGAAGACCTCAGAGAAGGATGTATGATTGCTGAAATAAAAACAGTTAAATAGGACTGGAAAAAGGACTGTTCCGCATCCCTCAGAACGGAGGCCAGAGGTGGACACATAAATTCATGATTACCATTTCTAGCGTGGTCCTTAGTACCTGCCTCCTATTGTCATTTTGTGTGTGTGTTTTCAATTGCATTGAGGTAAAATTGGCAATTTTGTACATAATTAAGCTGCACCCTTCCATACACCCGGAAACCATGACCACAGACAACACAGCGAAGTGCCTGTCACTGCCACCCTGTCACCCACTCTTGTGCCTCTTCTCAGTGGCAGCGCTCTGAGACTTCCCCTCCCCTGCATTCCTGCCCCCCGCCTCTCTCTCCTCAGATGAGCTGGCCTTACAGAGAAGAATGATGCTATCAAATGGGAACTCCTTTGGTTTCCTACCAATAAATGAACACCACCAGCCGTATTGGTACCAGTTTCCCCCCTTTTACCTATCATTACAACAAAGAACCAGTACTTCTCTTACCTGTGGCTAATTCTCCCATAGCTTTCACCTAATCCTGCTTTTCAGAGACGTCAAACTGTCACTTACTCCCTACCCTCTTCCTAATCTCCCTCCAACCCCCACCCCCATTCTCGGCCCTCAGGCCTTCCGCCCCTCTAGTGTCTCATGTGGTCGGTCCTTCAGTTCCTTCCTCAGTTGTAGGTCAATTGAATACGTTTGGAATTCTGTTTTACTTTATCTGTTGGCTTTTTAGCTGTTCCTCTTTGCTGTTTTTACTAGTTGCTAGAGATTTCAGAATGCATTCAACTAAAAGTCTTGTGAAAAGTTGAAATTGTATCACTCCACATAGCGTGTAAGAACCTTGTCATTGAGTAGATCCGTTTACTCTATGCTGAACGTGTATTGTGCATTTTCGTATGCATATATTTTTACATGCAGTTGTATACTTTCTATATGCAATATGTCTACATATTACAAAGAAAGTGAAAAAACAGGACTTTTGTTTTCCTTTTGATAGCTACCATTTTTGTTCTTCCCCATTCCTTCCTGAAGGTTTGCGTTTCTTTGGGTGCTACCTCCCTTCAGCCTGAAGAACTTCTGTTAGCATTTCTTGTGGTGCGTGTCTGCTAGCGAGTTCTCATTGTCGCTGATCTGAAAATACCTTTGTTTCACCTGTTTTTGTGAAGGATATTTTTTCTGAATATTGAATTCTGGGTTGGCAGGGTTTTTTCCCCTCCAACACTTTAAATATTTGTCTTACTGTCTCCTGCTTGCACTGTTTGCAATGAGAAATCAATGTTACTGTGATAGTTGTGCCCTGTATGTAGTTTGTCATTTTCCCTAGGTGTTTTTGAGATGTTTGTTTATCTTCGTTTTTTAGCAGTGTGACTTCAATATTTTTACATTTTATTCATCTGTCCAGGGCTTTTCTAGGCTTCCTAAATCTGCATTTATCTTGTCAACTAATCTGATATATTTTCACTGTTTCTTCAAGTAGTTTATCTTTCTCATTCTCTCTCTCTACTTTTTCCAGGAGCCCAGTTACAATTACATATCCATTCTCAAAATGTTTTTTCTGTGTCCTTCAGATCCATTACCTCTTGACCTATTTTCAAGTTCACTGATTCTAGTCTCCCATCTGCTGTTCAGCCCAGCAGATACTGTATTTCAGATACTGTATTTTTTCAATTCTAGAATTTCCTTTTTTTTTTCTTAAATATGTTTTCTTTTTCTGTGTTGTATTTTCCTGTTTGTTCTTTGGGAAAATGTTTTCCTTTGATTCTTTGAGACATAATAACTGCTTTGAAATTCTCATCTCTTAATTCTGTCCGGTCATCTCGGAATTAGTCATTATTGAATTCTTTCTTAAACAAGGATCTTGAGTTCTTGTTTCTTCGTATGTCTAGAAATTTGGATTGTATCTTCAGCAGTTATTGAAGACACTTTGTGGAAACTCTGGATTCTGTTAGGTTCTTCTGAAGACTGTTGTGTTTTTGTTCGGTTTTCACTGGTAGTTAAGTTGGCTGAAGTCAGACTCCGAACTCTGTCTTTCCTGCAGCGAGTGCCGCCGAGGTCTCTGGTCCGTTCTTCAGCCGCTTGACATCTGCGCTGTGCATGAGGATGTTCAGGGTCAGAGTGAGTTCTCACAGCGTAGGGCCCCTGCTGAGGCTCTCGTTTCCAGCCTCCCTTCTCCTCCCTCTCCTCTCTCTCACAGCTGCTGTGGTTGTCCCAGTCTCTGACATCTGGTTCTTTGTCTTGAAGTCTATGATTGTCTGTTTCAGCAGTCCCCATGCTCAAACTTTTTGTTCCAAGGCAAAAACAACAAAACAGAAAACAAAAACTGTAAAAATGGCACTCTGTGTTGGGGGACTTTCGAGAGCACCCCCAGTTTTGATGATTCCTAGGGGTGGGGGGGTCTCAGGACTCAGCCACTAGCCTGCTCATGGCCAGGAGTTCTCCCAGTGAAGGGACAGAGCACAGGTGGCAAAGGGTGAAGTGCCTGGGCAAATCTGGATGACACTAGGCAGAAGTCCCCCCAGAGCCCTCCAGGAGACTGGTACAGGCTGCCTGAGTCCCCCAGCCATAGGTGGTGAGAACACGTGTGAAGTCCTGTCCTGGAGGGACGTCCAGCAGGTTGAAGTGGCTTTCACTGGGGGCCATTCTAAAGGCACCAGAAGGGAAGCAGGTGTTTGGCGTAAACCAGGTTGTTTGAATAAACAGTTCAGGTACAGTGAGCCTTTCCAATCCGGGAAGGGTGGGATCCCTCCTGAAATCCATGTCCCCAGAACCCAGCCAGGGGCCAGCCTTTTTGCAAGCAGACTTTCCCAGGCCTCATATGTTAACTTTTGCTCACAGGCCACTCCTGGGCCAAGGCGTCTTGATAGCAGAAGTAGCAGAATTATTATCATAGGACCGCCCTGCTGAGTGAGACCAGCCTGCACTGTTGGTGTCAGGATGCCCCTTAGGGTCCTGGCTGGAGCCAGGGAAGACAGCGCCCCTTCACCATAAGATCCATCTGAGAAAACCCAGCTGTCCCCTTTGCTTTTCAAGCTGTACTCGCTTGCAGAAGCTCGCACAGGCAGCCGTGGTTTCCTTTGCAGGAGCTGGGGGAGTGTGCGAACAGATGGAGAGGCAGAGACCACCAAGCCCTTGTCCGTCTGCCCACCCAGGGTTGGGCTTGTTTCCTCTCTGTTGTCACGGCAGCGTCCGAGCCGTCCCAGCTCCCTGTCTTTTCAGTCACCCTTCCTCCCTTTATCTTGGGAGTGGCCCCGAGCAGCCGATGCCCTTGGGGACAGCAGCCCTGAGTACCACATCACCTTTCCGAGGCCTATGTGGGAGCAAGTGAGGGAAGCGGGCCCCTGTTGCAAACTCAGCTGATCCAAGTGCCAACTGCAAGGTGACAGCTATGAGACACCCCTGAGACAGATGGGACCATGGAGGGGTCACCATCCTTGTCGTGGCCTCCCATTCGCAGGTTTGGGCAGGGGGTCACCAGTTTGGGCTGATAGTGGCTTGATTTCAGATGACCCACCGGGACACGGGCCCTTGATGGCAGGTGGTTCCCGTGATCCCAGCGGCCAAGCCAGCGGGCAGTTTTTATAGCTGATCCCTCTGAGGGGTCCAAATTCAGCACCCGTCCCAGGTCCAAGGTGTGTCTATGAGGCTGTCCCTGCTCTCAGCTTGGCACAGCTCTTAGCAGACTGTGTCGAGTCAATGATAGGGTTCAGACCGTGCCCTGAGAGCTCTGCCTCAGGCATGGCACCAGCACCACGCCATGTGGGAGAGCAGTCATCATGTACAAGCACTGGGGTGATGGGAAGACGACGCGGGTCTCCTACCCTGTTTCAAGACCGGAGCCTGCGAACTGCAGTCTGGTCTGTCATCAGGCAGCCGTCAGCCCGCTACGTGGTGAGCTTGTGTGGACTGCTTCTCTGCTGGGTGGTTAGTTCGCTCTTCTCCTCATTCACTTTGTTAGTACTCAGCAGATTGTTCCATGAGACCTGCAGTCAGGTCTCAGAACTTTCCTTAAATTTAGAAGTCTCTTTCTGACTGTCCAGCGAGCACTCGCATGACCTGGGTACCTGTTGGTAACTTGTAATTTCTAGTGAGGTGGAGGGGGTCCTCCTCAGGGGCGGCTGGAAAGTAGACAGGAGCGGACACTGCCACCGCCGAACCTGCCACTGCCCCTGTCCTATGCGGTCTGTAGGTTGTGGCACAGAGAGAACGTGGGACACAGATTCTGTAACCCTTCATATGTAGACGCTAATGTCACTATCTCATTCGAATATCAGCCCTTTAGTACAAGTCAGATTTGTTTAACTTCTGTGTTGTCCTCACCCAGCTCCCCAGTGGCCAGTTAGGGATACTTTTTAAAAACAACTGAAATATCAATAATTAAAAGATTTTTAATGTCAGTGATTAAAATCCTAAGAAGCTCAAGTATAAACAATCTCCCTCTGTGGACATGATTCACCCAGTATTATTTGGGTGCACGTGAGTTGGCTCGGTCTCTTTCCGTCCACGTTGGCATTTGTTATCTGGTTACACCAAACCTGCAGTCGTATTCCAGAACTCAGATGAGCTTCGTCTCTGTACATGTTGGGGTTTTGTCCACAGTGTCAGATGTAAGCTGATCACTTTGGATGCAAAGTCCCCCTTTCCTGGGCGGGTAGCCCAGTGAAAACCCTGCATGGGCTGCGCTTTTGTTGGAGTCCAGGCAGACAAGGACCTTCTAGTATGTATGTTCTTTGTGACCTCCTGATAAAAATGATCATGCATCACTAAGAAAATGAAAGTTTGTTATAAATACGTTGTTTGCTTAATGTCACTTCTGTTATTTTAATAAAACTAAACTTTCTGGACCAGGGAGCATAACTTTTATAGTGATCTGAAAATCAGGTGCTTAAGGGCTCGTCTGTGGAGTCTTGCTGATTAAAGGTCACACGTGGCCAGTAAACAGGGTCACCTAAAGGTTGTGTCTTGTGTGCTTCAGAACTACCCTTGGGAAGGTGGCGATGATTCGAGTAGTGACAGCCTTCCCACCCGGCCTCGTACGTGGAGGTCACGGAGCAGCATGCACTGTGTGCATGGCTTCAAGGGAGGCGACAGCTAGAGCAAGTGCAATGGCTGCTGGGACAAAAACGTGAGCAGAGCGAGGCATTTGCTACATGCGATGGAAGACTTACACTCCACTGAGACTGAATTCTCTGCTACCCTTAGGACTTCTGATACACGCAGCTCCACCTTTAAAACTGGAGTGGGGTGGCGCACGCCATGGGGATTTATCAGCACCTCCCAGCTGCTTTCGACACACACCTGTTAGTAGGTAGCAGTAGTCTGAGAAAATTGAGCAATTCCCACATCTCTGCTGAGCTTAAAATGGTTTCTTTCAGTTTTCATCCTAGTTTATGATGTCGGCACACAAAGTAGAAGAAAATCCATCTCTTTTGGTAAATAACGCATAAGAATATTAATTGGTAACTGAAGAATTTTCGAGAAATGTTGCTTAATTTTAAGTAATTAATGTAGATACTGTGTATTCCAGGACCTCTTTTCTATCAACGCTTATGTTCACGCTCAGAAGCCGCTGCTGGATATCCATAGTTTTGAGGGCACGTTTACCAGGGTGAGTTACGTCTTCTGTTAAATACAAATATGTTCCTTGTGTATGTAAGTTAAAAATAGCAAATCTTTCTTTTAAAAGAATAATCAAATCAAGAATAAATTGAAATAGAAAATTTGAACTAAAAAGGGAAAACCTAGAAAATGTTTCAAGTTCTTACATTGTCCTGTATCAGGTATCTCCTTGGGCACATTCAGTCCATTTTTTTTGTTTTCTAGCATATGTACACTTGAGAAAGGCGTTACATTGAAGTGATTTAGCTACTTCACTTTGGCTTTGGATAGTAGTTTCTGTACTGTGATATCATATCAGTTCTTGATTTTTAGTAACTGGTGAGATGGATGTGAATGTGGCTGTCCATGTCCTTACGGGCGTGTGTGTTGTTACCACGGTGTTTGGGCAGCTTGAGGGCCCCTCTCCCTCTGACTGGCTAATGGGACGTGGAGGCCCAAGTAACTTCTGATTTGAACCGCTTATGCTGTTATCGTAAATGCTTTATAATGCTGAAGGGATTTTAGTGTATGACTGTAGTTCACTTTTAATTGCCACAGTTACTGTTTTAAAGATTTCTGTTGGTGCAGTCAACTTTGTTTTAGTCTTGGTCACACACACGGACTGGCGAGCAGTTACCATTTCAGAAAGCGTTCACTGAGGCAGTGTCACGTGCCAGATCCTGTGCCTTCGGGGGTGCAGAGACGAGGACACCTGCTGCGGAGGGGACGCTGCTTTGTCACCGCACCTCCAGCAGCAAACACGCAAGGTGTTCATGGAAGCAGCAGGGCGATGTCCTGGCAATAAGTGCTTTGTACCGAGTTCTGGAACAGATAGGATCAATCGTTTTGCATTTCTGCAAAGATGTTTATGAAAAGAAAGCATGTTCTTATTAAAGAATTGAGCATACGAAAGAAGAAGTCCTATAGAAAGGCCTCCTGAGTGCAGTGAGCTCCGAGTCACAGCCTTAAGCACTGTTGGCGTTTTGGAACATTACCTGCTTTCTTCCTCTCACACTTCTGCTGCTGACAGTAGGACACGTTTGCTGGACGACGTGTGGACATGCATCGATGTCAATGAGGGTGCGTGAGGCGTGGCTGAAGAGCCCAAGGCCACAAGTCTCCGGCCCTGGGGCGCGGGCGACTCATCCAGAGGTGTGTGACCGCATGTGAGGGAATGTCGGACTCTGCGGCCGAGCATGTGACGGATTCCATCACTGAGCGAAGGACTGAGTGTGGGAGAGAGTGAGTGTGTGCCTGAGTGTGTGCGACTGTGGGACAGAGCCTGCACATGCGGGGGAATGGAGACCGACCTGAAGGTCTTGTAAGAGAAGGAAGCAGCCACTAAGGGCTTTCAGCTTAGAAGAGAAATGATAATACTCGTGTTTGTAAAAGATTTCTCTGCTTTTCCTGGTCACCTTAGGATAATGGCAGTCCCCTGAGTTTGTCCATGTCCCCCCAGTCTCCCCAAGTCTCCTACAGGCCAACTGTGAGAGCAGTGGGACCACCTGTAGCTCATGTATGCAGCTGCCACGTGAGAAAGAAAATGCTGTAAACCCCCATTTTTCCCTGAATGGGGGTCAGCTCCAGTGCAGAGAGCGGGGCAGCCCAGAATCCTGGCTACATTGGGCGTTTTCCTTGATTTGAGAGACGTTGCCCTTGCACGAATTGTGACAGTCACGTAATTCCGATGGGCAGCCTTTCATTGCCTTCGTTTCGTGTTTCTAACAAGATCCTGTTTCGCTCCTTTTAAATAGATCAGCCTTGAGTCCTGAATTATTTAGATGGTAGACCTTTATTTTTGTGTGCATTTTCCAAAAAGGATGGAAGAAAGAAACATGCTAAGTAACTACTTTTGTAACTAAAAAGTGGAATTTAGTCTAATTACTAAAATACCAACTGAACTTTTCAGAAGTGATGTCTGCTTCTGTTCTTTTTTTAACAGTATACAGTGTACGGTGTGCAGAGGAGGAAGCATGTTTTTTTGTGTCGGCCTAGATGAGTAGCTAAGAATCAGAGCTCAGTAATTCAGTAGCCATACCTGTATTTTGTTGCTTTTGCAAAGTCTAATATGACTATGGTCATTGTGAACAATGTATCCTTCTACTTAAATCGTAGAACAAGGTCAGTGGAACCTAACTTACTGACTCTGTGACTTTTGTGATACAGACGACTCGTGTGGTTATTACTGACATCATTCATTTCTCTTATTGTTCAAGGTACAGCTATTCTCTCTGAAGTTTGGAGTTGAAAACTGTAGCCAGTTTTGAAATGTTAGCAGTACTCATAGTCTTTTAACATGATATTCACATTTCATCTTTTTTAAAATTCATGTTCTGCTGTAATTTATTTTGCAAACCATAGCACACTTACAGTATTCATGTCTTTTCTAGTCAAAATGCTGTCCTTTTCAAAAGCAAATCTTTATTGTTTGTTAAATAGGGTACACTATTCAGAAAACAGCTTGAAATTGTAACATTTTGCTTCCCCCCCAAAGCATATTTTATCTTTTCAAACTACAGCATTAAGGAGAAGAAAACCCGAAGAGAAAGTTACTTAGAGATCATTTCTTTCCCGTCTTTCCACTCTTTATTCTGTACTATATGGTATTGGTAAAGAACTTTCAATGATTTTCTCCATATGAGAAAAATGTTTAACGTTTAAAGTGCGGCATTGTTATTACAGTTCTGAAAGGCACTATGTAGTGTGTGTTTCTCAGCACAACGCCTGCGTTAGAGATGGAAGCATTGAGTTAGAGATGGAAGCACTGACGTTATTAAGTAGCTGTAGAAGAGTAGTGGGCGAACCAACTTAAATTTCTAAGACTAAATAGTATAGAACTTTCTATTTCCCGTTCAGAAAGGCTTATGAAATTTTAATAATTTTTAATGCCCTTATTTCTCTTGGAGTTTGGCACAATGTGAAAATACTAAGAGATATGCATGTGTCAATAATTTTTAAATTTCCCTATGAAGGGAACCTTAGGAGTGTTTTAAACTAATAACATGGTGCTCATTTGTGCTTCTGTGGTCAGTTGATGATGGGTGGCTGCAGGCAGGGGTCCTAAAGGAGGAGTGAAAGGAGTGGGAAGGGCCGCTGGGAATCAGGGAAAGGTCCCACGTTTGTTCGTCCTTTGCTTCATTCACTTACTAGACACACTGTGCCTGCTGTGGGCTAGGTTTCCGAAGGACAGGGTCAACACCACAGTCACATAGCTCACAGTCTGGGGGGGGGGGGGCGGTAAGTAAACACGGGAATTGCATTGATACAGTGGAAATGATTCAGAATTCCTGTTAGAGAATAATTTTATTTGTTTCACACCTTGATAAATGTGTGAATCTGCACTTGGCAGGATTTATCCCGAGTGGAGACTCAGTTTGCCTGGTCGTGGCTAAAACTCCTAGATTAATGTGCATGTGGACCCCGTTTGGAGATAGGAGTGAGGACACGTAGATTTTCATGTGTCTCCTTCAGTGTTTATCAGAGTTCCATGCTTTGAACTTAACATGAGTTGGTTTTTAAGAAACACCACCCACCTGTGTTTTAAACACCTAACAGCATCATGGTTGTTTCGTCGTATTGACAAAGTCTGAGAGCTGAGGAAATGTCTCCTTTGGGTAGTGGCCTTCTATTTATTTTTAGGGCAATACCAAGGAGCCTGAGGGAAGATCCTCAGGGTCCTGAGAGTCAAATACTGAATTTGGTGCTGGAATGCAGTGAGCTAAATGACCACTGGTCTTCCGTGCGTACAAGGCAGTTGTGAGCCAGACCTCTTCCTCGAATTAAATTTAATGCACAACTGTACTTTATAAATATGTTCAATGCTAGGGAAATACTTTGAAAACGGTTAGGATTGGTTTAGATTTTGTGACTCCCAAATAAATCAGAGAATCAAATATCTAGCAAATGTCTTCCAAGAAGCTAGCAAAGAGGCCAGAATTGACATCATTTGAAAAGGATTTCGGGAATGTATGGAAAGGAAACACCAGGGGCACCAATGGCGATTTCTTATGGCATTTTTGAAAATGCCATATGGCATTTTTGAAAATGTGTTTTCAGTTTCTTCCCTCCTTTCCAAATTACTTTGGTTTCTTTGTTATCTTAAAATATATCCTGATAGCAGATTATCAATGTTTAATAAAATAAAATTCTACATGGAGGTGACCTGATGTTAAGGACATGTCAGGGCCACGTATGGTCTGTCACCCCTAGAGACATAGAGATGATTGGTCACCGTACTTGACGTCTTCCTATTTTTCTTCTACATGCAAGACTTTTGTAATCCTCTATTCTAGAAAACTTTTCATAACCAGAATTGCAAGGAATACTTTATAAACTATGACTTCAGATTTAGACAAAAAGTTCTCAGATTTTAAAGTTATTTCTATCTCTGAGCATAAACATTAAAAATGTAGAGATAAAACTAGACTGTACATTATTTTCGTTGTGTTATTGATACATGACCATGTTTGATATCTGTACACATAGTTAGCAACACACAACTTATGTTTGAATTTTTGCGTTAATGAAAAATATCCAATATAATAATATATATATTTAGTGGTTATCTGGTTATCTTTACTTTTTTAAGTCATTAACTTATTTATTTATTTATTAAACTTACTGGGGTGACATTGTTTAGTAAAATTACATAGGTTTCAAGTGTACAATTCTATAATCCATTATCTATATATCCCATTGTGTGCTCACCACCCAGAGTCAGTTCTCCTTCCATCACCATATATTTGACCCCCTTTGCCCTCTTCTACCACGCTCCGACCCCTTACCCCCTGCCAACCACTAAACTGTTGTTTGTGAGTTTTTGTTTGTTTGTCTTGTTCCTTTGTTGCTTTCAGTTTTATATCCCACGTATGAGTAAAGTCATATGGTTCTCAACTTTTTCTGTCTGACGTATTTTGCTTAGCCTGATAATCTCGATCCGCCCGCGTTGTTGCAAATGGCAGTGTTTCATCTTTTCTCACGGCCGAGCAGTGTTCCACTGTGTATGTACACCACATCTTTATCTAGTCATCTACTGAAGGGCACTTGGGTTGTTTCCATGTCTGTTTTTAAAGAGCAATTTAAGAGGTATTTCACCTTTACAGATATAGATATAAATACATGCATATTAGTTTTTAAATAATATACACAGAAGTATTTTTTCCTCTTATGAATATAATACATTTGAAAAGCATAACCCTTGTCCTTAACGAAAAGCAGGAGGATATTCTGCCACACCTACTAAATAAGTGTTGATGAGTTGCTTTGTAATGTGTCTGTGCTAATATTTTACGCTTTTCCAGGAGTACTGGAGTTGTTTTCCAGGAGTTATTAATGCACATATTGGAAGATATAATTTTAGTTTGCTGAACCAAAGTTACAGTAGTACAGCTTTTTGCTTAATAGTTTTTGCCTTTTTCCTTAAATGTATTAGTCTCTTAAATCATGTGTAGGACAAAAAAGTGCAGTTCCAAACCACTGTTACCGTAATACCGGCTTTTGTAATTGCCCAGGTATTTGCCTTTACTGAGATCTTTATTTCTCCACTCGGCTTCCAGTTACTGTCTAAGTCCTCTCATGTCACCTACGAGACTCCCTTATGCATCTCTTGGAGGGCAGGTCCAGTGGTACAGACTCCTCAGTTTTTGTCTATCTGGGAATGTCTGATTTCTCACCTACTTTTGAGGGACAGTTTTTCTGGATGTAGGATTTGTGGCTGGCAGCTTTTTCTTTTCGAGCTTTTTCTTTTCACATTTTGACTGTATGGCCCACTGCCTTCTGGCCCCTAAGTGTCTGATGAGAAATGGGCAGTTTGACCAAGGATCCCTTGTATGTGATGAATTGCCTTTCTCTTGCTGCTTTCAAGATTCTAACTTTGTCTTTGTCTTTCGAAAGTTTGGTTATAATGTATCTCAGTGTGGGTCTATGAGTTCATCGCACTTGGATTTTGTTGAGCTTTTTGGATGTTTGTATTCATGCCTTTCATCAAATCTGGGAAGTTTTAGCTATTATTTTTTTAAATATTCTCTCTGCCCTTTTTCTCTCTCTTCTCTTCCTGGGACTCCCACAATGAGTATAATGACCCATTTTGTTCTGTCCTGTCCCACAGATCCCTCAGGCCCTTTCAATTTTCTCCAACCATTCTCTTTTCTGTTTCTCAGATAGATAATTTCCATTGTTCTATTTTCAAGTTCACTGATTCTTTCTTCTGGCTACTCAAATCTGCCTTGAATCCCTGTAGTGAATTTTTTCCCCCCTTAGTCGTACTTTCAGCTTGAGGACTCTTCATACTGTGGATATCTGATGTCTGAGTAATAGAAAAACTGGTAATTTACTGTTGTTTTCCTTTTCTCTCTCTGAATAGGAAGACAGTGATCCACCCATTCATGAGAGTCTCAGCATAGAAAATACTTTGTGGGCAAGCACCATTGTTGCATCAGGTAAGCAATTAATTCTGTTTTCAGAGTGAGTTCTCTCTCTCTTATATAGGTGATGTTTTGTGTTTTTGAGTGACTCGAGACACAAGTGTTTCTCAGAATACCTTGCATTATGTGGGGACCTTATTAAACGTCCAGTCCTGTTCAGTGGGTGTGGCCAGGCCTGCAAGTCTAATCTCAGACAAACTCAGGGCGAGGCTTGTGCTGCGCTTCCTACACTGTGCTGAGTTGCAAGGTCCACAGCTGCACGGATCACACCCAGTGTGGCTCAGTGCAGGGTGCTTGGCTCGTCTTGACCTGTTTCCCGACACACCTGCCAGTGTTCCTTCCTGAGAGTCAGCTCAGCAGACTTAGGGAAGTACGTGGTGATGTTGGAGGGCTCTCGTCTCGCCTGATTCATCCAACAGAATTCGTGGGTCGTCTATGGGAGAGACAGTGTCAGATTAGGCAAGGGCCTTGGGAGGTAGGTCCTTTAAGGGCCCGGAGGAAGGTTCTGAATTTTCTTTTGAGTGAAATGGAAGATGTTGGAGTATTTCTAGTGGTAGAACGGGAAGGCCACCTAAATTTCCACTTCAGGAAGCAAATCTCTCTGGCAGATACTGAATTCTAAATGATTCCCAGCCTTTCAGAAAGTAGGTGACCTTGCTGATGGAACCAGGTGTGAAGCTCAGTAGCAAGCAGCAGGTAGGACGCTGTTAGGAGCAGGGACATGAGGGGACATCCCGGCAGGGTGGTCTATCTTCTCTGTGTCGTCTTAGAACATGTCTGCTCGTCTGCTGCTGGTTTGTGGACTCTCTGTTCCAGACCAGGCTGAGCCGAGTGGGACGGTCCTTACGGAGATTGTGCTCAGGAGCCAGGGTCCAGGGAGACAGGAAGAGAACGAGACAGATGATTTCAAAGATCCTAAGTATCCCAGGAGCAGACAGAGGGCTCTGAACACAAACAAGCCGAAAACCTCCCTTGGGGGTTAGGGGGCTGTTCCTCCGAGGAAACATAACGCAGACGTGACTGGAGAAGCTGGATGGCAACAGGGAGCTGTGTGTGCGGGGCTCTTGGCAGCTGTGTGAGGCCTGGTGCTGGAAGGGACACAGCAGACCCGGGGCCCAGGAAGGTGGCCGGGCAGCCAGTGTGCCTGGCACCTGGAGAAGCGGGGGGTCGCATATGCAGGACAGGTCTGTGTGCATATGTTTTGTGGGGCCCGTGGGGACACGAAGGTGTAAAATGGGCTCCATAGCGCTGCACATGTTCACCTTTCAGGGGTAGACAATGACAGGAGGTTTGATTTGGTCCTGATGTTTTGTGCCTTTAAAGAGAGCTTGATAGCAAATATGACCATTTTAATAGGGGGAAATTCTGTGTGGTGTTTGATGTATTTGTACTGATGAATTGTTATGAGTTATTAACATAAAGAGAGAGGAAATAAGGATAGCCGCCATGGAGAGACCTCGGGAAGGGTCTCACAGCCACTGTGAGGAAGGGCACTATGCTGCCTGCGGAAGTGTCAGACTCTTGTCCTCCCACTTCACGTGACTGTGTTTGTGTTCACATTGGTGACAGTTGTGGGTCGTGTACGCCTTTCCTCCCAACCCCACCTCCCACACAGCCCAGTTCAGCAACGGGCTGTCCTCGGGCAAAAGACTGTGACTTTGGTAGGCTTGCTGTCCCCGTCACACGGCCAGGCATAGCTGGACCAAGGTTTGCACCCAGCTGAGCTGCCCTCATCCTCCATGGCTGTCGCCCTTTAGCACCTTGCATACAGCACTTTGCAGGAAAATGTTGGCAGAATGCATGTGTGAGCTAGTACTGGGTCACAGGCTTTGTGCTCTGTGTCCAGGCATTGGTTCTGCCTTGGCTGTGATCACTGCTGTTCGCTCTGCTGAAGAAAGGATCAGTATTGAGTTCATTCATAAAGACACTGGAAGATTCTCTTTTCCTTCAGACGTTTTATTTGCTCTTTTGTCCCCTGTGTATTAGAATGTTGTTACTGATCCCCAGACTGTTGATTTGTGGCCTTTCTTCTCCAAGACACAGAAGCCACCTGAGCGGAAGCCTCCCAACCTGTCCCCAGTACACGGTTTCTCTCCTGAGCCCAGGTCCCTGGACGGCCTTGGCAGGGACAGCTTCTGGCTGCACACTCGGCGAGGCAGACCCTTATGTACACACGAGTGACGCTTATTCTCTGACATACAGACTTTAGTTTCTCAGGGTAGTTTTTTCTTCTAAGAGAGTATTTAGATTACTTTAAAAGCATCCATTTCAAAAGTTTAAATAAGGAGCCGTTAATTTTAACTTGTTTGGACATTTTAAAAATGTAAGCTTTTTTCATTCATTTCAAATCTTTAAACATACTCCTCTTTATTGAAAAACCTTGTTACTATGAGCTATTGCTAGACTGCTGCACCCTGATGGGTGTTTGCACGACTTGGCTTTCCAGCAGTCGTGTGTTGACACACGTCTTCTTTCCAGCTGATGACAAGCTGAGAAGGAAAGGCCAGCACGCTCGTAAATCTTACCTTAAAAGCTGTGTCGGTTGGTTCAAGTTGCCTCATAGGTGGAGCGAACTCGGACCCCCTCCCTTGTCACAGGAGACTGAAGGTGTGGGAGCCAGGACTCAACACCACAGACAGATGCAGAGGCAGAGGGTCCCCAGAGGGACAAGCAAGGCCCCCTGTGGTGCCACGCTTCTTCCCCTGGTCAGCTCAGGGACCATTTGTCTTCAGAGCAGGGGCAGTGTTCTGCAGAGCTGCCATGTCTCACACACCAGTGGCTAAGGGAGTGTCCCCGCCTTAACTTGTCATAACCCTAGAAGCACAGATGGGCCCCAGGCAAAGGAGCCCTGGCGTGTGCACAGGGGGTCAGGACTGGTAGACCCTGATACATACAGAAAACGCGAGTAAATATCTGGAAACTCGCAGCAATTTGATGAAGTGATTTAATGATGAAAACCTTGAGGGCTGTATTCTCTCATCTTGGTGGTGTTTTTACTCTCCCTCTTGTCGATTTACTGTTGTGGAGTTTTACAAAGCTTGTCCTCACAGCATGCTAATATTTGAAAGCACACCTGGCCCTCTGCCGCCATGGTAGGTTTGCCAGGCTCCACTCTAGGGAAAGCTCGGCCTGATCCAGGATTGGCACAGCGGAAGCAGCCCCCACTAGAAGTGGCCAGAGGGACAGCCGGAGCTCTGGTACAGGGACAGAATCAACCTCTGGCTGAGCACGCGGGAAAAGTGGGAACAGCAAGGAACACACCCCAGCCTGTAGCCTGTAACCCCCAATCCCCAGCCTGAAGGGTGGGAGTCTGGGCTTCTCAGATGCTGGCACTTTGGGGCTGGGCACTGGGCCGGGAAGCTCATTACTTCCTGTGTGCCTGAAAGTTTCACGTGGGGTGCACGGCTGGTGGGCGGGTGGGGCCCAGACCCTGTGCAGGTCCCAGCGGTCCCTCTGTGTCTCTCCATGGCCTCGGCCTCAGTTACTCCCGAGGCTGACCCACGCTCTTCCTTGCAGTGCCCGTGGCTGTAGCTGGCAGGTGTGTCAGGTGCGTGGGTTCGCTCGCACAGCCTGTGTCCATGCCCCTCGGAGCCTCCATCTTCTTTCTTGGCAGTAAGTGCCCAGCGTGTGGGTGCTCTGTGGTCCCCCTGGTTTCCCTGGAAGAGCTCACGCAGGAGGGCAGGTGAGATTGGCCCCAGAAAAGCATCTGTAACCTGCAGCCTTCCCCAGGCACTTTCCGTAGTGTGTGTAGCAGGTTCTGGGCGTGTAACTGGAATCAGGAACTACTTTGCTTGCTTGTTAGCTCTCTCAGTCTGTCTGTCTGTCTTTCTCTATAACATTTTGTCATCCTCGTATTTGGTCTTGCCTTAATTTTGCAGAATATGTTATATTTTGTCTTATTTTCAAAGTCAACAGGTAAGCCCTTCCCCACATTTCTTTCTGCCACATGTACAGACTGACTCAGTCATTCACCCTGTAAATACATACCCTTTGTCACAGAGAACAGAGCATATTCCAGATGTGCTGTGCTCACTAGTGATGTTCGTGTTTAAAACGCATGACAGGCTCAAAAACTTCAGTATTTTGAGTACAGAGAGTACTCATTTTTAGTGAGAATTAAATGAGATAATACTTGAGAGCCTTTACCAAACTTGAATAGATTATACACAGAAAAATACATGAGGAATTCTGTTAAATGCTTTTATGTGTATTTCACATGCACGTACCTACTTGATGCTGTAGATTATCTGATTGAAGTATCTCGTTAGTCATGTCATTTCTCTGATTTCGCCTCGGATACTTCAAAACTATAATACCAGCCAAGAGTCAGCATCTGATAATTTACCTGCATGTTAGGACTGTGGTTTCTAGCTTAATTAATATTTAAGCCTTCTCTGAGACTTGTTTACTCCGCTAATGTTAAAAATAGATTAATCTTGTAATTTGTCTTGTTCTATTTTTGTGCTTATTTAACATCAGTGACACTTTTATACTTCCATTAACTTAAACTTAATTGGCAAGTTAGGAAAGTTTTCAAAATACTGTGTCATTATATATTTAGTATTTTTCTATATACTAAGTACAGACATAACACTTAAGAGGTTTATTTGAATCGTAATATATAAAGGTAGCGTGGGTGTGGTTTGGGTTACCTTATATGCCAAATGGGCTTACTCTCCTTTCAAGAACACTCAAGTCTCATAGCTTTCCCAGTGACACACATTTTTAAAAGTGGGGAAAACGAAATGATTATTCTAGAAAAGAAAAATGTGTAACCTCTGCAAATATCACTGGTGAGCAGTTCTCCAGCACCTTCTGGCTTCCAGAACATTCCGTGGAGGAAGTTGTTTGTACTGGGACTTACCGAATATGCGGCCGTCACTGTGCTTTATGTGCAGGAGATCCCTGAGATCGAACTCACTAGCTGCTGACTGACGACTCTCTAGATCTCACATATTCACTTAACGCAGCATCAAAGTTGTTTAGTTATTATGGTTAATTCTGCAGTGTTGTTGATTTCAGTGAGTATTATGGACATATCATCTTTCTCACCTTGATAATGTTTCTCGGCTTCAAAATTTGAGAAAATTAGGATTATAAATTATGCATATTTGCCGTTCTAGAACCAGATTCCCATGGTTTTTGATGTGACATTCCACAGATGAATGCCTCCGAGCCTTTGTAATCTATGGGTTGTTCTAGAGGTATTTTATTATTCTTTCATCTTAAGTTTGATAGGCCACAAAATTATCATTTCTTCTTGACTCGTACAATTAGAAAACCAAACTAATTGTACGTGGAAACATGCATAAAAGAGACTAACAAACAATATCTAAATTCAAAATCAAAAATTATTTTTGTAATGTTTCCCTTATTGTTTTAATTGTATATGTGCTGAAATGTCACCAGAGGCTCTTATACCAGGTAGGACTGTGATATTTACAGTGGAAACATACTCGTAGACTCTTGTTCAACTGGTACCATGTTGGTTTGAAGATCACGTGATGAGTTTGGCCAGTGAAGAAAGTGGCCTCTTGTAATTTTCCTTTGGTGTTAGAGTTACCATTTTAGTAGATGTTGATAGATGAACATTGTCACTCTTTCTGTTTTCAGTGAAAAGAATATTGGTACATATTCTAATGTTATATGTAGGTAAACTTGTATTGCTTAAGAAATCACTTGAGTTTTTCAAAATTTGTTTTAAAAGTTGAGATTAGGTTTTCATGAACTAACCAAATTAAATATGCTGTTGGGTAAATTTATATAAAAATTGAATAGTGTAATAATACTTCCCATCAGAATGATTACTTAGAAAGTATTATTTTCTCTGTGCTTACCCTTTATAGTATCTCTGTAAGGAACACTTTCGTATTTTTGCAGGTACGGTAATAGGTGTTGTCATTTATACTGGAAAAGAGACTCGAAGTGTAATGAACACATCCAATCCCAAAAATAAGGTAGGCTAGATTAAGGGGCGACCGCTTTAATGAACTTGCTCTTTCCTTTCCTAAGAAGATACATGTAGCTCTGAATAGCCCATTCATTTTAGCTAACATATGATGTGAAACGCACTTTCAAAGTGTTGATGGTTTAGGGCATGAATTTGCTGTATTTATGTAACAACAATTTACGCTCATACTGAAGAATTTCCTCAAGTATATTTTCTGGGTTAATCAGAGTTTTACATGTCTTTTAAATTTTCATTGTTGGATATATAATTTGCCCATAATTAGAGAGTTAATTGTGGGTCTCTTAATTTCTCTTCAATCTATTTATTTTACAATTTGCACTCTTTATTTTTATATTGGTGGTTCATTTTTAAAATAAAGGAATCTATATTAATGTTTTTATAGTATTTAATTTGATAGTGTTATATTGTTAAACTAGTTTTATTTAAGTTATTTCCATTTCAGGAGAAGTATATTAAAAACCAGATTTTAGTTTTACAGACTGCTTGATTATATTTCTAAATTGATTCTATTCCTGTTACACATTCCTGGGATTGTTATTTATGCAGTCAATGTGTGTGAGAGTCAAATCGTAACAAAAAGGCTGTTGACCCAGAGTTGTTTCGGTGACCTTGCCCGAGTTTATGGCCACGGGTGAGAACTCTGGCCCTGGAGCTTGACTGCCTGCGTTGCGGTATGGACATTGCCACCGCACAGCGCTTGATTTTGTGTCTTTACTGCTCAGTAAACATTCCCTGTCCTCACTGCCTCCCTATAAAATGAATGTCCAGTGTGAATGGACGGCCTCCTTCTGGAACCCAGCCCTCACTGTCAGTCAGGAAATTCTCACTGAATCCAGTGGCCTCACCCTGCCCCCCACAGAGCCTGAGGCCCTTCAGCCACCCTGCTACCATCCTGCACCCTGTCTTCCTCGGCCAACTGGCCTGCCTCCTCTTTTTTCTCTTCCTCTTCCTCTCTTTTTTTTCTTTTCTTTTCTTGTTTTTTTTTGTTTTGTTTTGTTTTAAAGCCCTCTGGATTTCCTTGGTGTTGGCAGAATGTGTCTGCAGTAGGAAGGGCACCTGGGGGGTTTGCAGAATTGGCTTTAAATCCTCGCACTGCCACTTGTGAGTGTCCCACATGGGACAAAGTGCTGTCCAGGTTGCTGGCACCTTCCTGTGTGCACTCGTCCTGTGGGGTCCCTTTCCAGGCAGTGAGAGTGGAGGCCCCGGCTGGGTGTGAGATTAGTCCTGTGCCAAGTACTTCCTGTGCGCTCGTCATGAAGCCACACAGCCCTTGGAGGGAGAGTGGCGTGTGTCTTTCGCAGCGTTGCCCAGCTGGACTGCAGCGGTCAGCATGGCGCTTGCTTCTCCTGGAAGGTACCGTGCACTGTCGAGCCCCCCTTGAGATGGAAACACTTTTGTAAAGCAAAGAGTAATCTCAGGAGGGAAATAACGTCTCCCGATATGCATGTCATTAAATTGTTCTAAGTGTTGCATGTCAGATTTGTAAGAATAAAATTCAGGAAAGGGTTACAAGAGCTATAATGGACAAAAAGTAACCGAGGAAGTATTGAAAGAGCATGTGGTTTTAGAATCCTAAATAGAGAAGGGAAGACAGAAGTGATTGCCACTGTTTGTAAGATGTTAGTGCCGGAAGACTGCATCACACTCTCTTGACTTAGTAAGAGGTTAGTCAGCTGACTGAGTGGGAATAAAACATAAGCATTTAATAGGGAGATCGAATCATGTACCCAAGTTTCACTGGTTTTTTTCAGGGAAGCTTAACTGTTCCCAGGACTCGATCTGAGTGCCGTCATATGCACAGGGCGTATGGGGACATTCATCGCTAGGTGAAGTTTTGTGGCAGAGTAATTGGACCGAAGGTACATATTTACGAGCGAGTCTGTCATACTGCCGTACACACCGCCGTAAAAGCACAGTGCTTTTCCTACGAGGCTGATTTCTCCACATGGCTCATGCCTAACATGTTGGCAGGTGCCATGCTCTCCATGGTCCCTCAGAGAGCCCTGCAGACACACTCCCGTGCCCACTGGATGAGAAGAAACGGCTTCCGCCAGTGACGATGCAGGTCCCCTTCCTCGGCCAGAGCACTGTAATGTCCTCGCCTAAGGTGACGGAATGCAGGAAGCACGGTTGTACCCAAGTGTAGGAGGAGGGCCAGGGGGTCTTCAGTGAATCTATTGCTGACCGCCCATGGTGTGCTTGCGCTGACCGTTCCCAGGCCTCATCCGTGAACTTGGAGAAGAGAGAGACCTCGAAGCAGCCCTGGAGGTGCTGAGCAGAGGGAGTAGCCAGGAGAGAACGTGGGCTGGGAGAGTGTGACCGGAGGTGGTTGGTGTGTATGACTGGGGATGAGAGCCGTGGGAGGGTCGCCATCTTGGCGACCAGGAAACGCTGGTGACACGGATATCAGTGCCACCAGATGCAAGGGCAGCAGGAGGACCCTTTGAAGGAGGTCGGTGCTGAAGGGAAGGGTAGTTTGTAGGGGGAGGGCCCTAGGGCCAAGGTCAGGGAGGGGGCTGGACATGCTTTCGGGCAGGCGCCCCAGGCAGAGCAAAGTGACAGAAAGCTTGGACCACGGGGAAAGGATGTCATCGATTTTGTTTGTTTGTGGTGAGAAAATCAATATCACAAAGCTATTAATGTTTTCAGTAAAAGGAGAGAGGGTCTTAGTTTATAAAGAAAAACATATTCTATGGAAAAATATCACTTAAATACGTAAACCTAAGATTACTTAAAAGAAAGTGGTATATGTTATTACATGAAGAATAGCTACCATATAAAAAGTGGCATGGTTTCTTGGATTTGTAGAAAATATTTACAATCATCAGTCAGTCACTAGTTGGCATCTCCCTTCCCTTCTCTCCCCGCAACTTGCTCCATTTTTCACTTGCTGCTTCCATTATAGCACATATAAGAGGAACCTGCAGGTTTGTAAAATTGCCTGCAGTCCCTAGGATGAGAAACAGTACAGTTTCAGGACAAAAGATTCATGACCAATATCTGACGTGGTGAACTTGATGCCAGCATGGCAGGGGTTCCAGCCACCCCGGATGTGTACAGGACGGCAGCTCATGGATACGCCATTGGTGCTGGGTCTTCAGCTTATAATGGAGCCAGGCCCCGTGTGTGATATGCTGAGGCCACTTTGCAATAGCCCAGAGCAGAAGCAAAGAAACGACTTGTGTCACGAGGCAGGTGGTCGGGGTGGGGGTGTCAGAGGAGCAGCGGGCTCCTAAGGTGGTGGTGTGGGCAGCTGACACTCGGCACACCCCTAGGACCCCTTCTTGGTTAGCCCACAGTTTGCCTTTGGGGAGGGTTATCCCCAGGGGTCCAAACTGAGGTGGGCGTGTGTGGGGCTCTGCAGTTAGGCTGCAGTTTCTCGTGGGCTGGCATTGGCTTCTGTACTTTTTTAACATCCTCCCAGAGCTGAGCAGATAATGTTAGGTATTTTACCGCTTTTATTGGTTGCTTCATAAAATGAATGTTTAAACTTGTCATTCTATATAGTCAGATAATGTCCCAAGTCTTATTTTGGCCAATTCTCCTTTTTGTCTTCATTTTGT
Organism: Rhinolophus hipposideros; assembly: GCF_964194185.1. Lineage (NCBI taxonomy): Eukaryota > Metazoa > Chordata > Mammalia > Chiroptera > Rhinolophidae > Rhinolophus > Rhinolophus hipposideros. Next base: position 610,579 of record NC_138063.1, on the reverse strand, counting down.
CCGTTTTGTTCTCTCTGGCTGCCTTTTAAAAGAAAACTTCAAACAGAAAAGTAAGGAGAAAAGTATGATTACTCGTGTACCTGAAAATCCAGGTTTAGTAGATACCATGCCACTTTATTCCAAGTATGCACTTTATAAAAATAAAACTTAAGGTCCTTTCTCCAGCTGCTGCCCCAGCCACTTGCCTTATTCTGGGACGCCTGGCCCACAGAGCTCATCGCGTGCCCAGTGGAGTGGCCCTGGGTGGCGACATCAACCTCACATCTACCTGCACACATCCCCCCTGGCACCCCCTCCTGTCCCCAGACTCCTGAGACAGAAATTGGTGATGGCTGGGCAGGGGGGGTCCTGATGCACGCTGAAGTCCTCTAGTGGTCACTGTCACCTAGGATGCAAGACAAATTCCTAGGGAACTTCAGAAAACTGCAATTCAATTTGTTGACTCTGGCAAATGTCCCACTTGAACTCATCCTTTCAGATTGCTCTTTGAAATTGAATCTTGAAATCTAACTTGGTCATTTTATGTCATCAGAATATACAGCTTGATGTTTACTGCAGAAGTTTATTAGGGTACTTTTTAAAATGTAGCATGTTTTGTCCAGACATGGGGATCAAGACTCCATCCTACAGTATTGTTAGGTGGAGGAAAATTCGAAGGTAAAAAGGAATCTTAAAGCTCCTTTTCAGGATTGAAATGTTTTACCTCAGAGCATCAGTGGGGAGCTGGGGTCCACACAAGTTTGAAGATTTTATTTTAAAACTTTGAACAAATCAGAAGTTTTTATTACTAAGCAGTTACTTTTACAATAATATTTGGTGAAAGTTTAAATTATAAGGAGTGCGACTGGAGTAATGGACTGCTTTATAAGACCTCGTTTGAGATATATTTAATAAGATGATACTTGATTACATTTAAGAGGGGAAAATACTCACAGGAGGTGAAGAAAAATCAGTTCTGACAGGTTGCCATTTTCATGCGGTCCATAATAATAACTTGCTGAGAGCAAGAACGTCAAGGATGAAATGATAATACAAGTTGCCCCAAGCGGTTATTGTAATGCCTTGGGCGCATTGGTTTGTGTTGCTAATGAAACGATGCTTTCAGATGTCTCGCTGACAGGCGGACAGGTGATGTATGTGTGCCATTACCTGAATTAGAGCTCTGCTGGTTCCCTGAATTGTTGTAAAGGCATTTCAGATAATGGAACCAAGTACAGTCAGCTGGTGTACTTTGCAAGTGGGAATAGCAAGGCTGATCTGGAGAATAGCTTTCTTACCTTTAAAAGGACAGTCTATCAATATTTTAAAGTTGTGTTGGTGTATATTAAAATACTACACTAGAATAACTTATTTTTCTCTTTGCTTATGCTTGCATGCAGTCTCATGCCCCGTAACATTATTAGTGATTGTCTTCTTGAGGAATAAACCATTTGGGGATTTAAATTCTTGTTTGAAGTGCAGTCATGTGCTGCATGAACGAAGAGCTGCATGTTGTAGGACATGGTACGACAGTCAGTGTGCAAAGGGAAAAAGAGTGGGAAGGCTTCTTCCGGGTGACTGTCTGGACTCACAGGTCATGGTGTTTCAGAGTCCCTCGCGGAAGACTGAGCAGAGATAAGCAGAGACACGAGCGGACGTGACGCGCTCCAGCCGTGTGCAGACGGGACCCAGTGGGGTTCCCGGGGCCGTGACAGCCCACTGCCTTCACGGCGCGCGCCTCGGGGGCTTCCACACCCAGTAAAAAGTTGTGCTGCTTCATCAGCAGCATGAATATAAATGAACCTATGATTTCAGACAAACGATGAAGAGGCAGAATCCCGAGTGGCAGACATAGAGCTGTTGGAGAATATAGCAGATATCCAAATAGAAAGCTTGGACTTACTCCCTAAATTTCTTTTCAATATGAATTTGATTATAAAGCAGGTGTTCTAAATAGGAAACACGCATGTTATTGAAAGTAAATCCTTTGTCTCACTGAGAGGACGTAGTGTCGCAGGAAGCTCTGAATGGGAAGGGCTGGCTAGTCACTTGTTGCCTGTTACATAAGAGCCATAGGGTCGTGTTTCCTCATTTCTGTGCAGGACAACTAAATTCTCTATAATCAGAATTCTTGGCAGGCAAGTATAATTTATTCAAGAAGCAAATAAGTATTTCCATAATTGTCTTTGTTTTTTGAAATCCTTGATTCTTTACCCCGAGGCCATAAACACTGTTAGAAATTTGTGGGACTTGTGATGACTTATTTCTCATGACATTTTCTTCTTAATTTATAAGCTCACAAAACTGAGTGTTTATTACTACCAGATCATTCTGAAGCATTCCTGATAAAAGCGTTTGGGACTGGTAAGAAACATGGTCTGAAGTATCTTACCTAGTAAGACTGAGAGTGAGAGACCCGTTTCAAAGCTTCTTTATGGGGCTGGAATGAAGGTGGGCACGGAGGTGGCTGATTATGTTGTGACTGCAGACAGAAAAGAAAGATAAGGAGGTCCTCCTGGTATTTGGAAATTCTCAGAGTAAATACCGTCTTCCCCGGGGTTGGGGGACTATGTGCTAGATGTCCTTTGTTATTATGCAGATTGGTCCCCTTCCCCCTCACCAGGCCTCTGAAACTGGTCCTGTGTGTGATGTGGGCTGCGAAGCAGAGTTTGTTGGGGAAAATCGCAAGCCAGAGGTCAGCTAACAGGCAGGCTCCCTTGGGAAGGGCTGCTAGAGCAGGACTCGGGGGCCCTCCTTGGGCCTCCTCCTCCAGGAAGGAGCCACTCACCTGCCCGGACCTGGAAGGCTGTGTGGGGCGCCTGTGTGTGGAGGACCGCGGTGCAGTGAGAGGGCCTGGGGAAGGGCAGACTTGAACAGGAAATTCCGAAGCTGTCTTTCTCCCTGTGTAATTAGCATTGTCAGCTAATAATTACCTTTTGGAAAACTTTATGCTGTATCCTGTGAGTTTGAATTTTCCCACAATAGTGAGCTATTACCGGCCTGGGAATCCCTTTTTGCGGGGCAGTTATCCATGTCCAGCATTTCTGAAAGGCTGATTTTTAAACTGCTTAATTCTGTTAGAAGCAAAACCTATTTTGAGGCCTTGAAGTCAGAATGAAATGTTTTGAACTCTTGAACACAGAACACAAAAACTTCTGTGGGATAAACTAACAACATTAGACATTTTTTTATTTAACTACACTGTAAATTGGAATTGGTGCACCAGTGTATTTCTTAGTAACGTTTTCATGGGGCCCGAGATGTGTTAGTGAAGGTTAATTAGCCGCCCCTCCTGTGAACAGAGCCTTCCAGCTCTGAGCTGCAGTAGATAGTTGCAGTATTTCCTACAGAGTATCCGACAGCACGGCGTGCGGGCGTGCCGCAGCGGCCCTGGCAGTGAGCGGTCTGTGTGGTCCTTCGCCCCAGGCCTGCTGTGAGCGCCTCGCCCCACGGATGCCGCCGGCTCCCGACAGGTGCACCCTGTGTCTCACAGAGCCGGCGTTGTGTGCGCCCCGCTGGTGCGGCTGGTGCTGGGGTGGGGGGTGCGGCAGCTCCGTGGGCTGCTCGGGGGCTCTTTCCTCTGGTGGGTTCCGGTTTGCTAAAGGAGGCCCAGATGGAGAGGACAGTCAGAAGACTCATAATAAAGAGCGTTGAGCTGAGGTCCATTCCTGGCCGAGGAGAGCGCGCTGGGCACACTGGACCCTGCAAGACGAGACGCTGGCGTGGGACCGGCTCTGTACTCGCTGAAGCGCTGACATTTCCGGGCAGGGAGACACTTACAGACTGGAACGAACAGTCTTTTGGTGTTTATTCTTGTTTCTGAAGCTAATCTAGTAGTTCACAGAAATGTATGCTTTTAAAACAGGTAGAGAAGAGGAATTACGTAAATTGATACACAGGTTTCACCATAACACTTTAAGGATTTTAAAGGGTCAGTTTTACACAGACCCACAAAAGCGTTCCTAGACATTGGAACCGCAATCATTGCCTAAGGTACCTGTCACTTCCTGCAGTGATTTCCTCTGCAGAACGAGGACCCAAAACCTTTGGTGCGTTTAACCTGCCGGCTTGGGTAGCTGGGGGCAAGCGAGCGCCAGCATTCCCACTCCTTAGCAGGCTGCAGGTCGGTGCGGGCGTCGTCCTGTCCTCTCCTCCGCCCCGTACTGGCCCTGCTCACACCCACCTCGCCGTGACCTTCATCCTCCCCGTTGCATTCCACAGACACGGTGACCAGCATCCTCTAGGCCTCGCTTGGATGTCACTTCCTTTGGGACCTGCTTTCTGCCTATCCGTGTTTCCCACAGTCAGGAGGTGTCCTTGCTCCAGCCCCACCATCGGTGTCAGTGTGTCCCGCCCACCCGTCCCAGCACTGGGCACCACGTCTCAGCTCCGTCAGGCTCCTCATCCCCAGCCCCTGTCTGGCTACCACCATCGCTCACCAGGACAACTCAAACAGCCACCCTCACCAGCACCCTGTCCCGCTGTTTGTACTCTGTGTCACGCGGTGCCCCATGTACCACACGGAGTGGGCGAGGTTGGCTCAGGGAGTCCTGCTGCTCTCACGGCAAACACCAGAACACCAGGACCCCACTGTCGCCTCCTCCAGTGGTGCCCGCCCTCCCTGCTTCGCCCAGGGCACCCTGCGCTTCTCTGCAGCACCGAGGACGGGTGGCACTAGGGAATTGTGTGACCCGCCGTCTGGCTCTTCCTCAGGCTAAGCTTCCTGACCACAGAGAGGTTCATCTCGATGCTTCTAGAGTCCTGCCCTGCACAGGGCATGTGCCCAGAAGACTGGTGGACAAATGAGTGAACTAGAGTAACTGCCTGTCCACTGTCTGCCTCTTCCGGGCGATATGAAACTCCCTGGAAACAGGCTGTGCCTTGTTTTCCCTGCACCCCAGGCTCCTCACACATTGTGGATGTTGGACCGTTTAAATTAGCAGCCGGAAGAGGATATAAACAATCCAGCAGTTCCACTTCTGGGTATTTTTCCAAAGGTGACTGACATGAAGTCTTTGTCAGGGAGATGGCCTTATCTGTAAGAATTTAAAGTTAGAAACGCTGTCCTGGATGTTGGTGGTATAGGACGTGGGGTGGGAATACGACAGGGCACACATTTCCCAAGGTTTCTATGCTCCACGTGGCATATGCGGCACTTCTGCATGGTCGTGTGTGACCTGTGATTTCCTGTTTGTTCACAGGGTTATCTGTTACTGTGCTGGCTGATGCTCCCGTGGGCCTTCTTTGGCCTGGGGGAGTCCATTTAGCCTGGGTCTGTGTCCCATTGTCATAAACCCGCCATTGAAAAATACCTTCTGTGCTTTCTGTCACAAAAGATGTTCCCGACTCATCTTGGACTTTCTTTGTCCCAACCCTGGGATTAGGGCCTGGATTCCTTTCATCAGAGAATGGTGGGATAGATGGAAGGAAGGAAAGAAGGAAGAAGGGAGGGAGGGAGGGAGGCAGGCAGGCAGGAAGGAAGGAAGGAAGGAGAATGGGTGGGTGGATGGAAGGAAGGAAGGAAGGGGCATGGATGGAAGGAAGGAAGGAAGGAGAATGGATGGACGGACAGACGGACTGACAGACTGATATGGAATGGATGGGTGGAAGGAAGGAAGGGAGGAGTGGCTGGATGAGTGGGTGAGCGCGGGTAGAGGGATGGATTGGTGCACATACACCTTTAAGTGTATATTTATTTTGTACATTCATGTCTGTTGAACACCATGAATGCAGACACACTTCCAGTCGTTATCCAAGTCTGCGGGTTTTTCCTAGTTTTCTTCTTCAGTGAGAAACCTGGTTATCATCACCCTAATATATTTACTCATGTGACCGACTGCTGCATGTGCCGGCCTGCTTCCCTTTCCTCCTGGAACTGCAGACCACGCTGGACTGCAGCTGGACGGCAGGGCTCCAAACCCCACCTCAGCTGGACCGCTCTGCTCAGGCACATAGCTGTGCCCTGTTTTTGCAAAGGAAGACATGGGCACACTCATGGAATTATTCTTGGGTGGTTTTATTTTTGTTTCTTTTCCTGAGGGCTGAAACCATGTGTTTGTTCATTTTGTAGACTTTAGCTAAAGCTTATGATGTGGTAAGGCGAACACATTAGGTGTTCAGTAAATTCTGATTGAGCCAACACATGAGTGGGTCATTGAGAAAACCAATGAAAGACACATTAGCTACCGAACTCATCACCCCACAAGACCCTTTAGATGAGCATAGGACAGTATTGTGTTTAACTGACTTCAGAGGCAGTGTCATCAAAGGAGCTCAGTCTCCTCAAGCCAGAGTCTGACATTTCGCCTGGTGAGCAGTGTTTTATGTTTTGCACATTTGTGGTCTCAGGCCGTTGTGCCAGCGTAACAGGTGTGCAGCGTAACAGAGGGACCCGTGTCTCCAGGAAGGCCTGGACAGATGCAGGCGCTGAGGCCTGATTCTGAGGAGGTCAGCATCTCCCTGTCCTCTGACCCTGAGCAAAGAAACAGCTGAAGCTGTCGTCGCCCTTCATAAGCCTGCTCCCAGTGGGGCTGCCACGCGGTGGTGGCGAGTACAAGTGATCACTGTAAAGACGTGATCACCGGGAGGGGTCCTCACGGACACGCTGGTCTTCCGTCTCTTTCCCTGCACTTTGCACATAGCAAACCGCTGATGATGGTATCCTAGTTTAGGTCTGACGTCCTTGCTGGTCTTAAGGGTAGTTTTCTTGAATGTTCCGAATTAAGTGACGTTAGAGTTAGTGAGCACGTGTAAGGAGGTGGGCCTAGGACTCAGACTGTCCTTGAAGCCACAGAGCTAGATTTCTGCGAACGTCGCCGAAATTCTGTTGTTCTGACGTGAGATGCAGCAGTGTTGATCGCTGACACTCACTGTCACATACAAGCCTGTGAGTGCTGCAATATGGCTCTCTCCCAGTATCACAACATAGAGACATACAAATGAGAGAGAGAAAACAGGCAAGTGGTGTCACATCCTCACAGAGAGGTCATTAACCTGTGGAAATGAGCAAATTGTGTACGGTACAATTTAGAGAAGGATTTATTTTGTTTGGCTTGGGTATTTAGTCATTCAAGCAACAATTTTCTTAAGTTAAAGCCAATAATTTGTTTTTTTATTACAATTACAAAAATTGTTTCATAGCCTTAAGATACAGACATGGTCTGAAACACACAATATAGAGAACAGAATTTTCGTAATGGACCAATTTAATATGTTTTTAATTCCAAACAATATAAAGAAAAATGACTGCTCCCAAGCTTTAATTCCGCTCTAAGATGATGCATTTGCCGTACTTTGTAAATGCAGATGACATCGCAGCAGCCTTATTTCAGGAGGATGAGTGTGTGTGCCTGGCCCTGTCAGCGGGCTCGGGTCACTGTGGAATATATTCTGGGTTTGAGAAGGAAATCAGATTGCAAAGTTTCCTCACATTCATTAATCAGTCCTTATTTGAGATATGCTCTTAAACCTTGACCTTCTGGGTAAAGGCTCATAACAATTTTAAAGATAATTTATGGTTGCTGATTAACTAAAACTAAAAGAGATAAGTAAGTGGTTCTTGGACGTTTGAAAGTATCCATGTCATTTGTACAATTTCATTTAATACACATTTTGAATCATTTTAAGGATGTGTAACACGTTGGGTTGTAACTACATGTTCTCTTTGTATTCATGCTGACTTCGGACGTTAAAGAAACGAAGGCTGCTGGAGTTCTGATCTGTTTTGTACAGTAAGGTTATACTGCTCAGGAAAGACATTCTATGTGTAAGTTTTAAGAGTAAGTAGGGTAGTTTAATTACTGTCCCCCTTAAAATGAGCAGAAATAGTTCAAGGAGGATAAAAATGTGCACTTTGTCATTTTGTCAACACTACAGTAGTTTTTCAGAATACAGTGGGAGGTTCTCCTGGCCACTCTTTTGTCACCCTAGCAGGTGGGAGCCACTTCTTGCTGGCCCCGCCACTTCCCTTTATTTTCTGACCCCGTTTCTTGGTCAGTTGTCGTGGTTGTGTGCAGGGCGAGTTATTGCTGCTGTTGCTAATTCATGGAAAGGTGGTTCTTGCTGTTTGTAACCTTTTGATGTCAGTTTACCCCGTGCGTTATGTTCCATACCAATAAACTGAGTGTAGATTCTCCGAGCTCTAGGTCACACTCTTGACCACCTGAAAGCGAGCACGGCCGCAGCGTTACAGTGCCTGATGGGCACAGTAAACGCCTTTCCTTCCAGGAGCTCGTCAGCACCTGTGCTGACATGGCAGGCAGCTTCCCAGACCATTGCAAAAGGCTCTCCCCCTGTAACCTAAGTATTCGTGGGGTGTTGGGGGATACTGAAAATGGACCCTAACGCACCTGGGATGTTGGGGAGGGCAGCGAGCGTGGAGGGAGTCAGGCTTGAGGGGAGGAAGAGGCGTTTCCCAGTCCAGTGGGAGGGACCTCGGGGTGGTGCCTGGACCACACGCTGGGCCTGGCGCTTGTGCAGCCAGGCCTCAGTCACAGACGGGCCTCCTGCTGCCTGAGAGCACTGGAGCCATGCACTAGGGCTGAGGGAAGGAAACGAGGAGCAGGAAAAGCACGCTCCAGCTGCAGTGATGGCCGTGGAGATGAGGCAGGATGCCCATTAGGTCCAATGACAGCCACTCAGAGGCCCTGCTGCCGTCTGCCACCGGTGGGTGAGGCGATCTGGCACTGCGTTTTATGCCTCACGTGGCCTGCCACATCCTGCCACATCCCGACGCTCAGAAATGTAGCCTGGCTCAGGAGACTCAGGATTTTACAGGGTTAGAATAAAGAATAATGTGTAGTCGAGCTCAGCTTTTGGATTTCTCAGTAGTCTTTGAAACAGAAACGAGTCCGACATCCCTGGACACTGAGGCTTGTGCCTGGAAAGAGCCGCGTGCTGCTGAGATTCAAGGGGCCACAGCTTCCGGCAGGCGGACAGTTGCAAGTGTGAACAGCACCAAAGGAGGAGACAATGCAGTCCGACGACCCATCGCGGACAGCCCGTCTTAGCCTTCTCTGGAAAAGAAGGGACAGGAGTCGGAGAAGCAAGAAAGACAGTGGGGTGTGTGCGAGGTGCTTGCCTTTCAGCAGGACTCTAGGAGTGAGACGTGGACATGCAGGAGCCTGGGGCCCTCAAGGCTGGAGCCCCTGGACATGGGCCGGGCACTTCAGAGGGAGCCCAACCCAGTGCTACAGGCTTGAGGGTCCTAGGCCGCCTCCCACGTGCCCCAGAGTCCAGGGGGGTGCAGACTGCAGTGGGCCGCACAGCGGTCAGCAGCAACCGACCGGGAAGGTGACCTGTCACAGCCCAACAAGGCACCCACCTTCAGCACCCACAGTGACGTATGCGCAGCATGGGCCAGAGGTCAACAGGTGGCTTCCCCGTTGTCAGGTGTCATCACTTTCCCCTCACACCATCCTGGCCCTTGGACGCAGCAGTGGTTGACAGGGTGGCAAACACCTGAATGCTATTTAATATCTATCGGAAATACTAATTTCTAATGTTAATCAGTTAATAACTAGGATGTGACCAGATTAGATGCCAGTAAACTGAATATTTAGGAACTTCTTTTAGGAAAATACGCATCTCAGCCTTTGTTCTATAAAAATGGTATCCACAACACTAAAGCTTTCCAGATGTGTAGGAATGCCTGAGTCTAACTTCCATAGACATTTACACTCGTGGATGATCGTGGATGTCATCCCATCAGCCTCTTGCTTCTGAAGTCGTTCACCTGTTCAGTTTTCCCTAAAATGTCTCCTCCACACATCATCTTACGCACGCTCTGTCAAGTATAAGCTTTGGTTTATACTTGAACTTTGCTTAAGAACAAGAATAATACTTAATTTCTGTTTTACTTTTTTGGTTTTAAATTTTGTTTGTTGACTTTACAAACACACACAAACTGCATAAACTTACAAAAGTCACACCTGAGTGAATCGTGACAAAGTGAGCACACACTCAGGGTCAGTGGCGAGGTGAGGATAGAGCCTCCGCCCCCAACAGCTCCTGTAGCACCCCCTCCCTGAAGGGGGCACTGACTTCTGAGCAGCTCGGCCGATTGCCTGTGTGTTGTGACGTGACACGTGTCCTTTTGTATTTGTCTTCTTTTGTACTAACATGCCTGTGAGATTTGTTCACATTATAGTGTATCACACATCTGTACACATTGTGTGAATAAACAATTGACTGGTCTCTGGGTTGTGGCCAGCTTTCCGCTGACACGAGTCTGCTCTAAATGTCTGTGTGCATGGGCATGTGCGTGCAGACAGCTTCTGTCAGGTGTGCACCCACGTTTGGAGTTGCTGGGTCATGTGATCCGTTTATTTCCATTTCATGTAATCCAGTCTTCCAAAATGATTGCACCGGTTTTCACTCTTCCCAGTGGTATAAGAGAATTCAGGTTCATCTGGGACTTTGCCCACACTTGTGTTGTCTTGTTTAAAAAGCCTAAGGTCCACGTGGTCAGTAGTGGTGTCTCCTGTTTTCACATGCCTGGCAGCCAGTTAGATGGCATCTCCTTCAGAGTCCATTGGCTGTTCGAGAAGAGCCTGCATGTATCTTTTGCCCCTTTTCCGCTGGATTGTGAGTTCTTGTTGTTTTGTGGGCTTCTTTCCGCATCCTGGTACAAGCACGTTGTGGTTACGTCACTTAACCTCCCACGCTCTGTTGCTGCCTTTCTCTCTTCATGGTGTCCCTGCAAAGAGCAGTTCTGGGTTCTAATGCAGTCCAGTTTATCAGTATTTTCTTTTTCTGGCCTAAGAGATATTTCTCTACCCTAGGCCATGAAGGTACTCTTACCTTCTAGAAGTTTCACTATTTACCTTACTCAGCAAGCTCTCTGGATGTCTGGAATTGGTGGCTTGTGAGTCCATCCTGAGTCGTCAATACTGGCCCAGAGGGAAGGGAAGGGGATGTTTCAGGCAGAGACACAGACATGCAAAGACTGGCCTCGCCTCCTGAGAGCGGCAGACAGACAGCCAAGCTGGAAGTAACGTGAGCCGAGCTCCCTGTTCCTCAGGGTGGATGGGCCGGTACCGAGCGAGCATCCTCTCCACGAGGAAGCAGAGACTGCCCTGGACCAGTGCCTGTGCTCCCACCCTCTGTCATCTCCACTGTCCCACAGTGAATTACACGTTCTGCATCCTAAACTGAAACAGAGGGTGAGCTGGAGAACAAACCTGTTAGTTACTTGCTGGGTGCGGCCACGTGCACACAGCCCGTTCTCAGAACACCACATCCTAGCACGCGGGCTGTGGTGTGACGTGGAGTGTCCACAGTGCATCTCAGATACTGGGACAGCTGAGTGACAGTCAGTCCCTTTCAGAAAGTTCTAGTCATTATGGCGCCGTTACCTGCCACTGGGTCAGACTTATTCTAAAAGGACATTGAAGAAAAATTAGCTTGCCTGCAGTGTGTCATTGTTTAAGAGAAATCTGGTGACCAAAGCTTACTTCAAGCATTTCACTTCAGTTACCATTTAAGTTGTTTTTCATGTAAGTCACAGGATCATCCTTTAGGAGGAATGTGCTTCTAGCCTCACCATCTTCTTGAGAGCAGTCACTTGTAAGGGCCGTTAATCATCGGTCATACCGCGTCGCTCTCAGACCTGTTGCAATACAAGGGACGTGGGTTGTGCCTGGACCGTCTGGGATCCTGGACAGAGGCCTCTGGGGCGGTCATCTCCCCGTAGGTGAGAGGAGGTGGTGCCCCCTTCCCTGGAAGCCCGGCTCTTGGAGACCCCCTTCCTGCCCAGAGCCCCAGCCGCTGCTAAGTGGTCGCTGTTGCGGTGGAGCCACTCCTGTGATAGTAGCCCCGGGAGCGGCCCCTGGTGGGAAGGCCAGCCGGTGTCCTCTGAGCCCCTGGCCGACCAGTCTCCCCTCTGGTGACGTTTCTTCTGGTCGTCTTGGTCACAGTGTGGAGTCCTTTTGTTTAGTCTGTTCTTTCCCCCACAGTACAGTGTTAGTGCCAGTTAGTTCACCACAATTAAATAAAAATAAAATATTCTGAGCGGCATTTGATCAGATTTGACTAGTCTGTTTCATGAACCTAATGAAAGTTTGTGTAATGAATGGAAAATGCAGCAGCTATAGTTGTGAGAACATCTGTAATATGATTTATGATTGCCAGTGTGCACCCACACGCGGGCCGTGAGCCCCCGCAGTGGCTGGGGTGGGGATGGGGCTGCTAGAAATACTAACGGCCTGTGACAGCATGCTGAAAACCCAGTAATGGAAATCACGCAGAAGCTTTGTAAAGTGTAAAGGCTATTGGGTTGGCAGTTGCTGAGGTCATATGGGGTCAGAAATTAATCAGTTATAAACAATTAAAGCCAAGAGTGCAGCCATTTTGTGGTAGTTAATTAGTGTGGGATTGATCTTGTTAACGTCACTTAATTATGCATTTCTTTTTGTGTGGCCGAAGTATTTGTGCCTGCGCTTCTCCACTGAGAACACAGTGAACCCCAGTACTGAACTGGCCATGACGTCGGGGCACCGTGCAGTGTCACCTCCCTGCCTGCTGTCTCCTTGCTTCTGGCCCGGCTGCAGTGTCGTGTGTGGTTTTGAGTGTGAGGCTTGACGAGCACGTCCGAGCCGTTTCTTAAGACAGCCTATAGCTGACAGTCCACAGCTGACAGCCCGTCCTATGTGCTCTTCTGTCTTGACGTGTGTCCTGGTTTCTGAGCCGAGATTCAGGGGACATCACTGCCGATCCCAGCCCGTGGCTCTTTCCAGCGTTGGCCAACAAGTAGCGTGCACCCAGAGGCTGGCCCTGTGTGTGTTTGGTGTTTGTGCTGGAAGACGATTCTCCGGGCGCTGGGGTTTTAGCTCCCTTAGTTCAGGCAACCTTTTTGTCATTACGGGCGTACTTGTTTTTCACAGCTAATGTGTAATTACATTTAAAATAAGGTGCTCCAAGTGCTTGAACAGCATTTTGATATTAGTGTTGTGACCCAGCACTTGTCTTCTGGTGGCCGAATAATTAATTTGTGTCGAAGAGCTTCTGAGGGCGATGGTTGCCTAACACAGGACTTCTAGTGTTCCAGTGACCCTTAGCTGCCATCTGGTGCACACTCGCAGTGCTTCTGTCATCTGCTGCTAACTGCTGTCACCTGCATGCTGCAGTCCCTCCTAACTGGGGTGATGCGAGCAGGATGTATTCTGCCTGCTGGAGCGGGGTCCTCAGTGCACATGCCTGTGTCCCCTGGCAAGGAAATAGCAGTAGACTGGGGGTTCTCAGGAGAAGCATTTTGGAATTAATTGGAATTTTAATACACAAGGTATAAAGATGGTGACTGTTTTGTGAAGGTTATTGATTCACTAAGTCCAAGTGTTTTGCCTGTTTTCTGATTCGTCTCAGTGGTTCCAGCACTTAGTGGCCGACTTGCCTGGCGACGTTGTTTCCACACACTTTACAGACAGTAAAGTGTCTTCAGGTCTCTGGTAGCGGACGGGCTTTCATCAGGGCACCAGCCTACGGCACCATGTTATGTTAATGTATTGTACTGGTAATTTAGAGGACAGGAAGTGCCCTGATTTGAAGGCTGAACTGTCCCCAGTGGCACTGGCACAGCTGATAACGGCGAACTAGAAAGACGTGTATATCAAATAGTTTACAAAATGAAGCCAGCTGTGTTTCCCTACATACTGCGGCTTCCTGACACGCATCATTAAATCTTATTAGCTACTTCCTTTTACAAAGATTCTTGTAGTCTTGAACATTGCATATTAACATTTTCTGCCCCTCCAACTGGAAATTATTTGCTTTATTGTAGAGTGTCAACTCGCTCTAGTTTCTGATGCGTTCTAATTGGTACTTTAGAGTATAATCATCGTGAGATAGCACGCCGTGCATTTCTTTATTTGGAAATTAATACAGACCTTTTTCCTTTATCTGTCAATCTGAGCAACTTTTCACACACTTCCCAAGTCTTGGGGTTGCTCACAAGCCATTAAGTATGAAAGGGGTCCTAAAATGTCTTTGAAGATACAGAGTAACACAGATTCTAGATGCTTTAAGACAGTGCTACATTTTGCCAAGATACTAGTAATAAGCCTCTTAATTTTAATAAAAAGCAAAATGAAAAGTTTATTTAACCCTATTACGGTTATCGTTTAAATTTTTCAGCAAATCTGCTAAATTCAATTTTTGTTACAAAACAAAAGAATGCAAATCATGAGAAGCATGGATTTTGAAAACTAACATTGATTCAAACTTAGATGTTAGAATAGTGTGATAACTTTCCTTCATTCTTTCTTTTTCCACCATTCTGTTATGATACCTTAAAAATGAAAATGTTTTCTACTATTACCTTTGGGTTAGTAGCAACTTTTGATGATATGTGGGCGGGGCAGATGTTTCAAACCCTGGTCAGCATTTGACACATCTGCGTGTGTCTTAAATCAGAAATAGGTGATGAGCATTTCATTGCAAGGGAAGTTCATGAATGCAGTGACATGTGATCATAATTTTGAATCCAGTAAATATCTTAGTCGTAGATCTTGTCAAGTCAGCTAATGACTCTTGATTTAAAAACACTATTGAGCGGTTTTATTTCGTGATAGGTGCCAGATATCTGGAGATTGGGGTGAAGACCTTAAATGGTCCATAAATTCCCATATGTTTACTCAATAAACCAAGAAATGTTGAAGGAGAAAGTGACCCATTATTGGACACCTTTGATTCACTTCGCAGGCTTCCTGCTACAGTATGAATTCTAGTAGAATGTTTAGTGAACCCCCTTGCACAAACCATTAAATATGTTATACTTGTTGCCATGCCGAGTTAGCATTTAGAGATTTTGAAGTTAGTCACTGAACAAATTTCTGGCCTTACTCTAGAAATTCATCTGTATCACAACCTCTTATGAAGAGAGTCCAGGGCTGGAAGCTAATACATCCTGCTCGCATCACCCGTTAGGAGGGACTGCAGCATGCAGGTGACAGCAGTTAGCAGCAGATGACAGAAGCACTGCGAGTGTGCACCAGATGGCAGCTAAGGGTCACTGGAACACTAGAAGTCCTGTGTTAGCTTCCTGTGTTACTTTGTAAGTTAGTGACCTCGTTTATTAATAATAATTTAAGCATTCCCTTTTCCGGAATTTTATAAGGGAATTAACTGAGCAGGTGGAACGGTGCTATTCCCCACACACACCAAGTTGCCGTACAGGGTCTTTTTAAGAACAGCAGTTCTCAGGGCCGCATCCCACACAGGGTCCAGGGAGAAGGCTGCTCTCGCTCCTGGGGGCTCAGCCTGTCCCCCGCCTTCCCCGC
The DNA here is from genome assembly GCF_964194185.1 of Rhinolophus hipposideros. NCBI lineage: Eukaryota > Metazoa > Chordata > Mammalia > Chiroptera > Rhinolophidae > Rhinolophus > Rhinolophus hipposideros. The sequence goes on along the minus strand of NC_138063.1, from coordinate 595,328 downwards.
CCACCTCTGCACCCGCTGGCCCAGGGTGGCTGAGTCCTCGCCCGCCCTAGTGGGAAAAGGAGCTCTCCGGTCTGTTTCCTTTCCTGTACCCCACGCTCTGCTACCATCTGTGCAGTTCCAAGCCTCAGAGCAGCGATTCCTTCAGTACCTCCGTTCTGGATTCGGAAAGGTAGGAAGGACTTTCTCAGCCTTTGGGAAAGAGGTCAGAGGCTCCCTGGGGAAAACGGTCACTGTGCCCGGGAATCCTCGGGGGCCACTGCATGAGGGCCCGGCACACACTCAGTGCTACTGCATCAGTGTACTTACAAACAAGATTATTTTCCAATCATATACTTTATAAATCATATTTAAGTGACTATTTTAAGAGTATACGTGTTTTAAGGGTGTTTCTAAAATGCGCACTCACACAAGATATTTAAAATAAGGAGACAATAAAGACACTCAGGAGACATCCAGGAGACAATGAAGACACACATGCACATCCTCCCAGAAGGAAAATGTGCTCAATCATACATCCTTTGGCATGGATACCGAAACTAGACTAGAAAATGAAAGGTGACGCATGTGCCATGTTTCAGCAATTTACAGGAAGCCATGGTCTTCCCTTTCTTACTGTCTGTCAAAATTATAAGACTCCTAATAAAAGTCTTTCTTTAAAAATATCAGTACCATATAGAATAATACTGAATGTCCATGATAATTTTTTAAAAAATGGTCAAGGGAATATAAAGTACAGCACAGGGAACATAGCCAGTAATATTTTAATAACTATGTATGGTGTCAAGTGGGTAATAGACTTATTGGGGTGATCACTTTGTGAGGTGTATAAATGTCTAATCACTGTTGCTTTGTACACCTGAAACTAATAAAAACATATCGGTACCACTGAGAGATATTGTTACAAAAATCTATTTTTTGTGTTCCTAGGGATAAAAGAATTCCCAGGAGTGTGGCATCTTTTAAAGTCTCTGAAGAGCACAGAGCAGGCCCAGTGCCTTGTGACTGAGATGGCCCTTACGCGAGTGGCCCTGTCACAGTTTGCTCACGTCCTGTGGTATTCCCAGACCACAGGGAGGAGACTGTCCCTGCACTCACTCACGTAGTGAGAATTCAAGAGTAGATTAATGCTACGTATAAAAATGTCTGTTAAAATAAATAGAAAATTACCAAAATAAACTGCTTATTTAATTGGATTAAATTGAAAGCTAAACGCCTAACCTCAGATTTCACTTACATGAGTGATGTTGAACATTGAGGTTTCTGGTGTCAGTGGGTAGCTTAGGCTAGTGAGGTAATTATTTTAAATTGGTGGGTGGTCTTGGCAAAACCATTTAAAACTGACAGCTTCCTACACTGCTAAGACAAGGTAAATATACACGCAGGCTCTTGAAGCTGTTACGGTAAGCTGTTAGACCTTTATCGACTTAGTTTGTAGACCTGAGTCTTCAGAAAGGCTCCGAACTGCGCTGCAGTATATTGGGATCTGAACCTTAAAGTGTGACCCCCCGTATGACAGTAGATTTTTTTATTCAGGAGATTCCACCTGTATGTAATCCAGCATTAAAAATGGTTTTGAATTCTGCATGACAAAATCGATATTTAGCGTTACTCTTCTTGTTTAAAACAATATATGTATCAAACGTTCTGAACTGTTGGGATTAGGGGTCCAAATCTCTCACGAAAAGCAGGTTTTCAGAATTCAGAAAAAGGACGCGTCGGACATGAGCGCCCTCTGCTGGCTGTGCTGCAACTTGCCGCGCCTCGGCCTTGGCTTTCTCGCCCCTCTGAGTGTTACTACAAAAGCAGCAAGAAAGTATCAACAGGAAACGAGGCAGGGTTCCGAATTGTATGGTGTGGTAACGATCTGTGCGGCTTGATCTCCCTTATGTCCTTGATTTCCAAGTAAACTGTGTGGCTGTTGTAAAGTGAACTCAGGCGCAGAAGCTGGGGGGCTCTTGACACTCCGGGCTGGATTCTGATGTGATTTGTTTGTGTACAGCGCCAAGGCAGTTCCCAAGTAGCTGGCAGACTGTTCTGCGTATTTGTGCATGCTCATGTTTGTTTGAAACATGGCTGTGAGGTATCACGAGTTGAAAAGGTTTGAAATGATTTACATTAATAAAAAAATGAACTTACCAGTTATTTTTCAGTCACTGTATTGCTTCAATTTGATGACTTTTGATCTGTTGTACTTTTGGAACGACTCTAATGTCAGAGCGGGCTGTCAGGCAGCAGCTGGCGTGAGCAGCCTGTCCTGTGTGAACGTGCAGAGTAAGCCTGCGCTTTGCAGAAACAAGGCTGAGATACATGGGTGTGTGTATACATCTGTTCGTAGAAGTGTGCTGTTTATGGCATTTTGACAATTATGGAAGTATTCTCTTGCGTGGATATGTGTCACAGGAAATGCTAGAGCCAGTATTGAACTTGCTCAGATGGCCTGGAAGATCAAGGTTTGAGAAGACAGCTTTCTCCTGCATTCCCGGAGCCCCTTCAACCTGAGCCAGCAGCATGTCTGCGGCACTGAGGAGTGATTCCACCCTTAACAGCGAGCTTACTGCAGACCGGCTGACAGAGTGGTCTGACAGTGGGCCTTGCCCTGGACACGGACTCCCATCAGCAGCAAGCTTGTCAGCTGGGCCCGGCTTGGACTCCGAGTTCATCTCCTCTTTAAGTCTCGCCCATTTGATATGGAAAGCGGTTTTACTTCCTGTTGAGGAGCTGACCTTGCAGTAATACATTTTGTTTATGTAAAAACATAACAACTCCATTTTCTCTCTAAATGTTAAATGTTCAAGGAACACCATCTCATGTAATAACTCCATAGTAAGCAAGGAAAAATCCTTAAATGCCAACTATAGAATAGTCTGGCAAAATTTATTCGTAGGTAAAAATGTAGGGTATGAAATATTCTTTCAGAGTAGTCTTTAAAATGTTTATTGTGTGAATATAGATTTTGATTTTTAAAAACTAAGGTGATATATTGTAATGTTAAGAATTGTCCTGGTGATACTTAGGGAGTTTTTAAAGCTCAGATTATTGAGGCAGTAGACTAGAATGGCTAAAAGAAATGCTTCTTATTTCGCAGCTCACCGAGGCGATAAACGATAATAGCTCACACACATCTACTGTGTGGGGCCGGCCTGCAGGGGCGACAAACACTTGACACTTAGTAGTTCATATCCAAGCGGCATAAATACATTGGAGAAGAATAAAGAAGGCTACATAGCATCACTTTCTAAAAACTAATACTTGTAACTTAACATAATGGACAAAGTGATTGCTGCACGATTTAGGAGTTCAATTCAGTGTCTGAGTTTCAATTATTTAAAATACAGAAGTACAAAGGAAAGTCTGGAAATTACTTATTTTGTTGTTGTTTCTTAAGATCCTACTACAAATGGAAAATATAGGGCTGCTTTGCTTCAGAGATATTTGAAAGGAGCGTGCTTTTTCTAGGCACTTCAGTTAGGTTAAAGTAGAGCTGTGTCAATTTTGTCGCCGCAATCCAAATTCTGAGTGAAGAGGACCTGATGGGCCGGTCCGAGAAGACCAGCTGCTGAAAGACAAGCAGCTCCAATCGGGGTGGTCCTCCTGCACCGTGTCTCACGTGCACTGCTCTCCTCAGACCATGGACGGTCGTCTTGAGGGAATTCACTAAGTGGGGGGACGCCCCTGTTCTCGAAATTGTATTTGCATCGGAACAATAAGGCAAATTAAAGTAACATTTAGCTCTCTGCAAGACTTTAAGTGGGCTTTTTGACGTTTGATATCTTATCATTTTGCTTTTGTAGCACAGCTCCGTGGAGCACGTGAGTGAGTGAGTGAGTGTCAAGGCCACCGTGGAGGTATTTTGGTGTTCACACGGGCTTGGTGCCGCACAGTCAGCAGTGAGGGCTGCGCGTGCCTTCTCTTCTGTCAGTTACAAAGTTTTTATAACAGGAGACTTTGGTTCCAGTTAGCTGTGCACTTTGGTTTCTTCGTGGCCTGGCGGCAGGATGGGAGGGGTGACTCTGAGATGGATTGGAAGGGCGCTGCGCCCTGGAGATAAGGTGCGTTCTCATCCGTCCACGCTCTCATTACACGAAAACCTGGCTGATCTTTTCTCGATTAAGTGAGAGGATACCATATTTACCCTTTGTTGCTGGTACAAACCATTATTTTACTGAGAACCATTAGCTGTTTAAAACTTGGTACATAAATGAGAGGGGAGCTAAGTGGATTTGTGATCTTGCCATTAGAGCATTTTAGATTACGCAGGCAATTACTGTGCTCACTCCCCAGGGACAGCCCTCTGCAGAAGTGTTGTGGTGTCGTAGACATGCACAAATTGCCCGGGAGATTAAACTTCCCAGGAGCGTATTTAATTTTGTTATCCCTCTTGTTTCAAATAAAACAAACATTATGACAAGTAGAAGAAAATTTGCTTTACTAATACAGGAAATTACAAAGAATGTTGGAAATTACTTCCTCGTGTATTGACTTACCTTTTCTTATACAGTCATAATTACTTCACGTGGTTGTTAGCATGTTTTATGGGTGACAAGGTTTTGCCATCATAGCAAAAGGTATCTGGTCTGTTCAGAAATGTTTCAAAGAAGAGATTCACATCAAAACTCAAGTGACCACCTTCTTTATAAAATCTGTAACTTTATAAGGTAACTAGTTTTCCTTAGTTTTAAGAGTTGAGATTGCATTTTAGGCAATTGGAAGAAACTTTTAAAGGTGTTTTAGAGAAATGAGTATAAAAAATTAGCTATTAATTGAAATTGGGCTTTTACAAAAATAAAAGTTGAAAGAGATCTTTTCTCACTGAGTTTTCTTAGAATTGGCAAAATAAATTAAATAAATAAACAAATAAATAACACATGCTTATAACTTGGTTGCAGTTATATCTCGGGAAGAATAGTCATATTTCCGAAAAGGCCACCTGAAAGAATGCAGAGGTTGTTTCCCTCTGCGGACTTCCTGCGTTCCTCCCGTCGGGGGTGGGAGAGACACCCCCAGCGAGCTCCAGAGCTGGCACTTCTCGGGCAGGCGTCTTCGTCAGTGAGAAAGGCAGCAGTGCTTTGAGTGTCTGCACAGCGTGCGCATTGGCCTGCGGTCTTGCTGTCCATCCCGTGTGGGGCATTTTTCAAAGGAAACTTTGTGCCTGTCCTGACTATTTGTGTCCCCGCTTTCACAGCCTTTCACGGCAGCGGTGCAGGGGAAAGTGCAGTTATGCATTTTGCAAGACAGCGATTCTTTATTTTATCACAAAAAAAGACCAACTCTGGAAGGCCAGATTAAATCATTCCTTTCACTTTTTAATGGGATTTGGATGAATAGAGTAAAATATGCACCCCTGCATTCATTGATAGCATCTTTCGGTTGAGGTAATTGAGTCTTTTTTCCCTGACTGAATGAATAATGACTTCATCTGACCCTCAGCCAGCCGCAGACTCAGGCCGCCTTTGTCACGGCCAGGGGAGCGGGCTTTGGAGCCTGCTCTGCTTCCCTGGCTTAATTTTTCTTCATTTTAATCCCAAACCCTATTTTTCTCAATAGTTCAAGCATAAACTATGTAGTAGTTGAAGGAGCGGAAATTGCAAGGTATTTGTCGGCCTCGTGCTGCTGCCTTTTAAGTGGAGTTGATCGCTCTGGCTGGGGCCTCACGCAGCTGCCGGGTTCGCGGTGCACGGCCCACGGGGCAGCTTCAGACGCAGTTCCTGCGGGTCCCTCCGGCCACAGGTCCTCTCGGGACGGGCAGGCTCCGCGGTTCTGCAGCAGCTCCGGGAGATGCGGAGCCGCCGATCCTCGCACGGGCTTTTCTGCAGGACTGAAGATGCGGAGAGCTGGCCTCACCTACTGTCGCATGGAGACGGGGGGTGCTCCCGATCAGGCTGATGCGCAGCCACGTTTGTTCAGTCTCCTCAGTTAGGGGCCTGTATAAAAAGTGACCAGACGACACAGCGTTTCGCGGGCCTTGGGCTTTCGCCCTGGGTCTGGCCTGCACCGTGAGGGGGTGGGGCCTGCAGGGCGGTGGGGCCCCCAAGGGCTCCCCGCCCACTGTGCAGACCCTGCTGTGTCTTGGTTTGCTGTGGAAGTAGAGCCTACACTCTAAACGTCAGTCACATCTGGGCCCCACTCGTGTTTCCGTCATTTCTACGCAGTCTGTAAAGGCCTTAAAGTGTTAACCAAGGGCAGGGCTGATGTAGATGTCGGAAGTGACGCTCTGTAAGCTGGGTTACAGAAGAAAACTTATTTTATAGTGCTTTTACAGCGTTTATTACACTTCACAGCTACACTTAATGGATTTTCTGACAGTTTTGTGTTTTCTCTCTAACTACAGATTTAATGTTCTCACGAGACTTTGTGGCAAATATTAATCAAAAATAGATACAAACTACATACATGAGATGTGGGAAACGCTAGCTTTTTATTAGCCAAAGTTATGGATTTTCAAAAGGCACTACAAAATAAAACAAGTTAACAAGTAGCTCAGTAATTTGAGAATTATAGTATCTCATTTATTTTATAAAATTTTGGCAATGCTGTTCTTTCTTTTTTAATTACTCTCAAAGTGTGTACCAGGTTTGGGAGAAACTCAGATGGCAGGTGGATGACTGTCCTGATAGGAATCCAGTCTCCTGTTAGTGCCCCACGAGTCGTGAATGCGCTGCCCTGTCCGTACACGCTGGGCTCTGGCCTACACGTGGCCACTCGGAGTGCCAGGACCAGTGGGAGCCCACGCTGCATGGCTTCTGCAGGCTTCTCTGGTCGTACAGGGGTAGCGCGAGTTTGCAGAGGAGAAAACTGAGGCTTACACAGTGTAAGGGTGTCCCCGGGTCACACCGTTAGTAAGCAGAGATTCGATCCAAGTCTTAGACGGTGACAAGAACAAGGATAATAACTACACGCATGTGGGCTGGCTCTGCCGTGTCCGGTAACCCCGAGTCCTGCTGGGAAGGCACCGTGGCAGCCCTGTTCCGCAGATGAGAACACTGTGGCCCAGCCTGCCCAAGCTGGTCCAGCCCGGTGGCAGAGCCAGCATTTGAATAAATTTGCGTCCAGGTCCTTAGGAGTCATAACTGCTATGCGGCCCCACGTGTCCCCTTGTTTGCTTCTCAGGCCTTTCTGCAAAGCCCAGGGCCCGCTGCCCTCTCCGCCCCACGCGCTGTGCCCTGTGCGGTGCGTGGTCTTCCCACGCCGCCGCGGACCAAGGACCAACGCTCCAACGCTCTGTCCGGGTTGCCGAGCTCGCAGTGGAGTTCTGCGCTTCGAAAGTGCTGCTCTCTCTGCTATGATGGCACAGCCCGCTGGGCTGCCACGCTTTGTCCGAGGTCCTGCCCAGAGCATGACAGAAGCCAGCTGGTTCGTAGTGACGGACCTTCTGCTCGCGTTGTGCCTTGTGCTCGGCCAGTACCCGGTCATAGAACGGATTGAGTGCGGAGCCTTAGGGGAGGACCTAGCGTGTAGGACATGCACACAGCTTGCATAACAGCTCACTGCTCTATCTGTTGAATTTCTACTTAATTAAGAGAAATGCTTTTCGAGAGGCCCCTGGCGGCCGGCAACAGACACACGACCCTGTTCCTGGGGCCTCCGTCTGAATACGGCGCTCCCGCGGGGGTCTCATCACAGAGACTCCCGGCACCACTCCTGCAGAGGAAAAGGCGTGTCTGCTCTTCAGAGAATTAACGCAGCCCCCAGGCCTGCTCATGCCTGTCACCTCCTGTCCTGTGTGTCCCCACGGGCTGGCACAGCAGCAGCACCGAGCACATGTCTGAGTTGTGGTGGCTGGACACTCACTCGTGCCCTCAGTAGAGCCCATCTGGAAATGCCTGGGAAATGCTGCCTGCCTCTCTGACAGGCCTTTCAGGAGGAAAGTGATGTTAATACTTCTCTGAATTTCATTCTGATAAAGGCTCATATGAGAGAAAATGTAAGGATGTCATCACTGTCACGTATTCAGATGTGTAATAGTCTGTCTCCGTTTTGTTTTCCTTTCAGGTGGGTTTGTTGGACCTTGAACTCAATCAGCTGACCAAAGCGCTGTTTCTGGCCTTAGTCGCTCTCTCGGTTGTTATGGTAACCTTACAAGGATTTGTAGGCCCATGGTACCGCAATCTTTTCCGGTTCCTCCTCCTCTTTTCCTACATCATTCCCATAAGGTAGGTTTAAGAATTAAGGTAAAACTAATGTCTGGTTTCACTGAATACAATTTTATTGAAATTTTTTCTCAATGTGAAAGAAATTATCCACACAGAGCTCAAAAGGAAAGAGCCAAGAACTCTCGTGAATGTTGGGGAACCTTCTGTAGAAAATAATATTTTGGGGGGCAAAATCAGTTTTGATAGAATAACCTGGAAATCCGATACTTTTCCTTCTGTAAATGTATTGATAATGTAGTCTTTCACAGTTGGGAGATACAAACATAAAACATACATCTGCATCCAACAAAATGGTTTTTGTCTATTACTGATAGACTTCTTTATTTCCAGTGCCCTTGGATCTGTGTGCCGTCATTGACATTTTAAAGTTATCTATATTTCAGAGACCATCTAATATATCTGTCAAGTTAGATAAAATATTGAGTAAGGCAGTCTTCTAACATGAGCAATTTTTCAAAATGATAACCCATCTAACTTGAGATTGGGATATAAATAGTTAATATTAGATGTATATTTAATTTAAAGACTAATATTTACAACAAATGTATATAAGTCCATTTAAAAATATTACCACCAAAGATATTTTTAAAAAGATATCCCTAATATATATGATTGAAAGTTTTCATGTGAATGAGTAATTAAAACCTAATAAATCACACATAAAGGGTGAATCTAGAATAACCACCCTTTGTAACGGAAAATGGAATAAAACTGTGTAGAATGACTAGTGCAGAGATGTAACCATTTTGGAGAGAAAGGCATATCTTTATTCACAGACCCATTTTCTCTAAAAGTTTGTCTAAACGTGCTGTTTTCTCATGGACTTACCCCTAGAAAAGGAGCTCTCTTCTGCTCTTGGGGCTCCCTGCACACGACACCGTCCTGATGGGCAGCTCCCTAGACCCCACCAGCCTCTCTCCACGACCTCTGGGAACACGCAGCCTTGGGGCTTCGTGCACACGGTCTGCTGGCTCCCACGGGCACAGCCAGCGCGCCATACACACCGCACGGAGCAAATGTGGAGCTGTGTCTGTGGGAACCCGAGTCCCCGCTGATGCCGACCCCCCAGGCCTGCTGCGTGGCCCCAGCCCGGCCTGCTGTGGCCAGCCTGCCTCCCCAGCCCCCCGCCGTCCTCCACGTGAATGCTTGTCCCCCTCCCAGAGGCTTCCCTGTCTGCGCAGGCCCTGGCTGGCACATAGCATCTCTGACTGGTCCTGACAGTGCCTTGGTTGTCTCTGGCTCTGTCCCCTCACCTCATCCGCTGGCTTCCCACTGTGCCCGGAGCAGAGTGCATGGCGGGGACAGGGCTCCGGACACACCGGCTCCTGAGAGGACCCCTTTCAAAGGAACTGAGAGTGCAGACGGCCTTTGAGCTGTCATCGTCACAGCGTCATGCGGACACATACTGAGTGGCAGCGGTGGGCGCTCGGGGCCTCCTGTGTCCCCCTCCAAGCACACTGGCAGTAGACAGAATGGAACCTATTTAACGGTCCTGCCAGATGTACTTGTTGGGCTATGACCGTCCTTCAGGTAGCGCCAGCCTGGGCACGTTCAGCCGGCATACCTACCGTATGTCATCGCGCCCCCTCCGCTGGGTGTCACCCACTCCATGGGCCTCCTTCAGCCATCCCCACACAGCCCTGTCTCCACTCTGCACGTCGCCTAGTGTCGTGAGAGAGCGTAGATATGGTTATAGCTCGACGTCCCTGTGACCGGGCAGCCAGTGCCTGGAGTGGCCACTGTGTGGTGGCCATACCACTGTCACCTTGCTTTACGCAGCGCCTAATTTCTTGAGTCAGTTTTGCAAAGTTACGGTTTTTAAGAAATATATCAACTGTACCTAAACGTTCAAATTGATTCACAAATGCTTGCTCATAATGTTTTCCTATTATCTCTTACATGAGAGGGTCTTTTTCGTTCTTGATACTCATTTTGTCTTTTCTTCATCAGTCTTCCAATAGCTTTGTCAGCTTCAGTAATTTGTTAGGAAAACCTGCTCTTGGCTTTGTGATTCTGTATGCCAGGTGAGGTGTTTCTGTTTTGTTAATATCCCATGCGTGCTTCCTTTCTTCTCGCCTTCTTCCGTGCACATTGCTCTTACTTCTTGAGCTAGAAGCTTACTTCACTAGTCTTCAGCTCTGTTTCCGTTTTCAAGTACATGCAGTTGAAGCTTTAAATTTCCATATGAGGACGACTTTGGTTGCATTTCAGATGCTTTCATATGTAGCAGTTTTGTTCTTGTGAAGCACGAAATACTTTGATTTCCACTGTGATTTTTTTTCTTTAACTCATCGTTATTACAGTTATTTCTTAATGTACAAACATATTTGAACTATGTTAATTTTAGCTTAATTGAGTTGTTGTCAGAGAATATACCTTTTGTTATTTCAGATCTCTGAAATTTGTCGAGACTAGTTATAGGCCCACTATTTACTTGATTTTTTAATAAGCATTCTGTGTGTACTTGAACTTGGATTCTGAACTGTTGATTGCAGTCTTCCATGTTTATCCATTAGGTCAAGATGGTTAATCTCGTTTTCCAGTTTCTCTATGTCCCTATGGATTTTTCTGTCTGCCTTTTCTAACAGTTGTTCAGAGCTGTATTAAAATCTCCCATCAGTATTGTGAATTCATCTACTTTTCCTTGGAATTCTGTCTGTTTTTGGTATTACATATTTTTGTGGCTATGGTGTTGGTTATATACAAATTTAAATTGTTGTATATTTCTGCTAAATTAAACGTTTTCTCATCATAAAGTGACTATCTCTGCTAAAGCTTTTTGCGTTGAATTCTACTTTGTTTTATTTAATATAGCAATGCCAGCTGGCTTTAATTTGCTTGGCATGTCTTTTTTCCATCCTTGTACTTTCAACTTCTCTGTGTATTTATATTGATATGTCTCTTATAAATAGCATAAAGTTCAATTTTTATCTACTCTGATAATTTTTGACTAGTGCCTACGCAATTGTAGTACCGTTATATTTTTAGTTTAAATCTATCATTTTATTTTGTGCTTTTAATATGACTTACTTTCTCTATTACTCCTTTCTTACAATTTTATTTATTTATTTTTTTAATTCCACTTTTTTCTCTAGTAGTTTGGAAGTTTTATAAGTGGTTTGTTCTTGTAATAGTTATTCTAGAAATTAAAAACATTTTTAATTTATCGAAGTCTGAAGTTTATCATTTCCATTACATGTTACCTTAGAGTGTTTAACTGCATTTACCCTTTCTGACCTCATGCCATTTTTGTCATTTATTTTAATTCTAGTTACTCTTAAATCCCAAAGATAGTATTGTTTGTACATTTTCTATGTATTTTGGTTTATCCATGTTTCCATTCTTCATTTTTTTCTTCCATATAGAATAATTTTCATTCTTTCTGAATTTTTCCTTTAGTTTTTGCTTAGTGCTGGTTTTTGTTGGGAACTCTCTTAGATTTTTGCTTGGCTTTCCTTCTTGAAACATAATTTCACCTGTTTATAGATTGCTAAGTTGTCACATTTATTCTGCTTTCTTTTGTCTTCCATTGTTGCTATTTATTAATAGTAGTCACCTTTTGAGTCTCACTCCTTTGTGTCCTCCCACCCCCTCCAGATCCTCTCAGATTTGGTCTTCAGTGTTGTACTTACCTATAATGTGTCTACACAGAAGGTCCTTTCTTTATAAAGCTTAGCAGTCATTGGGTTTCTTGAAACTGCACAAAATTTTTTTCATTCATTCTAGAAAATTCTCAGTCATTATCTCTTCAAAGACCGCCTTTGCCCCATTCTGCCTCCTCTCTTTTGGGGACATCAATTCATTGTTTTTTGGATACCATGCGCTTTGTTTCTCCTGTTATTACTTTTGTATTTTCCACCATACATGCTTCATTCTATATCATTCCTAGTGGCCTTTCTTCCAAGTTACTAATTTCACATTTGACAGTGTCTAATCAGCTCTTAAACCAATCAATTCTTAGTTCAGTTATTGACAGTTTTTAGTTTTAGGAATTCTGTTTGTTTTTTAATCACATTGATTATTTCATTTTCCTATTTGCCTATTCCAAGACAAATATTTTTCTAGTTTTCCTTATGCATCTAGTTGTTAAAGTGTGTCACATGTGATATCTGATACCTTTGTCTGTCTTTTTCTCTTCTGTTTTTTCCTTCTGGCTCTTACTCATGATATATTGTTTCACTGTGTGCTGGGGTGTTTGTTTCTGTTTTGTTTGGGTTTATTTTTTTATTATTTTTGTAATTGTACCTGAAAAGCTAATTATAGAAATCATTTGAGATCAAAGATGAAAGTATGTTTTTCTGAGACGTACACACTTGCCTCTGCTGCATACTTGGAGGTGGCCTGTACTTACCTCGTAGCATCTTCGTCCATGTTCAAGATTCACAGTCACTGAGTTAGTTGTTAAAGAGAGGTGAGCCTGACTCCATCGCCACATGCAGGCTCAGTGACGTCCAGTTCTCCCTTAGTTTGAGGGTGTAGCCCCTTCTGGCCCCCTTACGGGAAGGAGAAACCCTTGTAGGGCTGCCACCTTTTGATCGTGTGGAGCTTTATTTTTGCTCCCTTGTGTAGGTAGACTATTGAGAAAGCTGAAACCCTGGGGACTGACCATGTGAGCCCAAGGCAGAGGAGATTTTGTGGTCACCTGACTGTCTGATAACTGATTTGAATTGAGCCTAGAAATGCCTATCTAGTCAGATCTTGATTTCTTTTAAGAATTAAATTATGTGGCATTTCTCATTATTTCCAGTGGGGACATTGATTCAAATGAAATCGTCTGACATTACCCTAGATCACAGAATTTTCTTGCAATTTTTATATAAAGTTACACAAATTTGAATTAAAATTTCTGATTAACTTCTATGGCAGCACTTTCCAAGGGCAAAATCCTGAAGTCCCAAATGTGATACCCTATTCTTGAGAATGCCGCAAGCTTTCTTTTAACAACAAAGTGCAACTACAGCCATCTGTCCAGTGACGCTGTTTCAGTCAAGAACGAGCCGCGTATGACAGTGTCCGCTTAGCGCCAGCAGCAGCCTCTCACAGGTCATGCTCACTGTGATGCTTGCTTGCATCCTTTTCTCTTGGGCTTGAGCTAACCTTGTATTGCTTTGTTCATCACGGCCCCCACGTGTACACATTCACAGCCAACGTTGCCAGTTAGAGGCCACGCTGAGTGATTGACTTGGAAATGACATTAAAAGTGATTAAGGATCATGAAAGTGGGAAATCAGTCATGCTCATTGCTCGCCAGTCAGGCACGTCCCAGCTATGATCTTCAACAACAAGAACAAAGTGACAGAAGCTGTTGAAGGATCTGCTTCATTGAAGGCAACAAGACTAACGAAAACTCGAGAAGGTCCTATATCGGACATGGAGAAACTTCCGGTGACCTGGATTGAAGACCAGGCACAGAAGCATGTCCCTCTCGGCACCATGACAATCACACCCAAGGCAGAGGTTGGGGATGTTGAAGGAAAGGCTGGACCCGATTAAGTCTTGAATTGACTGCTAGCTCTGGGTGGTGTAAACGATTCAAGAATCCTCGTTCATTCCATGATGTGGAAGTGAGTGGTCAGACTGTGAGTGCAGATGTGAAGGCAACTGAAGAATTTTGGGAAACTCTAGTTAAGCTAACTGTGGAGGAAAATTACTTGCCAGAGCAGATGCGCAGTAAGGATGACACCTCCCTGTTCTGGAAATGGACCCTGAAAGGACTTTTCATCCAGAAGGAGGCCAAGTCAATGCCAGGTTTCGGGCCTTTCACACACAGGATGACAGTCTTGCCTGGGGGCAGTGCTGCAGGCTGCAAACTGAGACCCTTTGTGATCTGAGAACCCCAGGGCCTTAAAGCATGTCAGACAGCACCCAGTGCCAGTCAGGAGGCACGGACGGCACAGCTCCGCTTCCAGGCAGCCCTCCCGAATTGCTGCTACACCAGCGAAATGGAGAAGTGCTGTGTGGACAATAACATACTTTTCAAGATTTTACTTGTTGGTAATGCTCCCGGACACCCTCCTTTTATGGGTGATCTTCATCCCAATATCACAGCTGTGTTTCTCCCTCCAGACACCACCTCTTTGATCAACCAGTGGGTCAGGGAGTTGTGGCAACTTGTAAAGCCTACTACCCAAGGAGGACCTTTGCCCAGGCTGTTGCTGCAGCTGAGGAAGACACTGATGCAATTCCGGAAGGCTCACAGCATTTCGCTGCATCAAGCACTGTGATAGGGTTTGGGGAGATGTCACCAAGGAGCGTAGAAATGGCGTCTAGAAGAAGACACTCAAGAGGTTCACCTGTGATGTCAGAGGGTTTTCCAGGAGGAGGAAGAGGCTGCGAAACTCACCAAGGCCGTGGCTGAGGTGGCACACGACTGAACCTGGCTATGGTTGAGGGCGACACAGGGGAGCTCTGAGAGTGGCTCCTGGGGAGACGACTAAGGAACAGTTGGTGGAACAGGAGCACACAGCTGAAGGAGGCAAGAGAAGAAAAAGAAGAAGAACCCCCAAGAACATTCAGTGAAGGGGTTACCAGAAGCTTTGCAGACCTCAGCAAGTTCCTTAAAAAGCCTGAAAACATGGACTCGACACTGAAAGGTTTTTATGACTAGAGAGGATGGCTCATGGAGCATTATCTGCTCACAAGCAGATCTGCGATGAAAGAGGCAAACCAGCACGAACACCGCTCTGGAGAGAGTGCCGCCCCCAACAAGAGTCTCGGGCGGGCCCTCAGAGGCTGTTCCAGAAGGCGGCAGTGCTGTCACAGGAGACGACAACTCCGTGGGTGTCACTGCCTGCCCCTGACATCCCAGTGGGACAGGATGTGGACGTGGAGAGCGTGACACTGATGACCCTGACCCGGAGGAGGCCTGGGCTCCTGTGTGTGTTTGTCTTCATTTTTAACAAAAAAAGTGTAAAAAGAAAACAATGGTATAAGGATATAAAGATAGAAAATATTTTTGTACTGCTGAACAACATGTTTTAAGCTTAGTGTTGTTACAAAGGAGCTGAAAAGTTTTAAAATTTTAAAGTTATAAAGTAAAAAAGTTACAGTGAATTAAGGTTAATTTATTACTGAAAAAAGAAACATATGACTTGAGCGCAGCCTAAGTGCACGGTGTTGATGCCGTTGACAGCAGCGCAGTCCCGTCCCAGGCCATCACTCCCCCGCACTCACCCACCGACTCACCTGAGCAGCTTCCAGTCCTGCTCCCTCCATTCATGGTACACGCCCTGTACAGGACCACCATTTTTATCTTTCTACCGTATTTGTACTGTGCCTTTTCTATGCTTAGAGACCAAACACTCAGCATTGTGTGACAGTACCCTACAGTACTCACTGCAGTACGTGCTGGCCCGGCAGGCAGCCCAGGAGCTGAGCGCTGTACCAGCCAGCCCAGGTGTGCATGCAGTGGGTCGTACCGTCTACGTGAGTGCCAGGCGCCTGATGTTCCCTCAATGACAAAACCTCCTAACGACGCGTTTCTCAGAACGTCTCCCTGGTGTTAAGCCATGCATGACTGCGTATTATAAAAACCTTGGGGAAGGTTTCAAAAACATGTCACCTGGATAAACAAAGTTTGGTATATCTATACAATGAATACATCGAAAAAGGAAGAAAGCTATTGATATGAACAACAACTTGGGCATTTATAAAACATTCTTGAAGTTACAAATTTATAACGACGGAGGACCAGTCAGTGGCTGCCAGGGGTATTGTTGGGGCAGTTGTGACAGTGAGGGGTAATCGGGGTATCCTTGCAATGGTGCCACAGTCTGCAGGTGACGGACAGGATGGTGACATGAATTGGTCCATGGGACACATAAGGCAGAGAGTGTGTGTAAAAACTGACAAAGCCCAAATCCAGCCTGCCGGGGAGTCAGCAGCGTGGTGATGTCAGTCTGTGTTTGGATGGGGTACCCTGGTGCTGTAAGATGCTACCGTTGGGGGGAGTAGGGTGACTGGTGGCACAGGGGAACCCTCTGTCTTACTGCGGCTGCTTCTTGTGAGTCTGAAATTATGAAATTAGAAGCAGGAATAAAGCACAGCACTGCTCCCCCTTGATCCTTGAGAGGTGGCGGGCACGCAGCGTGCAATTGGGGATTCCAGGCTTGCGAGTCGGGGAGTTAGGAGTTTGGTCCTCGTCATGATGCCCACCTCTGGGTGGACCTGGGCAGGGTTTGCCAAGGGCCCAGTTGTGCGTAGCCTGGTGCATCAGTGAGTGACTTTGCTCTCCATGCCTTTGTCCTCCAGGCCCTTGTTACGGTCCCTTGTATCCGTTTGTGTGGACTTTCAATGTAATAATGAGTTTCTTTCATATTTGCAGGTATATTGAGTATCTCACTTCCCTTTCAATGAGACTATGGTATTTTTTCATAAAAGATCTCTAGAATTGATTGTGAGTTAAAGGGGATTTGTCTATTTATCACACAGCTACGAGGAGGGTTAGGCAAGCAGCTTGTCTGGGGGTGGCTGGACAGAGGCTCTGAGGGTGCCCTGTCCCCGTCTGTTCACTCTGCTTTCCTCTGGCATTTCATTCTCTGCCAGGTCTCTAATATTCTAAGTTCATGTTTAGGATACCTTTGTGGTCACCCACAGACTGCGGTGAGTGATAGAGGCGTGAAGGAATCAGAACGGGGGGAGCCGTCTGCTGCTCGCACGGAGGCCCCGGCAGGTTGTCCACAAAGAAGGTCTGTCCTCCACAGGACACGGCTGTGTAGTGAGTGGTGTCGGGACAGCCAGGTGTAGTCAGGCAGGGACGTGACAGGGGCGTTCTCTGGACAGATTTCGGACCCAGGAATTTGCTGAAGGGGATATGGGTTCCACAATGCAACGTTTTGCAGAAAGACTCAGTGAAAAGTTGGGTCAAAGAAGAAAGAGAGCTGCATAAGGTGATGAGAGTGAGGGAAGACACCCGGTGACCATAACCGCGGCACCAGCTGCAGCCTGGGTTGGCAGTGGGCTCTGGGGACTGCTGCCCGTGGCGGGCTCGGCTGGGCCTGGGGGGCAGGACACCTTGCATGACGGAACTGCTTACAAAGGGTCAACGAGGAACAGGACCTTTTAGAGATTATCCACACACACCTGCAATGTCTGTTCGCGCGCTCCGAGAGAGATACGCGCAGTCACCAGCCTGGGCTCGGGCCGTGGACCGTGTTTTACTGTGTTTTGAAGATCACAGTGTTTTTCTTATTAAAAGACTTATTTGTGGTTCATTGTTTATAATTTCCTTTTTGGATTTGTTTAAGGTGGAGAGAAAAAGACATTTACAAGTCTGATTTCTTCCAGTCATACATATCTCACCCATTTTTAAAAAACAATTTATTTCTATTCAGTCTTTCAGAAACATTCCATTTTACATAAATGGAAAAGCGATTTCTTTATTTTAGTTAAACATCACATGTCATCAAATTGTACAGCATGTCACTGTGGACATGTGAGACGTCCGTGTCAGCTGGAAGGAGGTGGCCGTCTCCTCAGAGTAAGGTGGCAGCACAGGCCACCCCACAGACCAGGCGGGCGGAGCACGTCAGTTAGGCGGCAGGAGATGAGAGCAGGTTAGGTGAAAGGTCCCCGTGAAAGTGCCGTCCAGGCCACACTGAGCCTCGTCAGGGCCTCTGTTGCCTGACCACCCAGGCCAGCTCTGCACCACTCTGGCTGACCTCCCCCGACCCTCCCACCGGTGTGGCCACTGAGAGTCCCATGACCTCCTGCCAGGCCTCCCCCAGGGCTGTCCATGCCCTTTACCACCGTCCTCATAGTGGGGAAGCATCCGATCAGTTCTCATAAAACAAATGGATGACCGTTAAGGCCCGTCCTCGCAGTAGGATGCCAGGTGACTTCTCCTGAGCCCCATGGCACTTGTGCCTGAACGGGTCACTTAGAGCAGCCACCCTTTTCTGTTCCCTCTGACATCACACCACGCTGAAGGACAGAGCATGAGAACCCACCTTACTTACTGTCTTCTGCAGACACGTGGGCTGACTCCAAGGACCATAAATTCACTAATTTTAAAGCCTGAAATCTAGTATTATCCCTTTGTTTCCTGTAAAGTTAAAGGTAACGCGTGTAAGTAAACACATTTGTGAATGTGGAAGCACTGCCTGGTCTGGACCACGCTAACGACACGTGCGGCTTCCCTTGGCAGTCTGCGTGTGAACCTGGACATGGGCAAAGCAGCGTACGGGTGGCTGATCATGGCAGACAGCAGCATTCCCGGCACCGTCGTCCGGACCAGCACCATCCCGGAGGAGCTGGGGCGTCTGGTGTACCTGCTCACGGACAAGACAGGTACCACTCGTGCGTGCGTGTCCACGTAGGTGGGAGGGTGCAGTGGGGGTGCAGCGGGGTCAGTGGGGTGTGGGGGGCAGTGGTGGGGGTGCAGCGGGGTCAGTGGGGTGTGCGGGGGCAGTGGTGGGGGTGCAGCGGGGTCAGTGGGGTGTGGGGGGGCAGTGGTGGGGGTGCAGCAGAGGGTCAGTGGGGTGTGCGCGGGCAGTGGTGGGGGTGCAGCGGGGTCAGTGGGGTGTAATGGGGGCCAGTGGGGAAGGTGCAGTGGGGGGTGCATAATAGCGTTGATTCATGTTTAGGGTTTCTCACACTGCTCTTGAAAAGTGGCACACAACTAATGCTCCTATTCTAATATACACAGTATATCAGAATTAGCAAAAACATTAAATTCTTAGAGATTTAAATGACATATTTCTATATTTTGAATTTTCTGCAGCCCCGCGTTGTATGTTTTATTTAACTGCCTTTATTACATCTCTCTTAGTGGCTTCTTAAGAGCAAAAATAGTTTGTTTGTTATAGAATGATACTTGTGAGCTGTTAGAATAGTACAATATCCGAATTTGGTGTTTTAACAATGACATTCTCCTAAAGACCCTCACTACAAACAATGCCACTCTAAGGTTTCATGCCCAAAATTCTCTCTGTCCTTATTTTGGTCTTTCCTTTTTTTCATCAAAGAATTCTTGTCAATCCATACATACTAAGTAAAAGACATATTGAATCCAGCACTATAATAAAAGCCATATCTAAGAGTTAAAATCTCTCCTTGGTTTATGATTTGAATTCCTAGCATTTATTAGAACTACAAATAAAAGGATATTTGTATAACATGGGGAAGAAAATCTGTCTCCAAGAAACCATCAGTAGACGATTGGACAAAGAAGTGGTGCATACATACAATGGACTGTTATTCAGCCATAAAAATAGTGAAACCTTACGACATTTGCGACAACATGGATGGACTTAGAGAGTATTATGCTGAGTGCAATAAGTCAGACAGAGAAAGACAAACACCATATGATCTCACTTATATGTGGAATCTAAAGAACAGAATAAACGAATAAAGAAAACAGAAACAGACTCAGACACAGAGAGCAAATGGATGGTTGCCAGATGGGAGGAGGGTTTGTGGGGCTGGGTGGAAAGATGAAGGGATTAAGTATAAGTTGGTAGTTACAAAATAGTCGCGGTGATGTAAAGTACAGCATAGAGAATATAGTCAATAATAGTGTAAGAACTGTGTGTGCTGTCAGATGGGGCTAGACTAATCGGGGGGATCATCTCCTTAGTTACGTACGTGTCTAATCACTAAGCTCTACACCTGAAACTAATATAAAATACATTGAATGTCGACTGTAACTAAAAATAAGTAAATAATATTTTTAAATGAAAAAAGTCTCAAATAAAATTCAGCATTTTTAACAAACTACTGGAAAAGTCCTCACTGCAGTGAGGAGGAAGAAGAAAGAGAAAACTGCTAACAACACTGTCACTTAATATTGTCACTCTGGCCATTACAGTAAGACAAGAAATAGAAATGCGAGACACAACCCAAAAAGGAAGCAACATTTTCAGATACAACGATCCACCAGGAAGTCAGCTGGTAAAACACGTGACCCAGATTAAAGTGACAAAATAGCTCCCGTATGTGTAGACCAGGCTGAAGAACAAGACCTGTTCCCAGTGGCCCACGTCCCCATAAAACATGCCTGGATCTGATGACCGGGCCAGGCACGTACGTATGGAGAAGGACCAGACGGACAGAGAGACGCTGCCTCCCGACAGCGTCACGTGTTCACCGCATTTCAGTCATGTCCAGGTGTTGGACTGCATGGTTTTCCTCTGGGCTGCCCTTCGACATTCAGGATTGGCCGGCAAGGCGATGCTCGTCAGTCACAGTGGCTCGGAGATGACAGCTGGAGGCTGGGGCTCCAGGTCGACTGAGGAAGAAAGGGCCTTCAGATTCTCCTTCCAGCTGCATCAAGCTGATAGGAAGAAAGTTTGGAGAATAAATCTAACTCCACCAGAAAGCAAGCAGAGGTGCCGGCAGCAGGCCCAGAAGTGGGCTTGTTTCTGGGATTCGTTTGATGAGCAGCCAGAGCAAAGCGGACCCAAATTCGGGAGGGTTCCTGCAGAGCCCCAGAGCTAAGTTATGGCTGGCAGGTACGCAGCGAGGCATGGGGTCGTGGCCAGTAGACACTGGCTGGTAGAGCAGATAAGACATATCAGAAAGCGGGCGACATGGGGATAAAGAAGCAGGCTACTCCCAGAGAAAACGAGTTCAGTGAGTTTTGCAATGAAACCCAAAGGAACATCAGAATTATAAGAGAGCTGAGTTACACATATAAACTCAGTGTCAGAATTAAAGTGCATCTCTGTGTACCAACAACTGGGACACTTTATTGCAAAAGTGCCAAATAGAATGGCACCAGAAAGTATGAAGTCATTAAAAACAAACTGGAACAGCAGATATGGAGAGTGGGTCTCCTCCCGGAGGGCACTCAGAAGAGGGCATGTTGCTGTGGCTATTGTCAGGGCCACACTGGGCCAGCCTCGGTGTGCAGACGGGCTGACAGTCCCGCCATCTCACCACCGCCACCAGGCACCGGGGCCTGACGCTGAAAACACGCTTTTCACACAGCTGGGTAGGGGCCGCCGACAGACCTGGAATTGGGTCTTCATCCCTTGCCGATGTGTTATATTGGGCAAATCCCCTCACCCTGTGAGCAAAGCCATGTGCGTCGGCCAGGAAGGTTTTGTGGTGGCAACTGTACAGCAGGTGGGACCGGGTGGCCAGGTGCACACGTACAGGTCTCGGTCGGATTCCAGGAACTCCTCGTGCGCCCTCCATGCCTGATGTCCCGGTGTGACGAGCGCACATCTGGTGTTTACTCACATGCATTTTATTCCAGGAACTTGAGTAATTGTGCTGTTTCTAGAATTTTCTATTCCTTGTGGTCATATAAATAATTCAGCTGTCTGCTCTCCTCTTCAGGATGGAAGTCAAAAGTTGGTCAGGTTTTAGCGGTCACCGTGGTGACTAGCCTCTGTCACCATCCAGCAGAGAGTCTGACAGGCAGGCGGTGGTTGTTGGGTGGAGGTCTCGGTGTCAGAGGGGAAGGCGGTTTGCAGACACATCTTCCAGGCGGCCTGAGTTCAGCTGAAGTGACTAAGGATGAGCTGCGTCTGAGGAGTCTATGTTCTGCCGTCACTGTCAGGTGGTCCCTCACAGGACAGTAAACTGGGCTCATGCTTCTCAGTAGCTTTTTGACAAGTCGCGTCCATCAGTGCCCCGTCGCTGGCTGCAGCCAAATGGGAAGTGGGGCAGAAGGCGACACCCTGGGAGTGCCTTCTGGCTTCCTTCTTGCGGACAAGAGAGCAGCTCCGTGTAATTAGGCTTGATTGGAGTGTGCATTTCCGGTAAGGTCTGAAATTAATGATGTTGCTATAGTGACACATCTGTGGCCACCAGTGCGTGAAACATAAAGTAATTCATTCGACAAGAGCAGACATCTGTTCAGTGCCAGGATGCGGACGTACTGACACCGACCAGAAATACTAGACGTTACGTGATAAATGAGGAAATGATGCTGAAACCGGAGGACAGACATTTGTACTTAATCTGCCGGGAGAGCGTCGGTCTTCTCACTGTGGCCTTTGACAATGTCATTGTTTAAAGAACAATGCTGTGGAGAACTCGTAAATTTTAAAACGGAACTCGGGGTGCAGTGTGTTAAAGCCATACATTAATTCCTTCGTTAGGGAGTTATCTTCGTGTAGAACAAAGCCATCACCGAAGACACCCACTGGAAGGACAAGACACACATTTTAATTGTAGCATCCATTACCCAAGGTGCTGTGTGGCTTGGACCTGAATCACATGTACATTTCCTAGGACGGCGCCATCTGTGCTGGGAAGCGCTGTCGCCACACTGCGCGAGGCCGTCTGCTCGTCGGTGCTGTCACAGGTGGGGCGAGGAGTGGCAGCAGTACCCGGCCTGCTGGAACATGTGCTGGCGCCTTCGGCGGAATGCACGTGCCAGTCCTACTGTGCGCAGTCCTACTGTGCAGCCATCGATTGCTGTGCACGTGGGCGCGAGCGCTGCAGTTAGCATGGGGGAGGGGCGGGTGCGACGCTCACCACGGGCAGTTAGCAGGACACACAGTACTGGGGCCATCGTCCCGACAAAGCCCAGGTACAGCAGGCTTTTTTTTTCCCCTTCAGGAATCACAAACAAATCTTTTGTCAAAAGACGTCTTCTGTCTGTGGAGCCTGCATCATGACCAGGTCACTGGGGCGCTCAGACCTGGTGGCGCTCTCGGCCTCTGCCTACTGCAGTTAGTCCCGCACCTTAGCCAAGTTTCAAACTTGGGACATAGTAACTTCTGCTATATTCGAATGACAAAAACTGAAAGCTATCAGTTAGTTGAAATCATGAAGATCATTTAAGATAGATTTGGAAAAATGACTGCATTAATAACTCTTAGTAACCAGTTTAGTCTCCACATTATCTGCTGTGCAAGATGGGGTAGAAAGTCTGAAACCGGTACCGACCTTCTGGAGAATCAGCTAAGAAATAAAAATAATCCTTGAAATTTTAAAAAAGTGTTTTCAGGATTCGTCTTAAAATGTTAAGAAACTGTATGTGCCACCCACCTGAAGGAATGTCTGCATAAATACTTCAGTTTCTTTAACCCAACAAGATATTCAAATGGCAGAATATCAGACACAAATATTTCATTGTTCGTTCGATGAGAAATGCTACTCATTTGTTTGAATATATCAGTTCTAAATTGCTTAAAACAACTTAGAAATTGTGGAAGATGCAGCAGTTATTACACCATGTTTGATTCAAATGGCAGAGCATCAGAATGTATCTCAGCATTTGGCATAACTGCCATACGTCCTTCCCACAGTCTAAGTTTCTAATGTTTTCACCACACTGCACAGCCACCTGTACACACCAGCCGTCATCCCCGAACGGTTCCGTCCGCCAGCCCCGCCCTCGGTAACGCCTAATCTACTTCCTGCTGCGATGGATTTGCCTGTTCCGGACTTTTCACACACGTGGAGTCATCCCTTAGGTGGCCTTTTGTGACTGGCTGCTTCTACTCAGCGTAATGTGTTCAGGGTTCAACCACACTGTAGCAACTGTCAGTGCTTCCCTCCTTTTCAAGGCTGAATAACAGTCCACGGTGGGTACACCACATTTTATTACCATTTATCATTTGATAGATATTAGAGTTGTTTCTGGGCTTTGCCTATTCTGAGTAATGTTGCTGTGAATATTCAGGGTTCTCACCAAGGCAATTAGACAAGAAAAGAAAAAGGCGTCCATACTGTAAAGGAGAGTAAAACTGCTGTGTGTGGCATGGCCTTTATATAGGAAATCCTAGAGAATCTTCTAAATATCTATTAGGACCAATAAGTGAGTTTAGTAAGGTTTTAAGATACAAGATCAATATACCAAAATGAATTGTGTTTCTATACACTAGCAATGAACAAAAATAGAATTAAGTAAACAATTCCATTTATAATGGCATTAAATATACAGTCAATAGTTCATAGTGTTAAGATGTGCATAAGTGTTAAACTGCACAGTCCCTTTCAAAGTCCCAGCTGCCCCCTTTGCGGAAACGGGCAGGCTGGTTCTGCAGGTTTTACGGAATGTGAGGGACTCTTCCAGTACCTTCTCGGGAAAAGAGCAGAGCTGCAGGACTCACATGCGCCCCTTTCAAAATGTACAACAAAGCTACACTAGTGAAGACGGTGTGTTTCTGGCCTAAGGACAGACATGGCATGAAGGGAGTAGAACTGAGGGCCCAGAAATACTACGTTATGGGCAGTTTTCGACAAGGGCACCAAGAACCTTCAATGGGGGAAAAACAGTCTTTTCAACAAATGGTGCTGGGAAAACCACACAGACGAACGTACCTGGAGCCCTGCCTCCTACCATCACAGAGAGCAGCTCAGGTGGATCGAGGGCCTGAACGTAAGCACTCAAATGGCCAGAAGCTGTTGTAAGTTTGCTCCGTGTCTCATTCTCCACAGCTCAATTAAGCAATTGAATAAAGGGCCTGTAGGCGTCTCCCTAACTAAAGACAGAGCTTCATAAACTTCACCCAGAAGAGAAAGGAAAAGCTCAAACCTGGGCTTCGGGTATCTGTTCAATTATGTTAAACTAAACGTGGAAATGCATCGATGTGTTCAGTATTTTGGCATCTGCTTGAGTCTTTGGTATCCATCTGGGATTTTTGCATACATAGGATTACGTTTTGCAGTTTGATGCCTGTCTCTTTCAGAATGGGCAAAAATTTCATTTATGTTATACCAGGTAATAGATCTGATCTGAAAGGCAGAGCTAGACTTCCTTCATGCAGATAGAACCCTTCACGTTATTGAAGGCTGTTAGAAAGGGAACTTGCCATGCTAGGCAGAAAACTTCCTGTTCTCACTAGGAAATGAAAAGAGTGGCAGGTGATGTTTCCAGAGATTGCATCACAGGATGGAACGTTCTGGCGGCAGGTGAAGGCTGCCCAGCCTGTGGGCCTGAACCGCGGGGTCCAAGGCGGTGAACTTGGAGAGCGACCTGCCTGCCTGCCTCACTATTGTTGTCACTTGCTGTCTCAGGAACCCTCACGCAGAATGAAATGGTGTTCAAGCGGCTGCACCTGGGCACTGTGTCCTACGGGATGGACACGATGGACGAGATCCAGAGCCACGTGAGGGACTCCTGCTCGCAGGTGAGCCGCCACCTGTGGTACCGTAGGTGCCAGACGGGTGTGTCTGTGCCACAGACCCTATTCACCCTGTTTTCTTAGTGAATTGTTTGCAAAAATGATTCAGTAAAGATAGTATTTGACTAATACAGAGGAGAATGCTACCTCAAGTCTGTCTTAACAGTGCCTCTGGTTTTCTCCATAATTAGTAAGACTTCCTCGTACATCCTTTTGTTTTTCTCACTTTTCCAGTAAACAAAGTAGGGAACATGGCGCTCAGAGCCAGGCATTGCCTGTCATCCACTTTAGCAGTTACCCATGCCTGGCGCAGCAGCGCGCCCGTTTCATTCTCCTCCACCAAAGGCTGTGGAGGGAAACGCATGCATCACGTGATCTCATTGTACGTGTTTGGTCTGTACCTCTAATAGCTAAGGACTCTCTTTCTCTGACATGACCTAAGTCTTGTCTTTTTCACGGGGCCTCACAGGAGCTGCCTGAGGTTGTAAGAGCAGTAACTGTGCTCTCACGGGAGGACGCAGGCGGTGACAGCAGGTGCCAGCCCATGTGGGCAGCGAGCTCCCTGCCAGGGAGACTGTGGCCTGGAATCCCTGTGACATTCCAGGCCCCTCAGGTCGGACGTGTCAGGGCCAGTGCACATGCACAGATGACGCTGAGGTCAGCAGGGGGCTTGGAGACACGGCCCATTTTTCAGTGTCTGCTGTTAGGCTCCACGGTCTCCACAGCTGTGTTCCCAAGTAGACTTTGTGTCTCCCTCACCTGAACTTGTTCTTACCTATCCCGTAACTGGAAACCACTGGCTCAGAGGATCAGACTTAGCAACCGGGCAGTGGAAGGTGCTCGCCTGCAAGACTGCAGTCTGTCAACACCTGTCACTCCCCAGGCTTTTCTCCACCACTCTGATTTGTGTGCAGTCCGGGGACCAGGTGTGTCAGCTGCAAAGGTGGGCGGCTCACAGGCTGTGATGGCCACGCACATGCGGTCCTACTCCCCAGGCTCCTGTGGGCACAGCCGGCCACTTCCCTGCAGAGGCTCAGACTGTGTTTCTACCACTTGTTTCCACCTGCATTTTGCACAGACTGGACAGAATTACGCTTGCCCTTTGCTGGTTTCCCACGCACGCTGACAAAGCTTAGCGTGTACTGTCAGCCTCGGACTCAGGGTCGTGAGGCCTTCTCCTTCTTCAGTCATATTTACCAGTCTGGCATAAAATCTGTCAAATGGAAAGATCTTACACGTGTACTTATTTATTATAAGTACACACACACAGGCACACACACTTAATCCCAAGCACTTTATTGATTCGATGTCATTTATTTCAATACAAGTATTTTGTAACCTAAAACATTTATTAATGGAAGACCTCCCTTCCTGGTCATCTGTGTCTGGATTGAAATGGTGCCAGGTGACATCTGATTTTAAAGAATTAGTTTATATCATCCATGAATATGATTTTAATAACTCCAAATAAGTGATTATAGTAGAAAAAAACAAAAGCAGAAAAGATGAGTCATTATATAACAACAGCAAATATTTAACATTTATTCCCATCTAGGAGGACTTTAAAACTTTTTTTACTAAAAGCTACCTGCTGATTACCTGGTTAGACAGTACTTTTTGTGTGACCTTGACTTTGTTTCTATGTCCTGTCTTATTATGAAGATGACAGCATTCCGCCAGGTCATAACACAACTAATTCACACAGAGCTCTTATGATCCAATTCTGTTTCCCACTGGAAGCATTTGGTGATGGACAGTATAATCGTTAACAGAATTGGTGTGAAATTCAGTGACACAGTGACACAGCCACCGGCGAGCACAGTGTAACCCAGCAGGCGTCCAGTGGCATGGCTGGCAAGATGCAGACGTGGGGTCCGAAGCGCCAGTTGCCGGGCGCCCCCCAAGACCTTCATTAGAGGATGGCACTGCAACTTGATGGCAGAATGGCTGGGCTGCAGCACCTCACACACCGCGTCTAAAAGCCACACGCTAGGTTTCTAGGGACGATTGTCACGAGTGACTGAAGTTAGGACACATTTGACCCTTCTGCTTGGGTTGGGAGACTGTCTCCTCTGCGTCCCCTGAGTAGGTGGTGGGAAGGCGCCGCTTGGCTGGCACAGTGAAGCTCCTGAACGCAGTGAGTGTGATGAGGGCCAGGCAAACATCAGTGCTCAGGGGGTCATTGCTTCGAGAACGGGATTTAGAACTGCGACGTGGGGTCCTCCTCCCTCCAGACGCAATGACACTGTTCAGTTGTTCAGATCTGCAAAGCTACACACTGACCTCACAGACTGTTGCGAGCTGGGTTGGCATGGTATTAGGGATGGTTTGTACCGTTTTTCGTAGCGCTTTTTAAAGAAAAGGGAAAGCAGTTGTGGGTATCCTACAGTGATCTGTTTTGTTCTTTGACTGTTTTTAGGGCGTGAACAGAGATTAAGGACTTAGCAAATTAAAGCCATGGTTAAAGTGAACCTAGTAAAAGGAAATTGTCAGATTTTAAGTATTCTAGCAAACCTTTTGGTGAACTTGACAACTGGGAAATAGCAATGCTGGGACAAGAAAATGTATCCTCCCAACAGATACTATGTGGGAGACAATCAGAACCAAGTCAGAGTCAAGTCAAGCTGCTTTTCTTACTCCTAGCCAATCAGCTTATAAAACTAATACATGTTACTGTTTCCAGTATCAACTATGCTTTATCTTTAATTTTGTGACATTCCGTGTTTTGCAGCTGCATTCTCAAGCCACCAGTTCAACCCCACCCAGAAAAGCCCAGTCTTTAGCCCCCAAGGTGAAAAAGAGTGTCAGCAGTCGAGTCCACGAAGCAGTGAAGGCCATTGCACTGTGCCACAACGTGACCCCCGTGTACGAGCCTCGGGTCGGCGGGGCCGGGGACGCTGAGCACGCAGAGGTGGACCAAGACTTCAGCGACGAGAACCGCACCTACCAGGCCGCCAGCCCCGATGAGGTCAGTCGAGTCGCTGCTCAGGGCACAGAGCTGTCACCTTGTGGTTCCATTTGGACTCAGAGACGTGAGCGTGAGTCCTTTTCAGGCGTGAGCAGGGAAGCTGTGTCAGAGTCTTTAAGTCTCGCTTTAGCAGCAGGCCGGCCACCCTCAGGTAAGTGCGGCCTTTCGCATCTGAGCACTTGGTCCTAATATGTCCACGCATCTCAGAACTCCTTATAGGAGAGAACAGAAAACTCAGTTTTTCTGAGTTCATAAACCAATTAGTGCCCAAGTCAGATCTTAATGAAGCTGTTAAAACTCGACAGGCTGCCTTGTTCAGATTTTTTTCTTATCTCCAAGTGAATCATCCGGTTTGCATATTAAATTTCCAGTTATTTTTGCCAGGACTTAGATACAGTATATCTTTTGAAAAGAGAATTGAAATGTAAATAATTTTTTAAATCTGTAGGAGACTGAAATGATAAAATATTAAATATGATAATTAGTCATTTCTAACTTTGCATCATTCTTTGATTTTTAGGTTGATAAAATCTGCAATTAAACTAATTGGCCCAGTTCCTGTACAGTCTTAGTGTATTTTGCTCAGTTTTCTCACACACTCTTTGCACTCAGGCTGCCGTCCTGTGAAGTGACACCAGCCATGGGAGCAGTGTTAGCCAACAGCCTTCTTCACATACGGTGTAAAATAGGCTCGTAGAAGGAAATAACGCCTCCCACCCCCCAGAAAAGGTCTGACCTGGTATGTTAAAGAGAGGAGGCTGGTGAGTCTCGTTAACAAATGTATTCAAGTGAGAAAAGTCTTTTTGCTATGGTAGCACCTCGGTCAAGAAACTAGGTGTCACCCGACCCCACCATGTGGTGACGCGGTCACAAAGACGGGCAGTCACACGAGTTGGCGAGTATGGGGATGCCCTGATATTGCCATTAAGAATGACAGGTGATGAAGGAAGTGGCAGACGGGGTGCTGCTGTGACCTGTGGCACACGGCCTGGGGCATTCACAACCGCACCCCTAGCTTGTAGTCAAATATAACGCTTTGAAACATTAGCAAAGACGTTGTCCGAGGAGAACCAGAACTGGTGTGCACCCCGAGCACGGGGCTGGCCAGGCGGGTCTCGCGCCTGTGTCTCGTGCGGGCTTCTAGAAACAGAAGAAGCTGCTTCTCTGTGGCCCCGGGGACCAACAGTCCTCTGCTCTCCGTGGACGTTGGTTGTGACTCTGTCCTGGTCTCCTCCCCCGTGGCCCCTCGTGTCCTGTGTAGGACTCCTGGGGAGTAGGGGTGGGCACACCAGCCGCCTCTCCTGTCCTGTCTCACGTCAGTGATGGTGCTTTTGTCTTGTTCCTTCTCTGTATATTTGCCTTTCTCTGCATACGTGCTCAGTTCCACCAACACTGGCCGCTCCATTCTGAAAATCCAGTCAGTGGCACCACATTTGGAACCACTGAGTCTTGTCAACCTTTTCTTGGGACATACTTCCAGGATATAAGACAAACGCTACGCGTGACAAAGGAGGGCCATGCCAAGAGGACGCATCACCCTCTTGCACAGTTGGCTAAGTTTCGGAGGTGGTTATGCTCTGATGCCCCTCCTGCAGTCACCAAAGGGACCTAAAGTCCCTGTGACCTCATGATAGTAACAAACAGTGGGAAGAAACCCTAAATGTGCCAGCAGAGCTCCATGCCTCTGCTCTATTTTTTGAAAACCAAATTTATTTTTGAAGCTTTAGTTACATAGACATGTCCTTTTTTGTTTAGTTAAGAAATAGTCATTATACCCAAATTAGAAATTACTACGTGTCATTTGTCATGTGAGAGCTTAAAGGTGGTAAAAAAACAGCCAAAAGGGTGAAAGTTGGTTTTTGGCACGTGGAGACCTGAGCACACTCCCACTTGGTTATTCCTCCCCCGAAGCTCGTGGGGGCCCCTTTCCCAGCCTGCGCACAAACCTGCTGCCCTCCTGTTCCACGTATAGTCGTCAACACACTGCCGCGTCTGTCCCGTGTCCGCACGCATGCTTCCCTCCCCTCCAGGCCGTAGTGGGTCTTTCTTGAGAATGACTCCCCAAGTGCAGCATCGCAGCCTGAGGTAGCTGCACCAGCCCTCCGCCATCCGTGCCACCTGCCTCCCCGGTGGGCCATGCGTGTGACACAGGCCAGCCTGCCTGCGGACTCTGCTCACGTGGCCACCACATGCTTGGGAACCCACAGAGGCTGCACATCACGCCCTTCCACGTAGTGGCAGAGCCTGCGTCCTCAGTGGTGCCCAGCGTGACCCATTCGACTGAGTCCCACAGAGCCCGACTCCTGCCTCCTTGCCTCTGTCCAGCTCTGTCCAAGGGGAACACTTGTCGATACACGAGCACCTGATGAGGGCCACGTCTGGGTTGGCCGTGCCTCCTGCAACTTGGGGAAATGGCACTTCTCTCAATTTGAGATTTGCATAGTAACCTTATTACTTTAATAATCAGAGTTTTATTCGACCACAAAGAGTGAGAAAAGCTGAAGGAAAGGGAGCCTCTCAAAGCCTGCTTCGTCTTCCCCTGCCGCTGTCTTCGCCAGCCTCTCCTTCTGTATGTCTCATCGGCGCTGTGTGCCCTCGGGTCACTGTGGGAGCATCATGCCGCTCCATGCTGTCTAGCTCTCGTATGACACTCGTCTCCTTCACAGGTGTTTGTCTGCCTTAGCTGGCCGACAGACCTCAGGCAGGAGGGAGGGAGGGAACCGAAGCTGTGCTCATTACCTGAAGGTGAAGTTCAGGGATGTGGGCCTCAACCCCATGTCCCTGGACGTTCAGGCGGGAGCTGGATGCTGTCACTTAGCTAAGCTGTGTGACAGGCGTGTTTGCCTTTCGGGGACATCATAAAACGGTGCTGAAACACTCAGGTGCTCTTTTGTGCCTTGCGATGCCACTTGGGAACTGTGAAAGCTGGATGAGCGGCCGTGTTCTTGGGTGTGGAGGTGGCCCCGGGTGGAGCACAGTCATCTGCAGGGGACAGACCCGGCAGTGTGCAGTCCAGCTCTGCGCCGTTCTCCACATGCTCTCCGAACCCCGTGCCATGCACCTCACGTAAGCACCATGGTTACCGCTCACAGGTTGTGTGGGGCGATAACTGGGGAAATCTCATGGCCACACCCACTGTGACTTTCGGAATCATGTACGTGTGTGTGTATCAGTTGTTTTTAATTTGGTCGTAGCAAACCTAGGAGAAAATGCAGAGTTCAGCAACCACACGCAAATGTGGGGATCAAACGCCGGTAAGATGAATAGGTAAGATTTACAGGGTCTGTGAGCCACCGGCTGAGCTTTCCAGCACAGGCGTCGAGACAGAGGTCACTGGTCACTGCTCTTTGAAAGGAAATGGGCCACATCTTTTTTCCTACAAAGAAAGGGTTAAACATTTTTTTTTATATTAGAGCGTCCTAGAAATTCTCAAATTTTTCATATGATCATCTCCCCGTCCTAAGCTTGGGAAACAGACCACAGATGTGTCGTAAGGAAAATTTTATTTAAAGTTTTAAAAATACTTTATTCCATATTTACCTTATTACTTGCCAAAAACAAATACAAATTTTTGTTGAAAATACGTGGGATGTTTTTATCTTTAGCTTTTTTTTTTTTTTTTTTTTTTTTTTAATTAATTTTATTGGGGTGACAATTGTTAGTAAATTTACATAGATTTCAGGTGTACAATTCTGTATTACATCGTCTATAAATCCCATTGTGTGATCACCACCCAGAGTCAGTTCTCCTTCCATCACCATATATTTGACCCCCTTTACCCTCATCACCCACCCCCCACCCCCTTACCCTCTGGTAACCACTAAATTATTGTCTGTGTCTATGAGTTTTTGTTTCTCATTTGTTTGTCTTGTTCTTTTTGGTTTATATACCACATATCAGTGAAATCATAGGGTTCTCTGCTTTTTCTGTCTGACTTGTTTCACTTAGCATTATTCTCTCGAGATCCATCCATGTTGTCACAAATGCTCCTATATCATCTTTCCTTAACGCCGAATAGTATTCCATTGTGTATATGTACCACAACTTCTTTATCCATTCATCTATCGAAGGACATTTTGGTTGTTTCCATGTCTTGGCCACCGTAAATAAAGCTGCAAAGAACATTGGCGTACACGTGTCTCTATAGAGAAATGCTTTTATATTTTTGGGGTAGATACCCAGGAGAGCGATTGCTGGGTCATATGGTAATTCTATTCGTAATTTCTTGAGGAACCTCCACACTGCCTTCCATAGCGGCTGCACCAGTCTGCATTCCCACCAACAGTGTATGAGAGTTCCTTTTTCTCCACAGCCTCTCCAACACTTGTTACTATTTGTTTTGTTGATGAAAGCCATTCTGACTGGGGTGAGGTGATATCTCATTGTGGTTTTCATTTGCATTTCTCTGATGATTAGCGATGTTGAGCATTTTTTCATATGTCTATTTGCCATTTGTATATCCTCTTTGGAGAAATGTCTCTTCAGGTCCTCTGTCCATTTTTCAATTGGGTTGTTTGTTTTTTTGTTGTTGAGTTTCATGAGTTCCTTGTATATTTTGGATATTAGCCCCTTATCAGAGGAACTGTTTGCGAAAATCTTCTCCCATTCAGTTGGTTGCCTCATTATTTTGTCAATAGTTTCTTTTGCTGTGCAGAAGCTTTTCAGTTTCATATAATCCCATTTGTTTATTTTAGTTTTTACTTCCATTGCCTTTGGAGTCAAATTCATAAAATGCTCTTTGAACCCAAGGTCCATAAGTTTAGTACCTATGTTTTCTTCAATGCAGTTTATTGTGTCAGGTCTTATGCTTAAGTCTTTGATCCATTTTGAATTAATTTTGGTACATGGTGACAGATAGTCCAGTTTCATTCTTTTGCATGTAGCTATCCAATTCTGCCAGCACCATTT
Organism: Rhinolophus hipposideros; assembly: GCF_964194185.1. Lineage (NCBI taxonomy): Eukaryota > Metazoa > Chordata > Mammalia > Chiroptera > Rhinolophidae > Rhinolophus > Rhinolophus hipposideros. The sequence continues at coordinate 562,278 of NC_138063.1, read as the reverse complement.
ATTGAAGAGGCTGTCTTTCCTCCATTGTATGTTTTTAGCTTCTTTGTCAAAAATTATCTGTCCATATTTATGTGGTTTTATTTCTGGGTTCTCAATTCTATTCCATTGGTCTATGTGTCTGTTTTTCCGCCAATACCAAGCTGTTTTGATTATTGTAGCCCTGTAGTACAAGGAAAAATCAGGGAGTGTGATACCTCCAGTATTGTTCTTTTTTTTTAATATTGCTTTGGCTATTCGGGGTCTTTTGTGGTTCCAAACAAATCTGATGATTTTTTGTTCTATTTCTTTAAAAAATGCCATTGGGATTTTAATGGGGATTGCATTAAATCTGTATATGGCTTTGGGTAATATGGCCATTTTAACTATGTTGATTCTTCCAATCCATGAGCACGGAATGTCTTTCCATTTCTTTGTGTCTTCTTCAATTTCTTTCAAAAATGTCTTATAGTTTTCAGCATATAAATCCTTCACATCCTTGGTTAAGTTTATTCCTAGGTATTTTATTCTTTTTGCTGCAATTGCAAAAGGAATTGTTTTTTCTATCTCTTTTTCTGAGATTTCATTGTTGGTATATAGGAAAGCAATGGACTTTTGTACATTGATTTTGTAGCCAGCAACTTTACTATATTCATTGATTGTTTCTAATAGCTTTTTGGTGGAGTCTTTAGGGTTTTCTATGTATAGCATCATGTCATCTGCAAAGAGTGACAATTTAACTTCTTCATTCCCAATTTGGATGCCTTTTATTTCTTTCTCTTGCCTGATAGCTCTGGCGAGGACTTCCAACACTATGTTGAAAAGCAGAGGTGATAGGGGACAACCTTGTCGTGTTCCTGAACGTAGAGCAAAGGGCTTCAGCTTTTCACCATTAATTATGAGGTTAGCTGAGGGCTTGTCGTATATGGCCTTTATTATGTTGAGGTATTTTCCTTCTATACCAATTTTAGAAAGTGTTTTAATCATAAATGGATGTTGTATCTTATCAAATGCTTTTTCTGCATCAATTGATAGAATCATATGATTTTTGTCCTTTATTTTGTTTATGTGATGTATCACATTGATGGATTTGCGAATGTTGAACCATCCTTGTGCCCCGGGGATGAACCCCACTTGGTCGTGATGAATAATCTTTTTAATGCATTGTTGTATTCGATTTGCTAGAATTTTGTTTAGGATTTTAGCATCTGTATTCATCAGAGATATAGGTCTGTAGTTTTCTTTTTTTGTGTTGTCCTTACCAGGTTTTGGTATCAGGGTAATGTTGGCCTCATAAAATGAGTTAGGGAGTACTGACTCTTCTTCAATTTTTTGGAAGAGTTTGAGCAGGATTGGTATTAGATCCTCTTTGAAGGTTTGGTAGAATTCACTGGTGAAGCCATCTGGTCCAGGACTTTTGATTTTGGGAAGGTTTTTGATGACTGATTCAATTTCCTTACTGGTGATCGGCCTGTTAAGATTTTCCAGTTCTTCATGATTCAGCCTTGGAAGGCTATATGTTTCTAAGAACTTGTCCATTTCTTCTAAGTTATTAAATTTGGTGGCATATAGTCCTTCATAGTATTCTTGGATAATCCTTTGTATTTCTGTGGTGTCCGTGATAACTTCCCCTTTTTCATTTCTGATTTTGTTAATTAGTGTCTTCTCTCTTTTTATCTTAGTGAGTCTAGCCAAGGGTTTGTCGATTTTGTTAATCTTTTCAAAGAACCAGCTTTTTGTCACATTAATTTTTTCTATTGTCTTTTTGTTCTCTATTTCATTTAGTTCTGCTCTGATTTTTGTTATTTCCTTTCTTCTGCTGACCTTGGGTTTCGCTTGTTCTTCTTTTTCTAGTTTTTTAAGGTGTAACATGAGGTTATTTATTTGGGATTTTTCTTGTTTCTTGAGATAGGCCTGTAATGATATAAATTTCCCTCTTAAAACTGCTTTCGCGGCATCCCAAAAATTTTGGTAGGATGTATTTTCATTGTCATTTGTTTCTATGTATCTTTTGAGCTCTCCTCTAATTTCTTCTTTGACCCAGTCGTTCTTTAAAAGTATGTTGTTTAATCTCCATGTATTTGTGTTTTTTCCTGCTTTCTTTTTGCAGTTGATATCCAATTTCAAAGCTTTGTGATCAGAGAATATGCTTGGTATGATTTCAATCTTCTTAAATTTGCTGAGGCTGATTTTGTGTCCCAGTATATGGTCTATCCTTGAGAATGTTCCATGTACACTAGAAAAGAATGTATAGTCTGATGTTTTAGGATGAAGTGCTCTATATATGTCAATTATGTCCAATTCATCTAATGTGTCATTTAGGGCTGCGATTTCGTTATTTATCTTCTGTTTGGATGATCTATCCATAGCTGTCAATGATGTATTTAAGTCCCCTAGTATAATTGTGTTTTGGTCAATTTCTTCCTTTAGTTCTGTTAGTAGTTGCTTGGTATATTTCGGTGCTCCCTGATTGGGGGCGTAAATATTGATGACTGTTATGTCTTCTTGTTGTATAGTCCCCTTTACCATTATGAAGTGTCCATCTTTGTCTCTTGTTATCTTTTTCACCCTGAAGTCTGTTTCATCGGAAATCATTATGGCTACACCTGATTTTTTCTGGGTACCATTTGCTTGAAGTGTCAATTTCCACCCTTTCACTTTGAGTCTATGCTTGTCCTTGTAGCTGAGATGTGTCTCTTGTAGGCAGCATATGGTTGGGTTTAGTTTTTTGATCCAATCTGCTACTCTGTGTCTCTTTATTGGTGAGTTCAGTCCATTTACATTCAGGGTGATTATTGATATGTGAGGATTTCCTGTCATTCTGTCTTTAGTTTTCTGGTAAGGCTGTGTCTCCATTGTTTCTTTGCCTTTTTGTTGTTGTCTGTTATTTCTGTGTGGTAGTATTCTATGATGTTTCCCTCTGTTTCTTCTTTTATTACAGTATATATTTCAGATTTGGATGTTTTTTGAGTGGTCACCCTTGAGTTTATGTAAAAGAAAGTTTGATATTTAGAGTATTCCAGTTTCTTCAGTACGCTTACTTTCTCTATTCCCATATTCCAGTTCAGGCCTTTACGCTCCCCCTTTTTATGTTTCGGTTGCCACAAGTTGTCCCTGTTGATGGTGGTCTAATAGCCTCCTTTAGTATTTCTTGTAGTGCAGGTCGTGTATTAGAAAATTCCCTCAGCTTCTGGATGTCTGGAAAGATCTTTATTCCTCCTTCATATCTAAAGGAGATCTTTGCTGGATATATTATTCTTGGCTCATGATTTCTCTCTTTCAATAGTTTGAATATTTGGTTCCATTCCCTCCTAGCTTGTAGAGTTTCTGCTGAAAAATCTGATGATAATCTAATGGGCTTTCCTTTGTAAGTTACCGTCTTCTTTTCCCTGGCTGCCTTGAGGATTCTTTCTTTATCATTGATTTTAGACAGCTTCAATACAATGTGCCTTGGTGAAGGCCTGTTGGGATTGAGGTAATTAGGTGTTCTATTTGCTTCTTGGATTCGAGGATCCAGTTCTGTCCACAAGTTTGGGAAGTTCTCATCAACGATTTGTTTGAATATATTCTCTGTTCCCTTCCCTCTTTCTTCTCCTTCTGGTATGCCCATTATTCTTATATTGCTCTTTCTGATGGAGTCAGAAAGTTCTTGTAGAGTTCTTTCATTTCTTTTAAGTCTCAAGTCTCTTTCTTCTTCCCTCTGTGTAAATTCCAGGTTCCTATCTTCGATGTCACTGATTCTTTCCTCCATCTGGTCAACTCTACTACCTAAGCTGGATATTTTATTGTTAATTTCTTCTATTGAGTTCTTAATCTCCAGAAATTCTATTTGGTTCTTTTTCAAGATTTCAATCTCTTTTGTAAAATGCTCATGGTGTTCTTTGATTGTGTTTCTGAGTTCATTAAACTGCCTTTCTGTGTTTTCTTGCATCTCGTTCAGTTTTTTCAGAATTGCGATCTTGAATTCTCTGTCATTTAATTCACAAAGGTCCATATCTCTAAGTTCCTTTTCTGGAGACTTTTCACTTTCTTTCTGAGCTATCTTGTTGCCTTGGTTATTCATGGCAATCACTGATTTACTATTTCTCTTCCTAGACATCTACAGGAGTGGCTTCTGCAACAGGTTGATAGGTATGCAAAGAGCTTTTGGAGTTCCAAAGCTCTTTCTGCACCAGATTCAGAGCCCGTTTGTTTCAGCAGTTCTGTTTACTCCTGCAGGGATCCGCCCAGATAGGTGGGGCTAGGGGCGGGGTGAGTTGTGAGAGGTGGCCCAGAGCAATGGCGGCGACCACCACCGCAGCCAGTCCTGCTTCCACAGCTCCCTCCCCTTTGCCGGAACTAGTTGAGCTGCGAATCTGTGTCTGCGGTCCACAGTTCTCAGAGCAGCAAATATTCTGTCCTTTGATCCGACACTGCTACTTTATCGCTTCTAGCACCGAGCAGGTGGGGGCGGGGCGAGCTCTGGGAGGGTAGGGAGGGGGCGGCTAGTCTCCGTGCCTGAGGCTTCCGTTCTCCGCTCGGCAGTGAGGGCTTAAACCACCGATTTCAGCCCTCTTCCCTCAGTCTTTGCTCCGAGGTCTGCCGTGAGCGAGCGTTGGGTTCAGCGGTTTTGTATGCTGCCCCCTCAGCCCTGTGGGCCGTAAGCGGAGCCCTAGCAGTCGGAGTCCTTCCCTCTCCCGCAGCGGCGGTAGTTCCGGGAGCAGCGGGCTCCGAGCACTGAGCTAGGTCTGTGTCCTGCGCCCGCGCGGCTCCGTCTCCGCACTTCTCCTCTCCCTCCTCCCCCGCTCGCGATTCACCCACCTGGAGGTGAATTCAGTAGTCGGCCTCTTCGTCTTGCCTGTCTGCTGTGCAAGGAGTCCTTTGTGGAGTTATTGTTGTCCGATTCGTTGTAAATTCCAGGGGAGCGTTACAGAGGCTCACCTCACGCCGCCATTTTTTTTTCTATCTTTAGCTTTTTGTATGTCATAACCCTTTTTAAGTCTTAAATTAGGAATTCACAATAGGGAAGGATTTCCTTGATTCAAAGATTACTAGAACTAAATAGAAAATGCTAATCTTATATTTAAATTTGTACTTGTTTAAAATGTCTTCCTACTTTGGGAATTGAACAATGATTAAAAGTCCCAGAATATTAAATAACCTTTAGGAAACCCCTAACACATTTGAGACGGAATGAAAATCATCGTTTTTGAAGAGCCGTATTGATGCAGTGTTTGTAGATCCTGGAAGCCCGGCAGAATCGTGTCAGTGGCTCATTATTTAACCTCTTGAACGCGGCTGCATTGGGCTGACGGGTGACAGCTCTTCACTGGAGTCTTCTTCTGTGTCAGCGCGGGGCTCGTGTAACCCATTCAGCCGGAGCTGCTGTGCTATGGCCGCCTTTGGAGACGGGAGCCTGCGTACCCCTGGTTGTCAATTCTTACGATCAGTCACCAGCAGCCCACCGCTCTGCGAGCAGGTTTCGTCTGCCTGTCGCTTTGCCTCTACAGTGTCAGCATAGCGAACTCCAGCTGAGCCGACATTCAGTGCTCCCTGGGAATTCCCGGGCATAGCTCGCGTCCAGCCCTCTTCACGTGTGTGTCTGGCGGGTGAGCAACACGGACACTGAGCTGATGTCAGCAACAGTCCTAGTGGGTGTGAGCTCAGTGGGCAGAGGCGTGCAGAGCCGAGGTCCTGGTTCCAGTGATCAGGGCACAGGGCGACACAAACCCTGAAGCCCTCTGCCGTCTTCTGGTCCAACAAAGATTGGCCATGACTCCCACCGAGCTGACGGCTGCACAACTGCTATGTATAGTGACACTCCTGGCCCCGCTGCAGCCACATCCGCTCACAGAGGGAAGTTTTATGTTTAAGTAGCATTTCAAGGGGTAGATGTCATCTCACTGGGAGATTTATGTGCAAGAATCAGCTGAAATTGATGACAAACACAAGCAGAGTATTTGAACCTAGAAGAACATGACGTCCTTGGTAGCAGTGCTCCTGGGTTGTGGAGGTAAGCTCTGGCGCACGCCACACCGGAGTTCTCGGTTCATCTTGTCGTCGTGCCTTCGCAGCAGGGCCAGCTGTGCTGCTCCGTCAACAGGTGTGGGGGGCAGAGCCCTGTCAGTGACACCAGCCCCCCTCTGTGACCTCAGGACAGAGTGTGGACGGCACAGCGTGCCAGGCCTAGTGATCGGCAGTTTTTCCAGGCAATTAGATTGCATTTTGTTCATAATTCCATTAAATTATAACAATGATGGTAATACCACATTCGAAAATTAAGACACGTCAGTGATCAATTCTGACTGATAAAGTGCACGGTAGAAACGTGCCCTGGAGTATAGCTGGCAGCTGTGCCGATGCAATTGCCAGTGTGACAAAGGACATTTCTCCCAAGCTTTTAAAGAATGATAGCACAGAAATTTTTGAATGATGGAACTGCAGACAAACCTTACCCCATATTATATTTCCTCTTGTGAGATGACTCTTAGAACCACTTTCCATACTGGTGACTTAGCATGGAGAAGCGTGAATGTGTAAATAAATTGCCTGTGACAAAGGTTACCAGACAGTTTTATAGCTCAGTTACTTTGGGCTACAGATAAATCCCATACTATAAAAACTTTTCTGGAACAACGAAAAACGTTCAAAGCCTTCTAAATTATTTTATGAAGCTAACTGAATCCTAAATTCAAAATCTGACCAAGGTTACACAAATATGCACACAATAAAAAAGAAATTTACAGATGAATCTTAAGAACAGAGATATAGAAACCCTAAAACATAATGCCGCCAGATCAGACTTAAAGTGTATCGACAAACCATGACCACGTAGCATTTCTCCTAGGGATACAAGAACACTTCACTGTTACGAAATATATGTTAATATGGTTTAGCCTAGAAATTGGCAGTCACATGGTAACCTTATTTCCATTAGAGACTTTTAAAGGGCATTTAAGTTAAAATTCAGTACCCATGCCTGATTAAAACAAACTAGCCCCCCAAAATCCAATAATGGTAGTTCAAAATAGGAAGGTACTTTCTTAACACAATGTGTGAGCCCAGTCTTACATCATTGTTCGCCGTCATGCCCAATAAGCCCTACAGCCGTTCCCACGTGAAGAATAGAAGATGTCTGCTGTCACAGTGCCATTTCCCATTGTCCTGGCAGTGCTACCTGGGACGGTGTGTCAGAAAAAAGTCAACAGAAGTAATGAAAGGAAATACAGTTGTCACTTACACACAGTATGAGTGCCATCTTAGTCAGCAGGACCTGCTCCAGGCCAGGCTGATGGGGCTCCCCAGCCCTGGGGCCATCAGCACTCACGTGTCCCTGGCTGTCATCCCTCGGGACTGGCAGTGTCACGGGACAGCGCGGAAAGGAGGCAGCTGTGCAGACACCACCTCTGGGCAGGACAGTTGGCCATAGTCTGCACAGCCTGTGCTTGGGCCTCCTCTGCCACGTGGCTTCATGCTGTCTGCTGCTGGTCAGTCTGCCCTCCTCCCGTACTGGAACCCCCACGTGCGCACTTACTACCCCTTCGTTGTGGCTGTTGCGGGAAGAACTTCCTGTCTTCTCCAGTTCTGTGTGTGACTTGTCTCCCGGTCACCCCGATTCAGTCACTTGGATCCTTTCTAGACTGTCCTTAATTATTTTTAAAAAGCAATGAAAAATCCCAAATCCTGTTAAGAGGTTGGTTTCCTTTACTCTTTGCCCAAGGCAGTGCCAAGTAACTCAGGTGTCACCCACTCTGCTTTTCCTTCTCTGCCCAGGATGGGGCTTCTCAGCCCTGAGCTGGCCTGTGGGGAAGCTCCACTGGACAGACGCGCGGGGCTCACTTCAGATGCCAGCTGCATGTGTGGGGTCCTCGGATTCTGCTCAGGTTATGCTCTCGGCTATGACCTTGAAGGGTCAGGTTAAAATCAACCAGGGAAGAGATGCATGGGCCAGGGGCCCAGAGAGACCTGGCTCGAACTTCACATTGTCCTCTCCCTGGGGAATTCGGACAGCAGTTACCTCTGCCAGCAACAACATGTAACATCTTCTGTGACAATGTGCACAGAGGACTCTTCACCCAGGAAAGCCTCCTGAGCCTTGGTGTTCGGGGTTTTTATTGAGGGTGAACATGGTTGACACCCCACGTGGCTGACCCTCGTCTCTAGCCCTTGTAGGCACCGCGAGCCCAGCGCCCCCTCCATAAATCACGTAGTGTGCACAGTCGGCATGGCCCCACATTCCCACGGCTCGAAGGTCACTTCCCAGAGCAGAGAGTAAAGCCAGTCAGGCAGCTGCCCCCATTGAGGGCAGTGTCTCGACCTCTCATTCCTCCTGGGCAGAGGTGAGGGGTCAGCATGCTGTCCTGACTGACCTCACTGGAGGCATCTTCCGTGGGCAGGTCCTTCAGTCTTTTCTAACAGAACATGACAACCACAAGCAAAGAATTTTTAGATGGCAGTTTCTCACGTCATTTGACAAACGTTAAATATGTTGCTATCTGTGTGATTTATCTTCTGGAGAGAGAGCATAGAGCTGTTACGAAGTTCACAAAATCGACAGCAATATAAGTTGGGTCATTTCATTTGTTTCCCACGAAAAGGAAAAGCATGGGTTCTGTGTAGAGAGCGAGAGCATCGGGGTGGTGAAGGTAAAATGCTGGGTGGGCCCCCAAACAGTGTTCTCCCAAATGCAGCAGCAGTATACCACTGCGCTGTGGTCCCACCCGCCCAAGTGCAGCAGAAATGCGGGCCTGTGGTTTATTCTCACGTCACATTTGTCTTATCTCTTTAAATTCAGTGTTCTGGCCTGTTGAGCACATTTTCCGATTTGACCAGAGGTTTTAGGCACTAAGCAGGTGTCATGCCTGCACAGGACAGCTCTTATCTTTCAGTCCCCCACAGACTCAGAGGGCCAAGGTTAAAGAGGAAAGGCTCAAGGTCAGACCTTTTCCTGCAGTGTAACTCTTCCAGCACTGACCGCTGGGTTGTGTGCTGAGGTGCAGGCTGACCGATGAGCATGGGCCGTGCCTCTCAGATTCCTGAACAGATTTCAGAGTGTAGCTCGTGGCTAAGTGACAGCAGTCCTACTCAGTTAAATCTCACTAGTTGGCCATCTCATATGTAACATTTTGCTGTCCTAAATTTAAAAATCAGCTAACTGTGACTATTAGTTTAGATGAAATTTGTATTTTTAATGGCCAATTGGGGCTGGGGAGAAACGTGCACACTGTACAGCGCTATTCCTACCTCAAAGCAGACTTCTGAATTGTGTCCCGTGATGGGCTGTGGGATAGACTGGGAAGTGGGACCAGGAGAGTGACCTTTGGGACCCCGCAGGGAAGGAAGGCAGTGGGTGAGGAGAGACCAGCTGGAGGGGACTTCTCATGCGTCTCTGCAGAAGCGGTGGCATCGGGAGGGACACGGGGAGGAGCGGCCCGGTGCTCCCAGGCGTCTCGTGCAGACGGGGCAGCTTGGCTGCGTGTCTCGAACGGCACCAGCTGTGCACCCTCCCACGCCGAGAAAATGGCGCCTCAGTCTCTTCTGTTTTGGGGGCTCAGATGAGGACCCGCGTTGAGAAGGCTGTTGGAGTGCTGCACCCCTTAGGCCTTTTCTGATTGTAACTGAAATCACCAAAAATACAGGATCGTTATGGTAATTTCACTCTCAATCCTGCTCTTCTGAAATTATTCCGTTCCATTTATCTTAGTCTCACATTACTATGTAAACTTTATAAAATATCAGAAATATATTTTAAAAGGTGAATTGCGATGTTTGATGATGTGCAAAATAAAATGGAGTTGCCAGAACTGTGTAAACAGTTCCCATGTGTGTCTTGCCCGTCCTCGACCAGTTGTCCTGCTGGTCTGTGCACTTGCGTACGAGACCCTGAAAGCAATGGGGACGGTCACCCGCGTGCAAGAGATTACAGCCCTCCCTGTTTCGTGCCCTGCGAGCTTTCGGTTTTACGTGTGGACGCACTGACTGCAGAGTTGGCCTGCCACCGGTTCATCTCTTGTCTGAGGAAGGGCAGGTGAGCAGGACGGACTCAGGCGGCGAGCTCGCAGCCCCCCGGCGCCTCAGCCCTGGCCACAGCCTGAGCCCATCCGTGTGGACAGCCCTGCCCTGGGCAGCGAGTGAATCGCAGGGCGGTCAGTCACTGAGGGCCTCCGCCATGCGTCTCGTTTATCTGTGGAGACATTATTCTAAAGTGAACATTGACAACCCACAAAAGTGAAACGTTCTGGGCACAGTGAGTTGTGAAATTGGTGGCACCTTGGCGAGCATTCTGACCGCAATCCTGTAAGGCTTCCCTTCCTGGGAGCAAGTAGCCTCACATCTCGCTGGTCTCTTCCAGGTGGCCCTGGTGCAGTGGACGGAGAGCGTCGGCCTAACCCTGGTCAACAGAGACCTCACCTCCATGCAGCTGAGAACGCCCAGTGGCCAGATCCTGACCTACAGCGTCCTGCAGACGTTCCCCTTCACGTCGGAGAGCAAGCGCATGGGTGTCATCGTCAGGGTACGGCCTGGCCCCAGGCTCCCCTCAGGGTCGCTGCTGCGCTGGCTGCTGGGACGTTGCCCGCAGTCCTCACTCACTCGCTTCAGGCTTGTTACACTGGGTTTTTCTCAGTAAAGTCTCAGTGGAAAAATTCTCAGTAAAGTCTCAGTTGGTGTGGCTCTGCTAAGACGGCTGAGGCAGAATTAGTACAAGGTGCTATTTTTTAGTTTTTGAAATCAGCTGAAGCTGTTTCGTTTTGTGTTCACCAGCAGTTTTAACTCCAGAATGATCTGTGACCCTAAGGTTGCTAAAATATACCCTGTTAATTGTTCTAGCAAATACCAAAACTCTGTCTTGAAGTTGGCCAAACAGGAAGCCTATTTGATCAAACTGTGAAAAGCTGAGCGAGTGATGTGCACTGCAGTTGCAGGCACCCAGCACATCGCATTTCCGCACGGCCGTCGAGACCTGCAGCAGTGTTCTCAGGTCCTGGTGGCCAGAGCTCCCGGGGGACAGCCCTGCACACAAAGATGCTGGAGCAGCTCACAAGCAGCTTCCCGGAGGGTCGCGTCTCCGACCTCTCCTTCAGAGCGACCATTCTTACGTGTGGCCTAAACGTACCTGTTTCTCCTCTTTCATTCCAGGATGAGTCCACGGCAGAAATCACGTTCTACATGAAAGGCGCCGACGTAGCTATGTGCACCATCGTCCAGTACAACGACTGGCTGGAGGAGGAGGTAACGGGCCGGCTGTTGTGCAGACACGGAGACGAGGTTCGGTGCACGGACACAAAACACCTTCTCCACAGCTTGTTTCTTCCGCTGGTATCACTGGAAGAAACTGGGTGCCACATTTCAAACCCGACCCCAAGGCGGTGTTGTTTTTCCTCCAGATCATTTTAAACGATGCCAGTCCTTCTCAGTTTCATAAAGCAGAAGGGATAGAGTACTGTTACAAGTGGCTTACTTTCTACATAAACAACTATTTCAGGTTTTTGTGGATGCATGTAGATATATACAAGTAAGTCCTTATAAAGGATATTTTGTTTATATTGGTGAATAAATAGAAAGCAGTACTAATCAGTCATTTAAAATTCTGAAATAGTAATGTACATATAGCCAAAGTTATATTTTAGTGATACTCATTTTTTAACCTAAATTATTTGCAAGAAGATTTTAATTCGCATTTTAATCTAATTCTAACTTGTACTCACTTTAGGACTCACTTTAAAAATGGAAAGTAAGATGCAAACATAACCAATGCTCTATTTCATCAAATGCTCTGTAAACAAATAACCATTTGCATTTGGCCACGTGAGGTTATATTATTTGTTGTTTCCATTTACGTGTTAATAAGAAGCTGGATTTCAAAGTAAAAGCAAAGCCCAGCAATCAGCACGGTGCCTTCTCAGTGCGTGCACACCACCGTCAGCATCCCGGGGCCCCTCACGGCCGACGGTCTGTCACTGCGGCCACACCCCTGTGCATGACGGTATTGGCAATAGGAATCAATAGCCCTCAGGCTCTGCCATTTAATCAGGGACATGAATAAATCAAGCTCCCTGAAGACCTAGCAAAATGCCATAAAAATTACTTTGGGTCATAATGATGCACAATTAATTATAAAATACTTGTTTAATTTATTTAGCTTTATGAAGTCAAATCAATAACTGTCTTGCAACAGACAGACAGTGTCAGATTGTCTCTCGCAAAGATAACTTTATGAAAGAGCCTTTGTCCATTTATTTCCTCAACATGCAATTTCTCCCCTTAGATGAATCCCTGACCTCCCCCCCGTCCTTGATGAGATGCTGCCGTGCGCGCAGAGCCCAAGTTCCCGGGGGGTTCCTAAGGCTTCTGTCTCAGCACGCTCCCAGGTGGGGCTCTGGGCTATAAACGTGTGTTCTTCAAATGTTAGGAAAACACAAGAACCAAAAACACCCACACATTCCCACATCGTAACATGGATAGGCCAGTCTTAGGAAACGTGCACTGGACATCTGCACACAGACTTCCAGTAAGCGTGGCCTGCACCGAAGGGGTGTGGGGGCACCCGGCCCCCTCCCTCTGACTGTTCCTGTAACTGAAACAAGGGGCGTAGAATTGGGGAGCAAGGGAGGTGTGATCGTGCCACCGTCCCCTAGGTCCCCATGCAGAGCCTTCTGAGCTGGGACCGCTCTGTCACCCTTTCTGCCATGACAACAGTCTGCGTGTGTAACAGCATCAGACCTAGTCAACCGCCTGAATTCAAAGAGTTTCAGAAAAGCGGCATGGTTGATGCCGTTTACGTGCCTGCAGGTTTTAACGACTTGTCACCAGAGGTAGTGACTGAGTCTCCCACGTGGAGCAGGTGAAGTCCCTAGAAACACTAGCCTTGCCCTGGGGACACGGTGGGAGGTGGCAGGGTCTCTGCTCGGGGTCAGCGAGCCAGGGTGAGTCTGGAAGATGCGTCTGGCCTGTTTATCAGCCAGCCTGCGTGCTTGCCCCTGGGCGATGTGGGATTTCCACTCATGTCTCCAATTCTGATGCGCAGAAGGGCAGACACTCAAAGTCACGATCCCTTCAGTGGCTGGGACTGCCCGTCGCTGTGGCTGGGGTTGCCTCCCAGAGCTGGCACCCATGCTGCAGTGCGCACGTGCAGGACGTCCCAGGTCGGTCTGCGGGCGCGCCATTCTTTCCTTCCCATCGCAGACACTGACTGTCAGTCGTAACACTGCATTCCCAAGTTTACTGACTTCTCATTAAAAGAGCTGATTTGTTTGTTTGTAATACGTGTGCTTAAGGGCACAATCACATGATCGGCTTTGTGTTTGTAAATGTACGCTGGAGACATTGTCTGTGATGCGTTGTTCTCTAGCTGTGACTTAGAATCCGTACCCTTGGCCTTTGCTAAACACACCTGCAGAAAGCCCTCTCCTGTCCCCATGTCACGGCGGCAGACCCTGCCCTGCGTCTGGCACCGCCTTTGCTGGGCCCCTGCCCAGAGTCCATCTAATGATCCGTGTTACACTGCGCGGCTGGTGTCAACACTGAAAGTCGTGTAGCTCACAAGTCTGAGTTGGGGTGACAAAGAATTGTGCTTGTTACTTGGAGAGCTGCGCTGTGACACGACTCTGTCCTGTGCCTTTGCTTCTCGCCCTCAGAAGTCACTGTGGGATGGGGACTTAATGGGACAGCGTGTGTACAGGGCAGTGTGCTGTGTGCTGTACACCGCCTGCCAGGGGCAGCTGAAACCGGATCAGCCTGCCGCCCGGCTCGTCTCTCGCTTACGCGGGATGGACAGACTTCGGCAGGACAGACTCGCCAGAGAGGGGCTGTCGGGCCGGGCTGGGCCGTGTGTCACCTGCGCCTTCTTTTCCAGTGTGGGAACATGGCCCGTGAAGGCCTGCGCACCCTGGTGGTGGCGAAGAGGACGCTCTCAGAGGAACAGTACCAGGATTTTGAGGTGAGCAGCCTGGCTCAGCTCCCTGACACACATCCAGCCCCTGCACGCCTGGTACCCGCTGTGTGAACTCAGGGGGTCCTGTGGCCCCAGCGCAGGAGCGTCAGAACTTAGTCCCCCAGCCCATGCTTCCGCTGCTTGTCCAGCCTGCTGGGAAAGGAGTCCGCGAGTGACAGGGGAAGCCCCTAATGTTGCAGGTTCCATGTTCAGTAAATCCCGAGGGATTGACAGCATAGCCCCTCCCCGTCTTCAGAGCTGACCATGCACAGGTGACACACAGGTGCACACAGCTGTCTGTGTCCTCAGAGCCGACACGCGCAGGCCCGGCTGAGCGTGCATGACCGGGCGCTCAAGGTGGCGGCAGTGCTGGAGAGCCTGGAGCGGGACATGCAGCTGCTGTGCGTCACGGGGGTAGAGGACCGGCTGCAAGAACATGTGAGGCCCACACTGGAGACGCTGCGGAACGCCGGCATCAAGGTACCACCCAGGCCGCCCCGCACCTTCTGGGAGGGTGGGCGGCTGCGGAGCAGCCATGCTCAGTGACAATTTGTGTTTCGGCGCATCGCTGCTTTTATTTTAAGACTGACTTGTGGACAGGCAGACTAGACACAGAATGGAGGGAGCTGCCCAGCCGCGCCTGGCTTCAGGGCAGGGTGGGCCTACAGGGCGTGGTGGGAGCTGCCCCCTTGTGGGACAGGGACAGCTGTCAGTCAGGAGGCACTGAGGGCTCGGGTGGCAGGACGCGGGCGCACTTCAGACTGAGACCAGTTACCCTTCACCCTGGTCGTTTGCACGCTGGTTTTCTTGTGTTCTTCATAGGCTGTAAATCAGCCCCTCAATCTCCCGTGCCAGATTATTGGCAGATTAGAGCAGTGAGTGTTGTTGCGTAAGATTGGAGCATTTGTATCAACTCCTGAGCTCTGAGACCTCCTGCAGGCCTCTCTTTTTTTCTTTCCATTTCCTATGGAAAGGAGACCCACTTTCCCTCTCCACGCGGTGAGAGCGTGTCACTTCAGAGAGCCCTCGAAACGCAGAGACCCCTCAGCAGGTCACGCGCTCCTGAGCTGCAGGCCCATCCGTGGTAGTTCTTGTTCTTGTGTGTCACTTGTTCCCGACAGTGTCAGGATCTCAGGTCTGGCTCAGTGAGGTGCGTAAAGATGCGTAAAATGAATAAAAAGCAGATACCCAGACAGCGAGGACCACACACAGACTACACCCAAGCAAAGAATCCGTACAGATAACTTTCTCGTTCCTGATCCAAAAATGCCTATTTGTGCCTGGTGCATACGGCATCTGAAACACCCACACGGGAAGGTTTTGCTGTTACAAAGTACATGTATAAGCCGTCCGATTACCTATGTAACGTCCTGGTTTTGCTCTCATTTTAGACTGGGGACATTTATGTACATACGTGTGCGTGTGTGTGCCTTTCAGTAAAAGCAGGACTACTGGACATGCTTTGTTTCGTACACCTTTCGGCTTCACTGCCACCTGTTTACCCACTTGGAAGCACAGCTTCTGGCTGAGAAAGCAGCAAGCTGGCACGGGGTGTGCAGGGGCTCCCAGCTCTTGAGCCATGACCGTGGGACACCTTGGGCCTGTTTGTTTGGCCTGGAAGCTGCGTGAACCTGCCTTTTGACGTGTGCACTTGTCTGCCCAGCCTAAGCCATGCGATTCCCGAGCTGCACTCACTCACGTGCCCCAGATTTCAGCCCCGAGTCTGAGTGTCACTTTGCTCTTACTTGTATTACTAAGCAAATCATCAGAGACTTTTTACTCTGGTGAAGCGTACATGACATAAAATGCACCATCCCAACCACGTTTAAGTGTCTAGTTCACTGGCACTAAATACACTAACAGTGTGTGCAGCCGTCACCTCCATCGTCTCATGAGCTTTCTCATCTCCAACTGAAGAAACTCTGTCCCCGTTAGACCATGTGCCCTTCTGTGGCTGGTATATTTCACTCAGCAGTGTCCTCACAGCTCGTTTCTGTTGCATTGTACCTGTGCCACATTCCACTTGTCCAGCCGTTCGTGGACATATGCATTGCTTCACGTTTCAGATAGTGTGAATAGTGATGCTGTAAGCATGGGTGTACCAATATCCGTTCAAGGAGAGACAGTTTTAAGAGATGAAAGTGTAATATAGAGAAGTTCACCAGGTTAAATGGTTTCCTAGATCTGGATGCTGACAGGCGATAAGCTCGAGACGGCCACTTGCATTGCCAAGAGCTCACATTTGGTGTCCAGGACACAGGATATTCACGTCTTCAGACCTGTAAGTATGTGTCCACATCACGTGGAATTGTGTTTTATCTCACAATGAAAACCTATTGGTTTCGTGAGAATGTATACGCAGTCACTTAATTACTGAATGTCTGTTTTAAAAGAGAAATATTGTAATTTTCTTACTCAGTTTATAAAAACATGTTAAAAATAGGTTTCTATGAGTTATACACATTAAATGTGATCCAAAGCTGCTTGTTGATAGTGAAATAAGTTCTAAATTCAAGTCTTTTTTTGTTGTACTATTAGAATTGTCTACACAACTAAATATCTGTATTAAAATAGGTGTGTCCATTGATAAAAACTACATTTTTCTATTAGTTACACACGTCACACATGATCCAGAAGCTGTTTTGTGAAACAAGCTCAGTTCAGAGGAGGAATGTGCTCCACCACCATTTCAGACTAAACGCTCTTCCTTAATTAGCTCAAGGAAAACTAATAGAAATGATCTAAATGTATGTGTTTACTGTATGTATCAGTTATGACTAAATTTAACGCAAACAAAAAATAAAAGTTTCTTGGGTCTTGATTGATGGTGGGAGAACAGACATTGTCTGTCGGTGTCTGTTCTAAATGAAGCACTGGCACCTACAGAAACAGTTATTTGAATATAATTTACATGTAAATAGTTTATTTTGAAGCATCAGAATCGCAAATTAGGCCCTGCAGACTACTATTTGCAATTAAATTATTAATGATTCTGATAAAACTTCAGATCAATTTTTGTTGACTTTTTGTCATTATAGCACCACAAATTGAAATTTCCACAATAAAACCTACCTATTTAAAGATGAGTGTGAGATTAATTTGGGCCACATGAAACTTTTAATTTATTTCTGTCCCGTAATATATCATTTCTTTTATGCCCCATAAAATCTCCACAGGAAGAATGTAAGAAACGAGTATATTGATTTCTGAAATGTTTTCATTCTAAAATTAATGATATTTCAAGATCATGACTTGGTTTTACTCTTTCAAGTCGTTAATCCTTCACATCGTTTGCTTGAACTAACAGAATAAACCTGTGGCCGGGATAACAGGAGCCATTTTACAAAAGCGTTTGCATCAGGTGACATATTTTGAAAGAGACTTTTAGATCTTCTGTGCCTCTGCCGCATGGCTGCGGAGCCGTCTGGCTGCACTGAAATGTCATTCAGAGGCACTCTGTCCCCCACCACGCTCTCACCGTGGAATACCGTGGACTTTTCATCGATGGTCATTGTGGTCTCTTCTGGGATCCTGTTGACAAAGTCCATTGTCGTCCCCGAGGGCAGAGCAGCTGTGAGCTCACTGGTGCCCTGTTACTGTTTCTGGACGAGCCAGCTTCTCCTGCTCACTTTATCCTGTTGTAATTGTGGTACTTTCACTGCCTTTACTGAGTGAGTGCCCGCTGTGAGGAGCCAGAAACCCAAAAACAGCCTGTTAAGTAAGGAGGTATTTGTCCCCAGCACTGTTGGAGACACTGGGAAGAGCTGTTTCTTACAGAGCTTCACGTGGGGGTAGCTTCTGCCTCTGGACCTCACAGATTGACAGACGAGACTTATGTCAGAGCGTTGGCTTTAGTAACACTGTAATGTGGGACCCTCCCCCTTTGGTGCAGGTCACCAGTCGAGGAGAGGCCCATCTGGAGCTGAACGCCTTTCGAAGGAAGCATGACTGTGCACTGGTCATATCTGGGGACTCCCTGGAGGTGAGGCTGGTCTCTGGCCCAGCATGTGTCTGTCTGTCTGTCTGCCCATCTCCCTGGAGGTGAGGCTGGTCTCTGGCCCAGCATGTGTCTGTCTGTCTGTCTGCCCATCTCCCTGGAGGTGAGGCTGGTCTCTGGCCCAGCATGTGTCTGTCTGTCTGTCTGCCCATCTCCCTGGAGGTGGGGCTGGTCTCTGGCCCAGCATGTGTCTGTCTGTCTGTCTGCCCATCTCCCTGGAGGTGAGGCTGGTCTCTGGCCCAGCATGTGTCTGTCTGTCTGTCTGTCTGCCCATCTCCCTGGAGGTGAGGCTGGTCTCTGGCCCAGCATGTGTCTGTCTGTCTGTCTGTCTGCCCATCTCCCTGGAGGTGGGGCTGGTCTCTGGCCCAGCATGTGTCTGTTTTTCCTGCTGCTGGACAAAGGGCTTCCAGAGTTGAGTGTATTTGTCTGGCTGCTTTTGCAAGTCTGCTGTCTTTGCAGTCACTGCTGTCATGGCAGCAGTAGAGGCAACTGTGATGAGCCGGAAGAAATGTCGTGGCAGTGTGAGGGCAGTGACACACTGGCTAGCACAGGGCAAGACCAGCCCGTGCGTTGGGAGGAGGCCGTTGGGCGCCGCTACGGCTGCCGGTGGTGTGAGCGGGTCTATGTTGCAGGTGTGTCTGCGGTACTACGAGCACGAGCTCGTGGAGCTGGCCTGCCAGTGCCCTGCCGTCGTGTGCTGCCGTTGCTCGCCCACCCAGAAGGCTCGCATCGTGCAGCTGCTGCGGCAGCACACACACAGACGCACCTGCGCCATCGGTGAGTCCTCTCCGGGGACGTCCCAGCCGTGTCCCTGTGGCCTCGTGTTCGGAGCCCTGCATCTCGCAGACACTGTCATGCAAATGACGGGGACAATTGTGTTCGAGGTCAGGCAGCCGGTTGGTGGTATCTGTGTCACTGGGTGTCCTGACTCGGCCTGTGCTGGTGAGAAACAGCTGTGTGTGCAGGCTTTTACTTCATTGCATTTTCTGTGCAGGTGATGGAGGGAACGATGTGAGCATGATTCAGGCTGCAGACTGCGGGATTGGGATTGAAGGGAAGGTGCGTTTGTCCCGTCACCGTGGTGCCTGAGTGTGCCCTCGGCTGTGTGCTGGGCTCCATGCTGTGGGGTAAAGGGTGAACCCATCACTGTCACACCTTCAGGAAGTGCAGCTAGAAAGCAAAGCAGGTCTGTGCGAAAACCCTGCGGGGTCCTCACTGTGCTCTGAGGGACGTGTGGGACCCTGTAACCTGTAGGCCCCTCCTGGAGGCGTCACCATGTCCTCTGGCAAACCTTGGCCACCCATGGGACCTGCACCTTCTCTCTCGTGCTTGACACACGGGTCATGTTTGATGTCCATGTCTCCTGGCCAACTGTGAGCTGCACTCACATGCAAGCACACGCAGAAAGACCTGGAACAAATGGGACCCCAGTCCCGGCTGTCCCTGGGCTGCTGTACTTCCTGGCGCCTGACAGCCGTGTCAGTCCGCACGTGAAAGGGCTCCCCTCCCCGAGCCCTAGCAGCTTCCTGAGTCAGCAGGCAGGTTCTTTGAAATAAAGGTGACAGGCCGAGAGGGTTGTCCTGACGACGCCCGTGATCACAGGGCCGCGACCCCCACCCCCACCCCACCCCGGCGGTGCCCGCTCGCCTCTGCGCAGCTTCTGTGAGCGACAGAGCTGAAGCACGTGGCCCGCGAGCGGGTGGGCTCCGCGTGGCAGGGGCCACGCCGCTTGGCCGCAGGAGGGTGGCACCTTCGGGTGGGGGGGGCTACGCCCCGCACAGGGTTTCTGAGCGCTGCCCGGGCTGCAGGAGGGGAAGGCGGCCTCGCTGGCGGCGGACTTCTCCGTCCGGCGCTTCGAGCACGTGCGTCGCCTGCTGGTGGTACACGGGCGCAGCAGCTACAAGCGGTCGGCGGCGCTCGGCCAGTTCGTCATGCACAGGGGCCTGGTCATCTCCACCATGCAGGTACCGCAGGGGCGGGAGGGCGGGCCTGGGCGGTGGCCAGGGGCCGGCGCTGACCGCTGTCGCCTCCTCTCCCGCAGGCCGTGTTCTCCTCTGTCTTCTACTTCGCGTCCGTCCCTCTGTACCAGGGCTTCCTCATGGTGGGGTAAGTGCGGCCTCCGCTGCTCAGCACACTCACCCACAGGCCCACACAACGTGTTGTTTGACTGACCCGTTGGCTGTCAGAGTTTCGAGTGGCAGGTGCCGACATAAGAAACCATCGCTGTGCTTGCAGGGCGCCTGGGGACAGTTCCTGTCCTCTCGTCCCTCTTGTGATAATACCGTCAAATTTCACATTAGAATTTCTGTCTTCACGGCGAAGCCGTAATTTGTATGGGGAACTATGTCGGATTCAAGGTGTTGGAGAGCTCCCTGCGGCATCCTGGGGAGAGCGATGACAGCCAGTCACAGCCCCCGGATGGAAGGGCCCTCCTGTAGCCTCTCCAGTCCCGGCTGGAACACCGGGACCATGGCGGGACAGGACCGGTCAGCAGCCACAGATGAGCAGAGCACATTGCAGAACAGGCGCGATAACAGTCCCCCGGGCCGCAATGCCGTCTCCTCTTCAAAGACACCTGCTCGGTGGCTTCAAATCGTAGGACACAGAGGGCGTGCTCATGGTTTACAACTGAAGCTCAGTTTGCCTACTGGATCTGTTAAAAGGGAATTCGGAACTTCCTTTCTCCTTATCCTCTATAATTACAGCAGGAAATGAAATTGTGGTCACGCAGCCAGTTTTCTCAGACACCGTGGAGCCCATCACTCACTAGCCAGGCGTTTCCCACGGCACGTAGTGAACACGTGCTCCCAGCACTGCTCTGAGCCATCGCAGCCCCATGGTGTCCCTGTGACACAGGCTGCGAGCTTACCTGCATCGTAGGTGCGAGCAGAGACCCACAGAGCCCGTAGGAGGCAGAGGCGAGGCAGTCGGGCACGTGCTCCTACGCTCCCGTGCGGACAACCAAGAGCAGACACGTGCTGGCGGTGGGTGTCCTGAGCGCTCACGGAAACGGAGCTGGGCCGGGCCAACCCTGCTGCACAGTCAGTGCTGTGAGCTGCCAGTGCCCGAGTCACAGCTGGCGATGTGTCCTGCCCCCTGAGGCTCCAGCCTCTTCACTGCCCCCTTTCCCGTGATGGTGTGGCATGCTGCCGCCGTGTCCAGCATCGGGGCTGCTCCCCCTGGAGCCTGCACACGCGGTGTCCCCTGGCCCGTCTCCTTTAGATGGCTTCTCCCAGGAAACTCCCCAACTCCGAGGCCCATCTTTGCGTCTCAGCCTCTCCCCCCAGAGCTCTGCAGGGACACACACCCACTGGACGTCACAACCAGCACGTGGACCTGGCAGGAAGGGGCTCGGAGGGCAGGCAGTGAGGCTGCTGGCGGGTGGCACTCAGTCAGCCACCACCTCTTACGTGGACACGTGTCCCTGAGACAGCGACTCGGGCATCCACATGCCCCTGGCTTGCTCGTTCCACTGGGACTAGGTCCCCTCCCCTCGGCCCAGCCGACTGGATGTGGACAGAACCAGCTCCAGGCACTCAGCGTTCTTCACTCTTCTAAAGACACATTATTCAAATAAAAAGGCGGACTGGGAAAAACTTTTCTGTACACACAGGACACAGGATTTGCATCAGGAGTATTTAATCCTCTCTAAACAACTCAGTGTTTTTTTTTCAAAAGGGTAAAGATTTGTACATACATTATAAAAGAAGATACAAGAATGGAAAATAAGCACTTGGAAATATATTTATCATCAACAGTTACAGAAAATACAAATGTAACACACAGCGAGTATGCACTGCAGAAACCAAGTAAGAAGACTGACCATGCTAAGTGTCGGCGAAAAGGTGGAGTACCTAGAATCTTACACGTCCCTAGTAGGAGTGCAAAACGGTGCCACCGCTGCAGAACAGGGTTTGACAGCTTTTATATGATTAAGATCCCACATAGGACCCAGTCGTCCCCCTCCGTGTTGCCCATTTGCACACGAGCACTGGCACCCGTTTGTTCCTAGCGTTGTGTGTGATGACCAGAGACAGGCACAGCCAAACACCCACCAGGTGACGAGCAGGACAGCCAACTGCTCCCTCCACGTGCAACACGGGAGAGAGGTGAGGACAGGCCACGCGGGTGGTTCTCAGGGACCCCATGCTCAGGAAAGCAGCCAGGCACAGGGGCTCCTGCTGTGTGACCCGTCTGCGTGACACTGGAGGGCAGCACGTCCATCGTGGGGAACCTCACAGTTCTCTGGCTTACCCAGGGCTGGGGAGCGTCACCAGGGGCCCTTTCAGGGGCTGCAGGTTACAGGACTTTAAACAGTCAAAAGTCACCAGACTGCACACTGAAAACCATGCCTCAGTAGTTAATTCAGTCAAAGCGGGTAGTGATGAGATTTCCTAAAGGTTGGAAAGCTGGAGAAATGTCTGGCAGAGAAGAGCGGGAGTTCTCACAGAAGCGCTTTACACGGATGGAGACTACCCGCGGACGTTCCTATGACCTGGTGAGTCACGCACTGCTGACAGACGCCGCTCGTCATGTGTCAGCAGACCCGGGACAAGCCTGTGTCCCATGTCAGCGTGTTCTGTCTGGACTGCCTGGCCCTTTCAGTCCCTAAATTCCAAGGGAGCTGGGAATTGTTCCAAGAAGATTAACCAAAGTAATTAAAGATCTGGAGGAATATTGAAAAGTATTAGTTTAGTGCAAAAGTAATTGCAGTTTTTGCCATTGTTTTTAACCTTTTAAATTGCAGTTACTTTTGCACCAACCTAATACCAGGTTTATGTCATCAAGAAGTTGAAGGCACGTAAAGCTCTCTGAGGCACATAGATATTTAAGATTTCTGCCCAGCAGCCAAATCCAAGAGCATGAGCAACAGGAAGCAGACTGCAGTCTCCTGCACGAGAGGCTGTGTGCTTCCCCCCCTACATGACCGCCCTTGGTGACCACAGAAGCCTTAGAGCAAAGCGGAATTTGGCCCCAGGTGTTCACCTGTCACGCTGACAGGTACAGTGGTGTCTTCAGACTCTTTTGCATCTCTGCCTGCAACTGGATAACCTCCCAACCTAACAGCTTTTTCATAGGTGAAATGTCATCTTAAAAAGTCCAGGCGGGTCTCAGGGCCCCTGGGATGGCACACAGCGGCGGGTTCTCAGCTCCTCCCTTGTGTGTCCCATGCTGGGAGCTGAAGGAGTCACAGCTGGAACTGCAGAGTACTGTCCCCACCTCCCTGGAAAGTGGGAAGCCAGCACTCCCACCCTCACCTGGCTACAGTGGGGTACCCTCCCCAATGGCCACGTGGGCAGGCAGGACCCCACCCCAAGTAAGGACTCAGCGCCCACCTTCCCCAGCAAAGCAGCGTCAGGACGCTAAGGTTGGAGCCGGTCTCCTGCACAAACCCAGATGTCCAGGTGTCTGTAGAAAACCACTTGCCCCACCAAGAACCAAGAAGATTTAAAGGGAGTGAAAAAGACAAACCAGCACCCTGAGATGCAGAGATGAGAGAATTCTCTGCAAAGGTGTAAAAGTGCTTTGATGAGCAATTATGAACGCATTGGGAACAAATGAAAAAATGTCTTAGCAAAGAAACAAAATATAAAGCAGAATCAAAGGGAAATTGTAGAACTGAAAGCATAATAACCAGAACAAAAACGCACAGGGGCACGGAGGCAATGGGGCCTGCATGAATGGCAGGAAAGGATGTTGGAAAACCCTCCGTGAAACAGCAGTGAGAGTGAACAAGACAGCAGAGCCTCGGGCGTGCCAGGCGTTAACACAGGTCTCGCACACGTGTCCTTGGAGTCTCAGGAGGAGGAAAGGGCAGGGCCGAAAGGACTTGAGGAAATAATGGTGAAAACTTCCCAAATTTCACAAAAGCGTAAACCCACAGATTCAAGAAGGTAAGCAAACCCCAAACGGATAAATTCAAAGAAATTCACACCAAGACACATCACAGTCAACTTGCGAAAACTAGAGGCGAACACTTTGGAAGCAGCGACAGAGAGGACACCTTACCTGGGGGGGTAAAACAGTTCGGTGACAGCAGGCGTCCCGTCAGGAAACAGGCCAGAGGAATGGCGGACCTCGCTGCTGTGCTGCAGGAAAGGACAGGGGTGCTGCAGCCAGAGCCCCGTCCGGGAGGGAAGCCACATGCCCAGGAAATCCCACTGGACGTGGGACCGTCGCGATGACATCTCACCCAGCGGGTACGGGGAGGTACAGGCACGTGGAGAGGGGGCGTGGCAGCACGCATTGGGGTGCAGGTTCAAACCACGAAGGAGAGCGCCACTCACCCAGCACAACGGATGAACCAATCTGTGACAGAAAAGATTTTGCTGGAGAGACTGGGCCACCACGTGCTGCCGCTCTGGGACACAGCTCAGCAGTTTTTTACAAAACCACATGCACCCTGTGACCCAGCACCCACACCCCTGGGCTTACGACCCCCGTTGGCAGTACTGTCCAAAATAAGTGAACACTTACTCTTACCAAAAACACACAAAAAAAGAACTGCAGTGAATGCTTGTGGCAGTTTCGTTTGTAATAACCAGCAACTGGGAATCACCTGGATGCACTTCTGTGAATGGTGGGGCCCCAGAAACTGGTACGTCTACAGCTGCAGTCGGTCGGTCGGCTGGCACTGCAAGACCCCGGCAGCCCCAGGGGATCGGGCCAAGTGAGAACGCCCCAGCGGCCACCTGCCACGGGCTGCACATAGATAGCCTTGAAGTGACAAAAAGTGTAAAATGGAGACCAGCTTTGTGGTGTCCGGGGCGAGGGGGCTGGAAGGGGAGTGCTGGCAGGAGGACGTGGGCTGAGGGCTGTGTGTGTCTGGGCGCTGGCGCGTCCCCTCCTGCCTGTGGGGTGGGCTGCAGTGGGCAGGACGCTGCCATTGCGGGTAAAGACCGAACGGGTCCTCGATGTCACGTCTGACGCCTGCTCTGAGTCTGCAACAATCTCCAAATGTTTGTAAAAAGAACCTGGTCCCGCTCGCCACCCATGCACATGGTGTCCCACAGACCACCCTGCGGTGCGGTGGGGACCGTTGGGTTTGGGGGATCGTCCGTGGCCCAGCTTGTCTGTCTTCTGTTTAGTGTTTGGCACTTTGGCCTCTGGCTGAGACGTGTGTCTGTGGTCTGCTGACCTGCCTCCTCTCGGACCCCAGGTACGCGACGGTCTACACCATGTTTCCTGTGTTCTCCCTGGTGCTGGACCAGGACGTGAAGCCCGAGATGGCCATGCTGTACCCGGAACTCTACAAGGACCTCACCAAGGTGAGGCACCTAGGCCTGCCCGTGTCCCAGCTGCCGCGAGCCCCATCCTGGGCTTTCCCAGGGCGTTTGCCAGGCGGTTTCCGTGTA
Source organism: Rhinolophus hipposideros (assembly GCF_964194185.1). Classification (NCBI taxonomy): domain Eukaryota; kingdom Metazoa; phylum Chordata; class Mammalia; order Chiroptera; family Rhinolophidae; genus Rhinolophus; species Rhinolophus hipposideros. The sequence continues at coordinate 537,041 of NC_138063.1, read as the reverse complement.
GGTGTTAAATCCCGCCTCTGCCCTTCCAGGCATGTTTTTGTCTCCATTATCTTCCTTTGAGTGAAACTTCCAAAGGGTGGAACAGTTGCTCTCTCAAGTGCTGGCAGGAGTTAGAGCTCGCCCCACGAATGCCCTGAGCCCCTGGAACACTTGCGAATGTAGCAGGCAGACAGGCCGCTGCACCCCCGCTGGCCGATAGGCGCCCTTCCCTCTTTCTGTGCCAGGGGTTCCGCCTGCACCGACTCCTGTCTGTTGGGCACAAGGCAGAATTCCTGAGCTAAAAATCCAGAGCTCCTCTGTCCCAAACCCCTGTAGTCATGGGTTTCAGCACTGCACCAGACACACAAGCGGCAGTGTGTTTCTGTCTCCAAGGCCATACACAGCTGAGAGAAGGACCCCCATGAAAACCCCATTTCCCAAAAACTATGCAGAAAATCTGTTCACTTGCCTAAATCTGTGCTGTTAGATTGAAATATTCCTGAAGGAAGTCTTGAGTTTATCAGACTTTTATGAAAGCACATTTTTGTAGCAGAGGAAACATGCTCAGCTCTCTAGATACAAATCGTGGGGACTTTAGAATCTTCCAAAAGGCTGGCTTTTCCCAACCAACACTGAGAACAAAACCCACTAACCCCCAGGTTCAATTTAGGTGCACAGGTGATAGCCTGGCATGTCCAGCTCCGAGTTCTAAAGCAGTAGTGGCGTGTGGTGTAAGAGAGAAGGGACTGGCTAGGCAGACCCAGCGGACTGCTGCCCAGTACCACTGACGGGCCAGTGGTGAGTCACATTAACCTTGGGATTTCATGGCGCCGTTGGAAGGAGCTGCTGAAATTATGGTTTTCAAGTTCCTTGAAAAAAATACAGAATGCCCATACTACTTTTGGAATCAGGACAAAAATAAACCTTGTCCACCAATGTAGAATAAATAAGACAGAATAGCAAGCACTGTTATGGTCATGACGATAACATCATTGTACATATTACGAGTAGAAGAAAAACTTTGGTTGACTGTACTACAGTGGTGAAATCATTATTGTTCAACAAAGCAAAATAGGGTCAAAGATCCAAAATCTACAGGGAGCTGTTGCAAATAATTACAGTTTTAGTAGATTATGTTTCCTTCATTGCAAGCCTCCAGAGTGCGTATGCAAATGCTGCCTCACAGATCTGAGGGGGTACACGAGGTTTCCTTTAAGAATATAAAACTAGATGAGCCACCCCGATTCACGGAGGCACCCACGTCTGAGCTGAGTCAAGGTCCCCTGGGTCAGGCGGGCAGGGAGGGAATCGCCGGCCGTTCCTGGAGGTGAGGCAGCAGAACGCATGCTCCCTGGGCCCAGCAGCCTCTCTCCTTATGGATATCAGTCACTCAAGTGACAAGAATATTTGCAGGTCACAAGCCTCCAAGCTGACTCATGTCTAACCGTCAATTCCCTGCCATTAGCTGATACATTTAAACATGAGGGGAGGTAAGGAAACCACGTTCAACTCAGATGAAGCTGGTTCTCGTTAACGTACCAGCTTTTCATTCCTGTTACGGCGGCCAACGATTTAGAGTACTTTAATATGCTAAAGTCAGGACACTAAATTAGAATAATTCAATACCCTAAAGTCAGGACACTAAATTTTTTTGAGAAGAGTTTAGTCACGTATTTTCTCTAGTCTCCTTTCAGATTGAAAATCTATACTTTTTGTCTTTATAGTATGTATTTCTTTAAAAATCAAAAACTCTTCAAATCCTTTAAAAACAAAATGGCACCAAAGTACTCAATCGCTTAACTTGATAAAGATTGAGTTACTTTGTCTTCTTGGTGCTAGAGAGCTATTTGGAAGCTTATATTGTTCTGACCATTTGGCCGAGCTGGTCTGAACACAGCACTTGGTGTCACCCTCCAGGCACTGGGCAGCAACATGGTCTGAACCCTCAGCATGGGCAGCCTGGTGGGGGTGCTGTGCTGGGGGCTTGTGAAGCCACGGAAGACGGGGGTCCTGCATTTAGTCAGGAAGAGGAAACACATTTGGGTGAATTAAATGATGGTTAAACAGTAGACAGGGCAGCAGCGTAGAGTAGGCAGACTGGAACGGAAGCAGCTGACCAGTGACTTATCTAGTTGTGAGTTCCGAGCAAATCTAGGGCCACAGATTCCGAGGTCGTCAGGTGGGCAGAGCGCATGGCCCTGGCAAAACCCAGGTGCTGTGCTGTGAGGTCTGACACCTGCTTTTACACGTAATTGTGAGTGCGCGCGGCAGTCTGGGCATCCCCGGTGCCCTCCGGTGTCAGCAGCGGCCGGATCTGGCCAGAATACTCACCACTCACTCTCCCTCGGGGCCGCCGCGTGGACCCAGGATCTGCCCCGTGGGTGTTTGCAGACTGGGTGCATCTGTGAGACGAGAAGCGGCATCTGCTGCCTCTTCTAAAACCATGTAGTCTTCAGGCCTTGCAGAACATGGTGTGTTTGTAACAGTGAGGTTCTGGTGTTCCTCTTCAGGAAGTCAGATTCTGTTTTGAATTATTCGGCTTTACTTATACCGAGTGCTGTCACTTGTTTTCTGGGTGCTGCCAGTCAGGCAGGAAACGTATGTCCTCATCCCCCTCCTATCCTGCACATGGCTCTGTCCTGAATGACCTGTGCGCCCTTGTGAAAAGCACCTGAGCCTGAGACCAGGGCTCGGGATGTGTGAGGCCACTGAGCAGCGTGTGGCTGGCTCGGCCGAGTCGGTGGGCTGAGCCCACGTGGTATCAGCTTGTAGGTGTGAATCCAGTTACTAATTCATAGTTCCTACTTGTGAGAAGGTAAACTGCTACCTGACTACAGAAACACATGGGCTGTAGTTGTGCTTATGGTGAAAGTATCAGGCAGGTGACGTGCCGACCTTCACAAAGCCCCGGAAACCTCTCGGCATTGAACTGGGAGGGCTGCTTCACTTTGCAGTTTTTTCCTGTTGAATATTCTCCACACAGTTTTAGCTTTTGAAATGTATATCTGTGTCCTTATCTAATAGTGATAAGGCAAGAAAAGGAAGTTCAAAAACAGATGAGAAAAGAAGAAATAAAAATACCTGTGCTGGTGCCGTAGTTGACTTTAGAAAACTTTAGAAAATCTTTAGATTTTAATAACTTTAGAAAATCCCAGACCCCCCCAGAAAAGCTGGACTAGCAAGTCTAGTAAGGGTGCTGGGTATAAGGGAAAGTATCTTGAATCACTTCTAAACCTATGCACGCAGTGAACAACTGAGGCCTAAAAAAGGTCTGGCGCCCTTTTTTATTTTATAAAAAAGGGAAACGCTTTGGTATAGCAAAGTATGTGGTAGGATATTTATGCTGAAACTGAAACACTGATAGAGAAATTTTAAGAAGGTGGAAATGAATGTCCATGGATTGCAAGAGTCCATGTTGATGCCCCATGACCAGCCGATGTAAAATTTACATGGAAAGTCGAGGGAATGGAGTTACCAAAACAATTTTGATAAAGAATGAAGCTGGAAGACTTCCTTTAAAACAGGAATCAAGGCAGTGTTGGTTGGCAAAGGACAGACACACGGACCAGGGACTGGAAATCCAAGGCCCAGAAACAAAGCCAGTGCCTGAGCCCGCCTGTGACAGAAGCAACAGGACATTCAGTGGGGGAAGGACCGATTTGTCCACAAATTCTGTTCCCACCGCTGGCCACCCCCAGCAAACATGGACCCTCCCCCACCTCACACTTCTACCAAAATTCCCTCAAGGTAGGTCATGACCTGAACGTGAAATGGAAAACTAAACCTTCCAGAAGAAAACGTGCATCACCTTGGGACAGGCAGAGTTGTAGATACGGGGTCAGAAGCATGATTCATACAGGAAATAATTGACAAATTGGACTTTATTGTGATTAAAAACCTCTGTGAAGGACCCTGTTAAGGAAGCGAAAAGAGACCACAGGCTGGTGGAAAACATTTGCAAATCACACTTCTGACAAAGGACTTGTGTCCAGAATATGTGAAGCACCCTAAAAACTCAACACAAGCACCCAGTTATCAAAATGGACAGAGGCCTGACTGACGGCGTGCTGAGCTGGTCGCGTTCACACAGCACAAGCACATGAGGGTGTGCCCAGCGCCGTTTTCCTTAGGGACTGTCAATCAAAGCACGATTCTCCTGCAATGTGTAGAATGCAAAGCGGGACTCTGCCGCCGGAGCCCTCGGTGCTGTGGGGTTTCCCCGAGACAAAGCCTGTTCACACACATCTGTACACGGCCATTTATGGCCCCGTGGTCGGATCTGCCAACACCTGGGCCCTGCCAGGTGTCCTTCATCTGGTGGCTGGTGCAGCCACACCGTGGGTGCCAGAGAGACGTCAGATCCACGGCACGAAGAACCTGAAATGCACTTTGTGCGCAGAAGAAGCCACACTCGCATGTTTGTGCGGCCACTCATCTGACCCTCTGGACGGAGAACAGAGCAGGTTGCTCAAGGTCTGGGGGTGCAAGGGATGACTGCAGGAGCAGTTTTGGGGTGAGGGAACCGTTGGGTCTGGCGCCCTGGTGGATACGTGTCTGCGTTTGTCAGAAGTGCTCAGCAGAGTGGGTAGAATGCAGACTGTGACAAATGAACCTAACCACAGAGAGCTGAGTCACAGCCACGCCGGGCGGGGAGGACAGGAGCTGCCCGAGTGACTGGGGAAAAGCGTCGTCTGGGAAGGCCGAAGACAAAAACCCGCAGCAGCCCAGGGCTGCAGCTGTAAACGTGCTCTCAGGAAAAATGCTCGGTCGTAGATGAGCTCTGAGCACACAGAAGACACATGGTGGCTACGAGAGCCTAGTACCTCCCTGTGGGAGGTGGAGCTCAGAGCTGGAGGAGGGGACAGCTAGGGCACCTGTGCCTGTGGGGGCAGAGACCGAGGAAACAGATGTGTACACACTTCCCAGGTGTGTCAGGGAGCGGGAAAGAGGTGCTGGGGGGACCGGCGCCTTGTGGAGGGAGAGCACCTGTGTGGCAGAAAGTGGGGACGTGCTCAGACCAGTGGGCTCTGACAGTGGCCGCATGTCCGGATGAAAGCGCCCCACAAACCAAACTGAGATAAAGTGAACAGCAGTCACACCAGATGGTAACCCAGGATTGAGCTGAGCGCCCTGTCCACACTGGAGAGAAGCCCCTCCCTGAAGAAGCCTGGTGTTGAGTCTGATGGACCAGGGACCCGGGTGGCTCCAGACCCTGAGCAGCCGTCCCTGTGTGGTCTGCAAGTGCCATCCCTGCGGACACAGTCACGTCCTCCTACCATGGCACACTGGGGGGATACACCGCCCCCATCGTGCCCCTCCCAGCGGCCTAACCACTAGGAGACACCAGGCAAACCCAGCCCTGGGTGCTGTACAGCCACCAATCGGCAGTGGTGAAGAAAGCGTCCTGGTCACCACACAGGGCAGGAGTGGGGAGCCGGCTCAGGTCACATGAGCCGACAGAGCAGTGATGACAGAGGCCGCTGGGGATCTGGCTGTGGCGGAGGACACACGGAGCAGCTGGTCCACACACCTCGGTGCTGGCGGTTGTCCCGGGTCTGTGTGAGGCGCCAGCTGAGGGGCGCTGGAGAGGGTTGAGGGGGCTCCGCGGCTCCTGCCTCTGTGTCTGCACCGCAAGTGCCCTCGACACCAGATGGGTGAAATGAGTCAGCAAAGCCAAGACCTCATTCTCCCGAGGTCGATGTGCAGAACTGTCGTCATAAACATGTCTGTTGACCCTGGCCTGAAGCAGTGAGGTCACCTGTCAGGTGACATTGCACGGGGCAGTTCTTTTAGAATCTGTTCAGAAGTATTCTGGGCCGTGGCGGTCCACACTTGTCATGTTCTGAGCGGCGTGTTTCATTGGATGGAGGCCGATTCACCCCTTAGGAACGCAGGGTGAGAACTTGAAGAAATAAACCATTGATACAAGAAATGAGCAACAGTGGGGTGACCCCCAGGGAGTGAGTCTTCTGGCCCCCTGCCCTCATACCCAGGGGTGCACGTTTCCTGCTGGAGAAGCCCTCACTTCTTCCCAGTGTCCGGGCCGGCTGAGTCAGGGGACTGTCATCCCGAGGTCACCCCTGCCATACCCACACCAACTCCGCTCCTCAGAAGATGGTTCCGGGTCAGTGTCCCCTGCGTTTTTCCCCATCTTTAGTCACCTGTGTAAGCTTCACTCCCAGCCTCCTCTGAAGTTGTCATGATGGGAATATGAGGAAAACAGCCATTTTCCTTTGTTCTGGTGGAACCAGCGACAGTAGGTTGAGGAGGAGGCTGGGAGAATGAGTTACAGTGAGAAGGGTTACAACGCAGGCAGGAGTCTTCGCGCTTCTGAGCTGTTGGACGTCGCCATCTGTGGCCTTTGCGCTCCCCTCTGCGGTGTGTGGTCACATCCATGTAACACGTGCCCCTGGTCGGCCTGCACGTGGCATGCAGTGGAGCCCTTGGCCTGTCAGTCACATGAACAACTAGTGCGAGGACCTCCAGTGCGTCAGCCTCCCAGAGGTCTCCTGGGGCCTGCGGTGGAGCCGTGGTTGGTGAGTAAGCGGAACAGAGCTTCTGAAGTCTGTCCTGGGGACGTCGGCTCAGCAGGCATTTATTGGATGCTCACTCACTAGCTTCCCAACATCGTGTTATTTGTCTTATCCACCTGGGGACTGTGCTCATCACTTCTGCGCACAATGGAGGAAACCAAGGCACTCGCCCCTTCTGTTCAAGTCGCAACAGAGCTCGGAAGGTATGGCCCTGGTGGGACTCCGAGCCCAGCGGTGTGTGGCCGCAGCGGCAGCCGTTCTGTTCCTGGTCACAGTTCCTGCTGCACGGATATCGGCGTGTGCATGGGGGAGGGAAGGACCACCCATGGGTGGTGACAGCTGTGTTCCTGCTCCTAAGTCATGTGGATGGTGCATGGGCCCAGGACGGCGCTGGACGTGCAGCCTGGACCGTTCAGAGGACGTCTGCACCGCTAACTACACGATCTTTCTTTGTGTCCCAGAGCTAAAGTCTAGAGCCTTGCATACACGTCTCGTCCAGGAGCGAGAGGCTCAGGAACGCTTTCCAGATGATTTCTCCAGCGATGGCTGTACGGATGGTTTGTGCCCAGGGCCTGACACGTGTGATGTGCTGTCAGCAGACACTGCCGGGGACGTCTGCCGCTCCTCACGCAGGCCGTGGCCCCAGTGCGCGCAGCTTGTCTTCAGTATGCCCACTGGTACTTAGGGCACAGACCTGGGGGCAAGTAGGTGTCAGCAAACCTGACGACCAAGTAAATCTCCTTTTATGTCAAAAATTAAAGTTTAACTTTCTGTTAAAATACTGAAATAAAATTAACCACATACTTAAATACATAGTTTTATGAGCAAAGACCGAACCCCCACTAGTATCCAGTCAGAGACACACACTTGGGAAAAATGTACTGAAATGACCTATTTGAAATATAAATGTTTACATTTCAAAACCTCTGCCTTTAAAACTCAGTGTGCCCTTTTAACAAGTCACAACGTGTGTGAGTCTTACTTTCACATACAGTAATGAGGACTCCGGCTCGGCCAGTATTTTCACAGACTGGCCCTGGAACCGGGGGATGCACTGGGGTGGCCGTGCTTGTCCTGGGCATGCAGCTCCTGGGACCCACACTCTCCCCAGGGTGTCGCCATGTGACACATCCCTCTGTCTGTTTTCCCCAGGGCATCAACTCTAAGGTCTCCCTGTCCTCATTTGCTGTGACTGGCCCCATGGGGGGACCCAGTTGCAAGCAGAGCTTTGGACTCTGATCAGTGACACGGTTTGGTAGCACTAACCTGCTGATGACCTTGAGGAAATCACCAGACTTCTTAGGTTTCTTCTGTAAGTGGACAGAAGCCACACTACACTGTGTAAGGAACACATGCAGAGTGGGGTACATGTGATGGTCTATGTGACGAGACGCTCTGCAGGTCTCTCCCTGTGTTGGCACAGCCTCTTCTAACACGCGTCGCCCTCACTGCCCCTCACCACCAGTGGCCAGTGTGGCCGCTGAGGACCTGGTGTCCATTCTTGGATGTAAGTATCTTCAAGGGTGTGGTTAGACGAGACCACGCCAGTATTCTATATCGGACCCGTCCCTGATAGCCTGGGCGAAGTTTAAAAAGTGAGGATTACTACACAGGAAGCCATTCTGTTTGTCTGTGTTGGACTTACTTATGTGGCGTCTTCCAGAAAGGATCTGAGGAATAATATTTCCAACCTCAGTCTGATATATGTGTTCCCAAGAAATAGAGAACTAAAGGGAAGTTATTTTCACCACAAAGAGTCTTTATTCCCTAGTGCATTTCAGTGTGTGTTTGGGCACTTGGACTGGTCACTAGGGAGCCAAGGGCACGTAGCTGTAGCGTAAAGGTCAGCAAAGGTCAAGCCACGAGTGTGCAGAGTGGATGATCCGACACACCGGCGGGACAGGTGGCGGGGTTGGTGTTGGGTTGGGCTGGGGACCTGGGGTCTTCGGGGAAGCACAGGCTGCTGACCAGCCTCTCCCACTGTTCCCGCAGGGCAGGTCCTTATCCTTCAAGACCTTCCTCGTCTGGGTTTTAATCAGCGTTTACCAAGGTAAGACAGCCCTGTCCCCTGGTAGCAGGATTGGTTACGTTCCAAAAGTTTCTAATTTCACCAACAGTTAGATGTTGCTTCCTGTTTATCTTGTCGATCGCTATTCCAGACCTCTTCACAATGCATCATGGGTTGGCATTTGTAACTGGTGAATGTCACCTAAAAACAGACCTGGTTTTAATTAAATGTTAATGCAGAAAAATTTTAACCAGCACTTACCATGTCATACATAGACCCCACACAGTGGTTCTCTTTCACGAGCCCATGGCAAGACCGAGAACCTGAATTATGTCATCAGAAGTGGTCAGGTAGCCTTGGTTTAGTGTCCGGACAAAGGAGAGCTTGTTGCCAGTGTAATTAACAGACACCAGGCCCATTACTTACGTGCTAATCACTTGCACTCACTGACGTGGCGGCCTGGCTTCTCCAGATAGTACAGCGTTTTTAAGCCTCTGCTTGGGTTTCTGACGGTCTAGCTAGTACCGCATGGTACATTCTTCGCAATCCAGAGTTTAAGTTCTCAGTCCCAAGCGTGGGTATGTACCTGACCCACGTCTCTGCATGTTACAAAGATCAGTTAGCTCTCCCCAGGATCCTTTTTTCCCAGCTGGCTTGCACAGGAAGAGAATTTCTAGCCCAATCAGAAAAAGTCACGTAAAAAGCCACACTGGTCACCCTGCCTATTTTCCAGGAGGCATTCTCATGTACGGGGCCCTGGTGCTTTTCGAGTCTGAGTTTGTGCACGTGGTAGCCATCTCGTTCACCGCCCTCGTCCTCACGGAGCTGCTGATGGTGGCGCTGACTGTCAGGACGTGGCACTGGCTGATGGTCGTGGCCGAGTTCCTCAGCCTGGGCTGCTACGTGGCCTCGCTTGCTTTTCTCAATGAATATTTTGGTAAGTTGCCTTGGAATCCTTTTTCGGATAATTGTCTATTACTGATTTTTAAACATTTTTTACTATTCTTCATACCATTGCCTTAAATTGCAGATCACAGTAAACCCACGTCAGAAAGCTTCACAACACAGAAGCTTGTTTCGGGGAGAAAGGTTAAACTCGCAACAATTTGTAGCAGTTAAGATTTTCACCATGTTGGCTTTTAAAAAGACACTGTTAAGTGGGGACCCCTTCGCGCAGGCTGTGACGTTGGTCCTTCTCCACAGTTGCAGCAGCGTGTCCCAAGACGGGGCCCAGGGGCCCACAGGGCAGCGCTCCCCTGCCTGTGCCCCTATCATGCAGAGGCCACCAGGCACTATGCTGATGGCCTCAGCTCCGTGAGCAGCCCAGCTGTCCGGCACTGTGGCGTTGTGTCACCAGCACCATGTTCCTGAGCCATGCCGTCCTCCACGCCTGCCACCACCAGCCAGGTGACGGAGTGTGATGCTGGACAAGAGCTAACAGTAGCAGTGCCTGTCCCCACGCTCCTCTGGTCCAGACTGACGAGAGCCGTCAGAACCGCCACTGGGGGTGGCCTGCTGATGCTTCTTCCTCAGGAGTAACTTCCGTGAAGCCACACGCCTTGACAGGAAGTGACTGTGGGAGGGAAGCCTGTGCTGGTGGGCACGTGACGTCCTCGTTCTCTCCCAGGCCACCTGCTTCCCGGCTGCATGGGGCTGCACCCTGAGCCACTTGAGCAAACCCCACTTACCGCTCTCCTTCCCCAGGTCTCAGGCCTTCCCCGCCAGGGTTTGGTAATGCCCAGAACTGTGTCCCGTAGCTGATGGACGGGGCTCATAGGGCTGCATGGGGTTGCCTTGCAGGTGTTTAAATCAGACAGAGAGAAGGAACGGAAACAGTCAGTGGGAGGGAAGGTGCTGTTTGTCCTCAGGCTCCTGACAGGTGGGAATGCATCCCCACCACATGTGGAACACAGTGCAGTGCTGCTCCTGGTCCGAGATGGAATTTTCCAGAAGGTTTTCAGAAAAGAGAGGACCTTCTGTCCCTGATGGAATGTCAGCAACCCTGACAGTAGTGACCTCTGCCGCCGGGAGGGGCCAGTGACTCCCGTGTGGAACTGTGACTTCCCAGAACTGACACCCACTACCAGGCATGACGTGCGCCTGCCATCTGCCTCATCGGGCGCCGGGGCAGACTGCCGTCGGCACACACACCCTCCCAGAGCTCACCGAGGGCATGAGCGAGCCAACTGTCTGGCGTTGTGCTGTGGCCTCTGCCCATTCCAGGCGAGATCTGCTCTGAGAACAGGACTCCCAGACGGGCCCGTTGTTCTGATGTCCCGAATGAGAACCAGGCCTGTGCCAGGTCACTGAACGGGGCCCAGGTGACAGGCCCCCTTGGTAACGCAGCGGTTCCAGTTGGCTGACTCGTGTCTATTGAACATGTTGGGCTGCCAGGGTCACCAGACAGCTGAGGAAACACTAACAACAGACAGACACAGAACTCCAGAAAAATAAGAGGGAAGAGCTGTATCCATTCCCCAAGAAGGGGCACTGTGAAAAGGAATGGTCAAAACGAGAGAGTTCTTGGAGACTGGAGTCATGGGGACAAAGGACAAGTAAAAGGACCGGGAAATAAAGCCAAGACACCTCCCAGCCAGCAGGTGAACACGAGTCAGAGAGAGGGGAAGTGGACTGAAAGGGAGTGTCCCAGGCTCAGCCAGGGCGACTGGCCCCCCACCTCAGAGGCTCCAGGGAGAGCACAGAGCGGAGGGCTGCCTGGGAAATCACGCAGGAAAGGCCCAGACGGCCGTGGTCTGCAGCAGCCCAGGCAAAGAGAAAGGACTCACGCCAAAACTCAGCCTTCTGGAAATTTCTGGGTGCCCTCGGGATAAAAAGAAAACCCTGAATGCTCCCCAGATAGGCAAATCCCGTCTTGTGCGCCCTGGGTTGGGGTGACTGGCTTCAGGAGGCCACCAGACCAGAGCAGATGACATCACAGCTCCAGCAGGCAGCGCGGGGGCAGGGCAGACACAAGTTGGCGACGGCCGTTGGCAGCATTGTCAGAGGGAGCAGCTTCTGTCTGGCCCACGTCCTGCACTGCCCTGTGCCCATCTCCCAACTGCTTGGTTCCTGGAGCCCCTTTCTGAGGCCTGGCAGCATTTTGCAGGAGAAAGCAGACGGACGTCTTGGGGACCGGCTGTGGGGCACTTCCCGGGGTAGCTGCGTCATTTAAGCTCTGGCATGACGTCTGCTCCGGGGACCACCGGGGTCTGCACACCGAGCAGGCGGCGTGCCCATGCTTCTGCAGGGAGTTGTGATGACAAGCAGCCTCACCCAGTTGTGACAAAGACGGGTTTGTGACATAGCCTGAAGTGTCAGCCCTGTCTCCTCAGGGACACCCTGCCTGAGCAGATGCCGGACCCCACGGTAGGGCCCCTGCACGGCTAGGGTGGGATGGGCAGCCGCTCGGACTCTCAGAGAGAAGGAGCCATGTGGGTGACACTGACACCCATGGACGGCTGCCTCACAGAGCAACAGGTGACTTGTTCAGCGAGCACTCACGAAACCGCTTAGCACAGTCATGAAACTCAAAAGCCACGAGCGCTGCCCCTTGAGTCAAGTGACAGTCTGGCCGTTTGTGATCAGCCAGCCCCGCCCATGCGCCACAGCCCTCAGTTGACCTCCTCGGGGACAAAGATGACAGCCTCACAGCAAGCCGTGAACCGTGAGTTGTTGGTGAAAACTGACGCGCAGCTTCACAGGAAAACGTCTCCAGCCTTTTCCCCGGAGCACGAGTTACAAAATGCGTTCTCTTTCGGCGAGTTTGAACAGTGGGGATGTGTGAGATTTGTTCCCTTCTCATGACTTTACCATATGAGTATTACAAATGGCAGAGAAGGACAAGGAATTCCACTATAAAAGTACATGGTGCGTGAGCTCACACTCAAGTCTTTCCTCAGTGGTGGCCACGTCGATAGGAAAAAATATAAAAGTTAATGTTTCTGTATTAAAAGAAACATTCACCAAAAAAGTAGCCAGGACACCTATGAAATGGCTCTTTCCAGCTGTGCTTTCTGTCCTGATCAAGAAAAAACATGGCGTATTCCCCTGTATGGATGTGAATTCACGTTGCATGACCAAGTGTGTCGTGACGCACATGACAGTTACAAGAGCACCTCCCACTGTCACTGTCCCTGCTGCCTGTGTAGTTCTGTCTCCGTGGGCTAGCTGGAAGTCTCCCCACACTGCCCGTGGTCTGCCTGGTCTCGTCTCCACTCCTGTTTTGTGTCCGAGCGGGCATAGGCAGAGTGTCTTTTGGGGCATTCTTAGGTAGGTGAAGCTGTCATGTCTTCCAAGAGTATGGGAATTGAGCAAGCAGTGTTGGTCAAATACTCAACTGGTCAGAAATCTCCCTGGCACTCGGTTTCTGGCCAACCTTTTGTGGCACCGCATAAGCCTTTGCTGCAGCTGTTCCCAGTGGGAACAAGGTTTTGTTCAGGTTCTGTGCCCCTGGGTGGGGGGGCCACATGCTAAGTCCGCACAGGACATCCAGGTCCGTGAGGGGACAGCTCATCCATCCCGGCAACATTTAGTGATTGAGCCCCTGGAAGACACTTTCGGGGTTTGCAAACTGTGGTTAAATACAGACTGTGAGTGGGGTCTGTGGGCTGCCACAGCCCGCTCACCGACCAGTGTTCTCCCCATGCCCTGTGTGCGTCTGAGCCCCTGCCTCCTCTTGGGACGTCGATTTATTCCACCTCGGACAGCAGTCCAAAGGGATTGCTGCCACTTGGACAATCGGACACAGGTTTCTCCTGTGCCTCTTCCCGCAAGAAATTCAACAGCGCAAGCCTCTGGCTGCAGCTCTGTTACGCGGCGATAAAGGGTGCTGGGGAGGGCTTCTCTGGTTTTGAGGGACAGAAAGGACAGGTGTGCAGTGAGAGCACCACCAGTGGCCTGCTGTTGCCTCTCCCCCGCCCCCCCCAGTACCTGAGGGGACGAGGGACGGACAGGCCTGGTGGCCTGAACACATCACAGATCTCCGCTGCCAAGAGTTCCGGCCTGACCAGCGGTGCGTGAGCTCTGCCGCCCGAGCAACGCTTGGCCTTGTTAGTCACACGGGACTTTGGCTCTGTTACTTCGAGAATCTTTTTACGTGGCACACAGTAAAACAGCGATTCAGTAAAGAAACCTGAGATTCCGGTGGGCCCGCTTCTGTAGGTCTGGAGGTGACGGGAGGCGCCGGGTGGCCTCCCTGCCGCCTCTTACATTTGCCCCCTTCTCTCTGACAGATGTCGCCTTCATCACAACCGTGACCTTCCTGTGGAAGGTGTCAGCCATCACCGTGGTCAGCTGCCTGCCACTCTACGTCCTCAAGTACTTGAAGCGCAAGCTGTCCCCGCCCAGCTACTCCAAGCTGACCTCCTAGGCGCCAGCCCTCCAGCTCCGCGGGGTCCTGGTGGGTGCAGCCGGGCTGTGGCTGCTGGGAAGGACGGGAGAGGACTGGAGCCCCGAGCGTCCCCTGGCGGCACTGCAGCGCCCCATCGTGCAGGGTGCACCCCTTCTTTCCTTTTTATTGTTTTTCAGAATTTAATTTTCTTATCAAACCAGCTTCAGTTTCTATTGAAAATGAGCCCTAATTATCTCACTCTTACTGTAAAGCGTTCATCTCAGTCTGGTTTCTGAGAATTGACGTGAAAGCCTATTTAATGTTCTGCACTTTGCTAACATTCACGTGCTTCCTTTAATGTCACAATATAGACAGCCACCCCTGCTTAACTAGAATAAACCTGGGCACTGCAAACCTGCTGCGGCCCCGTTTCTGTGCCACCTGCTGGGCGGGACGCCTGGGCGCATCAGTTCTGACGTAAAGGGACATACACCTGCGTCCCGTGGTCCCTGCTGTTTGTTGAAGGTGTGCTATTGGGAAAACCTGTTTGTAAAGCCCCGTCCTTTCCGTATTTGTGACATCACGCGACTGCAAAACCCGGTCAGTGCAGACACCATGCCCTGTGAGCACTTAGCCCCTGAGGACCGGGCGCCCTGGCACGGGCTCTCCTTGCTCGCTCAGGCTGCAGAGGCGCCCACACACCTGAGTGAGCCCCCCCGCCCCCGGTGGGTAGCCCTGTGTCTCATGCTGTCACCACTTCCATGAGCCAGCTCAGCTGCTCTTATTGAGGGGCATTTCCATGGGTGAGCAGTTGGTCCCCCTCTTGTAAAGCTCACAGGTCCCCGTCCACTGACCCCCGAGCCTGATGGAGGGTTTCCCAGCAAGGCTTCCTGACCTCGGGTTCTTTCTCGTTTCCTATGGCACCAGCTGATTTGGGTCAGTTCACCTTCTCCAGCTGTTTCCCACTGAATGTCCCTGTCCCCCCAGTCACGGAGAGGCGGCAGCCAGCCTGATTCTGTCCATTGCCCATCATGGTGGTTGCCTTAAGCACCACAGGGCTCCGGGCCAGGACGTCCTGCTGCGGCGCCCCTTGGGGGTGGCGTCCAGTGGGGACATTAGAGGTTCACTGGGCCACGCAGAAGGTGGTGCTGTCCTATGGGTCTTGCTGGGCGGGAGCCGTTAGCACCACTTTGCCACTGAGAACGTCCCGAGGTCCCTCCTGGCCTGCACTGGCCTGGGCCTCTCCATGACTCCCCCCCTATGCCTGAGCGCAGCGGGCAGGGGGTGGCCGCACGTTGGGACCAGGGTCCCAGACAGTGTGCAGCCAGCGGCCTGTGTGCCAATTTAAAAGAACGGCCCTGTCTGCTGCTCTGACTCAGTGGTGACAAGCTGTCGTTCCCTCCGAAACAAAGCGATGAAGCTTTGGGGTAGCGCCTCATGGTGGAGTTCCCAGCTGGCCGCCTCTGCGACAGACAGCTCGACATGGTCCGGGGAAATCAGGATGTTTTCCGGGCAAATGAGTGGGGCTCAGCCGTTTTCGTCTGCAGTGAGGGTGATGTGGGCTGGGCAGGAGGTAAGGGGCTGTGACTGACCCCTGACCACGGTCAGGGCACAGGACGTCGCACTGGCTCTCTGCCAGGGGTCAGGCCGCCAGGTCAGGGGCAGGAAGCGCCTGGCCACTTGCAGGCCTTGTCAGCCCCTGAAACTCCGATGGGTGGGTAGAGCCAACCCCACAGGATTGATGATTGTTTCTCCGTGTTTAGGGTCTGGGAAGTGTGTTTCCATGGTTTGCTCACGTCACTGGGTCCTTCCCTGTCTGCTGTAAGCGCCACGAGAAAGGACCGTCCTTTCACTCAATACATGTGCCTTGTGCAGACGCCGAGCTTAGAGGGCTAACGGGGGCGGGGGGAACAACGTCAGCGTCGACGACGCTGTCCTGGGGAGGGAGCCCCGTGAGGTGGAGGGGTGCTGGACGGGAGTCAGGGCATGTGAGAAGGAAGCTGAGGAGTC
The DNA here is from genome assembly GCF_964194185.1 of Rhinolophus hipposideros. NCBI lineage: Eukaryota > Metazoa > Chordata > Mammalia > Chiroptera > Rhinolophidae > Rhinolophus > Rhinolophus hipposideros. The sequence goes on along the minus strand of NC_138063.1, from coordinate 521,182 downwards.
CAGAGGGACCAGGACAGCGTGTGCACAGGCCCTGAGATGGGGCCTTGGGGTGTGGGGGCCGTCAGAGCAATGCCAGGGCAGGCAGGTGAGGGCGCTTGGGCTGTGCTGCCCCAGTGCCCTGTGACATAACAGCGTGCAGACAGTCCTTGAGAAGTGTGACAGCGAGAGGAACAAACCGCGAGGTCAAGGGCACGGGAAGGTGTGGCACGCGTTCAGACGGTGGTGGGTGGTTAGTGTGATGCCAGACTTGAGCGGCCTGGAAGTGACGGGATGAGCAGAGGGCTGTGGGGAAGTGCGTTGTGGGGGCAGGGTGACAGGACTCAAGCCCCCTCGAGAGGGCTGTGCAGGCCCGAGAGGTGTGCTCGGGAGGCTTTCATCATGAACTTACAGGCCAGCCAGCGGCTTCCCCAGCAGGTCCTGACCACCGGGCTTCACAGCAGTCGGGCTTTTGGGAGCAATTGTGATGGAGCGACAGGGCAGTGGCGTGAGCTTGGGGGACCGAGAGTATGCTGTCTCTACACTGTGTCCCCAGGGCCTGGCCTCAGTGACGTTCACTAGTGTACGAGGTGGATGGGCGGCTGGCTGGGCGGCGGGCAGCTGAGTGACTGGGGACAGAAACAGGCTGACCTTGTTCCATCCCAGGACAACCGATCACCTGACACCTCAGAAAACACTTCAGATAGCAAGGGAGGGTGACAAACTGGCCCAGGGACGTTCAGTGTCCCCAGAGCCTGCAGAGCGTCGCCAGGCTCTGCTCCTTCTCGGAATGTCACCCGAATCTGAGGTGCACGGACCACAGCTACTGTGCCGGCAAGAAACGAATGGGGATGGGGAGATGTGGGGCGGCGTGGAGACTTGGGACAAGAAGACGTGGGGACATGCGACAGATGGGAGATCCGGGATTGGGGGACGGGAGATGTGGGGGGACATGGGGACGGGGGATGGGGACAGGCGAGCTCCTGAAGGCTTTTCTGCCCCAGGACCCCAGGCACCTGGCCTTCAGGTCTCCTTGTGCCCTCATGCCCCAAGACGGCGGGTGTGAGGACGACACTGACGGGCCCAGGATGTGACCGCATGCAGCACCAGTGTGTGTTCTGAGGGCGGGTCGAGCCCCCTGCTCACGGGCTCTGGCGGCCGCAGTGCTGGGTGTAATTCCAGAAAGTTCCAGCAGGCGGCGCCGGAAGCTAAGAAATGCCCGGAGGCCGCGGCAGGGCCCAGGCCGGTTTCGTGCTGCTCAGAGCCGGTGGCCCCGGCCTGGCCAGACCCGTGACCCCCGGGCCACGGCGCCCGCACTGAGGAGTCCCGCCTTCCCGCAGGCTTCTGTTCTGCCAGAATGGGACCCACATCCCAATCCATGACCAAGGCCCCACCGGGCCTCTGAGGTGCCTCGTCCTTCTGGGGAGACTCCCCCCAGGGGTGCTGCCGCCTCCTGCCCCCGCCCCGTGGGGACATCTGCTGGGGGGCCCAGACGTCTGGGAGCCATTGGAAAGGATGCTGAGGGGAGCCGCTGGAACCTGGGAGAGACAAGGAAGGTCTCGCATCCATTTTCCTGAGTCCTACAAACACTTGTTACTAATTCTGCTCTTTTCCAAATTTCCTTGCCACGTGACTTTAGAAGCTGAGGGCCTAGAAGTCCTGGCCTCCTGACTCCAGCCCGGAGAACCACCGCCTCTACCCAGCCGTCCGCGCCCGGCGGAAGATTTAGGTCCAGACCCTCGGTGGGTGGCACTTGTCCTTCAGACCTCACTCTGGAGACAGCTGTGCCCACGCCTACGGCAGAGGCCCGCCGCTTTGAATGTTTGCTTCCCTCTGGTTAACGGAGGGCCGAAGCCCAAAGATCAGCTGCTCTGTGGGGTCCCGTCCCATCCCCCTCTTTCCATCTGCCAGGAGCACCTGGGGACAGTCCCGGGGGCCCAGGGGGGTTCTGAGCTCCGTGACCAGGTGGTCAGCGGCAGGTCCCACACAGTCAGGAGGTGAAGCAGAGCCCCCACCCAGAGCTGGGTGTGCAGCCGAGAGGCCCTGCGGCCCGGGGAGGCCGGTGGGGCCATGCGACCAGCATCCTAGAGGCCCCTCCCTGCCTCTTCCCGGCTCCGCTGCTCTTAGTGTCACTGGGCTCGTGACCACATGGCTCCGATCTCTGCCTGGTCCTCACGCACCGTCGTCCCCTGTGTCTGTGTCCAGATTTCCCTGCTGATATGAAGACACCCGTCGCTGGATCAGGGTGGCCTCATGACAAGTAATGCTGTCTGCAAACACCCCTTCCAAATACCGCCCCTTCCCAAGGTTCCAGGTGGACGTGAATCCAGGGGGCACCATTCAGCCCAGCACAGTGGGGGCGCTTGCCAGATACCTACCAGTATTTATTAAGTAAGTTACTTAATATCAGTTCAGGTATTTCAGTTTCTGCCCTACCTGAAGGTACAGGCATGTTACCAGCCGAGCACCAAAATGGTTTAACTTTACAACTGGTAGTTGCGTGCCAGGGTCAGGGTCCTCGCAGTCACCCTGTGCCAAGGAGCCCGGCTCCCAAGGGACAGGCCTCAGGAAGAGTCAGGAGCCGCGATGTGTGTGGAGTCACGGTTTGAAGGTTGGCTCTGGGCTGCCGTGCTGTGAGCAAGCCCGGAGGCCTGGCACAACTGCAGGGGACGCCATCCACCCTCGGCTCTCAGGTGCCTGGCCCAAGGTCTCAGACTCATCCTGTCCTGTGCACGCTTCAGACTTGTGGCCGTGACTCTGTTCTCTGTGGCCCCTGAGGAGACGGGGCCCCAGGGAGCCAGCAGGAGGCCAGCTGGGGTTCCCGTTGGGGTCAGTTAGCCGTTAAGCAGTGATGGGGAGCTGACAACTGAGCCGTCACCGTGGCCTCACGGAGAGGACAGCTCGGCACCAGTGGGTTCTTAGCAGCAGCCGGGCCTTTGAGCCTCAGCACAGAGACGTAATCTTGACCTCTGGACGCCTCAGCAGGACTTGATTCTCGCAGCCTGTGCCTCACAGGCACCATGGCTCTGACAGGACAGCACCGGCTGTAAGCTGCCCACCCCAGGGCGTGCAGCCTCCATCCCGCAGCGCCCCTCCCTGTGGCGTCCCGGCACCCCCAGATCAGACCGGCTGTTCAGGTCTCATCCAGAGCCACGTTCTCTGGAAAGGGACGTTCCTGAGAACCTGCCCGGTGCCAGATGTGACCATGCCCCCGACAAACTGAGCCGAAGCCCCCGTGGGAAACAGTACGGCCGGTCCTCAGCGGGTGTCTGCCTCTCACGGGCCTGAGCAGCACTCACAGCAGCCAAGGGTGGGGATGGCCAAGTACCCCTTTGTGTGGGCACGAAGCCCACAGAGGGAGGGGCCCTGACACCCACCCCTACACCAGGATGGCCCTTGAGGACATGGTGCTGAGATAAGCCGGCCACAATAGGACAGACACTGTGTGACTCCACCAACATGAGGTGACTGGAGACAAATCCATAGAGACAGGAAGTCGACAGCCGTGCCCGGGGCTGGGGGCGGGGTGGGCATTGGGTGTTCAATGGGAACAGAGTTCAGTTTGGGGAGACGAGAAAGTTCTGTGGGTGGGTGGTGGTGACAGCTGCACACACTGAGAATGTGCCTAAGGCCACTGAGCTGGCACTTACAAATTGCTAAGATGGTACATGTTTGGGAAGTGTATTTTACTTCCATTTCTAAAAGCACCATAAGGGACTGTCACTGTCCGGGGAGCCGAGGCCCAGGTGGAGGGGAGCCGGTCCAGAGCCCACCGCCAGCATGTTGCTCAGAAGAAAAAAGGCTTCAGCGGGCTTGTAAAAGGCGGCCGTCTGCTCGGACATCAAACGGTTCTGACACAACCTCCTGGTGACTTAAGTGTAATGACTCAGAAGCGCATGGATTAAATTTCCCTTGAAATTCACTTGGGCTTAAAAATTAATGGAAAAAGTGCCTGGCCAAACTTGTTTAGAGCTTTATTGACCTAAACACACTTTGAAAATAGTTTGGAAAGCTGTGGAACCCAAGCCGGGGTCCTTCCATCCTGTCCCCTGGTCCTGCGGGGAGGGGCCTCTCTAGGGCCCGCCCCTCCCGAAAACTGCATCATGGGTAAAAATGAAAGTCATTCAGGTTGAAAAAAGAAAAGGAGAAGCACAGCTTCCCTGTGTGAGGCTGGGGGTAAAAACAGCCCACCTTGGATTGCTGCTGAAACACATTTAGGTGAAACCAGTTAAAGAAAAAGTTACAACGTTGCCATTAGAAAACTATTACTATTACTATTTCTATTTTACAAAGGAAAACATTGTGACTTCACAGGTGCAAACCCCAAATCTTGCCAGAAACAAAAGATGCAATGTTTCCGCCGACCAGGGTGTGGGAGCAGAAGCCACAGCTCCAGGAAGCACTTCAGAGCCATGTCCACCTTGTCCCTGGACGTGGTAAGGCCGCTCTTGACCTGCGAGCTAGGGACTGAGATGGCGGAGACCCGCCGAGCAAAGGTCCTTCCATTGAACCAGCAGAGGGCCCGAGGTTGACCGGGCCCTTGGCGGCTGCATGACCCAAAGGGCACAGGACGGCCACTGCCTGCCCAGCCAGCCCTCACCTGCCGCATGCAGACTGGCTCAGCCTACTGGGTTTCCCTGGAGAATCAAGGTAAAGGTGAAGCCAGGCCCCACTGGGCCAGCCTGCAGTGTGGCATTCCTCCAGCTCTTTCACCTTCTCCCCCTTCCTCTCTGCCACATTGGGCATTTGTCATCTGCTCCCGAAGCTGGTCCCTCCCCATCCTCAGGGAGCAAAGGAGGGTCCTTTGGCCACATCTGTCTATGTGCTGTTTCTGTCTCTGAGCTGTGGCTCTAGATTCCTGTAGTGGTGACAGAATCCCAAATCCGACCAGTCCAAATGAAAAAGGGAAGTTGTCCCCTCCCAGGAGAAAAACTCAGAGGCAGGCTTTGCAGACCGCTGGGTTCCGGTGCCCACGCAGCTGCGCCCCTGCCTCTGGGTTTGCGATCATTCACGCGGGCTGGCCCCCACCCAAGAGGAGACAGCCCTTCCCAGTAGCTGCAGGAAACCGGCCTGCCCCACCAGCTGCCCCAGTGGGTTCACGCCCATAGGGGAGTGAGGGCAGCTCCATGACCACATGAAGTGTGGGCTGGGCCAGCGGGAGTCCAGTGTTGGACAGCATTGACCTGGGTGTGACACCCACGATGGTGGCTGGCCTGGACATAAGTGCCACGGGGGTGCAGACGGGCCTCGCGGGGCTGCCAGCCAGGCTCTCACGGGGCATCCTTGGGAGGGACAGCTGGGAGGGGCATTTCCTGAGCCACAAGCACTCCAGGGAGGGACACTGCACGGTGATACCAAGCATCCTGGGAGGAAAGAGAAGCACGGGGCATGTGTGTATGTTCCCTGGGGCCCCTGGAACAAATCAACACAAACTGGGGAGCTCGGACCAACAGAAATGCACTCTCACCGTGCCCGGCGCCAGGCAACATCAAGGCATCACCAGGGCTGTGCTCCCTGTGGAAGCAGCAGGCACGGTCCTCCCTGCTTCTGCAGCTGCTGGTTGCGGGCGCTGCTCAGTGCTCCTGACCTGCAGGCGAGTCACTCAGCCTCTGTCCTGTCACCACATGGCCACCTCCTATGTCTCCTCATGAGGACACCGGTGACATTGTTCAGGGCCCACCCTAATGGCCACCTCTTAACTAATCACATCTGCCAAGATCCCGTTTCCAAATGAGGCCACAGGGACTGGGGTCAGGGCCCCCATACATCTTTTCGGAGGACACGATTCAACCCACAACAGTATTGCTCTGAAATAATAATTAACATTTATTGAGCAATTAGTAGGGGGCAGCCACTCATTCAAGGGGTGGCACCTCATTGAACCCTCCTGCAACCCTAAGACATGAAGACCAGTACAGCTGGCTCCCGTGGGTGCACGACTGGAGCAGGGTTCATGTCAGGCTGTCAGAGACCAAATTCGGAGGGAGAGCATATGGACTCCATGGCCTGTGCCATAGTGAAACTCATAAAAATTATTTAAAACAAAAACAGCCATTCGGAGCCTCTGGAAACAGTCCTGCGGGCAAGCAGCAAATGCAACATCAAGAGACTCTAAGAAAATTCGTGAGGGCCAGAGTCCACTCTTTGAACCAAGACCCCCCCCCCCCATCCCCAGCCCCAGCTCAGGGAGGAGACTCCGCTCCAAAGGCTGCAGCTCCCTCCCAGCTGGGGCTCTCTCCCGGCAGGAGGGGGTTTCAGTGTCTCTCCTCCGGCCCCCAGCTGAGTCCCAGGTGAGGGGGGTTGAGAAGAGGGCCACCTCCCGCCCCGCCCCCACTCACATGCCCTGAGAACACTGGGACCCTGGCGCCTTGCCCTGGCTCAGGACGGGGTTTCATGCCAGGAGGCCAGCAGGGGGAACTCGGCCTGTGCCTCCCCCTCCCACGGAGCACGAGCTCTGAGAATGGGGGTCACCAGAGAAAGCAGCTTGCTACTGTCCCCTCCCAGGTCCAGAGCTCCCCATTTCTTCCCAAAGGATCTGACTTTGTTTGCAGCAGAGTGTGGAGAAGTTCAGGCCTAAAAGTGCCCTCAAGAGCAGTGGAGGTTGTGCTGAAAGAAAGTGGGTCCAGTGACAATGGGCCTGGGCTGCAGGGGAGAGCTGGGGTACAGGATGGAGAGGGGCGCCCGGCTGGGTCAGAACAAGTGCCAAACATCAATAACAAATCCCAGACGGACAGGGGTACCAGTACCCAGAGTTGCTACAGTATATTTTCTAAAATGTACAGTTTCCAACAGAAAATTATGATGCATGCAAAAAAGCAGGAAAGCATGACCCATACATTCTTAAAAACAAAAACAAAGACCAGGCAACAGAAACTGCTTGTGAGAGGGAGCAGATGTTGGATTTAATGGAAAAGTACTTCAAACTATCCACTATAAATGTGTTCACAAAACTAAAGGAAAGCTTGACTAAAGAAGTAAAGGGATGTATACATATCAAATAAGCACTATCAATAAAGCTATATAAACTATGAAAAAGAACCAAACGGAAATTCAGAGTTGGAAGGCACAACTGAAGTAAAATATTCACTAGAGGCACTTGGCAGTCGATGTGAACCAGCAAAAGAAAGACTGGTGAGCCTGAAGATGGTGAAGATCGTGGAAACACAGTAGAGACTAGAATGAAGAAACATGAAGCTGGCTTCGGAGAAATGGGACACTGTCAAGTGCACAATGCATGATGGGCCTGCTAGAAGGAAATGGGAGAGAGAAAGGGGAAGGAGAAATGTTCAAAGAAACAATGTTTGAAAATGTTACAGATTTATTGAAAACCAATAACCTGTAGGAAGCTCAATGAATCATTACTGCAGAGACCCACCAACTGACACCTCTTAATAAAAATGCTGAAAATCAAAGATAAAGAGGATAGCTTGAAAGCAGCAAGAGTGAAATGACGTGTCACTTACAAGGCAACCTCCAAAAGACTAGCAGAGACTTCCCAGCAGAGACAATGCAGGCCCAAACGTGGTAGGTTATCAAAGAGTGCTGTACTCAGCAAAGCTCTTTCAAAAATGAGGGTGAAATAAAGACTTTCCCAGATCAACAAAAACTGGTAATTTGTTTCTAGCAGAACCATCTTGAAAGAAATACTAAAGGAAGTTCTTAGGGCTGAAAGCAAGTGTCCCCAGACAAATTGAAAACAGAGTTCCCAGTAAAGATAATTATATGATTTTATAAGACAATACAAATGTATATTTTTTCTTTTCTTCTCATAACTGATTGAAAAATGCAATTATATTCAATACTGTATATATAAAAACTAAATTAATAGAAATGTAATAGATGTGTAACATATTTGCCAATAACACAAAAGAAATGGGTGGAGCAAAGCTGTATTGGACTAAGGAAATGGCTACAGATGGCAAAGTAATAGTTACTGTGTTTCCCCCAAAATAAGACCTACCCAGACAATCAGCTCTAATGCGTCTTTTGGAGCAAAAATTAACATAACACTCGGTCTTATTTTACTATAAGACCCGGTCTTATTTTACTACATGGTAGTAAAATAAGACCGGGTCTTTAATATAATATAATAATATAATATAATATAATATAATATAATATAATATAATATAATATAATATAATATAATATAAATATAATACCGGGTCTTATATGAATTTTTGCTCCAAAAGGCGCATTAGAGCTGATTGTCCGGCTAAGTCTTATTTTCAGGGAAACACGCTATTACAATGTATTACTGGGTTTGTAAGATTCCTGTTTGTAATATCTCTAACATAATAACATAAAAGGGGAGAAAGGGAATAGACCTATATAGGATTAATATTTATATATATCACTGGCATTAAGCTAGTACAGATCTGAAGCTGATTGTGATGTTAATGTACATGGTAAACCCTAGAACAACCACTAAGGAAATAACTAAAAAGTAAAAAATCATTAAGAAATTAAAATGCTACCTTATAAAATATTCACTTAACATACGAGAAAGCAATAAAGTAGGAATAATGAAACAAAAGACATGAGAAAAATAGAAGACAAAAAAGTAAAATGGCAGATGTATGAGATGTGATTACAAAATAAGGTGAATGTTTAAATTTTAAAAACGATGACAGTAAAAGACACATTGCCCTTAATCCCCCTCAAAATACTCCTGCTCGCTTCGAACACACAAATCCCATGTTCTTGCCCCTTTCTGAAGCAGTTCTGGAAGTCCTCTTTAGTGTCTTTAGTTGCACTGTCACGGCTGCCTCAATGTCCTGAATCATTTTGACTTTGGGGAAGAGCAAGAAGTCGCACGGTGCCAGATCCAGTGAATAAGGTGGATGAGGACACACCATAATGTTTTTATTTGACAGAAATCACCGTACCAGAAGCGATGTGTGACACGGAGCATTGTCATGATGGAGGATGATTTACGGCACATTGTAAAACACACCTTCTCTCAACCTTAACTCACACCCCACTGAATGCACCAAACAAGTTGAAACTTGTCACACACTGTTACTAAAGTGACGTACCGCTTCCCATATTGAAGATCCCTGCCTTTCTGTTGGATGGCACTCGGCAGCAACATTTACTGTATTTTTTTAAATTACACATCGGATATACAACTCTATCAATAATAATAAGCCAAGCAAATGCAGAGATTGTAAAATTGGACCCGAAAAATCCAACTTTAAGCTAGTTACAAATGACACACTTTAGATTTAAAGGTACAAACTAAAAGGGTAGAAGAGATATGCACAGAGAAACTGTGGGAAAGCGGAAGTGGCTGTACTGATGACTGACAAAATGGATTTTAACACAAAAAGTGTTATTAAAGACAAAGAGGGATAGTTCATAATGATAAAAAGGCCAACCATCAGGAAAACATAACAATTATAAACATATGTGCACCTAACAACAGAGCTCTAAAAGGTATAAAGCACAACCTGATGGAATGAAGGGAGAAATAGATCGAGCTACAGTGGTCGCTGGAGACTTCAATACCCACTTTCGATAATGGACGTTAACACCCTGATGGAAGAGCGACAGGAAACAGAAGGCTTGAACAACACCTTAAACCCACTGAACCTGCCAGTTATCCACAGAAAACTCGTCCCCTGCAGGATGCACGTTCTGTCCCAGTGCATGGAACACTGTCCACAGAGCCCCACACTAGGCTACAGAGGCCACCACACCAGGAGGCAGTGAGGGGGGACTAGGCAGGCAGGCTTCCCAGGAGGGGGTGGGTTGGAAGAGGCTCTGGTGACTGACTAAATGGAGGCGTGGGGAGAGGACTCCAGCCTCCGGGGGTGGGTAGCGGCCGCTGGGACTGGCTTCCCAGTGAGGCGGACCCTGCGTGGCTGCGCCAGGCATGGAGGGTGCAGGACATCGGGCATCATGCCGAGCAGGATGGCCTTCATTCTGATGCCCTGGGCGTGTGCCCAGGGAGGGTCGTTGACTGGTCGGTTGATGACTGAGGTTTTGGATCTGCTGGTGAAGTTTGGAATGGCTGGTCCCCTGAGGTTAGGCAGGAGACAGACGAAGAAGGCCTCTGCATGGGTGGGGGTGCAGTAAAGAGATATTTCACAAGTAAAAGCACAGTGTAGACTCTCTGAACCCCAAATTCATGGATCTCTAAGAACGGCCAACTTGGAAAGTGTGAATGTGCTGGCACAGGACTGTCATCATAGGGGACCCCTTCTTTCTCAACTCCAGCCACAGCTGTGAGGTTTACTTGCACTGGCTTTTTAGAAAGTCTCAGCAGGTTACTTCAAAGTAAACCTCTCCACAACTCTGATTTCGCAATGCCAATCTCTGCACTCTGGCTAAAAGCGAGGTCCCCAGCACACTCCCTAGCACCTCTACTCAGGCCGGATGCTTCTTCCAGGCTGGTTAACGGGTGCTGTCGGGCAGAACTCACGCGGGCCTGAGAGGAGGAGGTGGGCGAAGCGTTCCTGCCGACAGACGCGGGTGGTCACTGCCCGGCTCAGAACGGGAAGCAGCACAGACGTTTGTCTCCCAGGCGTTTGCGGCGATTGTCCTGAGCAAGTGGCACCGGGGTGTGCCGCCCGAGGTAACGGGGGACGGGGGGGTGGGCCTGGCCGCGGAAGCCCGGGGGCCTCGCCGTGGGCCCGCGGGGCTGCGAGCGCGGGCGGACAGGGCCTGGCGCTGAAGGGTGGCGGGCTCTCGGGGCCGCGCGGGCCTGCCCGACCGCCCACGGCACTCAGGACCGCGTCTCCATACAGTGGCGCGGAAACACAGAAAGCCCAGCCCCGCGCCTGCCCGCGACTCTGGAAAACCGTGGGCAGGGCGGCGTGTCCCGGGCGCGCTCCGGGAGGACGGTCTGGCCCCGCGAGCGGCTCTGAAAACGGCGAGCTTCTGCGTGTATTTGCCCCAATAATCCACGGAAACAACAGTAATCTAAAAATAGTCCTGTTTTCTGTCCTCAGCTCCTTTTAACTCCGTTAGTCATCACCAATTCTTAAAATAAAGTCCGGGTAACGTCTCTCCTGGTAGCGGCTATAAACACGCCGAGACGAGAGGAAGCCGGGGCTGGGGGCGGGCAGGGCGCGCGGGGGCCCGGCCGCGGCCGGGACGGTGGCCCCACGGGGGCGCGGCGCCGCCCGAGGAGGACACGGCGGCCGGCCCGCTGCGCCTCTGCCCGCGGAGCGCCCTGCGCCCTGGCGCGCGGCCACCGTGGTCCCGGCAACGGCATTAAACAGAGGGCAACAGACGGGGATTCCGTCACCGGCGGCGCATAAGGAGGCATTGAGGGGACAGGAAGCAGCTTCTCCGCGGGGGGGGGGAGCGGCGGCCGGCCAGCAGCGCCCCGTCCGTCCAGGGCGCCCGCCTCCGTGGGTCCCCGCGGGACCACCGGCGTCTGTGAACGCGCGGGAGGGCGGATGGGCGCGGGTCGGTCCGCGCTAACACGCCCCCGCAACGACTCGGCCCCCTCCTCCCGCAGCGCCTGGGGGGGGAAGAGCCGGAGGACGGACCCCCCGCGGGCAAAGCCCTGGCACGCAGGTCTGCGACACCGCGACTTTCCGCGGAAAGGTCTCGTGAAACGGAGGGGTGGGGGCGGCGCGGCCCTGGCGCCCCCTGGCGGCTCCACGCGGGAGGCGCGCCCCGCCTCCCGCCCCAGTGGCCTCGCGGGGCCCCCACCCCTACGGTATCCACGCGGGTCCCTGCCCTGCACGCGCCTGCGGTACCGAGGCGTGCGTGCCAGGCCCGGCTGTCAGCGTGGGAGCACGAGTACAGGTAGTGAGTCCTTGAGAGTGCTGTGACACCCACCAGGACACCCGGGGCCGAGGCCACCAGTGGGGCACCTGACACAGACAGGTCTCAGTTGCATGGCGTGGACGCCGCCGGGCACCTGCCTGCTTAGCATCACCCTCCACTAGCTGGCGAGTCCCCGTGTGGGCCGCGTGCCGTCCCCCCGCGTCGCTTCTGAGCCCCGACCCCGGACTCAGCTGGGGGACCCACCGGCGTCCCGCGGGCCTCCTGGGGCCTCGCGGCGGGCACGGCTGTTGCTTTGGGGCGTATTGTAAAGCCCGTGAGGGGGTCGAGCAACAGACTCATGATTTCACACGGCCGACGGCTCCCCGCCCTGACCCTCCGAGCCAACGACAAAATACGGTCCGGGTCCGGCTCGGCAGCTGCGCTGCGCGGGAGGCCGAGGCTTTGGGAGAGGAAAGCGCCGCGGGGACGGCGGCGGCGCTCGGGCTCCGGCAGCGGCCCCGCGGGTCGGCACCCGCCGTCGCGCCGGGAAACGCCCGCGTCCCGGTCCGGCGGGGCTGCCCCCGCGGCCGTCGCCCCCGCCCCAGCTCCCGCCACCGGCGAGCGGTGGCTCGCGTTTCACAGCGTGAATGACAATAGGCCGAGGTCCCGGGACTGCCGTGCAATCTGTTAGTAATTTGGCGGGGTGGGAATTTCCTTTCTCGGGCCTGCCAGTGGGAGCGCTTTTCCAAATTTCCACAGCGGGGAAGCCTGCGATTTTACATAATGACTTCAGCATGCCGCGCTCTCGCGCCCCCGCCGCCGGCCCCCCCGCCGCCCCTCGTTAGGGCCGAATGTGGCCCCCGGCCCCCGCGGGACCCCCGCGTCCGGGCCGGCCCGTTCGTCCGCCGCCCCCTGCGCGCCGCGGGCCGAGCGCGGGGCGGCGGGCGCGGGAAGGGGCGGGCGCTCGGCGACTCGTCCCCCGGGCCCCGCGCCGCTCCGGCGGGCGGGCGGGGGCGTGATGTCACGGCGGGGGGGGCGCGGGAGCGGCCGGGCGGCGGGAGGCGGGGGAGGTGTTTTCCAGCTTTAAAAAGGCCGGAGGCAGAGCGCGGCCCTGCGTCAGAGCGAGACTTCGAGACTCCGGACTCGCCGGCACAGTCGGCGCGCGGGATCCGGCGGCGGGCGCGGGCGCACTCCTCCGAGCCCCGCCACGCGCCTCCCCACTCGGGTCCCGGCGTCCGCCGGCCCCGCCACTCGCGCACACGCCCCTCGATGACATTTGTCCGGGGCGCGCGGCGCGGAGCCCGGGCAGCGCGCGTCCGCCGGGGATAGTCTGCTCGCCCCGGAGCCCGACCCGGGCGGCTGCGCCCGCTCGTCCCGCTCCTCCTCCTGCTCCGCGCCGCCGCCGCGTGGATGCCAAGTACCAGTTTTCCAGTCCCTTCCAAGTTTCCACTCGGCCCTCCGGCTGCGGTCTGCGGGAGCGGAGAAACTTTGGGGCCCGCGCCGCCCGCCCGCGGCACCATGAAGTCGGCGGAGGAAGGTAAGCCCGCGCCGCCGCTCCCCCTCGCGGCCCCGGCCGGCGCCCCCCTGCCCGCCCGCCCGCGCCCGCCCGCGCCCGCGCGCCTCCGGGGGTCCCGGCGGGGGAGGGGAGCGCAGGCCGGCGTGTGCGTGCCGGGAGGGGCGCCGGCGCGCGGCGCAGATTGGGCAGCGGTGTCCCCCTGGTGTTTCCCCGGAGCAGCCCTGGCCTCCGGCGCCGTCTCGCCGATAGGTGTCTCCTCTCCTCCAGCGCTGAGTGCGCGCACCCGGCCGGGCGGGAGCAGCCTCGCGGCGCAGCCCCGCGTGGGAGCTGCGGGGACGGGGCGAGGCTCGGGCCGTCAGAACGACCAACTTCGCGATGAGGTCAAGTTGTCGGGGCGCCGAGGCGTGGCCCGGTTTCTGCCCAGTGGGGCGGCGCCACCCTGCGGCTCGAAGGCCAGTCCACGGCGCGAGGCGTGGGCGCCCCTCCACCCGCGCGCTTTCCGAGCGCCGCAAGCCGCCTCCAGGCTCCTGCGCCCGCTCCGCGCGCGGCGCCGGCAGGTTGGAGGCTGCACGCGCGGGACGGAAAGCGACCAAAGGCGCTGTCCGAATACACCCTCTAATTCAAGCCACTGTGCAGCCCTCTAGACGGGACCGTCTGGGCCGCAGGAAACGTTTAGGGCAGTTCGAAGAGGGGCCGGCAAGTTTCCAGCCGCTTGGTCCCAGGACCGCGTGCGTGGCTGCCCTGAAGCCTGGCGACGGCGCGTCCGCTGCTGGCGGTGAGCGCGACCCTCCGCAGGGCAGCCCCGCCGCGGGTCCCGCCCTTCAAAGAACCCGGCCCTCCTACCGGGGACGCGCCCGCGGGTGTCTGGAGACAGGCCGGGAGGGGGTACGGTGGCCAGGGCGGGGACGGCTGGCGACACCGTTCCAAACGCCTTCGTGGCGGTGAGGCAGTGTATTGAAATGACTAAGAAAGCTGGCCGGGCCGCCGTCGGAAAGGAGCTCCCTGTGGCAAGGGCAGGCCTAGCGAGGGGCGCCGGCAGGGGCGCGGGGGCGCGCGGCCGCCTGGCCGCCGAGCAGCAGTCTCCCGAGGCCGCGGGGACCCGCCTCCCTGCAGCGTGGGCTCCAGCCCCGCCCGGGTCCAGGGCATCGGTGGTCGGTCCGCTGCCTTGTTACTTCCGGCGCGTTTCGTGTCAAGGAAGGGAGAAGGGTCTTGTGTTTCACCCTTTCACCCTTAGAAAATGTTTAAATGCGAACATCAGGTAACGCTTCCAGGACTAGCTATTTAAAAAGTTGAAACATCTTCTTTTGTGGAGGTTTTGATTGTAAAGCCTTAGACACTTGTGTCAAAGTTCACCCACGTATTTCTCATCACTGCTTTAGGGCAGACACGCAGGCCTTCCAAAGTTTAGATTTTTTTACTGGCATAGTCAAGGGTCAGTCCTGCAGTAGAGACTCTTTTTTTTTCTCGGACCCCAGGAAAAACCACGTATGGGGGCGGGCAGAGTTCCTGTTTCCTACCTGAGAAAAGACGCTTCCAATGCCTCTGCTAAACGGCAGCACCAGATGCAGCGCTGCCCTTTGACTAGACGAATACTGGGGTGTTCTGTAAGGACGACAAAAGGAGGCCCAGCAGAAGGTGTGGTCTCTGCGAGGTGTGAGGCAGGGTCGCTCCTGCAGCCCATCCCGGCCGCCGAGGCCTGGGGGTCCTGGCGCAGGCCCCGCTGAGGCCTGAGAGCCCCGGTGAGAGCCTGGGTGCTGCGGCCCCCGCCTCTAACGAGCATCTGGAGGAAGCTCAGTCCCCACGGAGGCCCTGCCTGTTTTCCCAGCGGAATGCAGAGCAATGCAGGCCTGCAGGTAGCCACCCACCACCCATTCAGAGGTTGCTCCACACAGAATGTCCCCAGGCTCCCGGGACAGAACAAAGCTCGCCCTGTTCTCCCAACACTTCACTTCCCAATGCAGATTAGAAAAGGTGCTGGCGCCCTGCTCTGTCACACCCAGGGCTGGACTGCTGCACCCGGGAACACCCGCAGCCTCCCAGAGGAAGCGCCAAGCTAAACATTTCCATCCTGACGGGCGTCTGCTGAATTGGCAAAGAGCTGGGCGCCACTTACAAGATGCAAGTACTGGGCGCTGGGAAGAGGACCAGTAAAGAAACCTGCCACCCCTGGTCACCTTGGGGGGGGGGTCTGAAACTGGCTGGGGACCAACTCTGCCGCAGGAAAGCAGCCCCGGGTCCCGCACCGCAGGGCCGAGGGGCACACCGAGGGTGCAGCCACCTCCCCGGGACAGGGGAACAAAAAGTTTTAGGCTAAACGGATGATAAGGGCTGTTACTCGAGTGTCAGTTTTTCACAGGGTTGAGGAGGTGACTGAAGTTAAAAAACAAAAAACTGAAAAGAGAGAAAATGAGATGTTGTGGCTTCTCGACAGAAAACAGAACTTCCATTTGCCTGAAGGTCAGCAAAAAAAGCAAACTAAAACAAAACAACCCTCCAACATACATCTCAAAGTGAGAACTATTATTAGAAACTAAATCAGGCCAAAGTGAACTATAGTTTATCGCTGGAGAAAACCAGCCCTTTGCAAAGGGTCACGGGAGAGAAGCCGGGCTGGGGGCAGGGTCACGTGGTGAGCAGGGTCTCGGTTTCCGGAGAAAGCAGGGCCCGCGGGGCGGAAAGGGGGCGCCTCACTGCCCTCCTCGGGGCCCGCGCCCGCACGTGTGACTCCCGGCCTCCCGCAGGCGCCTCGCGGCCCTCCCTCCTGTTCCACGTGTTGGTTTACGTGGTGCCGAGAGCCCGAGGACGGCGAGCACTGACGGCTGGGGGAGAGCTCACGGGCCTAGCTCGCCGTGTCACGCTCACGGGCCTAGCTCGCCGTGTCACGCGTGCTGCGGGCCCGCGGCCCCACGCCTGGCCTGGGCCCAAGCCCGGTGCGCGCCGCTCGTCCAGCTCTCCGAGCTTCGAGCTGCCCTTGGCCGACTGCGAGCCCACTCGCGCACGCACAGGAGAGTGCACGCGAGTTGTAGGAAGTCGGGGGCTAACGGGCAGGGGTTACGGAAAAGCGAGGGTCGCCAGGGAGGCATTGGCTGCCAGGAGAGCGGGAGGCGACGCGGGGCCGCGGGCCGGCGCGCGCAGACGTGGCGGGTGTGGGCGCAGCAGCCCCGCGCCTCAAGCAGGGGGCGCGCTCGCGGCCCCACGGAAAGCCCCCCTTTCCCGGCACGAAGGTGGCGTCTCGAGCTGTGGGGCTGGCAGTGGCGTGGCCTCCGCAGGCTGGAGAGGAGCTGGCTGCTCCGCGGCGCCCGCGCCGTCCAGTGGGCTCCCTCCCGGAGGCTGGGGCCTGCGGCGGGACGCGCCCGTCGTGGGCTGGGACAGCGGCAGACACGCGTAACCCTCCGTCCCGGGACAGAGCACGAGCCTCGTGCAGCTCAGAAAGACCACACTGACTTCCAGACAAGTCGGTCGGCCTGGGTGCAGTGTCGCCGTCGCTTTGGGAAGCAGTCACTAATTTTTGTGCCACTTGGACCCGCGGAGACGTCGCGGTGCGCGCTGCGCCCTCCTCCCGCCGCGCCCGGTCGGGGACAGTCCGAGGGGCCCGCGGGGCTCGGGGCCCCCCCACCGGCCCACGGGGACCCGGGCCGGACCCCAGGGGGCACTTTGGGGTCCCGCCCGCGGGTGGGGCGCTGGGGGACACGCGCGAGAGGCGGGCTCACCGGGAGTTTATTTAAAACTCGGAAGCCCGGCCGGCTCGCGCTTGTTTATGTAAACCCGGAAACGGCGGGGGAGGGGCGCCGCGGGGGAGGCGCGCGGGGGAGGGGCGGGCCGGAGTCACGTTACCCGGGGACGCGCGCCGAGCGCCGGGCGCAGCCGAGCCGGGGCGGCGACCACAGGTGCCCGCGGCCGGGACCTGACCCCGACCCGGGCCCGCGACCCTCGCCCAGGCCCGACGTGGCCCCGAACTGGACCCCGGCCCCTGGCCTGACTCGGCACCTCGAACCCCGGCCCGGCCCCTGACCCCGGCCCCTGGCAGTGACCCCCGACCCCGGCCTCTGACCCCGGCCCGGCCCGGCCCGGCCCGGCCCGACATGACGGGGCTGGAGGACCAGGAGTTCGACTTTGATTTTCTCTTCGAGTTTAACCAGAGCGACGAGGGCGCCGCTGCGGCCGCCCCAGGTGGGTCCGCGCGGGGCCGAGGCGAGGCCAGGGGCGTCGGCGTCGGGGGTGCGGGGTGGGGGTGGGGGTGCAGCGTCGGGCGCGGGCCGAGGTCGGGGGGCCGCCCCTCCCCTCCCCGCCCCTCCCCGCCCCTCCCCTCCCCTCCCCGCCCCTCCCCGCCCCTCCCCTCCGCGCGGGCGGGACCCCCTCCGGCCCCCACCTCTCCGCCTGCCCTGCCCCGTCCCGCCCAGGCCAGGGCAGCGCCCACGGTGTCCCCACTCCCGCGTCCAGTGCCCCGATCCACGGAGCGGGCAGAAAGCAGGTCAAGTTTAATGGCGGGGGGTGTGCAGGGAGGCCCCTGGGAGGCCACTCGCGTCCGGTGCGCAGCGCGCCGGGCTCAGTGCCACCCGGCGGGTTCTGGCGTCCGGGCCCCACTGCCGCGGGTCTTCGTGGGCGGGGGCGCCTCCTGCTCCCGGCGGCTGCTCGTCCGAGGCCCCGACTTGGCCACCGCGCGGGGACGGTGCTGAGCGGCCGCGCCGAGCACCGGGCGCAGAGCCCCCGTCCGCCCTCCGGACTCCCAGCCCCTCCCAGAAGAAAGTTACGGTGGAAGCCGCCCAGCCGCTGGGGGCGGGGGCTTGCTTCCTTTCATTTTCTCTTTGTCGAAATAAAGGTTCCCTCAGCCCCCAGAACGGGGCTCTTGAGTACAAATAAGGCTATTGAAAATCCACCGTGGGCGTGGGAGGCAGAGTGTGCCGCTGGGCGGAGGGGCCCAGCAGCCTCCGGGCAGTGCCTCTCCCACCTGTCCCTGCTGTCCCCTCTCCTCCTGTGGCGGCTGCGGGAGGCTCTGTCCCTGCCCACGTGGCAGTGGGGCTGTGAAGCTGCAGGCTTGGCGCGCACAGCGGCTGTTCTGCAATGATTGTATAACATTTTCCATACCATTCACCGCCCCTCTTTTAAAACCTGTAACGCCCAGTTCGTTTTTAAGCATAAATGTTCTGACCGGGCAGAGCTTGCCTGACCCTAGTTACCGGCCCTCCCTGAGGGGCCCCTCATGTCGTCTCCCTTGGCTGGGGGTTTCCAGGCCCTTGGGGTGGTGCGAGCCCGGCCAGCCGTGGTCTGGGAGAGGTTTGGGGCTGGAAGCGAGTGTCCCGCGGGCCTTTCCTTTCCTGCTGTGTCGTCTGGCTGCGGGTGTTGCTGCGCATGGCCTTTCTGGGTGCTCCTGGGTTCTCTCCTTCAGAAGATGGTCTCCCTCGGTGTTCAACCCCTTTTCAGTTCATTTAGCAAATACCACAAACGAGGCCCAAAGTGCAGTGTGGACCCCCTCCCGACCTCTCTGGCTGCACTGCACTGCTCCCCTGGGCAGTCTTGGGTGTCCTCAGGGGTCCATCTAGGGAGGTGGGCGGCCACAGCTGGCACAGGCCCTCGTGGCGCCCGCCTCCTGGGCCTCTGCACATCTGCCCTGCACCAGTAACTCACCAGGGCTGTGCAGGGTCTCAGGGCTGCTTCTAAGCACCTTTGCTGAGTAGGTGCCCCGCCCCCATCTCCCAAGGATTACAGTTAGGGCCTCCTGAGGGGAGGCCTGCAGGTACCGGCCCCGGGGCCCAGCAGGCACCAGGCTTTGGGGGAGGGGAGGCCTCAGGCAGCTGGGCTGAGCTCTGGGCAGAGCAGGCCAGGAGCAGACGCAGAGAGCTCCCTTCCTGTGTCACCGTGTTGGAAAGGAGTTGCTGGAAAACATTCCTTTTTCAAATATTTTTGGGAGAGACACTCATGCTTTTTTCCTTCTTTTTTATTAAGAGCAGCTTTTTTACATTTAGAGCAGTTTTAGGGTCATAACAAAATTGAGGGAAGGTACAGATTTCCCATACACCCCCTGCCCCACACACCACCGGGGGCCCCCCCCCACCATCTACATTCCCCACCAGAGCTGGACATTTGTCACTGTCACCCCTCTGGGTCCATAGGCTAACTCTTGGTGGTGTACAATCTGTGGGTTTGGGTCAAATTGATAATGACACATATTTGCCATCATAGTGTCACACACGGGTTTCAGTACCCTAAAAATCTGTGTCCCCCCTTTTCCGCCTCCCCCAACTCAAGGCAACCACTGATCCTGTTACTGTCTTCATAGTTTTGCCTTTTCTGGAATGTCACGTAGTTGGAATCAGACAGTATGTAACTTTTCAGTTTGGTTTCTCTTAGTGATGTGCATTTAAGGTTCCTCCACATCTCTCCGTGTCTTGGAGCTCATTTCTTTTCAGTGCTTAATACGACCCCGTTGTCTGGATGAACACAGTTTACCCATTTACCTACCGAAGGGCATCTTGGGTGCTTGCAGGTTTGGGGGATTATGAACAAAGTCCTTTTTTCTTGTTCTTACTACTTTTTACATTACGTTATATATATTACATTATTACATTAAGTTGTTACATTAAATTCTCCAACTCTTAATGAGTGATAGAAATGGCTTCACGTGAGTTCTGGACTGAGCCTGGATATAAATAAGTGAATGAATGAGGAACACGGAGATCGGTTGTGAAGCTCACTACAGGGCTTCGCAGACGGTGAGGAACTCAGAAGCGGGTGCTTTGTCCAAAGGACAGGCCAGCCCTGACCGCCGATGGCACTGTCGCTCGTCTGTCACGGTTCCTTCTGACTTGAGAGTGGTGTCCTCAGAGTGCTGGCCTCCCGGGGCCAGTGGGTGGGCTGGCCCTCTGTCCCCCGTCACTCAGGCCACCTCCTGCTCTGGCTGCTGCACCGGTGGGGCTCCTGTCTTACCTGTTCCTTCAAGGGAGTGACTGGGTCTTGGGTTCTTTATTCTGAGTGCCCAGCAGGTGCAAGTAGACAGTCAGTGACCATTTGTTGGGAGAAAGAAAAGAGAATTGTAAAAATAACTTGTCCTGGGCTGGGCAGGCGTGTTATTTGCAATGGTCTTCATGTCTCCACTGCCCCCCACCCCCGGGGCAGAAGGCTGGGTGCTGGGCTTCCCTCCGGGAGGGAGGGAGGCCGGGGAAGAGGCCTCCTGTTCCCCTCAGGAAGTAGCTGCTGCGCTGTCAGCTGGGAGGCTGGTGTGGCCCTGCTTCCCGTGGGGCGGGCTCCTGTTTGCTCAGTTATTTTGGCCAGCCCCACGCTGCCAGGACTGTCACCCTGGCAACCAGGGAGCAACTTGGCCAGCCTCTGAGTCCGCTGGAGTCTCCCCAGCAGTCGGGCCACCTCACGGCCCCTCCACGGGCATCACTCATGTTGAAAGGGATGTCTTTTGGGGCATTTTGATTCTCAGGTCTGGTCTCAGCCTGGTGAGGGTGACATGAGGACGGGGCCCTGCCCTTCTGCCGGTCAGTCCTGCCCTGGGACCGTTGCCACCCAGCAGGGTTGCCTCCGGACCTCTGAACACAGCTGTGGAGCAGGAGCCTTGGACATTTTAGGAGAATCCCCGTATGTTTAATATACGGGCCCCCACCGTCGTCTGTTTGCCCAAAGTTGCAGAGATGTTTCCATCAAGGACAGTTAGGTGCGCAGGGGGTATTTGAACCCTGTGTCCGGCTTGTCAGAGGAAGACTGGGGCGAGTCATGACACCTCACATCCTTTCTGATCCCCTAAAATCAGAGTGAGACGTGGAGGCCTGAGAGGAGAGGTGTGCGGCCCAGGCGGGCAGGTCGGTGCCCGAGTCCCTCGGCAGGGCTGCTGTGCTCGGTCACGGCCTGGTCCCCGTGTCGGCTGTGGCAGCAAGGCCTCTTGGCATCAATGTGCACCGTTCTCCCGGCAGGTTGTTGGACGGACTGTGCCCTTGGAAGCTCTCTGTCACCTACAGAGCTGCCAACAGTGGGGTGTAGGCGCTGAGCGTGTCTTGCTTTGCTTTGCCATAGTTCCCACGACCTGCAAAATTATAATCTTGCCGTGTGGGTGCCGGCCCCATTGTTCGGTGCACAGGGGTCTGGCCAGGCATTTGCAAGGACGGGACCTGGCGGTCAGATTCTTTCCAGCTCTATTTCTAGCTTCACATCCTGCATGCGTTTCAACCCAGCAAACGCTAAGGGGGACGTTCCTTAAAATGAAAACTCGAAGTCAGTGCATCTTGCAGAGTTTGTGAGAGATCAGAGGACGGACAGCGGGCAGAGGTGGTGGTTCTGTTCCAGACGGCCACTTCGCGGACACAGGGCCTCCCTGCCGGCCGAATGCGAGTGCTGCCGGTGGTCTGGGCCTGCACCGTGCACGGCTGCCGAGGGCAGCGGCCCTGACGTAGGAGCGCTGGCCTGGGGGTCTGCAGGATGGCCACACGCTCTGGGCCCAGCAGAAAGCACATGGATGTACTTTTCTGGTGGTTCTTCAGAAATAATACAGTTGTATGGTTTGAAAGTAATTATTTCTCAGAATGAGACGAGGCAAGTCTGACAACGCTGACCTGCTGAATTTGCTGAGCACGGCGTTCACAGTGGGCGCTGACCAGCCTAGGAGCCGGGGGCACCCTGCTGGCTCCCGCGCTCCCGCCTGCACGCTTGCTGCTGCCCATGCACCCAGAGCAGCCCACACGGCAGCGAGAATTAAGAGAGGAAGGAGGGCAGTGCCATCTCCAGAGCCACTGTTCTATCACAGTAATGTTCTGTTACATGAACCATTTTGAATAGGCTCTCCATAATATTTGCTTAAACGCCTGCCGTTTCTTTGAGCTCACCTGCCCTGTCACAATTTTATTAATGGGCGGCCTTGGCAGGTGGCCAGGTGCCAAAAGCACCAGCAAAAAAGGACTGTAATGGGTGACGAGCGAGCAGTGTAGTGGGTCCTGACATGACACCTCAGGATTGTCAAGAAGGTGACTGGGAATAGTTTCATTCCATGTAAATGTGATCCCTTTGAATAGTTAAATAATTCAGATTTGAATACGGTTTAGGTTGGTAATAAAACCAAATGGCGGGAAGCGGTGGTGGGAGGGGGCAGGTGCCTGCCGGCCTGGGGGACTTGGCCCCGCAGGCTGGGGCCGCTGCTCGTTGTGTTTTTGTTCTAAAGAGAATCCATCATCAGCTCGGCGGCATGATCACAGTGAGGTTCGGGCTTCTGAGGCCTTCATTTCGTAATTTGTCTAATTAAGGCGAAGCCGTGCTTAGGTGAGTCTTGTTTCCTAATGAAGGCTTTGTGTTCTGTCTCTTCTTCATTGAATCTTGGGTATTGACAGACTTTCGTTTAAATAAAGGCCTCTTCTTGGAATGTTCTGGTTGTCAGCGGACGCCCTGCTCCACCAGGGTGGTGGCTGCTCCCCTTCGTCCCCTCCCACAGCCAGGCCTTGTCCACAGCTGCTCCAGGAAGACTCGTGTCAGACCCCTCACTCTGCCCACCCCTTCCCCACCTGGCATTTCCTCCAGAACCTTCCATGGGAGAGTCCTGTGGGCATTAGGTGGGGGGCCCCAGACCTGCTCTGCTAATTCCTGGCATTTTTTTAAATTCTCAGAATTACCTTCCTGCCAACAAAGAGTGGTTCAAATGTGGCTCTCTCTTCAAATGAGTCGTACACACGCATGGTGTTTTCATACCCTGTTTCCCCAAAAATAAGGCCTGGCCGGACAATCAGCTCCAATATGTTGTTTGGAGCAAAAATTAATATAAAACCCGGTATTTTATTATATTACATTATATTGTATTAGACCAGGTCTTATAGTAAAATAAGACCAGGTCTTAAATTAATTTTTGCTCCACAAGAGCTGATTGTGTGGCTAGGTCTTATTTTGGGGGAAACACAGTACCTGGGGCAGGAAGTGTGGGATCCGCCCCAAACCTCCTGAAGGTCCCGAGCACCTCGGGCTGGTGCTGGTGGGGGGGTCCTCTCCAGGGCCCTGGGCTCTCGGGGGCAGGGAGGGCAGCAGAAGGAGGCACAGATCGCGCTTCGTGTCTGCTGCTCACACCCACACCCCAGTTTTACATCAACCTCGTGTCTGGTGCTGCGTCTGCTGCAGTTGATGATTTCTCTCTAAAGTGAAAGTTCCCTTTTTATAGACTGTGAGATCATGCGTGCACTCGGCACGGGCCACAGGACTCAGGACACACAGTAGGCTCACAGGAGGTGAGGGTGTGAGTGCGGGAGCCATTCACTCAGACTCGGGCGGCCAGGCCTGGCACGCTCTTCCATCTGGGGGTGTGGGGTACTTGTCCCTGTCATGGGGACGGTGCCACCTTGAGGACAGACACCAGGGGACATTTTGACCTGTGCAGGCTTTGTAGCAGCTGTCTGGAAAGCCCCGCCAGCGAGGGCAGGGCCCCTGGTGCCTGTTGCTGGGGGTTCTGTGGGGGGGGGGCCTGGGGTATTTCTTCCACCCCAGAAGCAGAAGGGGAGCAGAAGCCCCAGGAAGCGGCCCCGGAGTCTGCCTCAGTGGGCCAGGAGAGCGCGTGTCAGCACTAGGGAAAGACCAGCGAGCTCCTGTGGGTGACCAGCCAGTGCAAGTGTGGCTGCAGGGCTGGCGGAGGCACCGCCAGGTGTGTGGGGCTGTGGAAGGGCCTGGGGGCGAGTCACTGGGACATCGGAAGAGCCACACTCACTGAGGACAAGCGGGACAGCCGGAAAGGGGTGTGCGGCCAGGACAGTTGTGTTGAAGAAATGCACAAAAGGGGGACCAGGAGGCAGTCCTGGTCACTCGTGAAAACAACGCCAGGGGAGAAGGCGGGCAAACACCTCTCTGACTTAGCACCTAGTTTTGGAACAAGTCCCACGTAATGAAGCTATTGAAGTCTCATCACTGAAATTCCTGCCCTGTAAACCAAACGTGGAATACGGTTTCTTGCTTTGTTACTGGTGTGTGTGTTCATTCACCTGGAATCATCATCAGAATCACACAGTTCCCGGTGGTGCTTTGCACGCCCACCCACCTCGGCCCTGCTTCTGTTCGGACTGGCTGATGGCTGACTTACCTGCAGTCTCGTGGGCACTGCCCACACCTGCCAGCCTCGGGATCACTGGTGTTTTTTCTAAGCAGCGGTTCTGGTTGGAAAGGTTTGGGAGGTGTAGGGCCAGCTTGGGGGGAGGACGTCTGAGAGGGACATAGGTAGATAGGTGTATGTAACAGTGCACAGTGGTACACACTACCTTGTACGTGGGTACAAAGAAAGGTTTTTGCCAAGGTGAATCTTTTAGAAGAAAAACATAGTAGTGTTTAGTTTCCCGGGTGCCGCAGCCCCCTCGGTGGTCCTGCCGTGCTGGGTGACCCTCACAGGGCAGCGGTTTCCTGTCTGCAGGCCCTGGCCTGCCTTCTGTGGAACTCTTCCTGTCCCTGCCCGCTCCCCCTGGACAGCGGCCCAGCCTCCTCTGTGTCCAGCTCAGGCGCCTTCTGTGGCGGTTTGTCACGGCTCAGGCTGTGGGAGGAGGGCCTGGCACCCACACGCCAGGCGGGGGAAGGGCTGCGGCATTGATGTCCACACTTGTCCTGAGAGGTCACTGCAGTGCTTGGCGGCCCCCATGCCACCTCCTCCTCCAGGACGTGCCTTTCCAGGGTTATTAGCTTCTGGTTTGAGTTTTACAAAAATCGTAATCAAGTTTTTAATATCTGATTTCAGTTTTTGTGTAAAGTATCAGTGAGGGTGTTGGTGTGAGCCGGCATCCCAGTGAATGTTGGTGACACGGGCATGGCCGTCCCACCCCCATGGACAGGTGTGGGAGGCCCAGCGGGGCCTGGCGCTGGGGTCAGGCCGTGCCCTGGTCTCTGCCTCCTGCCCTTGGACGTGAAGGCCTCTGCTGTCCTCACGTGTGTCCCCAGTGTCCTGTTGATTTCAGGGTGCATGCGGGCAGGCCCAGAGATGGTGGGGCAGAGGTTTTCAGGACAGTGGGACCGTGGACGCTTGGCTGGAGGAGCCGGAGTGGGACCATCCTGCCCCTGCCGCATCTGAACTTTCTCAGTCGCAGTTTCATTTCCTTGTCACGGCTCTGTGTCTCCTGGGGGCTTTTTGGAAGCTGGCACCGATTTTGAGCATCTGGAACGCTGTTGCTCTCTCTCGACAAGGCCTCCTGCGACAGCCGGCTTGGAGGGGGCTGTGCGCTGTCCCCAGGCTACCCGGAGGGGCCTGGCCTGTGTCTTGGGAACAGCAAACCGCAGTTTTATCAGGGGGATTTAGAGCCATAAAAGCGAGAGAGCAAGAGCTGCTTGATAGCAAGGTTTGTGAAAGGCTGGGTTACCGTACGGGGCTGATGGCTGCTCCTGGAAGTTACAGCAGAAGTAGGTCTCGCCTGCGTGGGGCGCTACAACCGTTTCCATCGGTGAGTGCCGTGGGGTGTGAACCACGTCTGGAGACCCTGGGTGTCCTGGTGTTGGCCCACGGGGGGTCCAAACCACAGCCCTGACACCAAATGAGCGTCTCCCAGCCAGTGCCTGTGCCTGGATCTGGGTCGAGTTTCCATGTGCACGTTTCCATTATTCAGAGGCCCGGGGTATCATCTCTACATGTACGGCAGCGAGGAGCCGAGACGTCAGAGGAGTGCACAGTGGACATCCACGAGTGTGGCTTTCCTGACAAGAATTATTAAGTACACTAGTGATGAGTTGTAAAATTATTTTGTTTTATAATTAACAAATGACGATACTTAAACCTAGCTATGCCTCAGCGTCACCTGCTTGTTTTTAAGGGATTCCTAGGCCATGAGCCACCATCGCAGTTTACAAGAGAAACCCCAGAATCTGTGTTTCCATTCAATCCTGAGGTGGTTTCTGTGTAGCTGGTGATTTGGGCAGTGATTCGCCTATTGAAGGCTGTTGGAATGTCCCGGCCTGTGTATCTGAAACTCACCTACCCACCCGTCCACCCACCCGTCCACTCATCTGCTAAACAAATCGAGCACCTTGTCTGTGCCAGGCTCAGTCCTAGGCTCTGAAGACAGCAGGAAACCAAAGTGGTCTAAGGCAGGTGAAGGCTCTGTCCTCAGGGAACGTAGTTTCTACTGGAGAAAAAGATGGTGCATGCGCTGATGATAAATGTTAAGGAATAAAAATGAACTGGGGTGGCTGGATAGCTCGGTTGGTCGGAGCGCGGTGCTGGTAGCACCAAGGTGGCCCGTTCGATCCCCGCATGGGCCACTGTGAGCTGCACCCTCCTTAAAAAAAAAAAAAGAGCTGGGTACAGTGACATAAGAAGTGGGCTGAGGGATTGCCATTTTGACCGGGTGTTTGGGGAGACAGCGTTTGAGTAGAGAGCAGAAGAGAGCAAGGCGACCAGCACACAGCTCTCGGAGGAGGCGTGTTGGGCAGAGGGCAGCCAAAGGGGCAGCTGCAGGTGGGCGCGCGAGTGTGGGCGCGAGGGGCAGTGTGCTGCAGTGGAGAGAAGGGCGAGGGTGGGAGGGGCCGCGGGGACCTCGCCGCCAGGCCGGGCTGCGCTGGTGCTCTGAGCCGTTTGGGAGGCGGGGGTGACGGCCCCAGATCCTGGGCGCCTCGAGGCCGTGGGTCTGTATGTTTGATGACCACGCCTCACGCGTCCTCCTTTTTATTTTGCCTTCCAGAGCACTACACTTACGGGTCCTCCAACATCAGTGCTGGCCTGCCCCTCTCCACGGCACACCCATCCCTGCCCACTCCATGCCACGACCTGCAGACGTCGGCCCCGGCCGTGGTGGCAGCGGGCCACCCCTCGGGGTACGGAGCCGCTGTGGACGGTGGACCCTCGGGCTACTTTCTGTCTTCCAGCCACGTGAGGCCCAGCGCGGCCCCAGCCTTGGAGAGCCCGCGCATTGAGATCACGTCATACTTGGGGCTGCAGCACGGCAGCAGCCAGTTTTTCCATGACGTGGAGGTGGAAGGCGTCCTTCCCAACTCCAAACGGTCCCCGTCCACAGCCACCTTGAGCCTGCCCAACCTGGAGGCTTACCGCGACCCCTCCTGCCTGAGCCCGGCCAGCAGCCTGTCTTCACGCAGCTGCAACTCCGAGGCCTCGTCCTATGAGTCCAACTACTCGTACCCGTACGCGTCCCCACAGACGTCCCCGTGGCAGTCCCCCTGCGTGTCCCCCAAGACCACGGACGCCGAGGAGGGCTTTCCCCGTGGCCTGGGGGCCTGCAGCCTGCTGGGCTCCCCGCGACACTCGCCCTCCACCTCGCCCCGCACAAGCGTCACGGAGGAGACCTGGCTGGGGGCTCGCACCTCCAGGCCGTCGTCCCCTTGCAACAAGAGGAAGTACGGCCTTAACGGCCGGCAGCTGTCCTGCTCCCCTCACCACTCGCCCACGCCGTCCCCGCACAGCTCGCCGCGGGTCAGTGTCACCGACGACACGTGGCTGGGCAACACCACGCAGTACACCAGCTCGGCCATCGTGGCTGCCATCAACGCCCTGAGCACGGACAGCACCCTGGACCTGGGCGACGGCGTCCCCATCAAGGCCCGCAAGACCGCCCTGGACCACTCGCCCTCTGTGGCGCTCAAGGTGGAGCCGGCGGGCGAGGACCTGGGGACCACGCCGCCCTCGTCTGATTTCCCGCCAGAGGAGTTCCCCTCCTTCCAGCACATCCGGAAGGGTGCCTTCTGCGACCAGTACCTGTCGGTGCCACAGCACCCGTACCAGTGGGCCCGTCCCCGGTCCCCGACGTCCTACGCCAGGTGAGCCAGAAGCTGGGGCGGGCAGGCAGGTCGGCTTCTCCCCCAGGCAGAGGGCAGGGCCTGGTGGCTCAGGGCTCCCGTCTGCGGGTCCCATCGCGGTCCCCCGGCCTCTCCAACTTCAGGGGTCTGCTGCCAGTGTTTGGCTCTCGTGTGTTTAGAAACGTCACGCCATCTCTGCCCTGAGGGTCATGTGGTGCTGCCGTGCGTGTCTCTGTGATACGTTTCCCTTGTTATGAGGGTACAGCCTTGTTGCATGAGGATCCACCCTCAAGACCTCGTCCTCACTTAATTATGTCTTTAAAGAGCCCGTGTCCGAGTGAGGTCAGATTCTGAGGCGCTGGGGTTTTACCCTGTCCTGTGAGTGCTGGGGACACAAGTCCGCCCGGGACGAGTGTTTGCAAACACGTACACTGAGCATTCGTTTTGTTTTCATGAAACCAAACAGTCCCTCTCCTGTTGGTGTTTCGTCTCCCTGCTCACCCACGTCCCTTCTCTCGCCTAATTGCCGTTGCCGCGTTGCTGCAGATGGGACTCAGCTCAGCAGTTAGTTCCCTGGAGCAGCAGCCCCGCTCCGCTCCCACCGCGGCCCTGCCAGGGTTTGGAGAACAACACAGCCGTCTCCTCCCCGGAGACTCAGGTCCCTGCAGTCTGGTGACAGAGCTCAAGGCTGTTCCCATCACCGCTTCTCGGGTTGGTGGCTTTTCCTGTTCATGGTGTGTGGGGCTGCTGTGCTCCGCAGGGCCCACTTACTCAGCCCCGTGTTTTTATTTTTAACTAAACAGCTCTCCCAACAGGAGGGGCACTAACGACCCCTGGCAGAGGGCTTCCCGCTGCAGGGCTCTGATCAGGTGTGGAAGCGTCCACAGGCCTCCAGAGCTGTGGCCGCCTCCCGGGAAGGGCTGCAGGCGTGTAGTTGTCTGGGCCTGGAGGCCGAGTGTTGGTTGCTCCTGGTCCTTGTTTGGTTAGAAGGAGGCGAGCCCACAGTTCCCGCTGTGCGCCGCTGAGACGGCGTGAGTCCGGGAGCTGGTTCTGCTCTGTCCCAGCCTCTCTCTGCCCACAGCTGATGTTCGAGCTGCAAGTGGGCAATTTAGTTCCAGGCGCTGAATGAAGCCAGCGACACCTCTGTGCCCTTTGGAAAGTTTGTGGTGAAGAGACAGCATGAGGGTTGACAGTTTTAAAGCCATCGGATGGTCAGAGGCATCAGTTAAGGTTCAGAGAGAAAGCAAGCAGGCCCACTTGATTTCTGTCGACTTGCTTCGGGACGTGCCCACATTTCTATCCCAACGTCTGCTTTCAATACGATTAAGTTGAAAAAGCCGGTATTTTCAAAGTTACCATGAAAACGAACGTATCTCAGAGCCTGGATTTAATACATCAACATGGGAATTTTAAAAATCCATTTGGAGGCACTTAAAACATTTAAGCACCGTTTGTGCCTGCTGTGCAATCTTTACAATTTTATGTAAATAAAGCAAGACTATTTAGAAGCTCACCCCCTCAATCCCAGACTCACACACCTATGAGCCGATGACCTTCTGCGTTTCCATGGACCACGAAGGTCATCGTCACTCACAGTGGGACTTCAGTCTCCACGCCAAGTGACGTCATCCACACGGCACCGTCAGGGGCATGCAGATGACTATAGTTCAGGGTTTTTAAAGAAGCTTTAAATTTAGGCAAAGCCTGTGTGTTTGTTTGCAAGGGGCTGTTGTGACAAAACAGCCGTCGGGAGGACATCCGAGCCCCGGGCCGCTGTGAGGCCCCCCGGTGTGTAGGTGGCTCCCGCCTGTGTCCCCTCTGCTGTCTCCATTCGGGGCCTGTCTCTGTGCCCAGAGTTCTCTGGGTGACAAGGACACGGGTGTGTTGACTCGCGGCCCAGCCAGAGACTTCATCTAACTCGATCGCCCGGGGAGACCCTGTGTCCACACGTGGTCACACACTGAGGTCCTGGGGTCAGAATGCCACCCTGTGAATTTTGGAGGCACACAGTCCATCCCAAAACGCCCAACCACGCGTCCTGGGGACAGTGGCAGGTGCCTGTGCTGGTGACCCCGTCGTCCCTCCCTGCGAGGCTGACTTGGGTGTTTCTGGTGGGAGGGTGGTGGCCGTCTGTGTGACCCGTCCTGCGTTTGAGCTGTTGTCTTTGCAGGCAGTGCAGCAGCCATTCGGTGACACACGGCTGCTCGTTATCTCTTGGGCACAGAGGCCGAGTGAGCCGTACGCCCCCGTGAATAGTGCAAACCAACCAACCGTGTGGACGGCCCCAAACTGCTCCCCAAGGGTTTGACGCTGACCTTCCCCACTGTCCTGGTTCCACACCCAGATGTGTTTCCTGGTCCTGCCATGTGTTTGCATGTGATCCCGTCAGCTGGCGCGCAGGGGCAGCTGGGGGCTGTGTGGAGGTCAGAGGTGAGGCTGTTTTGCCCGCAGGAGAGGGTGACCAGCCTTCCGGCCCGGGCAGCGCTGCCAGAGCAGGTGGACGTCAGCAGGTCCTGGCTACGCGGCCGACGCGCACACTGTGTGCAGGGACCTCCAGAATCCGGGACAGAGAACTTGTCACAGCAAAGCCACCCCATCCCGGCGCGCAGTGCCTGTGTGCACTTCTAATTCTGTCCCACCAGGAAAAGGAGCTTCAGCGAAAAGTGTGCTGTGCTGGTCTTTTCCCAAGGAATTTGCGTGCTGGGGCTCGCTTCCCTTGGGGGGCTTTCTCATCTGCAGTGTTCATGGACCCCCCTCAGTGCAGGGTGTCTGGCAGGTCCAAGAGCAGCGCTGATTTCTTGCTGCAACTAAGGAAGCTGTTTGTGAAGCTCACAGCAGTGTCGGGATTTTGTTGATTCAGAGTTCAGACTTCCTTTACAGTTTAACGGAATGACGCTTCTCTTCTTAAAGCTTGGAGATGTGCAGAAATCTGGTTCTAGGTCCAGGTCAGGCCACGAGCCTCCCAGGAGGGTGTCCTTCCTGGGTGGGGTGCAGATGAGACAGCAGCTTCCAGAGGCCGGCGGGCTGCAGGGCGGCGAGAGCGTTTAGAGGACATTGACCGGCATGTCTTCATTTCTAGATGGTAGTTTTCAGATGGTGGCTTAAAGGGCTTCACCTGAACCCCCAGGAAGCGAGGTGTGCAGGGGAGCATGTGTGTCACCTGGTCCTTCACAGGAGCGGTCGTCCTGGGCGGTGCCGTGGCTGCCCCCCCCCACCCCCCCACCCCACCCCCCCCCGGCCCCTGCACCATTTTTCTTTCGCAATAGACTCGTGGAAACTTCCAGCGTTTGACGCTTCACGATCTTCAGCTGTCTGCGCCCAGTGTCATCTCTGAATTCGCGGAGACACATGAGGAATATAGACTTAGAAACAGTGGGTTGAGAAAGGCAGGAGCTTTTGGTGGGAGCGTTTTCAGCGACACTCTTACAATTCCCGTGCGCTCCAGTGCAATTCCTGTACGTGAAGCTTGGCTTTGGATTTGTATCCTTACAGAGAAGTGGATTTTATAAGGGGAAAGATGGGCCTAACGAACAGTTTTTACTTAGGGACAATGGGTTCAGTGACCCAAGCAACGAGCTACAAGTCCATATCTGTGTATTTTAGGTTTTTGGCTATGAAATTGATGATTTTAGTAATATCCGTAACTTTTGTGCTATGCAGAAGTGTCAGCTTCCAAAATCTGAAAGAGCTCCTGCTGACCCCAACTGCATTACATAAATGATCTGAATATTTGAGTTTATCCTAATTTGGAGTAAGATTAAACACCTACTGGCCACGTGCCATTCCACGGGGGTCACCAGCACTCCGCTCTGCCAGGTGCCCTGGCTGGGGCCAGCTCCCCTGGGGTCTTTTCCCGACTATGGGAGGGCTGCCACCTGCACCTCACGAGAGGACACTCGCTCACAGTGAGCCTTACAACAGACAACAGTGCGGGGAGATGTAGGGGCCACTGTCACTGTCCGCACAGCCCGAGCACCGACAGGGCCTGGCTCAGAGGCGGGGACGCTTGCTCAGGCCCTCGTTACTGATGGGCAGCTGGCACTGAAGCTGGTGAGTACCTGGCCCCAGAGCTGCCCCTCACTGGCTCCCTGCCACCAGGAGACCCGTCTGATTTTCTGAGGCTGTGGGATGGCATCAGGCGATGCCTAGAACCTGACAAAAACACACGTCCTGTTACCAGGACGCGAAGCACACCTCTGGGGCAGGTGGGAACCCCACAGACACAGGTCTCCATGAAGCCCCGAGACTAGCCTGAGGCACAGCCCCTTCTAGAAGCGTCTGCAGGTAAAGCCAGTGTTCAGGGGTCAGGAATGGCTGTTGTCTGGGAATGGCTCATTCACAAAGCGACGTGTCCGCTTCTGCACGAGAACCTGCCCGTGGAGGGCTCGGCAGGTGTCGTCTTCTGGGCGTGTGTGGTGCCAGCTGCGCAGAGCTCGGAACAGCCTTTCAGACCCAACGGCTCGCTTCTGCTTGTGCAGTTTCTTTCCGGCTCCAGAGTTCACAGCTGACGCTCGAAAAGTGCTTTGCCGACCTGACTTCTAACTCGTGAGCTTAGCCTGAGATTTCCCAGACAGTGACAGGGCAGCAGAGGCTGGGCTGGGTGCTCTCCTGCAGCCTCAGGCGCGTCCCAAGATCAGTGTGCAGGGTGTGGGGCCCCCTCCTCTCGCTGATGTGATTCTGTGAACGTCTGTTACCAGGGAAAGAGGAAGTACTATTCCTGGACAGGACAGAAGAATTTGAATTTCTGTGGCTTTACACTCAGATTCTTAAATCGAACCATCGAGGCCTGAAGTGCTGGCTGATTTCCTAGAATAGTGCAAATGCTAGAGGAGTCGCAGCCATGGGACTGAGCAGCCCCTGGTCTGGCCCTGCTTGTGTCCACGCCGCGTGTGCTGGGGCTGTGACAGCACTACGGCCTCACGTCCCGGGCAGCCTCACGTGTCTCCAATCCTGAGATTTCCCAGACTGCTGAGAGTGCTGGCTGGGAGGGCACATCCAGGGACAATGTGTGTCAGTGACCGCAGACAAAGAGGCCATTTCTGCTCAGACCTTTTTCTCGGGACAGCGCGTGGAAAGTGCCCCCGGAGCGGCGCCTGCGGCAGACCTGGGCTGGGCCACCTCGGGAGCCAGACAGAGGGTCTGCCTGGGGGGTAAAAATTTAATCTGGAGACCGTGGTTGTCCACATTAAAACTAGACCTTCCGTGCAATTAATGGGACTTATTTCCAGTGTTCTTGGGTTCCTGAGCAAAAATGCTTTTATAGATCACGATGGGGTTTGCTTTTTTCAGTGTGTCCAAAGCGTTTTCTGGAGGCTGGGTGACACACAGCATTAAGTTGGTTGGTTTCCAATAAAGAAGCAACTTGTGTGAGATTTCCCATCCAGTACAGGCTGGTCTGTGCTTTGAGTGCCACCTACACGTGGGACAGACCTGTCCACGGTGGGGAAGGGCCAAGCGGCCGCGTGGCTGCGTCTGACTTAGTGCCACAGGGCTCAGGTCAGGGCGCGCAAACCCTGAGGCCACCTGCAGATGTGGCTGATGACAGCCAGGGACCCGCCAGCCTGGTGGAGCCACGGGCTCTGGGTTGTAGCGAGCAAGGGACTCTTGTGCCTGGGAAGCGGGGCCCGCAGGGGTTCAGAGGCAGCGCCCCGAGGGCAGCCGTCCCGGCCCTGGGCGTGGGCTCAGCGCCCCAGCCACGTAGTGTGAGGCTGAGGTGGACAGTCCGGCTGCTCCTGTGCGCAGGCTGCTTGTAGGTCTGAGTGGCTGTTCAGATCTCGTGACTCACCCAGGTGACCTGCGTTGGAAGGTCCTCAAGCCGTGTGCCTGGTGCCCGATTTCCTCTCGAGTCAGTGTCCATAGGTGACTGCGGCACCTGTGGGGCAGGCACCCTGTGCCAGGGGCCAGGCCCGGTCCCCTGAACCCGGAGCTCTGCAGAGCTGTTGGGGACGAGCACTGTGGCCTGCAAGCCTCATGCGTCCCTCCCCAGGGGCCTGCACGGGGCCGAGCAGCTCATTGCTGTGGGAGGCAGTGCACGGACAAATCTCACTTTACAGAGGGGGAAACAGCACACGGAAAGCGCTCCCCACCCATGAAAGGCCAAGAGCCGCACGGTCTCCAGGCCCCTGTCCTGGCCATGTGGGGTGTGGGGTGTGTTCCCCGCAGCTCAGGCCCTGAGACCTGGCCTCTCGCTCCACTGATGGCCTTGAGCTCCTGACCCACAGAAGGGCTTGTGGTGCCACCCTGCAGGTGTGCAGGGGCCAGAAGAGGAGGTGACACGAGCTAGCAAGTCAGCATTAGCACGAGTAGTGGGTCAGGCAGACGTGTGTGGAGTGTCACGGGGGCATGACGGGCACTCACTGGCCGTATTGGAGACACGTGGTGAGGTGGCGGCGCCCAGTGGGGCCCTGCCTGGGGGCACAGCATCTGTCGCCTGGGGACACGGGCTCCGCTCCGAACACCGGGTGTCGGACGCGCCCCGTCTGTCAGCCGTGCCCAGGGCCCTGAGGTGACCCGAGGGGAGTGCATCACACCCCGAACCACAGGGGTTTGCTCAAACTTCGCGTTTCAAAAAGAATGATCGCGTTTCCGTGACTGTCTGGAGCTAAGTGGACTCACCATGACCTGGGGCAGCGGTGACACCCAGCGTCACTGTACGGTGACGTCCCACCAGCGGGCGTATCTGCTTCACGGTTTGTTCGTGCCCGTCCTCCACTCAGCGGGTGAGTCTGAGTGGAGTCTTCGTATGAGTGACGGCTGGAAGGCACAGGCTGGACACTGGTCCCAAAGCCTCACCTGCGTGCGGACTGGTTAGCGCAGGCGTAGTGGAGAAACAGGGCGGCTGCCTGTGGGGTTCTCGCCCAGGCAGAACATCCCTCCCACCGATCCGTCCATCTGTCCGACGGGGACGGCCCCCTGAGCCTTGGCTGCTCTGTCTCAGCGTAAATACCGAGAGAATCAGCGCCCTCCTGGGGCTGGACAGTGTGGCCTGGAGGGACAGAGGACAGACGAGGAGGGACGGAGGGCAGGCTGTGAGCACCTCCTTTTCCGCGTGGGCGGGTTTCTGGAGAAGACGGCTTCCTGTCTCATGGAGCGCCCCGAGTTGCAGGGGTGTCCGAGGCGGCCGGACAGGCTTCTCCCGCCCGCGCAGCGGGAAGGCAGGGCTCCCCAGTGGGACGGCCGAGCTGGGTGGTCCTGAGCACACCCGCTCACAGCCCGAGAGCTGTGCTGGTCACCTTTTAACCTTTTCAGTTAGAAAAAAACAAAACAAGAAACAATTAGGAGGCCTCTGGCCGCAGAGCCTGAGAAAGTGAGAAAGGTTGGGTTCCATCGTCCTTCAGCGGAGATTGTCTTTGCTTTGGCGGATTTGAGTCCTGCCAGGTCCACAGTCTGTAGCTTCAGCTACTTGAGGAGTATTGGCGTCCTAAAAAGCCTTTACCGTTTTCTTCTAAGTGGTAGGTACACATGGGCTCTGACTTTTAGAAAACTCAGAATTGAAAGGGTTTCGCCCAAACCATTAGGAACTTACCCGAAACACTGATTCTGAGACTCCTGCACTCAGCGATGTGGGCGGTGGGTCCACAGCAAGATTGACCCTCGGATGATGAGC
This sequence comes from Rhinolophus hipposideros, assembly GCF_964194185.1. Classification (NCBI taxonomy): domain Eukaryota; kingdom Metazoa; phylum Chordata; class Mammalia; order Chiroptera; family Rhinolophidae; genus Rhinolophus; species Rhinolophus hipposideros. The sequence continues at coordinate 485,678 of NC_138063.1, read as the reverse complement.
GGACACGGCCTTTAGGGCCAGGCAGGTTTCTGAAGGGCCCTCACACACGTGGGCGAAGCGGTGGCTTTTGTTCAGTGCTGTCCCAGCGGGCGAGGGGCGACGGGGGCTGGAACTTGAACAAAGTTGTCAGCTGGGGTTCCACAAGGACGGCCTTCCACTGTCGAATTTTTTTAAAATGCAGATAAACGAAAAGACAAAGGGGTCGCTGACAGTCCTCCCACCGCCGTGCCGTGGTGGTCGGTAAGCACACGTCTCCTGTGGCCGTTTGCTCGGTGTTACAGAAAACTGTGCACACTGGGGGGTTGTAGACATAGCCCCGGGTCCTGTGGGTCCCCTGACGCTGGTGCCAAGTGGCTCACGGTCAGCTGGTCTCGCCCCCACCCCCCACCCGGCCAGTGAGCAGCATGTCCCAGACGTCACATTGGCTTGTACTGCCAGGACAGGGACTCGTTTTTAGAACTGGGACCCATCCGCTGTCGTAGGAGATGCTCATAAGCAATTTGGAATCACCCTTCTGGCGCGAGCGACCCGCCTGCCATGTGCCGTCTTCAGGCTCCGTCCCTCAGTCTCCGACTGGCTGCCACTTTTCCTGTCCTGCTTTCTCCCTCCCCAGCGTTCAGCTTCCCCAGCCCTGATGGCACAGACCTCCTCTGCGGTGTCACCTGGCGTGCTCCTCTGTCCCCAGTGTTCCTTGTGTTTTTCTCACATCAGTGCTGAATCTGGGGAAATTGCTGGGGTTGTGGCTTCGTGTTTTGGAAGTGGCGTGTGCGTGTCCCTCGGGAGGCAGACCTCTCTCTGAGGTCACTGATGAAAGAGTCTAAAAGTGGCTTTCAGGTTCAAATGGAGAGACTAGGGTTGAAGGTCAGTCCTGCGCCTGTTCTGCCCCCATTAGTGCTGGGATCTCATGGGCGGTGGGGTCACCGCCTGCCTGTGGGCCGAGAGGAGATGGGATGGCCCCGTGAGCCTGAAGCACCATTGTCCGCAGGGAACCACCGTCCAGAGCAGCGGGGCGTGGATTGTGCGGTGGGCCGTCTGGGTCTCCGTGCGGCTCCCTGTGGTCAGCGGTGCGTCCACAGGGATGAGGGGCGTCGCAGGGAATGGTGACGGTCTTCACGCACAGAGACCCTCGAGGCCGCACTTGGTCTGAGTCGAGGTGTCCATTCACACAGAGGGGACAGCTGTGATGACAGAGGGGACAGCTGTGATGACAGAGGGGACAGCTGTGATGACGGGCGCCTCACTGCGGACCTTCTGCGTGGCTGCAGGAAGGAAGCAGCTCTTTGTGAATCTTTTAAAAAGAGTCCCCGATTTTGGGTCACAGTGTGTAGGTGGCCTGAGGCTGTGAAATAAGCGTTTAAAAAATTCCTTCACACTTTTTCTGTGTGAAGGAAACAAAAGCTCAATGAAAAATGAAAGGCTTTCTCGTGGGAAACGGGCGGCCACAGTGGCTCCGACAGTGGGGTGACTCAGACTGGGAATGCGGGGGTGCTTGTTGCCCACGGGGAGCCGCGTCCACACAGCACAACCAGCTGGGACGGCACGACTCGCTTTCCGGGTGTTGTCACCCGAGGTGTCCCCCAGCGAGGACGACATGGTTAGGGAATCACCGGGAGCCCCACGCCGGAGCCACGCTGCTGTGTGACCACGCCGTCCGAGCTCCCGGTGGCTGGGGGCTGTGGGCGTGGCGCCATCTTCACCTAGTGCCACCTGTGCCCCGCTGCGCGGCAGTGACAGCAGTCACGTGATGGAAACAGCAGGCGCTCAGCAGTGAGGTATGGGAGATACGGGGCCACGTGTGATAGCAGCTTCCTGGCCTTTTCTAGGAGGTGATGATAATATTAATGGGTGACGTGACCTGGGTTCTTATATACCAGGCACGACGACAAGCATTTAAAAACTTTGTATTTTATAAGAATTCCGGATTCGCAGAAGGTTACAGAGAGATCCGTCCCTGTCAGCCAGAGTCCCCAACAGTGACACGTTCCGAGGTGGCCACTGCCAGCCCTGGGCCGCAGGAGGAGAGCGAGCGTGTCGAGGGCTCAGGGAGGCGCGTGTCTGGGCCCCACACGCCTGGTGCCGACACTGCCATGCGGTCTGTGGGCAGGGCTGCGTCCGAGGCTCTTCGGACTAAAGGCAGCTTTCGCCAGCGCTGCGCCCAAGACTGCTGGAGCACGTCTCCTGCGTGTGACTGTCTTGTGTTCTGTGAATTTACCCTTCACGTGACGTTCGCAAGGCCACGTCCCACGGTTTCTGGTGGCCCTCACAGGCCCAGGGAGCCGTTGGCACTGTTGGCCATAGTTGGATGTTAATTAATGACAGGGATCGTCCCTGCGTCTGTCCACAGCGGCCTGTGCAGGCCCCGGAGAAGCAGGTCTGTGTTGTGATGGGGGCTGGGGCCTGGGGGCCACACTGTGTTCGAAAAGTGCGCGTAAGACATCGGGACACGTAGAGGCCTGGAGAGTCTCAGAGGTGTCACCACAACCGGTGTGGACGTGTTTATATTTGTCATTAATACGTGATGGGTGGTTGTACTTCGTGTGATAGAGTCACGTGACAACGCAGCTCAGGCCTCCTTGGTGCGCGGAGCATGGCACGTGGTCCCCCCAGCAGCTGGGGGTGTCGGAGGTGTGTCCCAGCGTCAAACAGTGCCGCTCTTTGCTGTGCCTGTGACTGTGCCAAGGAAACAAGCACAAAGGAGCCCGGGTCTCATGCCTGGACGCTCACGTCTCTGGTATTCATAAAGCCATGAGGCCTGCAGCTGTGGTTGAACCGCTCTGAATATGCCAGAATGCTCAAAATGTGATCTTTAAATTCAAAACAGCCAGCACATCACATGTATTTTTTATTTTGTTAACACGTATCCCTTTTTATATAAAAAGACTGAACTCCACCCGCAGCGGCGGGGCTGGCCGGAGCTCGGGACGGGCAGGGCCGTCGTCAGCACTTTGCCCCAGTCGTAGGTCTTCCTTCTGAATCAGACAAATTCTCGTTTTTTGTGGAGCTGCCAAATCCATGCTGAAAATTTCCAACCAAAAACAATCATTTTAATTGTCTCTATTACAATGTTGTGCCGTGAGCCAGCCTGACTACAGTGTGTGGCTGAGACTAGCAGCGATTCAAGAGCAAATTATTTACACTGTTTGTTTTGTGACATTGAACGGCAAAGTGGTTTAGATGGTCCATCTGCCCTTAGCCCGGCTGTGAGGGGGGCACATTCCTTCCTCCTCCTCCTCCTTCTGTCTCTCTCTCCCCCCCTTTCGCCCTCTCCCGCCCTCCCACCCTCTCTCTAATTTCCTGGGAGTCAGAGGGACCTGACTTTTTGTTTCTTTTTCTGTTTATAGTAACAGGTAGCCTTGTAACTCAGGCCCACAGCTTAGGGAAGATGACGTGGTGTGAGTGGCACACTGGGTTCTCTCCATAGAGGGGCTGCCATGTGGGCCGCGGTGCCTGGGGCTCTCGATGGCACTGCCCGCACAGTGTCTGTCTGTCTGGGAGCCGGGTGGGGCGGGGGACCCACTGTAAAACTGTCATTATGGATCCGGACCCTGTGCACTCTGGCCGGCCACACAGCGTCCCCGGCCCCAGGCCCCCCTCACGCAGAGCAGGAAGCCCTGCGCTCAGTGGCCTCCCCTTCTCCTGGCAGAGGTGCCGGAAACGGAGTGGTGCTGCTGATAACCTCATCCAGGAAATGCCTCTGCCGGCCACAGCCCCTGAAACTGCCACGTGCACCATGGCGCCTCCCGACCAGGAAAGCTGTCACTGGGCTGCTCTGTAATGCCACTCAGAGGTGACACTGTGCTTGATGGAAGTTCCACCGCGCCCAGCCCCGTGACTTTGCATTTTCTCATTCCTGTGCTCACGCGTGCTTATCCCATGCTTACTGGTCAAATTGGGGATGGCTCAGGTTGTGCAGGTGAGAAACATGTGCTGGCCCCCAGCGTCTTGTTGAATGTAGGAGCCGACAGGCGCAGAGGGTGGGCTCAAGCTGTGTCATCTCCGTCACCCTCACGTCCTCTGCAGAGTCCGGTTTGCAAGTGGCAGTGGCATAGGGGACTTCCAGCAGCCCCCAGTAGACACACACAGCCCTAAGAGCAAAGTGGCCGAGGGCCAGCGTCCCCAGGGCTGTCCCCTGCCTGACTGCTGGGTGCTGCAGGCCGACGTTCGCCCTGTTTGCGGGGATTCACTGAGGGCATCTGGCCACATCTACACAGACTGGACACACATGGCTCCTCTCGTGCTGCACGAGTGGGATTTGCCAGGAGAAGGAGAGGCCCAGCGGTGTCGGCGCAGCCAGGCGGGGCCTTTCCCCCTCCATGGCCAGGATCCGACGCGTGTTGTGTGGGGAGTAGAAGGGCTTTGGCGTGAGCAGGTCTGGTTGCACGTGGCAAGTTGCCTCCCCCTTCAAAACCTCCATCTCCTCATCCGTGGAACGGGCTGTTCGCGCCCATGTCCAGTGCCTTGGGCTGTGAGGACGTGTGGCACAGCTCCCCTGCCCCCTCGCTGGCTCCCCACTCTTCCCTGTTGGCTGCGAGGGCTGTCCTGCTTGTCTGCATGAGTGACAGGCTGGGGTCACCAAGTCCCAGAGAGTGGTAGGAGGGAGCGCAGGGCCAGGCCTGCAGGGTCTCAATCCCAGGCGCACCCCTCTTGATTCTAGAAAGAGCTTTGATTCTAGAAAGAGTTCTGGAACCTGCCTGATGGGGGAGGTTGAATAAGTCACAGGGGCCTGTCGAGGAGGAAGGGAAACACGGTGAAGCCGTTGCAGCAAAGTGTGTCCGTCTTACTTAGGGACCGTGTGGTGAGTAGCGGATGGGCCCACCCCTCGCCGAGGTCACGCGGGCACTGGCTTCGCAGACACTTAACTTCCTTGTGTCGGGACAGAGTCCTTTTCAATGGGAAGGTGAACCGTCAGTCAGATGGTGAGGGACGCGGAGCCGCCCCTCCCCCACAGTGACACGCGGCACTCTGACCTCTGCTGTTCCCTTGCAGCCCATCCCTGCCTGCCCTCGACTGGCAGCTGCCGTCACACTCGGGGCCCTACGAGCTGAGGATCGAGGTGCAGCCGAAATCCCACCACAGAGCTCACTACGAGACGGAGGGGAGCCGGGGGGCCGTGAAGGCGTCAGCAGGAGGACACCCCAGCGTGCAGGTACCGCGCTCTGCTCCCACACCAGGCACGCGCACCCAGTGCCTCTGTGGTGACACCTAACACTCTCCTGTGTCTCCCTTTTTAAACCTACTGTGATGTCCTGAGCAGGCGGGTGGCTTGTTTTCACAGGTAGGTCCTGGTCTCCTGAGGACACATCGTGGCCAGTGTGGGACCCACACAGGCCCCACTGCTGCGCTCAGAGACGCTCCCACTCCCACACACTCGGGCTCAGTGGCAGTGGCAGTCCTTGGGCCCCATGTGGAAGTGGGAGCTTCTCTTCAGTGCGGTTCTGCTCTGGGGCACAGGTGGTGGGCACCCAGGAGCCTGGCTGTGGTTGGGGACTGATGGCTCATGTCCCCATGGCCATGGCTTACAGTTTGTAGGGGGTGGGTCACTCAGTGACGTCAGCCAACAGCCTCATTGTTCTCCGTCTAGATGGATGCTGTCCATCCCCATGGTTTCCTGAGTGGGCATATTTTGGTCAGAAAAGATAGGAAAGACAGAAACTATAAATCAGGGAGAGACATCTTGGCCAAGAAATCACCTGGGCCACTGCAAGGACGCGACTCACTTCCTGGATGGCAGCGGGTGGGCAGGGTGGGCTGGGTGTCTTCTGTGCTACGTGGGAGACTTGACCCTGGGTGCTATTTGATTTTCAAGGTCCTAGAATGCAAAATTTAAAACAAAATAAGAACAGTAATACCTCAGTTTTTGAAAGTCTTCGTAGACGAACATTTCGATTTACGAACGCCATAAACCTGGAAGTAAATGCTTCGGTTTTCGAACACGTCTCAGAAGTCGAACGTGTCACATGGTTTCTGCTGAGTGCAAGATCCTGAGGCCTAGCTGTCGGCTGTTTTCAAACTTTTCAGAACTCGAACAGTCTTCCGGAACGGATTACGTTAGAAAACCGAGGTACCACTGTATAACCTTGAAATAAGCATTTTTATTTCAAAGACCTTTTCTGTAACCAATCTGCAGAAAGATTTCTCAGAACCGCGGGGAGAGCTTGTCGCATCGTTTCCTTTCCAGAAGTTGCAGTGAGAAAGTTGGAGGCTACCGACAGCCTTGCCTCCCGTTTCAGTGCAGCCGCAGATATCACGTCCATGCCGGTGGACGCCGGCCTGCTCGTGTGGTCACCACCACTCAGCGACAGACAGACGATGGGCACGCGAGTGTCCAGTTCCGTGGTCAGGGCCACATAAAGAACTGAAACCAAGGGGTGGCCAGGCGCTGCGGGCCTGGGCTACGGGGTGTCCTGGGGGAAGCCTCCCACCAGCCTCACCTCACGGGCAGAGCCCAGCGGCGTGGGGGTCACAGCCGTCTCTGCCCCGCTGTGGCTCAGGACCACCCCCAGCCCTGCCAGCTCCCAAGTGAGGTCAGCAGGGAGAGCCCTCACTCTGTCTCTTTCTGTGGCTGTTTGCCCTTTAACCGTTCATTTCCTGGCACTGTTTCCAGACTCTGCAGATGGCTAACCTCCAACCGTATCTGCTAACACAGCCCTCAGAGGGGTCCTTGGCCCAAAACAAATTCCGTGGACACAGAGGCTGCCTTTGGTTTGCGCATTTTCAGTGGATGGTTTTAAAGATCTCATCTTTCGTCTTGAGGGCCTCACGTGCTTTAAGGCCATGGTTGTAAAGGGTGGCCCCGCACCTGCCTCACCAGCCTCACTGGGAATACGTGAGCTGCAGACTGTCTGGCCCATCCCAGACCACTGAGTGAGGCCCCAGCTCGGGGCGGGCGGGGGCCCTGCCGGCCCCTCCACATGGAGGACTGCCGTGAGGTGTCAGGCCGTGGGCGGCGGTGCTCTGGCTCCCAGTGGGAGGCTGACACGCAGTGTGGCCATGCCAGGAGTCCCTCTGCTAGTGGCGCCTGGGTGCCCGCCCCACCTCACAACACTGTGGGGTGAAACATGGTTTACTCGGCTTCAGACTTAGAGCATTCGTCGGCTGGTGGCCAGGCGGTGTCTCTGTCATCAGGATAGGGACAGGTGTGGTCCACCTTCCCACACTCGTCACCCTTCTCCACCCAGGATGTGAACTCCCACATGGGCTGTTTGGCGGGTGTCAGTGTTTCCTTAGGTCACTTGGTACCTAATCAGCTGGAAGTCTCCCCAAGGAGACCTTGTGACCGTCACACACACTCCAGCCTTGCCCTGGAGCTCCACGCCGTGAGCACTGACAAAGAACGTTTCTCCCCAGTCTATGCCCACCACAGACGGGGCGCCCCGACCCTGCTGTCTGGGGAAAGATGCCCACTGGGAGGGGTGCTCAGCGGTAGCTTTATTTCTTTCAATTTAGATAAATAAAAAGCTTGCGAGGGAAAGCGGGCACGGAGACAAGTGGCTGTCTGCCAACGCAACAATCAGCGCAGTGGGAAGGTGCTGGGGGGGCAGCGGCCGGCCAGACTCCGGGGCGTTGCTGGGGCCAGTTAATACCTGCTTAGTTAGCGGCTTGACTCTGTGCAGAGGCCGGCTGACATTTTAAGTTGCCGCCTTCCCAGGTGGAGAAAGGTCAGCTAATGCCTGCGTTTAGCCAAGCTCCATAACTACAGGCATTTAACTCCCTTTCTTGCTACGGTTTCCACGGAACAAAAGTGCGTGGTTGCTGAATGGGAGACATATTACAGCAGCGAGGAAATAAAGGAGAAATGAAAAGAAAGCAGCATAGAAATAATGGCCAAGGGCCCCCGTTGCTTGTACATTACACCGGTCAGGGGCCCTGGTCCTGGAGGACGGAGTTTGTCCTTGAAATACAAAGTGCAGGGCTGGTGGTGGCTGTACCTCCGCACGTGTGACTGAGAATTGTCCCCGGTGGAGGGTGATTGGAAGGTGGGGGGAGAGTTGTGGGCGTCAGCGTGGCTGCTCCCAGCTCGGCTGTGGCCCCCGGGGAGGCACTGTCCCCTGCATGCAGAGTGGCACTCGCTGCCGTGCCCCCAAGCCTGCACCGCGCTGTGTCCATTCTACCGGCCAAGTGTCCTGGGCACTCGGTGGTGTTCCCCAGTGTAGACAATGCTTAGAACACTGAGATCTTTTGGAGGAAGTAGGGAACTTAGAACAGTATTTAAAAATACCTTAAAACGGTATCCTCAGAAATTACTTCAAATTAAATGATGGCAAAATGGAAAAGGCTAGTTATGAGTTTAAACAGAATGAACACCTGCCCTCCCCTCCCCCCCGCTGCCCTCTTACAACTGAAACCAAAAAGGAAAAGTGCCCTAAACACAAAATGTCAGGCTGCCTCTATTGAAAGTCTTCATTTGTGAGAAATTAGTAATTTAGGGTTTTCTCATCCATCTGTGGCAAAGTGACCTTATGTCTATGCAAGTGTGAGGTAAGCAGTTAAAAAGAGGGGATTTGGGGGGTTGTTTTCCCTTTTGGTTGGAGGACCACAAATTGGATACAAATAGAATTTGCACATAATTATAAAACAAATGAAAATAGAAAGCTCGCTTCGTCGCCGTGGAAGCTTGGTGACCACAAAGTCTTACTCTGCGGTGAGTTATTTTAGGACAGCCGCTGACGCCAGCGGCCTGATGTCTGTACCCTCACCTTCCTCTTCACCAAAGGCTGTGGCCACAGTGCCTCAGGCAGGACACAGACTGACCGGCAGCACCGTCCCGAACCGCCTCTCCCGTGGAGTGTTGAAGAGTCGCCGTGTTGGCGGAACCAAGGCACTTCCGCTGGATGGAAACGTGCTGTCCTCACATACATCCAGCTCGTCAGACTTCGTCTCTGTTTCCAAAAGTTTGTCCAAGAAGCCAGAGCCCTTGATCTCCTGCAGACAGGAAATGCCCATAGTGCCTGGCGTGGGGACATGGCCATTCCCCCAGCACCAATGACTCAGGAGCTGCCTAGCAGCCACAAGCTCTGCATCTGAAGATGCTGATGAGCTGAAACGTGTCACTTTTTAACAGGAATAGACAAACATTTGAGATTAGGGGACACTTCAGCATCACGTGGTCTTCCCCATTTTTATTTGGGGACATGTGCATGTGGCATTGCCCGGCTATATCTCGGAAGGTTTAGGAAGCCTCCTGCCGCTTAGGGTCCTTCCTGGATTCGATGGCCCTGGGGGGGGTGTCTGGCAGGTTCTGTCTGGGACCCCCTCCGTACCCTCGCTCTACTCCCCTGCTTGGCTGAGGTTGGGTAGCATGACGAGCATCCTGAGCAAGCGCCTGCTCCACCGGGCAGCTGAGTGGCTCAGCCCCGGTCTGCCCAGAGCCCCGCCGCTGGCCTCCGCCGTCTTGTTATGTGAGATGAGTCCGGCAGAGAACGCTACCGGCCTGGACTTCTCCCCTGTCGATGAATGACGCGGGCACGCACACACGGTGGCATCTGCCGTGGGCACCCCCAGTTCTCAGGGTGTCTGTCCACATCTGTGGCCACTGCTGCAGAGGCAAGAGAGGCCCAGGAATGTCACCTCCAAAGAAGATACAGCATCCTTTCTGTGCCCGTCGGTGCCCGTGACAGTGCTGCCAGTGGTGCTGGCAGAGCAGAGGGGACAGAAAGGACAGCAGCTGGTATTTTACGTCGTGGTTCTGTTTCTCCTGAGCCCTGAGTTCACTCAACCATCTTGGAAGACGGCAGCACCGAGCCCTCCTGGACGTGCTCAAGGTCGAGGGTCTCCAGGCTCAGGCAACTTCTCTACCCCTGACGGCAAGTTCATGAACCAGTGACAGGCCAGCACCTCGGTGTGGGTTGGGCTGGGCATTCTGGGAGCCTGGGGGCTGCTCGCTGTCACCCAGTGTGGGACAGCAGGCTGGTACTGAGGTCCTGGCAGTGGCTCAGGGGAGGGACGGCTTCTGCCCCCTTCCCTGCGACAGGAATACAGAGGGGCCACCAGCCCGCGTGGAAGATGCCTTTCCAGGGAGATGCGTGAGGGCTGGTCCTCTTCTGACATTTTTACTGATAAACTAGAGAATTCTGTCTCTGAGCAGCCACCACCTTCTTCAGACAATAGTACGGAGGCTCCAGGAGGCTGAGGGGTGCCTACGTCCCCACTGCTCATCTTGGTCTCCTGTTCTCCGGGCGCCCCTCTCCCATCATCCTCGTGGCCTCTGTCCAAGGCCACGCTCATCCCTCTTCTCTGCTGTCGGCATGCGTGCCCATCCCCACAGCCGTGCCCACGTGAGCGTGTGGTGGGTGAGAGTCCAGAGGCCCGTCTGCAGTGTCCTGTGTCCCCACTCCCAAGGGGGCGTGAGGAGCCACCTGGGGACGTTTGAGTCTCTGATCCAGGGGTCAAAGGCTTAAGCTCTGTTTACTAAGGCATGAAAATAAGTTTCTCGATAGTATCTAGCCCATCACACAGGAGGCCGCCGGGTTTGTGTGAATAATTAATAGGTCCCTGAAACATGAAACACAGCAATGACTTTGTCAATTCCTAAACAGCATTTTAGGTTTGTAACTTGTTTTCTGGTCAGTTATGGTTGACCAGTGGAACCCCTGTCTGGCCGATGAAGGAGCTGAGTCCGGAGCTGAGGGCCAGGTGACGCTGGCCCAGGACTCGGGGACCACCCTGGCCCAGGCAGTGGGGACGGGGGAAGTTTCGGCTTCAGGCTCAGGCAGGGCAGGCAGGGCAGCCTGTGACCCACTGGTTCCAAGGGACTCTCTTTAATTAGAGTGCTTGGCTTGAAGGCTTAACTTTGCCACCCCTAGACCATGACAAATATTTTTCTATCATTCAAGACATTTGAGAGCTGAAACCATGAAATGAACACACAGGAAACAACTTGTTTTTTTCAGGTGGTTAAAACTGACATTCCAAGTCAAGCGGTTACAGCTCTCATTTTATGTAGGGCCTTCCCGAGGGCATGGAGGGGCTGGCACCGTCCTCGGTTTTGCGAGCAGCAGGCTCTGGGAGGAGTTTGAATACTGTGGATAAATAGCGGCTCCCCATTATCCAGTGCCCCCATTATCTGGTGCCCCCGTTATCCAGTGTCCCCCATTATCTGGTGCCCCCCGTTATCCAGTGTCCCCCATTATCCGGTGTCCCCCGTTATCCGGTGTCCACAGCATATTTTATGTTATATGAAGCTTTGTTCCGCTTTTTCTTGTTTCATTTCCCATTGTTATCTCCTTCCTACACTCGGGACAGGATTATTAACCTGGAAAGCCCGGGTTTTCACAAAAGCCAGAGAAAAAGATGTCACTGAAACAAATCGTATTTGGTGCCAACCCTTAGGCCCGAGTAGGAGCCGAGCATCCAGGAACCACAGAGCAGCAGCTGTGCCCAGGGCCCCACACACAGAGCCACACGCCACCAGTGAGATGTAAAATGCAGGTCTGACCCCACCGCTGCGCACGGCCGACCTGCACCAGGCTCAGATTAATTTTTCATGGCGGCCTCGGCAGCAGACGCCTGCCCTCTGCTGTTTCGCGGGGTCCAGGCAGTCCCTGGCCTCCCGCATTCGTGAGCTGTGCAGGTGTCATCAGTATACCTTTCCCGGTGTCCCACCGACATAGGTGGCACCCACAAAAGTGCGCTTGCTTGGAGCCCTGAAATGTGTCGTCAGCTTTTCTGAGGAGCGAGGATTTGCTCGTCGTCCTCCGCCCTCCAGCAAAGCCCCGGAGGCTGTGGGTGTGAGCAGGAGCCTCTCCACTGCACGTTGTGGGCGGGGCAGTGGTGCTGGCCTGTAACGGCCACGATTGCACCCGTAAGGAGTCAGGGCGACCAGCGCTGGGCAGCAACCATTACCCAGGTGCTCCTGGTTTTCTGCCTTTGTCTGTGGGGTGTTTTAAGACTGTTCTGCGTTTGAGAGAGAAGGCTCTGGATGGGTGGGACGTGACCTCCTGAATTGCTGTTGCATAACTGTCTCCTGAACGGCCCTGCCCAGGCCCAGCTGTGGGCTGGGCGCCTGGAGCGCCCATGGCCGCTCCCTCCCGGTCGGGTGGGCGCGGTGTCCCTGTCCCATGGGGCTGCTGCCGGACAACACTGGTCTCTTGTCTGTGGCCGGGGCACTTGGCTCTGTGTCAGCAGATGGCCTGCTCGGCCCTGCATGGGCCCAGCTGTGCCGAGGCGGGGTACACAGTCACCCCTTGACCGATTATGTGGTGGCCGTCCCTTCAGCAGCACTTGTGCCAGGGAGGGGGGCAGGCTACGGCCTGTCCTGTGGGCGTCTGGGCATCTGGCCGGCATTGCCCACGTGCCAATGCCGAGAACCTTTGTGAGGTCCCCAGGGCCAGGCCCTGCCCTCGGCTGTCCTTTGGGTGACGAATGGCAAACACCAAGGGCCGGGCATGGCTTCCAGAGGGTTTAGCTTTGTCCATCCCCTGTAGACACTCAGGGAGTGGCCCACTAGCCCCTCGACATGCAGTAGGTAATTTACAGTTATTAATAAATTGGCCCAGTCCCACCCTACCAGGACCCTGGCCGTCTGAGGGGATCAGGAGCACAGCGGGGCTGACCTCCAACCCTGGTGGAGGGGACGCAGGTGGAGGTGACTGACACCCACCAACTCTTCCAGGGTGCCTTGGGCCACCTTCCTCCAAATGAGGGGACCATGTGAGCGGGGCCATGGGTACCGTGAGCTCCAGCCTCCTGTGCTGCCCCCTCAGGGCAGCGGCCTCGGCCCTTAAACAGACACGCAGTCTGCTGGATGCCTGCAATACGCCTGCGGTTTGTAGGGCACGAGGATTTCCTTTCTTAGGTTATGTGCAAACCAACTCAAAATGGCTAGCTGTAAAGGAACGGGTTCTTTGTTCGTACGTCATTGCCTTCCCCTTTGTGTGAATGTGAGCGCATGTGTGCATATGAGCCTGTATGAATGCATTTCAGCATGTGAGCACATGTGCACGTGTATGTGAGCATGTGAGCACATGTGGGCACATGTGAGTATATGTGTGTGCACGTCTGTGCGTGCATGAATGCATTTGAGCACGTTTGGGCCCTAGTGTGCATGTGTGAGTGTGCATGTGGGCACGTGTGTACATGTGAGCGTGAGTATGTGTATGTGCATGTGTGAGCGTGTGCATGCACGTGTGGGCACATGTGAGTGCTGCTTGAATTTCAGCATTGAATACATTTGGCCTCAGTCACTCCACTCACCTGTCATCTTGCCGTGTAAGTGCTGAGGTAAGCACAGGAGCTAAAAACAAATTTAAGTGTAGAAAACTCGTAGTTCTTATACCTTGAAATGGAATAATGCATTTTGTTTAGCAAAGCGAGGTCACTGTTATGACAGGTATTTTTATAAGTATTATTTTGACAGATACTGTAATGTCCCAGAGGCAGGAAACCAGGCAGTGGAACGTGTGAAGTATTTAAATTACTTTTCTTAAAATGAACTTCATGTTTTAAATAATAGATGTTTACCTCCCAGGTTAAACTTTAAATATTCCCATTTTCACTGAAATGGTGTGTTTTTAAAAGCATAAAGTTATACCCACAATCCGTTGCATTCTGCTTACCACCAGATAAGTACCACAGCATGAATCCTGGGGGAATTTTAAATTGACGTTTTCAAGTTGTCTGTCCGCAGCCCGGCCGTGTGTGGGGCCGATGGGGCTGCCTCCTGACAGCGTGAGACATGCCGCAGCCCACATGGGATGAAGACTCATTCATGTATTCTCACATTAAATTTCACAAAAGGGAACACTGAGTGGCAAAATTTGCCTCTTAATCTCTGATTTCATTTTTTACATTTCCCATTATAGAAATGTGGGTTTGAGTGCAGCCTGAAGTAAGGTCTCTTAGTAAAGTTCATTAAATTGGCAGAAGACAGGAATCTTGTTCCCCAGCAAGGGAAGGAGAGGCTGATGGACAGGTGGGTCTGGGTCCGCGTCCTCACTGAACCCTGTTGGTGTGGAGACGCTCGGTATTCATGAGGGAGAAACGTGTTCAGTGCAGACAGCTCAGGCGTGTCCTCCTGCAGATTACGCGCCAGCCAGAGCCCCCCAGAGGGCCAGGTGCTGGCCGCTGGAAACCCAGGAAGTCATTCGTCTCAGGCTGGTCTTTGCCGCATCGTTTCTTGCATCCATAATGGTGACATTGTAGACGGTGTTGGCTGGGACCGATATTGAAAGATGCTGCTATTTCCATGGGTCCCGCCGGCCGCGCAGCTGTGTGGGCCCTTCTGCTGGCACGAGAGCCTGGCGGGCAGGCACTGGGCATGCGGACTGCGTGTGGACCTCTCGTGACAACGTCTGTGTGGGATTCTTTCCTGAGGACTCAAGGTTTACAAGTGACTTGATCTCTTAATTAAATGAAGTCGAAACAGTGAATGAGCTTTTGCCAACACCGTCTGGTGGACACTTGGCTGCTGTTTGAAGCTGCGTGTTGTCAGACCGCAGGCACTAGCTTCTCTGTGTGCGCGCCCCCATCTTTTCACTGTAAACATGACATTGTAAGTGTTTATGTTGAGGAGAAGACGTTACTGTTCCGACAGCTGTCTCCCACTGCTCCAGATGGAGCTGGACGAGGAGGGAACAAACTTCTGAGCAAAATGCTCGTCTGCCGCCCTCGGCTGTCCTGCTCCTGGGATGAGCTGGTGGTCGCCCTCAGGTGCCGACTCCGCCACCGGCTGGTCCAGGCCTCCTACCCCACACGGGGGGTTGCACGCACTGCCCCTCACATGGACATGGGAGCCCCCAGGAAACCCTTTAGCTCACGCCTCCCACCCACAGTTCCCGGAACAGCCCTTCTCAGCTTTTCAAGGCAGCAAACGTGTAGCCTTTACTGGCTTGCCTCTGAGTGGTGCAGGGCACAATTTTCCCTCTGGGTGGCCGGTAGTGATTGAGGGAGGACACAGGCTGGTGCCTGTTTGAAGTGAGTGCTCGCTAGGCCTGCTGGGCCTTTTATCTTCTAATGTGTGAGCTGTGGGGTCCAGAGAGTTAATGCAAATCAGGTATTTTCGCCTCCTTATAATGAGGGACCCGCTGCATCCAACCCGGCCCCAGGCCACATCTGCACCCGGGACAGTGTGAGGGGCCAGCCGGCAGGAAGACCCACGTCTTCCTGTGGAGATCAGCTGCAACTGACGGCTGTGTCCCAGCGTCTGCTTCCCGTTTCTGAGGTTCATTTTTCTCAAATTGGCATGTTAAAATGAAAGTTAAAATCTGTACATGCTAATTGGAATCGTGCTTGAAGGCTGCCTGTTCGGTGGCTGCAGAGACTTGGGCTCGGCCGGTGCCGTAAGCTTCCTTCTACATCATTTCCTACTGGAGAATTCATGGCTGGAGTCTCGTTTCTCTCCAGCACACTCAGTTAACAGACGAGCAGTGGCATTCCCAGCGGTCTCCTGGAGTCTGACCATCAGCCCCTGCTTTGTGTTCCTAAAACCAGCCTGCACCCGGTGCCACCTCCCCTGCTGGCTGTGTGTTGTGTTCCATTCCAGCTCCCTCCATCCCCACCAGCACTGCTGTGAGGGTCTTTGTGACCTGGCCCCAGTGGGGACTGACCCCCTCACGGGCACTCACCAAGCTATGGACCATGGGACGTTCAGTGTCATGACTTTGTCAGTGGATGGACCCATGAGGTCTCCACTGCAGGGCGGATTCTTCCCACAGCTTCTGCTCATCGCCCCTTCACTCTGTTTTCTGAGAGCCCTGCATGGTTCTGGGGCCCAGACCCACCTCAGAGCCCCGAGTGGTGTCAGGGAAGTGACTGGCTGACCGTGGGGCTCCTTGCTGCCCACCGGCCCCCAGCCTGGCCAGGCTCTCCTGGCTTCACTGTGTATTTGAAATGCTAGATAAGCATTCTTACACAACTACCACTCAACTGCAAGAGGAAGTTTGGCTCCTCAGATGGTCTTGTGTCAAAGCTGTTAAAATTAGTCCAGCAAGAAAAGAGTGCCCGTCTGAATGGAGGGGCGGCCAGGCTGCACTTCCTGAGCCTCCGAGCGCCACCGAGCCTTTCCAGGATGGCTGTGGGACCGCCCCAAGCTCCAAGGGGCCGTTCCTCAGCAGGTGGGACGGGGGCCTGTGTGCTCTTGAGGATTAACGGCTCCTGTTCCTGGTGGCGTTTGCCTCCTACACACGGCATCTTCGCCGTGATCCAGACGGCCGTGTTACAGGGAAACCACACTGCGGTTAAGAGGGACTTGTCTCTGGTGAGGTCCCGGTGCGTGATGCGGAGACGGGGGTCCAGACGGAGCTGGGGCCCTTTCCACCTCCTGACTCTACTTACGTGTCTGAGGGTGTCCCGTCTGTGGTGCACACGGGGCCGCAGTGTGTCCTGGAATGCAGGGGCGTGGCCATGGCCCCCCGGGGAGGCAGCTGCCACGTCCCGTGTCACAAGTTCTGCAAGGTGCGTGGCTGACACACAGTGTCTTTTCACCCACATGGGCTTGGCTGCCCAGTGCACATGCCAGTGCTGTGTGACACAGACCTAACACCTGGAGCGTCCCCCAACGGGTGTGGGGCACGTGCCAGTGTGTACCGGGCAGCACTGAGCTGCCACCAGCCTCTGAAGAGGGCAGCCCGAGCCAGGCAGAAAAGGCCAGTTTCATTCATGTCTGTTTGTGGATGAAGGTTGCTCTGCATCCGAGAAGCTGATCCTGTCCTGTGGGGCACACGCCTGAATCTACCTGGGGAAGGGGTTTCGGCAGACGGCTTTGTCTTGGCGTTGCCCGACCTTTCCGATGGGGTTGCCCAGCCACACATGGTCGTCGCAGCAGTCCCTTGCCCAGGCATGCAGAGTGTCTTCACACGCTGTGACACACGTGTGGGAGGGCCGGGGCTGAAGAACAGGCAGCCTCCAGCTGTGCCAGGACGGTCCATGCCTCCCCTTCCCAGCTGCTTGTCCTGCGGAAAAGAGCACAGCCTTGCATGTTGTCACTGTCATGGTCCTGGATGCCGGTCCCAGCGGAGGGCATGGCAAGTACATGTATGTGCATGTACATGTGTGTGCATGTACGCATGTGCGTCTGTGCTCCTGCACACACATGCACATGTATGCCGGTGGGCACACGTATGCATGTGTGTGTTGTGTGTGTGCACATGTAGGCAGCCCGAGTTCAAAGCCAACACCTACCCAAGTGCCCCAGGACGCTGGGATAATGAGGCCTTTTGTAGGTTCGTTTGATTGTATTACAGAGAAACAGAGGGGCCGGGAGGGGACTAACACTTAGCACCTGTCACAGGCGTTCCTTTTGAATTAGCCTCTGCTTGTAAAAGTTTAATTGATTCCCAGCGGGCTGTGCGCAGGCGCTCAGGGCGTTTTGTTCTCCCGCCAGCTCCATGGCTACTTGGAGAACGAGCCGCTCACGCTGCAGCTGTTCATTGGGACGGCAGACGACCGCCTGCTGCGGCCACACGCCTTCTACCAGGTCCATCGCATCACGGGCAAGACCGTGTCCACCACCAGCCACGAGGCCATCCTCTCCAACACCAAGGTCCTGGAAATTCCGCTGCTGCCGGAGAATAACATGCGCGCAATGTAAGCCACTGCCCAGCCTCGTGGCCTCAGGGCGGCCGGGGCCCTCGGCTGTGCGTTCTCCGCAGGCCTAGGCGCCCCTACAGCCCCACAGCTCAGTGGCCCAGCGTGCAAATAAACTTTCCAAATGTTTGTGACAACACGTTTTTTCTTCCTGGGGTTTTAGCCGCTGTGCACATTGCCACTTAAAGCAGTGGCACAGCTGTCAGCACCTTCCCTGTGCCTGCATCCTAAACGTGACAGCATTTATTTCTGGATACAGTGGTGCAAATTAGAGGGACGGTTAAAATGCAGACACTGAACCAGTAAAGAGAACAGCGTGTCTCTCTGCACGGCGTTCTCACGGGCCTCTGACAGTGCAGAACGAGGGCCTGTTGTGCAGGGTCGGCTCTGACTCATTAGCTTGGAGGTGAACTCCTTAATCAGCTGAGTCTTAATCTTCTCATGTCCAAATGGGGCCTGCACCCACCTCTTTACTGAATCCTGCTAATGAGTGAATGTCGTGTGCCACGCACGTCACTCCCAAGCTGTGGAGGCTGCAGAGAAGGAGAGCAAGGTGGTCCCACGGGATTAACATTGTGCTGGGGCCCTGGGGGCTGGGAGACAATGTAGGGGTGTGTGTCAGGGTGCTCAGGGACCACGGGAGCTCAGGATGGTGTCTCTGGGGAGCTGTGCAGGTGGCGAGCTGAGTGTGCGGGGGGGCCATCCCTGAGGAGGTGGAGGGAGGCCACCGGTGTGAAGCTCCTGGGGCAGCAGAGAGTTTGGGGTGTCCAGACTTAGGGAGAAACGGTGGGAGATGGGGTAAGTGGGATCTTGATAAGTTTTGTGACTGTTAAACCCTCTTAAGTTGAAAACAAAGGCAAAGCTTTCTCTCCATGTTGGTGTTCCATGGATTTGGGGGAATCTGTGCACGTCAGAATCCTTTCTCAGTCCTTGGGTTAGCTTCAGGAGCTGTAATCACAATTTTCCAAGGACTGGGACAGTCAGGTGTTGGGGAGAACGCATGGGTTTTGTCAGCAGGAGCAGCTGCGGTTTCAGTGACCGCTGCATTTACGCCAACAAAACACACTTGAGTCTGAGAGCAGCCAGGTAGCAGCAGGGGCCCAGCAAGCATTGGGGTGGGGCGGCACAGCAGATCACAGCGGCTTCCTGAGAGGACAGTGTCGGTCTCCACCCGACAACTTCCACATGGGCTGTTTTGCTGGAGTCTAGTGGCGAACGAAATAAGTGAAGTTAGATAAAATCACATAAGCTGTAGAAAAGCTGGGATCTCAAGCTGAGTGGTGGGGCTGCTGCCAGAACCTTAAATAAATGGGGGGCCAGGGCACTGCACCGGGTGGCGGGGAGCGGGGAGCAGCGGGGCCTGGCTCTGGGCTTCCTGCTCCAGTGCCCGCGCCTTGCAGAGGCCACCCTGGCGCCTGCTGGCGTCTGGGTGGAGGACGAGGGACACAGGCACGGGCGGGTGGTCTGGCGGCTGCCCCCGCCCCCACCTCACACTCCCGTGCAGACGGTGGTGGGGCCGCCCTGGGTGCACGCCCCCAGTGGGTGTGCGGGGCCGCGCCGGGGACTGACGTGTGGGCCTTGTTTTGGGCAGCATTGACTGCGCCGGGATCCTGAAGCTGCGCAATTCGGACATAGAGCTGCGGAAGGGGGAGACGGACATCGGCAGGAAGAACACGCGCGTGCGGCTGGTCTTCCGGGTGCACGTTCCGCAGCCCGGTGGCCGCACGCTGTCGCTGCAGGTCGCCTCCAATCCCATCGAGTGCTGTAAGTGGCCTCCGGTGACGCCAGCCAGCGTGTGCCGGGCACTTCCCTTCCTTTTCGTTTGTGTCGCGTGTGAGCTGTGCTTCCCTATGAAACACTCACATTTGCCTTGGAACGCAGCCGCTCCTTCCGCAGGACGGCCCCACTTTCAGTGGCTGCGAGGAACTCAGGTTCAGTTAGCTGCCTCGGCGCAGGGCCTGGCCCTGAGTCCCAGCACCTGGGGTGGGGTAATGACAAGGACAGAGTTTGTCCCAGAACACAGATCTTCACGCGGATCACATCTGCGCCAATCCCCTCCCATTTCAGAAAACTTGGGAAGGTGGCGATTGGCCTCACGGCCCCCAGGGTGGGACAAGCCTGCTTGTCAGCCATGTGGACCTCCTTCCCCTGGCTGCAGCAGGGCCTTGATGGCCACAGTGGGGGGGTCCACTCCCTCTTGCGATGACTTTGCTAATTTTTGGTACCAAACTGGGTCACTGACGAAGCTCTGTGTGGAGCATTGTGCGGGATCCCAGGGAGGGTCTCTCGAGGAAGCATGGCCGGCTTGGCCGTACCCACTGGCCCCCTCAGAAGAGCCCCTTATCCACTGCATGCCTTCCCAGCAGTTCCTCCTCCGCCCCTCCCCTCTGAATGAGCCCCAGGTGTGGGGGCTGTTTCAGGAACCTCACCTGCCCACTTGTCTCAGTGGAAGCTGCTCTGTTTGGTTCCTTTGCTTCTTACCTGAATGGAGGTTGACCAGTGATGGGGGCTCCTCATCCTCTCTGCCCTCCTGCCTTCTGGGTCAGTGCACCCTCTCCCAGCGTTGGGTGACGTGTGTGCACTTGGTCCACCGGAGGAGCCCTCTTGGGAGCGATGCGGGGCGTCTCACTCATGTGTGCTTTCCTGACCCCGCGCAGCCCAGCGGTCGGCCCAGGAGCTGCCCCTCGTGGAGAAGCAGAGCGCAGCCAGCTGCCCGGTCCTTGGCGGGAAGAGGATGGTGCTGTCTGGCCATAACTTCCTGCAAGACTCCAAAGTCATTTTCGTGGAGAAAGCACCAGGTATTTTCCTTAGAAGCAGCCCGTCGCAGTGTGTTCTGTCTGGGGTGCTGGTGGGGGTTGTTCCTGGAGGCTGTCGCTCGCGTGTCCTGGGCTCGGAGCTGGCTGTGACAGCGATGAGAGTGCCGACAGGAGGTTTATTTCTGGAGCCCTCGAGCACCCTCCCTTGGCTACGTCGCTGTTGGTGTTACAGGGCTGCAGTGGGGCCGCCTCGAGGACCGGCACGCTGTCCCTCTGGGCCGTGTGGTGGCCTTTTGCCCGCACTGTGCGGGGTACCTTCAGTGTAGACGGGGGCTTCCCCTTCTCAGACTCACACTCTCGGAGGCAGGCGTCCAGGCCACAGTAGCCAGTGGGCCCCACTCGGGCTCAGAGAACTTTCAGGCCCTGTCGTCCTCGGTGTTGCTGCCCACCCCTGATGCCCACACAGTTTCTGTTCCTTTCGTGACTGGAAGCCTCTCGGGCTCCAGCCGTTCTGTGTGAGGGAGTGTAGACCTCTGTGTGGCTGTGTGCAGACCTCATCTGTGGGGGTGAGTGTGGCCCTCTGTGTGGAGGCTTGGCGAGGGAGCTGTGGGGGGAAGGTGCAGAGCCTCTTTCCTCTGGTGTTTGGGGAACTGGACAGTGAGCCCTGGATGCGGCAGGACAGGTGCGGCGGGTGGCACTGCTTCTGCCGGTGGAAAAGCCACTGGGCGCGTCCGAGGGGGGGGGGCGCCTCTCTGGCGCCCCCGGGCGCTCTGTGGTCCGTGGGGCAGCCTGTGCCCTGCCACGGGGCCATGGGCATCTTCCGGGGGCCGTCGCTGGACCGCTTTTCTGCACATTTTCCAGTTGGCATTTTCTTGAGAGCGCAGGGCAGGACGTGTGCTAATCACTGAAAACCGCGGGGGCATTCAGCCTCCATAATGGGACTTGATTTTGTGCAGTTTGCAGGAGAGTGAAGTGCTTCAATCAGAGTGAGCTTAAAGGTCCTTCCCGTGTAACGTGTTCTGCCCATGTAATCATGCACATAATTGGAAAATATGTCTGAAATTATGGAGAAAACCCAACTAAGTGTAATGATAAGGAGGAGAATTTGCATTACTGGAACGCCCTTCTTTGCAGGCCATTAATTTTGAAATAATTGAAGCTTTGAGCTTTAAATGAGTGTGTATGTGCGTGTTAGGGAGGAACATGGGACACGGCTCTGCTCGCTTGCCGCGCGGTCAGACTCTGACCGGAGCTGTTTCACAAAGGAGGGGTCCTGCAGCTTTCCTCACTGATTCCTTGACAGTCATTGTTTTGCCACCAGGGTGGGACTGGGGGGGCGTCAGCCTTTCATGGGCACGAGAGGCTCCTGCTGTGGGAAGGCCCCCCACAGCCGGCTCTGTCCCCTCAGTCACTGCGTCTTTGCTTTGTGGTCTCATGGGCGCCATGTGGAGGTCGGCCACCCGCCCTCGGTCTGGGGTGTCCACCATCGTCCTCCCAGGGTCCCCGGAGTCTTCCCCGGCCCACAGGCAGGCCGAGTGCCAGGCTGTCCCTCGTGGTCTCAGAGAGGCTGTCCTCACCCCAGTGTGTCCTGCAGCAGCTCAGCATCTGGTGCACAGAAGGCGAGACACAGATAAGGGACGTAGACACACCCTGCCCCTGCGACAGTGACACCGCTGGTTGTGCCACTTGTGTACGGCAGCTAGTTCGTCTGTGCGTGCACGTCGTGTGTTTCCGGGAGGGAGCACTGTCCACACGCTCTCTTCCCTGGCGCTGCCTCCTTGGCAGAGGGCGCTCGCCCTTCCTCCTGCAAGCTGACGTGCGCTGTGACAAACTGGGCTTTCCCCCGTTGGCTGTTTGGAGAAACTGCTGGAGTCAGTTTAGATCAAGAACACGATTAGCCTCTGGGCTTCCAGTGAGGCCAAGGGTCTGCTTTCCAGTTCTGTGTAAGTGCTGCTGGTGGCACCCAGGCCGCGTGCCAGCAGGCAGATGTGGCTGTGGGACCTCGCCGCAGGGTTCTTCCAGCTGTTGTGGGAGTGGCCGCCCTCCACGCCCTGTGGGGAAGCCCTCAGGGCTCAGCCTTTTGTGCTTCAGGGAGTGACGGGGCTGCCTGGCGCCTGGCCACTCAGGAGTTGTTCTGAGAAGGCTGTGCCTCTCCCCGTGATGACACGGGCCCTGGTGGAGGACTGCAGTGATTGGCAAATGGGACCAAGGCGTCCTCGACAGCCCGCCAGTGGACACCAGCCAGGCCCTCCCGGTCAGTGAGGGGCCACAGGGACCGCGAGCGAGACAAGTGTCACGAAGGGGGTAGACGGCATGTGACACAGCTGCTGTCACAGCTGCTGGAAGAGTTGTGTGATTTTCTCAGGTCTTTTGCTGAGTTGTGCAAAAGGCCCAAGTGTGGAAACAGCCTTTCCTTCATGGACTCAGACGACATTTCCCAGGGTGAAAGTCCATGTGTGGAGACCAAAAGGGTCAGGTGCAGGACGCCCAGCATCCTGGGACCTCCAGCTCAGACCCCGCAGATGTCCACTTGCGAGAAGTAAAATATTAACCCCCTTCCACCCCCAGCCACTGAAGGTCACCACAGCTGTCTTTTCAGATCTGTGAACTAAGGACATGTTTGCACATTTGCATGAAAATTTGAAATAGCCCGGGGGCACACGCAAGGCCAGTGTACCTGAAAACACCGAGAAGATACCTCTGCAGACCGTGAACTCACTCTTCTTTTAGAGATGGGCCTGAGAGAGAAGATGAGGCAGAGATTTCACCGGTTTAGCAGCAGTAAACATCGAGTTCTTGCTGCTCAAGCTAAAAATAGCTCCTTTTTGTAAAGTCTCCTGTCTATTCTGTTGCAGTTATTGGACACAATGAATGAAGCCTGTTTTGGCCTCTTTTGCTGCATAACGAACTTCACCAAAACAGAGAGGTGTTCAAGCAACAATCATGTCATGCACTGGCAGTTGTGTGTGTGCTGGTCTCGGCCTGTGGTCATTTGTGTGGCCACCGCAAGCTGGCAGGTCAGCTAGGGGCCGGACAGTGGCCTTCTCTCTGAGTGCAGGCTCACGGCCTCCCCTCAGGTCTCCTTGCCATCGTCGTGCTGCCACACCTTCTTACACCCAGAACAGAATCAGTGCTGCCCACCAGGCCCGAGAGCAGCCAGGTCGCAGCCTGCCAGATTCGGGGTGAGGCCACCGACCTATACGTATGGGGGCACAGTTCATCAGAGCCCCAGTGACCGCCCACCACAAAACCAGATCACGTCCTTTCCAAAAGCTCTTCAGTAGGTGCCCAAACTCCTTACCAAAGTCCCAACCCCAACATGGCCAGACCCCAGCTCCAAACCTCACACAAGCAGATGCCAAGCCCAGCACACCCGGACGCCACCTTTCCTGTGTCTCCCCCGTGGGGCCCTCCCCTCCCCTTGGCTCTGTCTTTGGGTCTGTACAGCTCATCCCTTTCTGCCAGCCCTCCCCCGTGTCCTGGCATGGCGGGTTCCTTGCCCTCACTAATGCTGTGCCTCAGAGGCAGCCCCAGCCCACCCTGTCCCCAGGGCCCCGTATTCACCACACCGCGTTTGCCTGTGTGGATGGCACTCACCTGTCTCAGACCATGACACATCCGTGGGCAGTGCTCGGCAAACACTCCGTGAATGAGAGAAGGAATGCAGTCATTCCCGTGAAAGTGAAAACATGAGGGCATCTCCACACAGGGAGAAAAGTGCATCCACAGTCCCCTAAATCCCTGGAAATGGCAGGCAGTGTTGTTTCCTTCCAACGTGGCTTCCTACGCCGCCGTCCAGAGAGCCGGTGTCCAGACTGACCCAAATGCAAGGGGGTGAAGCAGTGGTCCTGGTTCCTGGCCCTCGGGGCCTCGCTGTCCTTTGGTTCAGTCTTTACCAGGGGTTTCCAGGCCCCACTGGCAGCCCCCACAGTGACTGGCTGCTGGGTGCGCACTTTCAAAACCCTTGAAATGTAAGAAACTAAAGTGACCTGAATCCAGCGTAGCACTCACCAAGCCCAGGGGTGAATGAGACGCTTTTTTTTGTTACGTATGAACTTGTTCCCAGCGCAGACATCAAGTGTGGTGTCCCCACCATGGAGGATGTGGTTATGAGGCAGGCGAGGCCCTGAGGGCCAGTGTAGTGTGTGTATGTGAATGTGTGTGTGTGTCAGGGTGTGTGAGCAGGTGTGTGTGTCAGGGTGTGAGCGTGAGCAAGTGTGTGTGTCGGTGTGAGCGTGAGCAGGTGTGTGTGTCGGTGTGAGCATGAGCAGGTGTGTGTGTCAGGGTGTGAGCGTGAGCAGGTGTGTGTGTCAGGGTGTGAGCGTGAACAGGTGTGTGTCAGGGTGTGAGCGTGAGCAGGTGTGTGTGTCAGGGTGTGAGCGTGAGCAGGTGTGTGTGTCAGGGTGTGAGCGTGAACAGGTGTGTGTCAGGGTGTGAGCGTGAGCAGGTGTGTGTCAGGGTGTGAGCGTGAGCAGGTGTGTGTGTCGGTGTGAGCGTGAGCAGGTGTGTGTCAGGGTGTGAGCGTGAGCAGGTGTGTGTGTGAGGGTGTGAGCGTGAGCAGGTGTGTGTGTCGGTGTGAGCGTGAGCAGGTGTGTGTGTCAGGGTGTGAGCGTGAGCAGGTGTGTGTGTCGGTGTGAGCGTGAGCAGGTGTGTGTCAGGGTGTGAGCGTGAGCAGGTGTGTGTGTCAGGGTGTGAGCGTGAACAGGTGTGTGTGTCAGGGTGTGAGTGTGAGCAGGTGTGTGTGTCGGTGTGAGCGTGAGCAGGTGTGTGTCAGGGTGTGAGCGTGAGCAGGTGTGTGTGTCAGGGTGTGAGCGTGAGCAGGTGTGTGTGTCAGGGTGTGAGTGTGAGCAGGTGTGTATGTCAGGGTGTGAGCATGAGGAGGTGTGTATCAGGGTGTGTGAGCGTGAGCAGGTGTGTGTCACAGTGTGAATGTGACGAGGTGTGTATGTCGTGAGCGTGAGCAGGTGTGTGTGAGGACCCCCACCCTCGCTGCCTTAGGGGCAGCAGCCCTGCAACCCTGGCTGTGTTGTGTATGGGCAGTGACACCTGGTGGCCTGGGTGCCCCACGCACTGACAGGACAGCTGGCACAGGTCCCACGTGGGTTGTATTTCACTCGCCAGGTCATCCACCTGGCGCTTACGCCGCAGTGACGCAGTGGTGGCACCAGCCAGTGGCCTGCACCTCCTCTCCTGGTCTGGTCCCTGGGCTGTGACCCTGTAGGGCCCTGGTTTGTGCCCTCGTGGTGCTGGTCTGTAGGGATTTCGGGAAATTGCCCAGAATCGGACACCACAGGCTTGTGGTGCAGCTCACACACCCGGAAGTCATGACTTGGCACAGAGGAAAAGGCCTCTCTGTTCAGATTTTCCTGGCACTGACATGGGCGAGGGGGTGTGACGACGACGTTCGTCCACACTCGACTGCAATCGTCACCGCGCTCACCCACGTCACCCCGTGCAGTCGGCCGACCTCTGCCGCCAGCGGCCTGCAGACTTGGGGTGGCTCACAGGAGGCAGTGTCTGGAGCAGGAACAGCTGACCCCTCAAATGGCTTCGCCCTGTGACCACCCCAGAACGCGTTGTTCTGGAAGTCACACTGACGTCCAGTGAGTGGAAGAGAAGCAGTGGGCCAGGCCACTGTGTCCTAGGAAGACTTCTTTTTTGACCTCAGATTGAAAGGTGACCCCCCAGTTCTGAATGACACAACCTTCTGAGTGGTCTCAGGGGAAGTGACCTGCAGGCTTCTGAGGCCGCAGTCGGGGGCTTCACCCCAAGTGCTGCCCGGTGGGGTCCCAGGCTGACCTCCGAGATCAGCATTCGAAGGGCACGGGAAGCCGGGGCGGGGGTCAGCTGTGCCTCTGTGTCCTTCTGGGCCCTTCATGGGGCCTGTGCCTCCCCCGTGGGGTATGGTGTCGGGTGGTGGAAGGGCACACGCGTGCTTGTGCTGCCGGCCCGGGTGTGGGCAGGAAACCTCTCCACAGGTGCCCGCAGGGTTCTGAGAGCCAGACCAGACACCCTGTCCCTTTCCTCACACGCCTGGCACCAAAGTGCCCTCCCTGGGCGGAGTGGCCAGTCCTTGCTCTGATTTGTCCACACCCACACAGCTCTCCAGGCTCCGCCCCAAGGCAGCTGCCAGCAGGTGGGCCCTGGGGCCTCCCAGCCCAGATCCCGCTGTTCATGTGCCTGGTGGGACGGGTGTGGGAGCACCCCCACCTTCGGCTCCCCACTCCCTTGTGTTGTCACGACACGGTGACCCACACGTGGTTGTGTCGGGATGGTGTTTCCATGTCACCTTTGAGGTATAACTAAGTCAGACTGCACAGCTCCCGTGCAAGTTCAGTGGTTGGGTGTATTTAGAGCTGTGCTACCATCAGCTCTAATTCTAGAACGTTCTGTCACCCCTGGAAGACACCACCCATTGGCCGTCACCCCATCCTCCCGTGCCCCTCCCCCGGCCCGGCCCTCTGGAACCCGCGTCTGTGGGCCTGGATCAGCCTGTCCTGGGTGAGGCTGGACAGGTAGTGTTTGTGCTTTCCCTCCACACAGCCTCTTCAGGGCTTGTCTGTGCAGGAACCTGTGTCACAGGTCCGTCCCTCCGAGGCGGTGATACCGTGTGGCTGGGCCGCACGCTGCTTGCCCACTCGGGGGTGGGCTGTGGGCTGTGCCCTCACTGTCTGGTGTGCACACGCTCCGATGAGCGTCGCGTCCAGGGCTCTGTGGGGACGACTGGCCTTCCACGGGGCACATACCTAAGAGTGGATCCTGTGCTGACCCGCTAGGCTGCGTCCCTCAGCAGGGAGTCACTTCCTTCCCACTCTAGTCTCTGCTGTGCCACGTGGCTCTGTGGGGCCACTGCCGTGTGCAGCCTGGGAGGGTTACCAGGACAAAGGTGGCAAATGAAGACTGGGGACAGCATCCGGATTCCGCTCCGTGACCCTCCCCTCGGCCAGGACCACACAAGGTGACTGGTGTGTCTCTGTGGAAGTGGCCACCTGTTGACCACCTTCCCTGACAGCCAGCAGCCCGATGACAGGGCGTTTTGCTCTCGGCCAGCAGGCTTGCTGCTCGTGGGGTGTCCAGCCTGAGAAGTGCACAGCCTGCTCCTGCGGCCGAGCAGACGGAGGCCTGAGCACCTGGTCCCAGGGGCAGGCATCGTAACACTTCAGCTGCGGGCTTTCTGACCAGGCGCTTCGTTATTTCCTTGCTGGTTCTGCCCTTGGGCTGTGTGGCCGGCACAGCTGTGAGTCAACGCCCAGACGCTTCAGAGACTCCGATCACACCCGTGTCCCAGGACCCTGTGCGGGGGAGCCTCCTCTCCTCGGGCGTGGCAGGAGCCTTTCCGATGACTCACGCTGCAGGGAATTCCCTAATGATTGGGAATGTTTTCACTTCTGGGCTTGTGCAGTTTCCTACTGAGCAGCCCAGCGAGGCCCTGATAAGGCAGGAACACAAAGGCCCATTCAGCCGACCGTTTCCCTTCCCAGTGGAGGCCGAAGGCCCGCAAACACCCAGGCCGCCTCCACCCGCGCTCTGCCCGAAACGGCACGGAAGCTGCACAGAGGGGCTGTGTGCTGGGAGCAGCAGTCAGTGCCCTGCTGGTGCCGGCGTAAGTGGGAACCCAGCCGTGTTTGCAGTTTCCCACGAGTCTGCCATCGTCAGGCACCTTTACGCTGCCTCTGTCCCACCTCGGCTGTACACAGCTGTTCCGACTGTGCACACCCTGGCCTTTGTAAACTTGCTGAGTATCCCAGGCAGAAGCTGACGAGCTAAGCACCTGCCGTGGGGCTGTGGCTGAGCCCAGGTGTAGAGACCTAGGGAAACAGGGCCAGAGCCACACGTTGCTTCAGTCCCCGCCCAGGCGGGCGCAGGGGCCTGACCTTTGAACAGTCTTGGGGGTTCCAGAGCCCACTTCAACTGGGGGCGACTGCATGTGTGAGATGCGAACAGCGACTGTTACCTTGTGTGCATGGGCAGAGACTGAGCAGCAGTGAGATTTGTCCCCAGCAGTTCAGGTTATAAGACCTAACGCTGATTTTCTTGGGGGGCAAAATTGGGCTTTGTCATAGAAAATTTTAAAAGTTGTTTTTAAAAGGCCCCAAGAGTGTGGGAGACCGGTTGGGTTATCTAAAGAGTGATTCTTATTTCCTTAAATAAGTAGGGTGGGTGGGGCGGGGCCCCCACAGCGAGTCCAGGCCCCGAGGTCTGGAGGACCCCGCGTTCCGAGTCCCCTGGTGGTCACTTGGAAGACCCGTCGTGTCTCAGCATGTGTCGTTGGAGTGAAGGCTGCTGCTTACACCTGCGTCCTGAGCTTGCAGAACCCTGGAAAGTGTGCTGCTGCGAAGGCTCCCTAGGCCTGTAGTCCGTTTCCTGTCATTTTTTTCCAGGAGGAGACGTGGCTGCTCCTTCCCGGGGGGCTTCGGCGCCCCAGAGGCTGGCTGGTGTGGCCTCCCCGTGACTCATCCACATTTCCTCTCTCTGTCTCCACCCTCCACCCCTGCCCGGCAGGCACTTTGAGGGAGAAAAAGGAGAGTTTG
Source organism: Rhinolophus hipposideros (assembly GCF_964194185.1). Taxonomy (NCBI): domain Eukaryota; kingdom Metazoa; phylum Chordata; class Mammalia; order Chiroptera; family Rhinolophidae; genus Rhinolophus; species Rhinolophus hipposideros. The sequence goes on along the minus strand of NC_138063.1, from coordinate 456,871 downwards.
TGTAATTTATTTATAATTTAGGATTTGTAACGCATACACATTTCTGTGAACATAGAGCATAAGCAAGAACTAAGTCTGTCTAGATCTATTTGTTCATTTGGGGAGCAGCTTCTGAAAAGATCAGAGGAAAGAGCCTCTGGGGGGGGCTGACGTCTGTGAACAGAATTACTACCAAGTCAGTCCCCAAACGGTGTGTCCTCCGGAGTGGGGCGTCCAGACAGCAGGACTCTGGGTCGGGGCGCTGGGTGAGAGGGGGCCTCAACCTCCCTCCCCAGGGCCTTGCTTGAGGGACAAAAGCCCTTTCATAGGCCCCTTCCGAGCCTTTTTATTTTTTTTTAAACATGCAAATGGCCACTGGGGTAAGGTTAAAAATACCTTGTGCTTTGCATTTCTGGTCCTGATGTGGGAGCAGGAGTCAGAGAACGGACTTTCTTCTTGCCCTGCGGCTCCTCTGAGCACAGCCCACCCGCTCCCGGGCCCTCACTCCTTAGGAGAACTCTGCCCAAACACACAAAGGGCTCCGGCCACCAGGCAGGCGGGCGGTGAGTGCGTCCACTGCTCCCGCGGCCGGAGCTGGCGGGCGTGAGGGCCAGGACGGAAGCCTGCTTCCAGGCCGAGGACGGCACACTTCCTGGGGTCACCTGTGCTCCTCCTGGGCCTCAGCTCCCGTGGGGATGGGCACACAGCATCCCTCCCCAGCTGATGGGGGCTGCTGGCGCTGGGCAGAGCACAGTTTCTGTGGGTGCCCGCTGCCATGGCCGTCTCTAGAGCCAGGGGTCTTTGGGCTCTGCCAGAGTCCCTGAGCCCCAGTTTGTGTACACCTCCCCTCCAGGCCCAGCGTCTGCTCCCCAGGCAGAAACACTGTGGTGATTTTGTGCCCTCACAAGTTAATAGCCAGGATGGCCAAGCCGGCAAGGGGTGGCACCTCTGCTTAGAGGACAACTGTCGCTGGGGCACATTTGCCTGCACCAGGCTGTGTTTTCGGGGTGCACACTCAGGCCCATGAGTAACAGCCGTCTCGCTGCCTTTCTTCCAGATGGCCACCACATCTGGGAGATGGAGGCGAAAACTGACCGCGACCTGTGCAAGCCGGTAAGTGTCGCTCAGACGTCCAGCCATGACTGTTCTGCGGGCTCGCCTGGCCAGAGTGGGGTGCCCGCCAAAGGCACGTGGCTCCTGGTTTGTTAAGATGAACGACTTATAAAAAAACGACAGAAAGAGTCAAGAATAGAAATGATCGAAAGCACTTTTGGAAGCTATGCTCTTAGGAGGCAGAGAAGATGAGACGTTGGGCGGCAGGGTGCAAGCTGCAGGGTGCAGGCCTCACCCGGGAAAAGCCCCTGCCACATGGGCCAGGACGTGGCTGCTTACTCATGCTTGTGGCACAAGGCCTTTCTGTTGCCCTCCGGCTGTCATTGTCACCAGGGTGCCCACACAGCCTGCTGCCCCCCAGGAAGACCGCTGCTCTGAGCCTGCTGGGTGGCACAACCCCACCAGCGCCCTTGGCAGTGACTTATTACCCGTCTTTCTCCGAGAACACCCATTGCTCAGCAGATTCTTGTTTTGAACATGAACTAGGTGTGAGGTCAGGTGTCACTGTGCCTCCCAGGCTCCCTCATTCCGTTTGCCAATCAGCTGGTGGACGGGTCGGGCCAGCATCTGGGGACACCCACCCCGATGGGTTCTCACCGTCCTGGTCCCACAGGTGGGCTGCGGGTATGCCCCTCGCTCTCCCAGCTGGCTTGGTGCCTAAGCAATAATTGCTGTTTCTTTGATGGGTGGTTAAAGGAGAATGTCACTTGTCTGAGATCCCCTGGCCACCCAGCTTCCCTTCAGTCAGCGCCAGCCTGCTGTACCCTCCCCCGCTGTGACTCGTGTCTTTGTGTCTGAAGTGACTTCTTGCACAATAGCTAGGTCTTCACCGCTCTGATGGTCTGTGTCGTCCAGCTGACATAACTAGACCACCGGTGCTCACACAGGCCCCTGGCAGTCTGCCTGGTCCTGGAAAAGCCACGGGGACATGAAATACGCGTGCGAGACAGCCACAGTTCTCCCCACCCCATTGCTCACCCCGCTGATGCCTGGAAGTGCAGGGACACACGGCTGTCAGGCCAAGCCCCTCGTTTCGGGGGGTCCCGTGGGTCCAGATGGTTGGGGGCGTGGGAGCAGGGCGCCGTGGCGATGCGCTTGGCCGCAGCAACCTGGGGAACCCTGTCTGCCCTGTAGCTAGTAGGACCCCGTGTCATGCCAGGGGCTCCCCGGCTGCCAGCCCAGGCCTGGCCTGCTCTTCATGCTTAGAGGACAACTGTCGCTGGCGTCAGGAAGAGCCTGTGACTTAAGCTCTACTCCATTTAGCAGAAGCTATTCCAGATGGTGTCCCATGGAAAAGAGCCGTCCCTGGCCTGGGTGACCCCATATTCAGGTGTGGTGCCCAGGCCCCTGCCGCTTGGAATTGCCGTCTGATCCCCTCTTGGCCTCACTCCCTGAGAAGCCCCGCGGGAGTGTGGCGGCCTGGGCACTCCACAAGGTGCAGGGGCATCAAAGCGCAAGGGCTCGTCATACACACACCTGGCACCTGGCGGCGGCCGCCCAGCACGTGCCCCGTCCGAGTCCTGGCAGGCAGACAGCATTTCCCCGCTCACCTCAGCATGCCCCCTGCTCCTTCCCACACTGGCCACCCGACTCCTGGTTCCAGCACCTGGACCGGGCAGGCCGGCCTCCCCGCTCTCAGCCGTGGCCGCGGCGTCGACACCACCCCTGGGCAGGAGCAAGCGGCCTGCAGAAACGAGGCCTTTTTCTGCAGTAACTCCTGCCAAGTTTACAGATTCAGGTTATGTTTTGTCATTGAGTTTTCTTTTTTACTTCAAATAGTTGCACGTTCTAAAGGAAGCGTAACAGTTGTATGTTTTAAAAGAAACATAACAGTTGTGTGAATACTGATCTACTTCAAGTTTATAACTTCATCATTCTTATCTTTTAAGTGAGGTTTACTTTTATATTTTTTCCTCATTATAAAAGGAATGTCACATTTGTTGTGGTCATTTGGAAACTGTAACAAAGTATAAAAAAAGAAAACAAACACCCAGGGTAATTTCACCACTTAGCTGTGACCGCTGTTAACATGTGGGCGCCTTTCCTTCCAGTCTTTTCGGGTGTGGGTGTGGGGGCTGAAAAATGACTCCTTTGCCTCCCACCTTCTAAGTGCTTCCAGCTGGGCTAATGAGCAAATTAACAGAGACAGGTTTGCGGGAGAAAGTCAGATTTTAATATGTGCACATGAGGTATTCACACAGGCTTGACAGTTCCCACCGCTGAGGTGACATTGGTTTGTGACATTCTGGACAAAAGAGAAAGGGCTGGACAGGGTCTTAGATCTCGGAAGTGAGATGGCGGTTTACAGGGAGTTGAGGCAGAGCAGACGGGACACGGTGGGAACATTCCTGCTGGCGGCCCAGAGTGGGACACAGGCGTCTCGTCTCGCGAGCAGGCCTGCAGTCTTCTGGCTAACGCTGGGCGGACGATTTTTAAGGTGGTAAAGCCCAGGCTCCCCGCCTGAAGCAGGTGTTTCTGCCTGCATCTCCGGCAGAAAGGGGGGCAGGGGCAAAAGTTCTTTCTGAGTCTTGGTTCTTAATAAACAGCTTAAATCCCAAAAAGCAGCTTGAGGGTAGCATTACGTTGTATATGTTTTTTAAGCAAAACCAGACTGTTCTGTACGTATGGTTTATTTACTTTCACGAACAATTTCGACAATTGCTTGTCATCCTGTGCCTGTAACCGCGTCTTCTGTCTTAGCTTCTCCTGGGCGCTGCAGTTCAGCACTAGTGCTTTCATGGGCCGGTATTGTGTCACGTGCTGTATCTCTTCAGGGAGCTGAAGCCTGTCAGGCTGCACCCACACCCCAACTCGACCCTCGGTCACTTAGGACTTACGGACGCCGACCCCGCAGCTCCATCACCGTCCTCGTGCTGATTCACTGAACCCGTTCTTATTTCTGATCTCCGCCTAAGCAAGACTTCTTCCTTTCTGTCCCTGCTCTGCATTTCTTCTGTAGAGATGACACTTCTTTAACTATTGAGTTAATGGCTTTCTGTCATTGCATGTCAGCTGTGCGCCAGGCCCCAGCGTCACCTGCAGTGTCTCCTTCCATCTACGTGAACCCCTGAGGTGGCATTTTTCTCTTTCTCTTCCCTGTACAAATGGGAAACTGAGACTTAGTGTCAGAGCCATGGAGACACCCAGACCTGTGACCCCCTCGCTGCAGCGGAAGCCCCCCAGCAGAGCGCGGCACCGCGGGGGGGTGAGGAGTGCTCACTCCCATGCCCACCCGCCCCTCTCGCCGGGGTTATTTTTGATAAGGAGACAACGTGCAGGCAGCAGGAGATGTGTGTGCTTGTTGCTTGTCTAAGTGAAATGAAGTTATTAAAACAAGAAACGTGTGGTCGCAGGGGATGAGCCCCTCAGGCCCTGCCATCCGTGTGCCCTCAGCAGCCCCCGCTGTGCCTCAGTTTCTCCTGTAAAAGGAAGAGGTTTGGCCTGAAGTGCTCATCAGTTTTATGCTTTAACATTCTTAAGATTTCATTATTAACATGATCCAATCAATTTTACTATCAATCTGGGTAACAATTACTTGAACAAAAAAAGTGATAAAATGGATTTTTCTTATACATTGTCCCTACTTCTTAAGTGAAATCATGACAGAAAAATTGAAGAAACCTTTTAGATGTAACCTTCTACCCCCTTCGCCCCCCCCCCCCCAAATCAAATGCTACTCTGCCTCCTCCTGAGGTCCTGGCTCAAGGGCAGACGTGTCACTGACACATGAGGACGTCCACACAGCCCAGCGCTGCACCCTGAGCGGCCCCCTGAGATTCAGGGGTCCCACCCCACCCTGTTTCCTTCTCCCATGAAGCCGTGTTGCCCACAGCAACTGCTTCCTTACCGACTTGGAAGAATGTGACGTTGTAACACTGTTGCTGGTTTTTATTTTAAAGCAAAGTACAGCGACTACCACCGTAATCCCGACTACCGTAATCCGTGATCCGTCCTGTTCTATCCGAGCTTCATGCTCTAGGTGCCCGTCACCTCCCGAATCCATTGAGGGTCCAGCTCTCCCAGCTTCTCCAATCTGGGAGTCCATGACTTGGGCTTTGGGCCATTGTCACAGAACCTGTCCCCAGAGACATGTTGTCACGCAGGGTGTCATGCGAGGTCTCTGGTCCCGCTCCCCGCACAAGAACGCAGGACATGGTGAGGCCAAAAAGGCACACCCACGGAGCCATAGAGAGGGGAGTCAGACCACCACAGTCTCGCTGGCGGCTGGGCTGGAGACACAGGAAGCAGGAGCCACACGATCCGCAACCTGACGTCCACTTGTCTGCCAACCAACCCCACTTGCTAGCTGCAGTCCCCCCTCCACACTCCGCACTTGCTAGCTTGGCCGTAACAGTTATAGCAGTGGCCAATGGCTAACCGGTAGCAGCTGATGGCCAACCAGTCACAGCGATGGCCGTCTACTACCCGAGCCAGCACCTCTCCACATGAGGCTGAGAGTCTGGAAACTGCTCTCTGGGGCTCTGTCCCCACACATGTCTCCAGGAAGTACCTGCCCTGCGTCTTCATAACCACTTACCTGAGCAGGTGCTCCCTGCACCATCCACGAGTCAGTGAATGGAGGGTCTTTTTTTCATTTTCAAAGCACATTGATGCTTTCTTTAGGGTAGACAGAAGCTTGGGGTCTTCCGAAGGCCTCTCCTGCCCAGTAGCTGCTCTGCTCCCACCATGTGCACTCGCGGCTTCTGTCTGAGCTGGAGGCATCTTAGCTGAAGTCCCCGCCTGCGTCCCCCTCACACAGAACCTCAGACCACCTCTCAGCTCTGGGTGTGAACGACATCAAGGACCCTCTTCCCTGTTAGCCCACACGTGACTGGCAGGCCCGGCCTGCACACGCATGTACCACGTCACGTGCAGACTCTGGGCAGCTTCAGTGCAGCCTGGACAGTCGGGAGCTGTCCTCCGCCAGGAACTCGGGGCCTGTGGGCGGCTGCCGTCGTGCAGAGCGCTCTGCATGTGCCGCACACTAACTGTTCCTCCCGTCTGCACTTTCTCACCAGAATTCCTTGGTGGTCGAGATCCCCCCGTTTCGCAATCAGAGAATAACCAGCCCCGTCCAAGTCAGTTTCTACGTCTGCAACGGGAAGAGGAAGAGAAGCCAGTACCAGCACTTCACCTACCTTCCTGCCAATGGTAACGCTGTCTTTCTAAACTTAAGCGTTGCAAATGAACCAGTGGGGAGCTTTTTCTAAAAGAAGCAGACACGGTGGGCTGCTGTCGCTGCAAAGCACGGTTCCATTGTGTCTTTAAGCTGTGTTGTGTTGTTATGCTGTTAGCAAGACCGTGTCATCAGTTCCTTTAAAAAAAAAAAAGAAAGCAGAGCTTTGGGTGTATTTTCCTTCATTAATGTGGGGGGTGGGGCAGTGTATTGGGGTAATTACTGATCATGATGCCAGCTGCTTGCAAATAGGTGACACCCAGGGGGAGAAAAAGTGCGGCTGTTCTCAAAGCTGAGTGCGCTCGGTGTGGTTCCACTTCTATGGATGCGTAAGGCGGCAAGCAAACAGCTGTAATAATTGTGCAGGTGCCTTTAGAAGTAAACCCTTGCTACTAAGCCTAAAGGCCCCTGCCGTTGTGGTCGTTAACAGACATCGGTTTTCGCACTCGTGCGCGTATCCCACATGGCGTCCTAACTTGAATAATTGCGTCTCCCTGTGACCATGAGGCCTTCAGGCCCAAGTACCGTTACTCAGCCAAGAAGTCTTCTGGTTCAGATTGTCTATACATTTGAAAGAAGACTTCTTATCACTTAAAAAACCTGTTTACATTTGTGATTTTTTTAGGATATTTTCTTGAACGGAATACCGTGCCCCCACCCCGAGGGTTTTGGCACAGCGAGAGCTCACAGCCGCTGAGTTTGCCGTGTCCCGCCCTCTCCTGGCAGCCAGGGTGTGTGCAGAGGACAGCAGGAGTTGTCCTAGACTTAACTGTCTCGCTGTGCCCTGCTAGGCCAACAACCTTTTGTCCTGTAGCCTTTGTTCTAAACACGTGAAATTCCTGTCATGTAAGAGGGAGATCGTACTCTAAAAACAATTGCAAAAGTAGCCATGTTGTTACCTTAGTGAAATGCAGATGTTTTTGAAGGCTTTTATGTTTCTGTAAATGTGAAATGTCATTTACAATAGACTAGGTAATAGAAAGCTCTAGAATATCTGTGCTGATATTAAACAGTTAGAATGAACTGTTTTTCAAGCAAATAGTAGCTACACCTTTGAAGATTTGAAAACTAAGGTTTTGTTGTCAAATTACCACATCGTGAGCGTGTACACGGAGTGGAGCGGTGGCGGCGGTGCGTGAGCCTGTCCCCAGCTCACTGAGCAGCTCCAGGACACACGTGTTTGTAATCTGAGGCTTCTTCTGGGCTTCTGTGATCTGTATTGCACTTACTTCATGGTTCTTGAAGAAGGTACAATGTATCGTACAAAAGAAAATACTGAGTCTCTTTTTGAAAATGTAATGATTAATTATGTCCTAATTAAACATCAAGCATGGTGGTTGACCAGACATTGAATGTTTTGAAGAAAACTTAGGTCTTACAAATTTCTTCCTAAAACAGTTCAGAAAGTTTCCCTAATATTGATGTCTCAGCAAGATTTCTCCCAAGTTCAGAGCGCCAAGTGTTAACACACTCACCAGTGTCCGAGGGGCAAGGGGCCTGTGTGTCACCTGCACATACGGATGGGTGACCGAGGCATGCCAGGGCACGGACTGCTGCAGGGTGGCCATGTGCCATTCCATGTCACCCTCCCTGCAGAGTCACTCAGCCCGTCAGTCTCACTCCCACGGCATCGGGGCTGCCCGCTGCTGGACAAGGACGACACTGTCCCTACATTTCCCCGGGTCCTCCCTCACCACCTTGCACGTCTGCCCAGGTCCTCCCTCACCACCTTGCACATCTGCCCGGGTCCTCCCTCACCACCTTGCACGTCTGCCCCGGTCCTCCCTCACCACCTTGCACGTCTGCCCGGGTCCTCCCTCACCACCTTGCACGTCTGCCCCGGTCCTCCCTCACCACCTTGCACGTCTGCCCGGGTCCTCCCGCACCACCTTGCACGTCTGCCCGGGTCCTCCCTCACCACCTTGCACGTCTGCCCAGGTCCTCCCTCACCACCTTGCACGTCTGCCCCGGTCCTCCCTCACCACCTTGCACGTCTGCCCGGGTCCTCCCTCACCACCTTGCACGTCTGCCCGGGTCCTCCCTCACCACCTTGCACGTCTGCCCGGGTCCTCCCTCACCACCTTGCACGTCTGCCCGGGTCCTCCCTCACCACCTTGCACGTCTGCCCGGGTCCTCCCTCACCAACTTGCACGTCTGCCCGGGTCCTCCCTCACCACCTTGCACGTCTGCCCGGGTCCTCCGTCACCACCTTGCACGTCTGCCCCGGTCCTCCGTCACCACCTTGCACGTCTGCCCGGGTCCTCCGTCACCACCTTGCGCGTCTGCCCCGGTCCTCCCTCACCACCTTGCGCGTCTGCCCCGGTCCTCCCTCACCACCTTGCGCGTCTGCCCGGGTCCTCCCTCACCACCTTGCACGTCTGCCCGGGTCCTCCGTCACCACCTTGCACGTCTGCCCCGGTCCTCCGTCACCACCTTGCACGTCTGCCCCGGTCCTCCCTCACCACCTTGCACGTCTGCCCCGGTCCTCCCTCACCACCTTGCACATCTGCCCGGGTCCTCCCTCACCACCTTGCACATCTGCCCGGGTCCTCCCTCACCACCTTGCACGTCTGCCCGGGTCCTCCCTCACCAACTTGCACGTCTGCCCGGGTCCTCCCTCACCACCTTGCGCGTCTGCCCCGGTCCTCCCTCACCACCTTGCACGTCTGCCCGTGTCCTCCCTCACCACCTTGCACGTCTGCCCGGGTCCTCCGTCACCACCTTGCACGTCTGCCCGGGTCCTCCGTCACCACCTTGCACGTCTGCCCCGGTCCTCCGTCACCACCTTGCACGTCTGCCCCGGTCCTCCCTCACCACCTTGCACGTCTGCCCGGGTCCTCCCTCACCACCTTGCACGTCTGCCCCGGTCCTCCCTCACCACCTTGCACGTCTGCCCGGGTCCTCCCTCACCACCTTGCACGTCTGCCCGGGTCCTCCCTCACCAACTTGCACGTCTGCCCGGGTCCTCCCTCACCACCTTGCGCGTCTGCCCCGGTCCTCCCTCACCACCTTGCACGTCTGCCCGGGTCCTCCCTCACCACCTTGCACGTCTGCCCGGGTCCTCCGTCACCACCTTGCACGTCTGCCCCGGTCCTCCGTCACCACCTTGCACGTCTGCCCCGGTCCTCCCTCACCACCTTGCACGTCTGCCTCGGTCCTCCCTCACCATGCTTTATGTGACATCCCACCTGTACCTTCTTGTTTAACTGGCGCCTGAGTTCACCCTCATCCATCCCATCAGAACACTGACTCCTCAGGCTCAGTATGGCCTGTACTTCCCATGTGTTTCAGGGTGTGTGAGGCCTGCTTTTTCCGGCCCTTGTCTCCCTCATCACTTGTGTCCTTGAAATTGGTCCAGTCCATGGAGCCCAAGGCGCCCAAACTGCCAGACCCTGGAGTGGCCGTGTCCCCCCGCCCTCCCGGGTGATCTCCCACGCCCTGTGGGGTTGTGATCCCTGAGCATGCCCGTAGTGTGTGAGCTCCCTGAGAGCAGGGACCTCGGCCGGCATCAACTCCGTGCCTGAATGTGGGCCTGTGCTTACGTGGTTTTCAAGTTAAATAAATGAACGAATGTTGGAGAGCTCGAGCAGCCGTTTCGGTTTGGTGTTTTCCTCGCCGGTTGTGCCTGCCTCCTGGCTTTGGGCTGCGTCTGCTGATGGGACTACACGGGCATGAGAGGGCCCCAGGGCCTGTGTGCCCACAGCCGGTCATTGCGCCTGTGAGGACGGCTAGTGCGTCTGCATCCAACTTCGTAGGCCAGCACCCCCAGCGAGACACGACTCCAGCCCTGAGTTCCAGAGACACGTGTCGATGGCTGTGTGGATCGGGCAGCGCATGACATGTTAATCAGAAACACTGGCCAGTTTTAAGTCACTTTGGTTTGCTTCCTTCTTCTGAGGCCTTAGTTGTGAGGTTGCTAACGCCCTCTAGGAATTGGGTACGTGTCCACTCACAGCGTGCTTGTGGCCACATGGTCACCGCTGAAACCTGCCCGGATGGTTGTTTTGCTTATGGAGGCGGGCAGATTCTTTTCAAGCTCATAAAATGTGCTGTTGAAATGTAAAGGACAATGGAAATAAATCCATTTAAATTCTGCCCGTGAAATTCATTTTCATGGGCACACATGTCTCGGTTTAGGTTTTCCTTCAAAATTAGGGGGAGCAGGATGATAGCATGGCGCCTGCTTTTCAGTGGGGCAGGTGCCTCGTCTCTCAGAACGTGACTCGGTGCCCTTGGGAAGGGCCGCGCTCTCACACAGAACTGCCCACACCCAGGCCGGCACCCTCACTGCCCTAGAGCAGGATGGGGAGGTGGTTTCAGGTGTCGGAAGTGATGGAAAAATGCGTTCATTTCTCGGGAGAGGCCTACACCTTTGTCATCTCTTGTCTCCTTCCCCACTTCCCATCTCAGCGTTACCTTCTGATGACTGGACAGCAGATAAACCCACAGACGGCAGCTCCCGGGGGGGAGCACCCACCTCGGCCCTCTATCCCCAAACCCCGTCGTCTGCAGGCGGCCTGGTCATGTGCCAAGTAGTGGTCAGACTGGAGGAGTCGCGGGGCAGACAGAAGCGGGCCTCTTGGTTCTGATGAGGCTGTTGTCTTTGGCTCCTGGTCGGCATGGGCCCAGGACAGTGTCTCCCTCACCCCTCACTGGGGGCTGAGTATTGCATGGGGGAAGGCTTCCCACTGAACGGAGGGCCGTGGAAAGCGTGCACGGCCCATTGGAAACCCCTTGCCTCACCCCTCTGCCATCGTGGGAACGCAGTCAAGGGCAGGATGGGAAGAGCATTTGCTGTGAAGCTGGAAGGGCTGCACACGCTCGTATCACAGCCAGAGAGGTGTTCTCAAGTATCTTGTCTGTCACTGTTTTGTTTAACTGGCACAAACACAGTCTTCTAGAAGCAAACCGCCCTCTCTGGCCGTGCTGTGTGGGCTGAAGGGCCATGGCACCCATCATGAGAGATGTTGCCAGAAGGGGTGACGGTTCTGCGAGTTCAAAAATGTTGGTTGAAATTAAAGGTAGCAAAGGGCCTGGCCTGTGGGGTTTGGGGGGAGGTGAAGGTCCACCAGCTCATGTTCTCATTGGCTGCCCCCACCCTGGGGACAGGCAGCAGCGGCGGGAGTTCAGTGATAAAAAGAATTCCAAGTTGTGACCTCAAAATCACATAAAATGAGAAAATCATGACAGATTATCGGGTCTTGGGGAGTGTGTCTTTTCATGAGATGTTTTTAGTTGGTTTTCTAGAAATGCCTGTGATGGCACCTGGACCCTCCGCCCCGTCACTCATGGCGGTGTGGGTGAGGGTCCCGGCACTTTACCAGGAAAGCCCAGACCCCCCCTTCATCAGGGGTCCGTGGGCAGCCAGGACTCCCTGCTTGGGGACCTGCTTGTCCTTCACGTACAGTCCCAGAGGCCATGTGGTGACAGCCGTTCAGCTTCAGGCACGTCCCCGACAAAACTTGCTCACGACTGTGGGAGAAACAGCTTGGACCCTGGGAAGGGCCACTGAGCAGGACAAAGGAGCCCCCGGTGGCAGCCCCTGCCCGCCCGGGCTCTCGCCCTACCTGGTGGGGAGGAGGGTCTGTGGGCCAGACGTCAGCAAGACGGAGAAGGGACTCCAGCCAGAGGGGGACCTCTCCTCCTGTCCACCATTCGAGAGACACCCCGGGGTAACCCTTGGAGGGTGAGGCCCTGAGTGGAAACACTTTCCACTTCAAGAGGGAGAAAGGGGAAATAGATTATGTTTTCTCATTTGCATTGTCAAGAGTAGGTTCAGTACAGTGCGAGAGAGGCGGAAATGGCAGGAGCAGAGCCGGGAGGGGGCCTGTGTGGCCGGCGGGGCTGGTCAGCCAGGAAGCCTCTTCAGCAGCCAGCCAGTCGGGGCTCTGTGGCCACACTCGCTCAGGTCTTTTCAGGTCCCAGAACTGTGGCTGCTGACGTGAGGGCCCCGCCCCACACACCCTGCAGACGTGGCCCCGAGGGCTCTGGGTCCTGATGCCCTTGGGCTGGACCCAGGCCTCTGGTGGCGGGAGTCTGTCCGCAGAACCTGGGAAAAGCAGCCTGCACCCACCAGCGTCCTCATCCTCGCAGCGAGCTCTGGGTCCACCTTCTCCACCAAGCGTTTTGACTCATCTTTTCCCAAGTCCACTGCTTTAACATTTAATACTAGAGAAATTACCTTTGCGGAATCAGTATACGTCTGAATGGTGGCATTGGGTGGCTGCATGGCTTAATGGCTGGTTGGACGTAAGACTTCGTGAACCTGGCCTTTGGGTCTCCCGTTGCACTCCCACCCGCAGCCCCACACCTGGGGCCCCACCTGGGCCTCCACGCCTGACCGTGTCTCATTTTATAGACAAAGAAATGAGGCTCCAGGAGCTTGAGCCGCGGGCCTGCAGTGGGGAGAGGTGTCTGAGCACACGTCTTTTCCAGAACCGCTGGGGGCTGTTCTTCCAGGTTGCCCTGGCCCATCCTAGTCTTTGAAACGACGTCGTCCCTTCCCAGTCCCCGACGTGTGAGGGCTGCAGCTCTGTTCTCACAATAAATTGGCCCATCAATTTTCAGAAACATCTGCCTTGTGTGCTCAGCACCTGCCGGGGGTGGGATTTCTGGCCCCATCAGCCCATGGTCGTCGACCTCCATCCCTGCGGGTGAGTGTTCTCACCTCCTCCATCTGGCAGGAGCAGGGGACACAGGCAAAGGGGCCTCAGCTCCACCCACGGGGATCTCCCAGGACCTGTGCCCATAGCAGACTGCCTGCTTCCACATAAAGCAGGTTATGCGGATGCTTCTAACCTACAGTGTCTGTTCTGGGAGCTCCCTTCTCAGCAAATGAAACCAAGGAGGGACAATGGGAAGCAGGAGGGCGTGGGGCGAGGAGGAGAAGAGCACATCTGGCCGCCAGAGAGGGGCAGGGTCCCTGAGAACTCGGGTCGCCCGCTGGCAGGCCGCTGTGTTCAGTAGATAGCTGCTCCTGAGCACGTTCTGGAACCTTCTGAGTCAGCTCAGTTGTGTACTGACCAGTGGCCGAGGGAGGGAGGTGGTGTTGGGAGTGAGGCCAGTGGCCAGCTGTGAGTATGGGCACCGTGCACACCCTTTGATGTCCCGTCTCATTAGCGCTCACATAACCGAGGACGGCCGTTCTTATTGGAACCCCGTTTTACTGGCTCTCTTGCTACTCAAGCCAGAGGATGAGGGACCAGTGCTTCAATTTCTCTTTCCGAATTTTAAACGCGCTGTGATGGAGGTGCAGTGAGTCAGCCGCCCACGTGTGGCAGGGTGCCGGCCCTCCCCAGCCCATGGACCAGATGCTGTCCTGGGAGGGGTGTGCGTCCCCCACGCCAGGCCCCCCGGGAGGAGTGAGGTGGCGGAGTTGCTCAGGGTGTGACAGGAACGTGGGCGGGGCTTGGAGGCCGTTCCTGTGGCGGGAAGCTGCTTTCTCACGCACCCCTCCATGCGTCTTGGCTTCGTGGGCTTGGCTGCCAGAACATGGGTCTGGCCTGCACGTCGCTGACCTCCCATCGGGTGGTCTGATTTGGGGGGGCTCCCTGGATATTAGAAGAGGGCTCCAATTGGAGGAGTCTTGAGATGCGTGTACCCTGAGGGCTAATCTGGGCCGTACAGCCCAGCTTGGGGACCAGCACCCACCTTGACCCCTCTGACCTGCATTCCAACCACAGGGAGCACACTGGAAGTCGGGGTGGATTGCGCCTGAGGAGATGCGGGACAGGTGGCGGATGGGAGGCGGGGTTCGGAACCTGCGGGAAGAACATGACGTGCCTGTTCAGGAAGCATGTCAGGAGGCCCATTCCCTCAGAGGGTGGGACTCGGTGACGGCCTTTGGGGACCAGGCACCTGCGGGCAGCTCCTTCACAGAATCCAGGAGGGAGGGTGGTCTGCTTTAGAAACTCAAGAGCCACAGGCCACCAAAAACAAAGGGACGAGTGAGTCAGGAGGCAGGCCGACACCCACTAAGCTGGGTACAGACACCGTGCGGAAGACTTGACGAGGCCCCGTACAGCTCCAGACGGCGGCCTGCGCCCAGGACAGCTCTCCCACGGGCGCACAGCACGGCTGCAGGGGCCGCTCCCGGGGCCTCGGAGCAGAATCTCGGCCCTGGCGGCACAGCTGCTTGGAAGCGGCCCGTGGCGGATGAATCACGCTTCTTTCCAGCGCAGTTCTGGCAATTATTGGGTGAAACCCGATCGATGTATTTTTTGGCTTGTATGCTCTGTTTTGACCATAGTCTGCCATCAGCCTAATTGGGTAGCAGGCAGGTCCCCACGTCACGGAACCCAGAAAGACGGGCTGGTGCACACCTGTAGCCATAGAGCTGGCCCCACAGCCAGTGATGTGCTCACCACCTGTGAGCCTGGGCCTCTCGGCGTCTCTGTGCCCGCTGCTTTACACTGCCACAAACGGGCTGAGGCCAGTCCCCCCGAGGGTGATGTGAGGACCTCAGGAGGTAGCGGCGGCCCCCGCCGTGGGCTGAGACCAGGCCTTCCTAGGAACCTAGGGCCACCCAGGCTGGGTAAGCTGCATGGGGACACTGAGCAGGCTCCCGAAGGAAGGCGGTGCGTTCGAGCTGAAACACCCCGTGCCCTCCATCACACGGTCACGGGCCTGTGATCTATGCACCCAGTGATCCATCCGTCCCCGGCCTGCCCAGCCCTCACTGTTGGCTCTGGACCTGGAAAAATGGCGGGTCCTGTTCCTGGGAGCTGGCAATTCAGGTGGTTCCAGTCACTGCTTTTGCTCTCGGTATTTAAAAAAGTCATGCCCTGAAGTTAACATTGCTGGTGTTTATGTTGATGGTAAAACTGGGGCTTTAATGTCTTGCAACAAACAAAAGACAATGTGATCTTTGTTTTTTAGGGTTTAGAACAAAAGCTCTTTGTCCAGGACTTAGACGGTACCTGGTAGAGTAATTCCAGCTGAAACAGTTGAGCTCAGTTAAAAACGTGCTTCTACAGTGAGGGGACATCATGAAGGAGGAATCGCTGCCTGTGTTCCTTCCACATTTGGGTCATTTTAGCATACGTCATGTCACTTGGTCCCGTTGCTGCCTGGTGACCAGATGTTACTGCAGATGAAGAAAGGAATCTGTGACAGCATCGCGCCCCCGTCACACAGACTGGGGCCTCACAGCACATTCACCGCTCTCTGTTCTGGAGGCTGGAAGTGCCGGCATGGCCAGGTCCTGGCAAAGACGCCCTCCTGGTTGCAGATGCCACCTTCTCACTGTGCACTCACACTGGACAGAGCGAGATCTCCCTCTTCCTGTGGAGGCCACTCCCCATGGGCTCAGCGGCCCCGTGTGACCTCATTAAGCCCCAACCACCTTCCAAAGGCCCCGTCTCTAGATACCACGGTATCGGGGGTCAGGGCTCAACCCGTGAGGTTGAGGGACATGCATCAGCCCACAGCAGCGTCCGGGGCTTGTGCGAGCTCCAAGCGCTGCTCCCAGGCCCCGAGTCCTGGCCCTGCCGCCTAGAGCTGGCCAGAGCGGCTGTAGGACACAGGTGTGCAGGCGACTCTGCGCAAGCTGCTTTGTTCCTGGGGTGCAGTGTCTCCCTCTCGTCTTGTTGGTAGATGTTATCTCTGCGTTACAGCTGGGAAACTCGGGCCCGAGGGAGTGACATGACCAGCCCCAAGGCCATCAGCTGGCGGGTGACTGTAGGACTCACTCCAACCCAGGCTTGTCCAGTGGGAAGCTGAGGGCACAGACCTGGGCAGCCAATCCTGGGTCGGCCTCTGAGCGAGGTGTGGACATTGTGTGTCATTCCCGGATACGCTCAGTCAGTGCACGCATGCGAGAGAAACGGCAGAGGCTGCTCAGAGGGAGTGCTTGCAGAAAACACACAGCTGAAGTGTCATGCAGGGTTGGGTCGGGTCATTCACTCCTTCGTTCACCGGGACCAGGTGCCGCCCTGGGGACGGGGCAGCAGAGGTCAGGAAAATCTGAACTCGGAGAACGCAGACAGCAGGTTGGCATTCCATATTTACTTAAAGTCCCATCGCACTTTTCTGAATAAAACAGCTAGATTCACAAGGTGCTGTTACTTAGTGGGGCCCAGTCCCCAAACGACCCCTCACAAATGGAGAGAACACTGACCTGTCGTCACCTACCTCGGCCTCAGGCTGCCCCTGGGTTAGAAGATGGGCCCAGCCTCAGTCTCACAACTGGATTATTGGGGTTGCCTTTGAGTCGAGGGGACAGAACAGCGCACTGGTTCCTGCTTCCGGTGTTTGGGTCCCAGGCTGTGCACGAGCCCCAGACGGACAGGTGTGACGGGCTGAGAAGGCGTCACCTGCGTGTGCCACCTGCTGCCTAGCGAAGTGGTCAGTGCGTTCAACGTGACAGCGAAAGACAAATGAGCTCTCTGTAATGGCCCACAAGCCTTGGGATGGTCTGAACGCCACTGCCTGGCAGGAATCATATCACGTTGCCCCCACCCCCATCGTGGAGCTGGGCCTGCCCACTGTCTGTTCATCCAAGTGGAAGCCTGGGGTTCAAGGCCAAATGCGACCAAATTTGATATTGACCTTTGATCTCGGCCGAGTCAGCCAGCGTCAGCTTAGCTTGCTGGCTGCTTCTGTTCTGTTCGCCAATTAAAACAGCCAGTGGTGGCCATTTGCAAATGCACCAAACCCCTGGGCGACAGGCAGGGTGAAAATCAGCTCTTCACCTGCAGACCTGGACATCCGGGCGGGGGGACCCAAGGCTTGTCTGGGTATGTGCTGCTCCACCGTAAGGGACAAGTTCCGAGGTTTCAGAAGGGCGTGTGGCTGGGTGGGACGGGTGGCCGAGCCTCCACAGCGACATGAGCACACTGAGCGCTGACCACCTGTGTGAGGCTCAGTGGCAGAGCCCTGTCTGGACCGCAGGACGGAGCCAGAGCTCATGCACACGAGGCACCGACCCGAGCAAGGCAGGGGAGTCCAGCGGGCGAAGAAGAAGTGTGGCCGGCACAGCCAGAGGGGCCATGGGCAGCAAACAGGCCTGTGCTCACAGCGGAAGGTGCCTCCCACCTGCCATGGCCACGTGGGGACAGCAGCCCTTTTGCCACACTTGGGGCTTCTCCAAGGGAGGCCAAGAAAGTTCCGGAGTGCCCTTTGGCCCACAGAGTGCCATTGCAGGGGCTGTAGGTGGGGTGGGGGTCGCAGGGGAGAGCCTGGCCACTCTCATGGTCTGTGTTTACTCCAAAACCGTCGTCTGCATGTGCCAGGGCGGGAAGACGCCACAGCCTGGCTTGTGGAACCACGAGTCCCAGTGCTGTGATGGACCCTCCGCAGGCCTGGAGGACGTCCCTGATGTCATAGTTCCCGGGCAGACACTGAAGCTCCTCAGTGAGACACGGCAGGAGCTGAGGTGGTGTCTTCCCTGCCTCATCGGTGCCGGCTGTCTCCATGCCGAGCAGGAGCCACTCGCGGCGGCCGCAGCCGCCTCCAGCACAGCCGACCCTCCACGCGGCAGCCGGCTGTAACAAGCGCAGCTTGTAAACGCAGCTCCAATAATGCGGCCCCGCTGGGCAGTTAGCGTCCCTGCCACCCAGACCAGTGTGGTGGACGCAGAGAAGGGAACTGGACACTCAGCGCGTGTGAAGCCCCGAAGGAAACTGCTGTCTGCAGCGTGGCGACCAGGTGGCCCCAGTGCCGTGTACCCTCTTCCCTCCCTCACTCGCGGACACAGAAGATAGCTCCTGGGTGGCTCAGATTTACACAGGGGCTTGTTTCCGTAGAAACCCACACCAGAACTGTGTTTACATGCGAGCACAGTTGCAGTGTGTTGGTACCTTTAACTTCTGTGGGTGCAACGGGAGCAGCAGGTACTGTGGCTTCAGTCTCTGAAGGGTCACGTTTATTTTCCGTGCTGGCACACCCCCAGGGCCGGGCTGGCAGAGAACGCATGTCTGTCTCTGAGCCTGCGGCCACGTGGTCCGGCTCTGTCCCGGCCACTTCCCTGCTACTGTGTGTCCCTGGGCTTGCACGGAGCACCCCGCGCCGGCAGGGGGGCTCACCTCGGTTAAGTGCACATGTGTTATGTCCCAAGGGAGCCTGTTAGGGTGGCTTCGTGTTGGGCTGTGCAGACCCCAGCCATGTTGTAAGAAAGGGCAGCACGTTGCTAGGAAGGATTACGTGTGGAGCAGCTGCGGACATAAGGGGTTATGTCTGTCAAATGTCTGTGTCACAGGAGAGACTGGCAGGAGTAGGGCCCAGCCCGATGGCTTCAGGCTGCGTCCACTCTCCACCCCCTCATGGTGAGAATGTGGGTCCTGATGCTGTCATTAGGTGTCAGATATCGTGTTTCCTGTGTGCACCCCTGGTGCCCCCAGCACAGGTGGGGCTATGCAGACACTTTCCCAGAAGGAGCCCTAGGGAGCAGACTCATGTGGGAGCTAATGCCAGTGCCAGGGGCTTAGACAGGCCATCGATGACAGACACCGATGGCCGAGCAGGCTGACGGCAGCTCTTCTTGCCCACCGATGGCGTCTGCTGGGCCTCTGACCAGCCTCTGGGAGCCGCTGGGAGCCGCTGGCTCTGGCCAGGGCCGCATGGCAGGTAGATAACGCTGCTTGTTTGGGCTGCCCCTTTAGTGTCGCGAGGAGCAGACAGCGTAAGAGAACACGTTATGAAAGAGAGGAGTTGGCCCTTGTGCCTGGCTGAGAATCCAGCACTGCACGTAGCCAGAACCCACCACGGCCTTAATTTAATCTGCCAGACAATCACCATCTCTGAAAATTACTAAACTCATTCAGAATTTAACCTCTGCTGCTCTGGGCGCCTGCATTTTACACGGGCGTCTTTCGGATGGGGAGGATGTTGTTTCGCCTGGACCACCGTTGTTCGTTGGGTTGTGTTTAGTGACCGTTGTGCCCCCCCCCCCCAGGCCCAGGGTCTCAGGGGCTGACTTTGGCCATTTGCCATTTCTGGGTTTACACCGTTCTGGGAACAGGCGTGCGATTCCGGCTGGGGCTGCTCCCCGGCAGGGGCCCTGTCACTGGGGTGCCTATTCGGAAGTTCATGGAACGATCCTGGGGCGAAGCCTTTCCCAGGTGCCACCTGACGAAGCCAAGTGCTTTTCCATACGCTCGCAGACGTAGGGCCCACAGACACGCGGAGCCTTGGGCACGCCCAGCCTGGGACGTGCAGCAGTCCTGGGTGCCCGAGCCAAGTGTGTGCCACCCCCAGGGTCCTGGGCCTCTGTGCCAAGGGACGAGCACATGGAGAATCTACACACCCACCACGGGGGACATGGGCTCTGCCAGACACAGTAGTGCCCTCTAGAGCTGTGTGCTCCTCCCGGGGAAGCACAACCGCTGACCTGGACCCCCATGTGACCGACATGGGACAGAAAATCCACCCCTGGGAACAGCCAGCTCGTGACTCTTCTGCCCCCAGTGGCACTTTTCTCTGGACCACGATTCCACCGGGACTCCAGCCCCTTGTCCTGCACCCTGACCAGCAATGCTCACTCGAAACAGAGAGAGCCCTTCCCCAACAGCGAGCGTGACTGTGGCACGGGGCAGGCCAGGCGCCCGGCCCCTCTTGGCAGCGAGCAGGGCCCTACAGGGAGTCAGTGTGGCTGATGAGAAGCTGCCCAGCTCCCCACGGCCCGCCGGTGGGAAGGCTGCCGCTACTTGCTGCTCTCCCCTGGGCACGCCCACCCCCACCAGCACTGCCAGGTCAGAGGCCCTGGACTCAGCTGTCCCAGAATGCTGGGGCCGCCGGGCCGCCAGGGCAGAAGCCGTGTGTCCTCCTTGCAGTCTGAAGACCTCACAGACCCTCCGTGGTTCTGCCTGCAGGTCAGGGTGGAGGCCTCGTAATTACTTCCACGGTCACCACCTCCCAGGATCCAGTCACCCTGAAACACGCACCCCCTACTTGGTGCACAAGAACACCTCAGAGATGGGCTGAGCCATGAGAGTACTGGCCGGGAGCAACCAGCAAGCCAAGAGAGCACAGTCCTGCTGGGAATCCCCACAACGGAAAGCTCAGGCTGGAGATTCTGAATTACACGCCCGGAACCGTTCTCACCATCGAGCCCGGTGTCGTCTTCAAGTGAGAGACGAGGCACTCGGCCCAGAGCAGTGGCCACGCAGAGCCGTCTTCACCCAGCCGCTGGGGGACCCAGACACCTGCCTTACTGGAGAGCCAGCGAGCACACATGCTGCTCAAGACCTTCCTTAAACGTTTTCTCCCCAAACGTAGACAGGCTTTTGTTTACTTAAGGAGGAGGCTGGGCCTGGGCTGCGGTGTCGTGTCTGTGTGGGGGCCACATGCAGGCCCGAAGGCCATGACTGCAGGGGCGTCCCCGCCGCCAGCACCCTGCCCCCCAGCACGCGGGAGGAGCCGCAGACAGGATTAGCAGGGCCTGGTGACAGCTCGTCCACGCTGCATTCACCAGAAGCAGAGTGGGCATCTGTGTGGATTTAAGTGTGCTGCTGCTCCTGTCACTCTCAGCAGTGGCCACCGAGAGGTCTTGTCTGTGATGGGCGCACGAGGCCTGAACCCCGAGAGGAAACGGGGCCACAGGAGGTGAGCGAGGGCCAGTGGGCCCAGGGTCGAGATGGAGCCGGCTGAGGCCGACAGCCGCTGTGTTCCCCACGCTCCCTGCAGGCACGGAAGTGCCCGCGCCCACCGCAGCGTTCTCCATCTGCCTGGCCTCCCGAGCGGCCGACTCCGCCTGCTGTGGCAGCGTCCCCGTCCCCGCGAGGGCAGACGGGACGTTTCAGAAGCTGGAGCCCCCTGCTCCCTGGCTGCTGCTGCTTCCACACAACTCCTCCTTCGGGAGCGGAAACCGGGGGGCGGGACGGGGAGGAGGCATCTCGCCCGCGGGAAAGCGGTTTCCGTTCTTCGTGGTGAAAGGGTTCTCTCCGGCAGCACAGCCCCTTACGTTTCCATTGGCGGTTTACCGACCCCCCAACGCCATCTTACTGTGTGTTCAGCCGCCCCGAATGTGCAGACGTTTATCAGACGGGTGTCAGTAGCGGCAGAAATGCACTGGTACATCCAACTTAAAATTTTCGCTTTGATTACTACAAATCCATGGGCCCTTGGGTCCAGAGCTTCCACTGCAGTTTGCAAATGGATTTTTATAGCACATTAGTGCTGGGGGAGAGTCCAAGGAAAATAGTCTCTCAGTATTAGAACCAGCTGCAGTTTTCCGGAGCCCATGACTCACGCCCTTTTCTTTAATTGGGTGGGAGGACCAGGCTGGAGACACAGGGACTCAGTCAGGACGCTGTTTGTTTTCGGAGGGTGTCCTGCCACAGCCCGCCCGTCGCACCCATCGGCAGCCTGTGTTTATTTAACTTTTTTTCCTTCTCACAGTTCCAATCATAAAAACAGAGCCCACTGATGACTACGAGCCTGCCCTGACCTGTGGACCAATGAGCCAGGGCCTGAGCCCGCTCCCCAAGCCATGCTACGGCCAGCAGCTCACCATGCCGCCCGACCCGGGGTCCTGCCTCGTGGCTGGCTTCCCGCCCTGTCCGCAGAGAAGCGTCATGATGTCGCCGCCACCCAGTGCCAGCCCGAAGCTCCACAACCTTTCTTCCGCCCCCCACAGCAAGGGCATGGCCAGCCCCAGCCTCAGTCCCCTCGGACTTCAGCGGCCAGCCGGAGGGGTCCTCGCCGGTCAGGAGGCGCCAAGACCCGTGGGCGTGCACCCCGGCTCCCCCCAGCAACCGCCCCCTGCTCTGCTGCAGCCACAGGTGAGTCCACAGCTGAGCAGTAGCTGTTCCCCGGGTCGCCAGCCAGCAGTCTGTCCCAACAGCCCCTCCTCTCCACGACCGTCCGGTACCCAAGAGCCGACCTGTTTGCAGTCCTGCAGCCCAACCCGCCCACCCGGGGTGGGCCACCAGCAGCACCAACTGCCGAAGGTTCCGGAAAAAGAGTCTGCAGCCACCGGGCCTCTGCCGCTGCCCGCGGCGCGTGAGGACAGTAATCATAGTCTGGCCCCCACACCCGTGTCGGTCAAGCGAGAGCCTCAAGACTTGGACCAGCTGTACCTGGACGACGGTAAGTGCCCGCGGCCGCAGGTGTGTGCTCAGCCTGGCGCCGTGTGGAGTGCGCGAAGGAGGGGTGTGCGAGCTCCCGCCAGGCGGAGGAGAGCACCCTGTGCTGTCTGCAGGGTCGCCACCTGCTGCTGTCGGCGGCCCCTGCACGGTGGGCAGTGTCAGCCACACTCCGCGTGGCTCTCTCTGCTCCGTCACCTCGGCCACCGGTCCCAGCGGTGCCTGTGGCTGTAGACCTTCAGGGAACATTGTCCCGGCCACACCGGCTAAGGCCTCAGGATGCCCAGCTGTGCGGGCCAGACCCCACTAAGCGCGGCCTAGCGCGAGCGGAGAAGTCCCCTTAGGAGACGAGCCGCCTGGGAGCCTGGCTTCAGTCCAGCGTGTTGAGAGCTCCCTTGGTTGAGTGAACAATTCTAAATAAAACGGCTTAGCTGATAGTGGTGAACGTTTTGCCTGTACAGCTGTGTGAACATCCTTAAGTGCTGTAACAGTCTTGTCAGGAACTCGATGAAAAGACAGGAACGGGGTGGCTTCTGCAGCCCATGTGTGGTGTCTTCTCCCCGCACAGCACATGGGCACTCTGTGCAGAGACGTCACTGGACATGGCACGTGTAGTGTGATTGGGAAGGGGCACCTGTCAGCCGCAGGCGAAGGGGTGTAAAGATTTGAATACCAAGGTCTTTCTGTAAAATGAGAACACAGACGCCTGTTGTTACTCTCAGCGTGTTTATAGTGACGAGTCACTCTTTCCCTGGGGACGAGGTGTGGCTCCCCTGAGTGACAGCTGGCTGCTGCCTGGACCTGGATCACTGGACTCGGTGGCACCTGCTCACAGTGGGCGCTTCCTGGGCCACGTGTGGACTGTTGGTGTGGGAGCCAGACCGCCTTCCCCACGTGTGACTTGTTTCCCAGACCAAGGAACAAACATGCTGGGAGCAGATGCCACCGGACTCAGGGGCCCAAGACCCTGGACCTCCAGGTAGAGGCCTCGGAGCCTCTGTTAGCTGTTTTCCCCAAAAATAACAGCCGAAGGTCGCAGGCCGTTTTCTCCCACGACAGGTGTGTTAGTAAATGTGATGGTTTCTCCACCTTTGTGTCCGTGAGTTTCTCAGCGGCCCTTCCTTTTGGTCCCAGGGATCCTTTCAGAAAGCAGTCACTTCTGCAGCTGCTGTCCCACAGTGGGGGACATGACCCTGTGCACTCCAGGTGGGGGTGGGGGCCAGCCTGGAAACAGGTGCCTTTAGGGCCAAAATCCCAGCCGCAGCCACTGAACACCAGCGTCACCCTAGGCTGGACAAATGTCCCGAGGTTCGGGGTTTCACAGATTCCCATCTGCTCGGGCAAGAACGGCCCCAAACGCTCCTGCTCATTCCTCGTGCCAGCTTTGAGCTTTCAGGTAATTCTGCTCCATAGATATTGAGCGCTTCGGGCCGGTGGCCCCTCTGTAGTGTGGCTGTGGGCTTGCCTTCCTCCCACCCTCGGAGCACAGGCCCCAAGGCCAATTCCAGGATTCAGGGCCTCTTCCCTCAGGGCCACACTGTGTCCACAGCTGCCTTCGGCACCTGAGGAGGGTGTCACGACCCAGGAGGTGGTGCCAGGTTCCTGTGGACATTCCACTGTAGAGTCACGTTTCATCGAACCTGTTCCCCTGAGCTCACCTTAGGTCCTCGGCCACGGTCAGGATGAGGAGGCCATGTTTCTGGGCGCCTGCTGGGTGCACGTGGAGCCAGTGGACCATGCCTCCGTCCCAGCTTCCGGCCGAGGCTGGACGCTCCTGCTGTCTGCCCCTCACTTGTCTCATACGTTCTGGTGCAGCCCAGCTGGAGGCTGGGAGACAGACGGCCACACACCTCCTCCGCATCCTGCCCAAGCCTCCCTGCTTCCAGGCTGGGTGGACGAGTGGGCAGTGTGTCCCGTGCTCAGTGTGGCCTGTTGGGTGTGGAGGGTGTGCAGGGAGTGTGCTCCCAGTGGACTCGAGTGCTGCTGTTGCCCCTCGAGAGGTGCCAGTGTGGGGCTGTGGGGACACTCAGTGCCTGGTTCCGTGCCAGTGTCTGGGCCCCTGTGGACTTGGTTCACTCAGGTCAAAGTTGAGTAAGACGGTCCATGCTGAGGCCTCTTGTGTAGGGGGCGGAGGGGGTTGTCACATGTGCTGAGCACATAGCCAAGCCCCCACGGCGCAGCCTCTGCCGACCGTCCCTGCCCCATCAGCCTGGCGGGCGCCCCGAAGAGCCAAGGCTCTGGACTATCTCCCTGCGAGGCAGTGCCGGCCGTCCTGCTCCTCTGGGTGCCCACACCCTCCTGGCACCTCCGACAGGTGCACGGCCCTGCCCCTCCCCGTCACGCCCCAGCCGACACCAGACTCCAGTCCTGGAGGTCCTACCTCAAAGCACCCGTGTCCTCTACTTTGGGGTCCCCACGTCTCTCACCTACATCGTAAGGTTGCTTTCTGACAGGACGTCACTTCTTCATGTTTCCCCCAGAATATTCTGCCTCGGCCTCCCTGTGACCAGAGTTTTCTCTGCTAAACACGGAAGTAATTGCATCACTTTCTGTCCTAATCCCCCTGCCCTGGCTTCGACATGCCCTCCCCTGGCAGCAGCTGTCTGTCATTTGCGTCCAGGTTCTACCCATGGTCCTGTGGCCCAGCCCAGGTGGCTCCGTCCTAGGCCACATTTAGGGGCCTTATTCCCACTAAGTCTCCACGGACCCAGGCCGGTCACAGCTATTCAGTTTCCACCATGAGAACAAACCGATGTTCATTTTGGGGGTCATTTAAGTGTGCCAGAGGCCTCCCTAGAAAGCATTCAGTGCATTTGTATAAATATGCACATTTTTCATACACCCACCCCCATACGTGACACTTGGTTGCTGGTCCTCAGTTAAAACTACACTGGGAAAGCCTGGAGCTCCTTACGAGCGATGGACTCGGGCCCCTCCCACACACACCCTCACCTGCCCCCTGGGCCCTTCCAGAGCTGACCCCACCTGGGCGCCCGGCAGAGGGCTGGAGCGTGTCCCCACACACAGGCCTGTGACCTGTCAGAGGTATAGCTGCCGACGGTGAGGCCGTGGGTTCTGCCCGGTCCGGGCACCCATCTCTGTCAGGAAAGCCCGTGGAGTGTTTATTGCTCTGTCTGGAGGCTGATGTCTCCCAGAGTCCACAGGCACTTGGGTTATGGGATGGGCCCGGCTTGTCCCAGAAGTCTCGGGATGCTCACGGCTGTGTGGTGGGCATGAGGGCAAATCACCTGTGTCTTGCGCGAGTGCAGGCGAACCGTCCGCCGGGAGTCGGGTGCAGGAAGGGTCTTTGTACCAACTCGAGTCCTCAGAGCCTGAACCCCTCTCGTAAGAGCAGCCACGTCCGTGCTGCTCACACCCCCACCCCCACTGCTGTGCAGAATCCAGGCCGCGTCCCAAGCACGGAGCCCCCAGCCTCCATTCCGAGTCCCCAGGGTGTTTAGGGGCAGCTGTGCACCCGTGCCTCCTTGGCGGGGAGCGAGGGAGAGAGCTAGGTGGGTGTGGGCCTCACTCAGATGCTTCCATAACGCTTGCAGGACCAGTCAGCACACGAAACCTGACACTTTGCTGCCCCCGTTTCAATACCCGACATAACTGAAGTTTTGCAGAGGAATTTGTCTGACGGGCACCGTCACAACTCCCTGTTGTGGGCAGAGGAAGGTTGTGGAGAACGTCCGTCCCCTGCTGTGTGCCTGGTGTGTTGGAGCTCAGCCCCGGGCCGGGCGGGGAGCTGCCTTGGTGGGGCTGAGCTCGGGCGCTGAGGGGACGCGGACAGCATGGCCGCCTTTGCCAGGACGGTATCTGAAGCAGAGCTCCTGCTGGAGCTGCTGCCCATGGACTTGTGGGCACCTGGGAGAACAGTGCTTACGTAACCTCTGGAGTTGTAACACCTTACTGTGCTCTGATTTCTCAACCCAGTTATATTCCATCTTCCCTCACCCTCACCCAGCTTAGTTTTAATTAAGTGAGCTGACAGGAGTTTTGTTTCAGTATGCATTTGCTTCATGTCACCGTGTCTCTTACCACAGTGCGAGGCAGTGCAGAATTCCCGGCCTCTGCAGGGTCACAGGTTTGGACCCGGGCCCTGGTGGTGTGAGGTGGTGGTCAGGACTCGCTCCAGGGCCTCCAGGCCAATGCGTATCTGGGTTGGTGTGGGGACAAAGCCCCAAAAAGCAGTTTCCAGGCTCTCGGCCTCACATAGAAAGGTGCTGGCTCGGGTAGTAAATGGCCACCAGCTGTGGTTAGTTGGCCGTCAGCTGTAACCTGTAAGCCATTGGCCACTGATATAACGGCTGTGGCTACGCTAGCAGAAAAAATGGGGGCTAGCAAGAGCGGATTGCAGAGAGGTGGATGCCGCCGGTGAGAATATAGTGGTATGACTCCCCTAATTATGGCTCCGTGGGTGTTCCTTTTTGGCCTCACCATGTTCTGCGTTCTTATGTGGGGAGTGGGAGAAGAGACCCCACCTTACACCCCGCCGGACGCCCCGCACGACACATGGCGCAGAGCAGGGTCCCCTGCGCGACACATGGCATAGTCGGCAGGATACGGTGCCGGCCAAAGCTTTCCGAAGGGCAGTGGAGCAGTTTGTGCATATGAAAGCTCAGTCTGAGGAAGACCAGGAGGAGCAGCTGCCGGAGAGCTCGATTCCCGTGGAGGGGTGGGAAGACGTGGATGGTTCCCCAACCAGCAGAGGCCGGAGAAAGCGGAGAAAGCGGAGGTTGTTGCTGCCCTGTGGGCTGGGAACTGCTTGCTGAGGCAACTTGGATGCGGGACTTTTCCCAGGAAGAAACACTTCTGAGTCCTCCGTGGGAGATGAGGGTGAGGTCAAGGTCGTCCCTCACCCCCAGGACAGCCCTGGCAAATGACTATGGACTATGGGGAATTGCCTTCTATCACTGATTTATTGGACGCTTTGACTGTTTGGGAACATACCACCATGTAGTGGGACTAGAGGATGTTTGCTTTTGTGTCTTGACTGGCCACCATTGATAATATGTAAGCACCTTGATGTGAGCCGCTGTTGGTCCAGCACAGTACCCCGAGAGGCCCAGAGAGAGAGTGGCAGTGCCCTGAGGCCCTGGCTGTGTCCAGGAAGTCTGGCTGTGTCCAGAGAGAGTGGCAGTGCCCTGAGGCCCTGGCTGTGTCCAGGAAGTCTGGCTGTGTCCAGAGAGAGTGGCAGTGCCCTGAGAGCCCGGGCTGTGCCCGAGGAAACTGGTGGTACCCTAAGAAGCCCAGGAAGTCTGGCTATGCCCAGAAGTACTGGTGGTGCCCTGAGAAACCCTGGCTGTGCTCAGAGAGCCTGGCTGTGTCCAGGATATTGCATTCACCTCCAGGCTCCTCGCACAGGGACCCTCACGGAAGACGCTTGTCACATAGATTGTGAGGCGAGACTCTGTAGGGGTGGAGTGTGGGGACAAAGCCCCAAAAAGCAGTTTCCAGGCTCTCGGCCTCACATAGAAAGGTGCTGGCTCGGGTAGTAAATGGCCATCAACTGTGATCAGATGGCCAGCAGCTGTGGCTAGTTGGCCATCAGCTGTAACCAGTGAGCCATTGGTCACTAATATAACGGCCGTGGCTACACTAGCAGAAAGAATGGGGGCTAGCAAGAGTGGATTGCAGAGAGGCGGATGCCGCCAGCGAGAATATAGTGATATGACTCCCCTACCTATGGCTCCGTGGGTGTTCCTGTTTGGCCTCACCATGTCCTGCGTTCTTATGTGGGGAGTGGGAGAAGAGACCCCACCTTACACCCCGCCGGACGCCCCGCATGACAAATGGCGCAGCAAGCAGGGTCCCCTGCGTGACAGTTGGAATGTGCAGACAAACCCAGGAAGGTGCATGGCAGAGAAAATGGAAACAACAGCAAGAAAACTAAGTCAGACAATTAAATGCCATTCGTTGCAGGAGGCCTTGCGTTAAGAGACAGACACTGAATCGTCACTGCTTCACAGACGGAGATGGGGCAGCTGGACTGGCTCATCAAGGGGAGCGCGTTAGACAGTGGGGTCTGTGGGGTCGTGTTCCCTCCGTCACATCTCGGGGTCGGCATCTCTGCTTCCTGACTGTCTTTGGCGGGGTCTGCGCTCCAGGTGTCCCCTGCTTTCTTCTCCTGGCGTGTTTCCCTCCCTTATGCCCATGGCCAGGCCCTCACCGTCCTCCAGGTGGGAGAAGCCGGTCCAAGTGCTGCGATTTATAGCACTGAACCCAACCGCATGTCACTTAGGGGAGTGCAGAGACAGTTGAGTGTGGGGTGGGCCCTTCCCACAGATAAGTCAGGAAGCCCAGTCATGTCCCCCTGGCCTGACCCTCCAACTGTGTTTCTCAACCACCAGGAAGCCAGCAGCGCCGTGTGGGGTCCTCACAGCTGCTCCTGACGCTGAGGGAGGAATTACAAGAAGCTCATTTCATATGCGAACCGGTGTGTTACCGTGTTTCCCCAAAAATAAGAGCGGATCTTATATTAAGTTTTGCTCCAAAAGACACATTAGGGTTTATGTTCAGGGAGTGTCATCCTGAGAAATCATGCTAGGGCTAATTTTCCATTAGGTCTTATTTTCGGGGAAACACAGTATTTGGACTTTGTTTCCGTTTCTAGGAAGGGGGAATTAAGAAGATGATAATCAGATACTAGGGCACGTGCCAGTGATCTGGGGCATTTGGCGGACATAAACTATCATTACCTGCATGATTTAGAGATCAACAAGGGGGTTTCTGCCTGCGGGGTGATACTCCAGGACCTGAAAGATTAAGGCACTTTCCACATTTCCCGCTGTGAACTGGCCCCAAAGGGAATCCCAGCATGTTTAGGATTTCTTTGTGTTTTGGTTGTTTCTCAGGTTTTGTTTCAATGATACTTGGCCCACAAGTAAATTTCAATTATAGTCTATTCTTGGTTCAACAATATTCATAAGATTTAGGCCATCGATTTAGACCTCAGTCATGGTACACCACAAGAGTACCTTTTTCAAAGATTAGTTTTACGAAGCTCATGTTATTTTAAATGTAGATTTTATAAAACACTCACAAAGGCTGTTCATGAGACATGTCTCTGATAGGCCTTCTGCGAACTGCCCTGTAGAGAGCTGTCTGTGCGGCCACACTTCTCTGGGAGGGGACTGTCCTTTGGCTGAGGATGTGTAAATGTAGGCAGCTTACCCGCCACGCACATGCATAACTGTTTATATGTCAGGGGACGCACTCCCACTTACACGCATTTGCTGGGAGTGTGTTTGGAGTATCGCTGAACCCACAAAGTGTGCTCCAGTGAGTGTGAAGGGGACCCGCACCAACCCAGCTGTTCTGACACTGAGCGCCTCCTTCGAGCTTGCAGCTGAAGCCCTCGCCCCCAAGGCCTTGGCTTGTCTGCCGCTGTGGCCTCCCCCCACCCTGTCACCTCGACCTCCCTGAGGCCTCCGCCACAATCGGCCCTTTCAGGTCCCTCCAGGAGGTCTCGGGTTTCCAGAACTCTAGATGTCATTAAAACAACAAGCAGGTGGACCAGGCAGCCAGGATCCCGTCTGCCCCAGTCTGGGCCGAGCCCCCCTCTCCCCTCCCCGTTTTTCCTGAGCTTAAGCTGCTTGGGGAGACAACAAAAGGCTTTCCTCATGGAAAGTTTTACGAACCTGGCACACGCCCAAGTCTGAGGCCTTCCCCAGCCCAGCGCTGATTGAAAGGGTCTGTATGACGGCGCTCAAACACCCGGCCTCGTTAATACTGTGGACTGAGGCTCCCACGTGAGGCGTAGGGTAATGCAGCCATGAAATAGTCCATGCACGTGGACATCTGCATGGCGGTGTCGCGGCATGACACCACGCCACCCAGCGTGGGGACTGCGTGAGTGTCTGGACCCGCGGTTTACATGCAGGTTGTCCCACACTCTGCGGGGGTCTGCTGGAGGCAGACGCGAGCTCGTGCGGGTGCAGGCCAGGCCAGCAGCTGCTGCCCTCTAACCACTGCCTCCCGCGCTGGGACCTCTAGGGGCTGCAGCAGCCTTTCCACAGGCTGTGCCCCACTGGAACGCCAGCATCGACACCGGACACGGAGCCAAGCTTCCGGGGACTCTGTGCCTCCCATGGGTCAGACAGACGTGTGGACATCAGCCTCTATGTCTTAGCCTTTGTCTTGATGAACCCGATTGTCAGCTGGCAGCCACTGGGGCAGTTGATGAGTGTGAGCGGTGTCCTGTGAGTTGCTGGAGGCAGTGACAGGCAGCAGGTTTCTGTGTGTCTCTACGGCCTGTGCTTTCCTCTGAAGTCCAGGTGGCAGCAGCTGGGTATCTGCCCCTGCGTGAAGGAGGAGGTGGGTGGCAGGATGGCTCTGGGTGCCCGCTGAGGCGGCTTCTCTGTAAATAGGGTGCTGCAACACCACGGTGGACCCAGCGGGTGCTGGCCGGGCTCTGTAGCTTGTCATGCTGTGACGTGAGAGGATCCCCTGTCCCTCCCTTGAGGTGGGGGCTGCTTCTGCTCATAGGACACTGCAGCTTGGGCATCTGTGAGGTTCTGGCACTTTTCTCAGGTGCCTGGTGTGGGCATTAACTATAAGTGAGGAATGCTTTGAATTACCCTGAGTTTCTAATCAAAGTCTCGTTCTACAGCACAATTATTTTCTGTGCACTTGAAAGGGAATTTGCTAGTGTTGCTTTCAGCGAATATTAACCTTCTGCCTTTCTCCCTTAATCATGTGTCTTAATTTATTTCCTTCTTCAGATGGAGACTTGTTTGACATTCTTCATTTGAAGGAAAGAAACGGGGGCGGAACAGAAAGAAAGCAAAAGGGGAGGGCCAGAGGTTTTGTGGAACTTGAACAGCCAGCGCCAGTTAGAGCTACTTAGTGCTGAGAAACACTTGTCACCGAGAGGCAAGAGGGAGTGAGAGCTGATGTTCAGATATGAGTGCACGTGTAGGCAACGTGGGGCATGTCTGTGACATGCCATCCCTGGTCACAGGCAAGCTCTGAACAGGAAGGTGCTGGTGTGTGAGCATTTCATGATTGCGACGCGGGGCTTTCCGTGCAGACGCGCTGCTTTCCTCCTGCAAAGAGGAGAACGCCGTCCCAGGAGTTCCGAGCAGCTTTGTCCTCGTTTGAGACCAGTGCACAGTGCTGGCCCTCGCCCTGCGTGTTCTTTCTTTCTTTGACGCTTGTTCGTTTCACTTTTCTTACTCCAGAGTGACTTCTCTTCACAGACACTTTCATGTCTGTGAGCCAGCAAGCAGCATACTGCTGTGCTGTGCCACCAGAGCGTGAAGCCATAGAGCAGGTATTTAGAAGCATAATAGCTGCCGTCACAGAGCTCAACTGTTGATAGGCCGTCAGGGCTTGGCGTCTCTTTGGGGAGAGTGGTGACCAGGGCATGGAGGGCTCTGTCGACATCTGTCGGACGACTGTGTTTGCACAAGAGCAGCCAGGGCCCTGTAACTCAAGCCAGGCCCTTGGCTCCGTGCCCCCGGAGCTCCGGGCAGAGAGCCAGCCAGGCACTGACACTGCTGAGTGGGTTCCCCACACAGAGTGGATGCGCACACGGGTGCCTGAGGAGCAGTGAGTGACGGGCCACCAAGGCCATCAGGTCCCGCAGAGAAGAGCATGAGCACCTGTGTGCACAGACACTGTCTCCTCCCACTGGACATGGAGAAGGTCCCCGTCCAACATGACATATCGTTGCCAACAAACAGAAAACGCAGACGGCAGGAAGAGTCGTTGGTGCTGGATACGTGACCGTCGGTTCTTCCCAAGGTGACTTTTCAAACATAGTCTCTCAGTTCACATAGAACAGTGCTGTGGGGCAGACGGCCAGTGTGAACCCCACCCGCCAGAAAAGGAACTGAGACTTAGAGCGATGTGCCCTGCCTCGCTCAGAATCACAGTTAGTGAGCGACAGGAGCAGGAACACGACCTTGACTTCACAGTCTGTCTGCTCTACTGGGTTCAGTTGTTTCGAATGTTTTCCCCCCTAGAGACAAGATGAGCAAAGACTCCTCACAAGTCTAGCTTTCAAGCATGAGGTGGCCTTATAATCTCCGGAGGGATGTAGTATATACTTTTACTTTGTCAGAGGATGTCTGGTTACTAACTGAGGCACTTTCTGATAAGAAGGGCTAGAGGTAGGTAGGACTTCCAGAATGCTGGCGAGAGAACCTTGTAGTAAAGATACTGACAAAACTATCAAATCAATGATTTCACAATCTGGAAATTAACCAAAGAGGCGCAACAAATGAAAAGCATTTATTCACGAAAAATGGACCTTGGTAAGAAGAGCGGGATCTGTGGTGTTTTAACCTGGGACCCATCCTGTTGCTTCCCCTCCCCCGCCCTCACCCCGACAGATCCATGGAGCATAGTGTGCAAAGCCAGCAGCTTCACAGACAGTGAAAGACGGGCCTCTCTGGGGCTCCGTTCAAACCCCCTCCCACAGCACAGTCAGAATTTTGACTGGTCATGAAGCTCCCTGGAAAAGCCACATTCCGTGGCTTCATCAAAAATGACAGATGCTGGGATCACGCTCTTTGGAGCTGCCCAACACTGTGGTGTCCACTGAAGCAAACTGACCACACAACTAGATGAGCACAGCAGAGTTTGAAACACACTGACATGTGCCTGGGGGTCTAGAAGATGCGCTCCGGAAAGACCTGTAGAAAGGGAGGGTCCCAGTCATTCAGCTCTGGCTCCCTTGAGACCCTGCATGAGCAAAAGGGGGAGCTAAGGCTGGTTTGTGAATTGCCTGCGTACTCGGGTCTCCTTGACGAAAGGTAGAAGACTTAATGGCTCAAGGCACTTAAAGAAACCTCCCAACTAGTAGTTGGCTGACTGGTAAACTACGCTAACCTGAGGACAATCCCTAGGAAGCCAGGCGTAAGAATATAAACATGAATTTATTTTAATGGGAGACTTAGAACTTAGTGGCCACACACCACAGAGAATACAGAATCTTCAAAATTAGTCCAGGAAAGTCGCTCATCAAATAAGCAGCAACAGGGAGGAAAAAAAGAGACCACAATAACAGCAAATCATGGGGTGAGGGGGCTTATTCTGCTATAATGTATTATCTATCATGTCCAGTTTCAACCAAAAAATCATCAGACATGCAGAGAAACATGAAAATATGCCCCATACATCAGGACAAAAACCAACCCACAGGCAACAATGTCCCAAGAGGGCTCAGGTATTAGACTTAGTAGCAAAGGCTTCACATCAGCTAGTATAGATACTTTCAAAGAACTAAAGGAAACCATGTTCAAAGAATTAAAGGAAAGTATGACAACTATGTCTCACCAAATAGAGAATTTCAGTAATAAGATAGAAATTTATTTTTTTTTAATGAGCCAAGTAGAAATTCTAAAGTTGAAAAGTACAGTAACTGAAATGAAAAATTCATTAGAGGGTGTGAGCAACAAATTAAAAGAATCAACAGGAAAAAAAATAAATAGCTTGAAGGAAGATCAATAGATTATCCAGTCTGAGAGTAGAAAGGAAAAGAAAAGGGAAAATGAACACGGGGCATCATAAAGTACACAAACATATATAACGGGAATCCAGAAAGAGAAAAGAGAGAAAAGGGCAGAAAAAAATATTTGAAAAAGTAATGGCTGAAGTCTTCCCAATTAGATGAAAAACATTATTCTACACATCCAAAAAGTTAACAAATTCCAAGTAGGAAAGATTCACCCCTAGACACACCATAACCGAACTGTCAAAAGTCAAAGAAAATGGGACAGTTCTGAAAGCAGCAAGAGAAAAACAAGTCACCAGGTACATGGATACCTCAGTAAGATTAACAGCTGACTTCCGAGCAATCTTGGAGGCCAGAAGGCAGTGGGATAATGTTTTCAAAGTGCTGAAAGAAAAAGACTGCTGACCAAGAAGTCCACATGTAGCAAAACTGGCCTTAAGAATAAGGAGACATAAAACCATTCCCAGAAAAGCAAAGATGCAGAGAACTTGTTGCCAGCAGACCTGACCAATAAGAACTAAAGAGAGTCCTTCAAGCTGATGGTAACTCAGATCCCCCTGAAGAAATAAAAAGCACTGGTAACAAGAATTACATAGGTAAATACAAAGAGAGCATAAGTATGTTTCTTCTTCTAATTGATGTAAAAGAAAATATATAAGACAATAATTACAAAACTGTGCTGATGGGCTTATGATATATATTTATGATATATAAATATGTCATTTGTATGACAATAATATGACAATAATAGCACAATAATAGCACAAAAGAAAGCTATAGCAGAACAAAGTTTCTATATATTATTAGAAATAAGTTAGTATTAATCTGAAATTATTTTAAGTTAAAATGCATATTGTAATCTCTAGAGGAACCACTAAGAAAATAACTAGAATACATATAGTAAATAAAACAAGACCAAGAAGGCATTTAAATGATAATGCCAGAAAAATATATATTTAACACAAAAGAAGGTGGTAATGAAAGTTCATAGGACCAACCACAACAACAACAAAGTCAAAACAAATAGCAAAATGGCAAATGTAAATCGTACCAGTCAAATTACATTAAATGTAAATGAACTAAACACTCCAATAAAAAGGTGGAGTTTGTGAGACTAGATTGGGGGGGCAGGAACCCATAGGATCCAAGTCTATGCTGTCTACAAAAGACATACTTTAGATTTAAAAACACAAATAGGTTGAAAGTAAAAGGATGGAAAAAATATGTCATTGCAAATAGTGACCAAAATAGATCTGGGTAGCTATACTAATATCAGACAAAATAGTTTTAGGATCCCCCACCCCCTGAAAAAATGTTACTAGAGACAGACGACATTTTATAATGAGTAGAACAAATTGAGCAGGAAGATATAACAATTATAAATATATTTGCACCTAACAACAAAGCCCCATAATACATGAAACAAAAACTGGCAGAATTAAAGTGATAAATTGAAAAACAATTAAAAAATTAGAGCTGGAGACTTCAATATCCCACTCTCAGTAATGGTTAGGACAACTAACAGAATATCAGCAAGGATATGAAACAATTCAGCAACACCGTAAGCCAGCTTGACTTCAAAGGTGTCTGTAAAAGACTCCACAAGTTGCGTGTGTATGGGACGCTCTCCAGGACAGACTTCCTGCCAGGCCATGAAATGAGCCTGGATAAATTTCGAAAGATTAATTCTGGTCACATTTGGAATTAACCTATAGAATCAGCACAAACCCTACCAAAATTATTCTTCACATCCAGAAAGTTCAGATTTTTTTTTTCCCCAAAACTGACAAAATGATCCAAAAATTTATGTGGAATTTCAAAGATCCAGAAGAGCCAAAACAATTTTGAAAACAAAGAACAAAGTTGGGAGACTCCTACTTCTCGATTTCGAAACTTATGCAAAGCTGCAGTAATAAGACAGCGTGGTACTGATGTAAGACACGCAGGTCCATGGAACAGAATGGAGAGCCCAGAGGTAAATCCCTATGTTTATGGTCAAGTGATTGTTAACAAAAGTGACAAGTCATTTAATTGAGACAAAGGACAGATAGCCTTTTTAATAAATGGTACTGGAACGATTGGATATCCCCGTGCAAAAAAAAAAAAAAAAATGAACTTAGATCCTTACCTCACACCATACAAAAAAAAATTAACTGAAATTTGATCATGGAGTTAAATGTAAGAGTTAAAACAGTAAAAGTTAGAAGATAATATATGAGAAAATCCTCAAAACCTTGGATTAGGCAAAGATTTTTTTAGATGGGACACCAGAAACACAGTCCATAAAATTAAAAAATTGGTAAGTTAGACCACATCAAAATTCAAAGTTGTTATGCTTCAGAAGATACCATTAAGAAAACAAAAAGACAAGCAAGAGACCAGATGGATGTATTTGCAAAACTCCTATCTGATGAAGGGCTTGTATCCAGAATATACAAAGAATGTTACAGATCAACAATAACGGCGCAGCCTAGTCAGAAATTGGTCAAGGATTTAAGGAGACCTTTCTCCAAGGAAGAAATATGAATGTCAGGTAAGTACGTGAAAAGATACTCAACATTGTTAGTCATAGGAAATGCAAATGAAACACCAATGCAAATGAGATAACATTCCGTACCCATTATAGTGATTATGAGAGTAAGTCAATAGCAGATTTCGGAGAGGATGTGGAGAAATTGGGACCCTTACACATTACTAGTGGGGATGTAAAATGGTGCAGCCACTTTGGCAATGTCTCAAAAGTTGAACAAAAATTTACCATAGGACCCGTCGTTCCACTCTTAGGTGTCTAACCAAGAGAAATGAACACGTGTCCACACGAAAACTGGCATGCAGATGTGCTCAGCAGCGTTATTCACAATAGCCAAACATTCGAAACAACCTTAACATCCAGCAGCTGGCGATCAGATAGGAAAACTGTGACCTGTTTATGTCACAGGAAGGAGTGACACTCTTAAGTCTTGCTACAACAGGGACAAACCTTGAAAACGTTTCTCTAAGTCAAAAGAGCCAGACACAGAAGGCCACACAGTATATGGTTCCATTTCTATGAAAATGTCCAGGAAAGGCCAATCTGCAGAGGCAGTGACTGGCCTGGCATGGGGACATTTCCGAGGACGGCCTGGGCCTGTGTCTGCAGTGCAGCTGAGGAAATCCCGCTCAGGAGTGCCGAGGGTTGTGCACTCGATGACCTGTGCACATGCTCCATGCCAGTGGACAGATGGCACCTGGAAAGCTGGGGGCCCTTGTGTGGCATGTACAGTGTCCTCTGCTTGCGGTCCTTGGGGTCCATTCTTAGTGAGTGTCAGGAGAAAATTCTAATTCTGTTTTTGTGTGACACAAACACCGCGCCAGTGATAGCCGTTCTCTTAGGAAGTGAAAAACTGTGTCCTCTTTACTTCTTGTTTAGCTAAATTCAGGCCATCTTTAAGGCATGGACAGCAGGGAGATGAACGTGGCCACTGTTGCCACCGGGCAGGGAGGGCACCATCTGTCATGACTGTGGCCGTGGGGGTTCTTTGTCACATTAAAGCAGGGGGGGGCACAAGGAATTTTGAGTCCGTTTACCTTTTTCAGTTTGAATTTTGAAATCAGGTTCTTCCTTCCTTGCAGATTATAAGGTGGACACTTATACATAGTAAAGAACAAAGACAGCCTGTCCCCTTCTAAAACATCCGCCCTTATCAGGCCCTGGGACCCCAACTAATCAAAGCCTGATACTTGGGACAATAGGCCAAGTGGGCCAGGCCACTCCCTCCAGCCTGCACAGCACTGGCTCCCAGAGCCCAGGGGCTACTTTTCTTTTGTTCCAAACAGGGCAGACAGTGCAGGATGCGTCATGGGGCCTGGGGGGCGTTATCAGCCCCCAGCCCATCCTCTCTCCCACCCAACAGTGAAGGCTTGTCCTTGCCCAGGACACAGGCCCTATCAGGCCCTCACAGCTGCTGTTTGTAGAATTTTAGATATGGCAGGAAGCAGGGCCTGGAGGGCAGGGAGCTCAGCCCTCAGCAACATCTCCAAGCGGCTGTGATTTACCCGAGGCCCTGGCTGCAGTCCAGCCGGGTGGAAGGGGGAAGGGAAAGAGCACAGCAGAGACAGTGTCTGGCCTCGCCGTCACACCACCACCACCACCGCTGTGTAAGCCAGCAGCCTCCTTGCTGCGCTTGAGGTGGGACCCACACTGGTCAGCGCGCACCCTTTAGTCTCCGTTTGGCGGCCTCCTCCATGCATCTGCCCATAAAGGGTGGGTTTGCACTTTCATCCTGTGGGTGCCTGCACGTGATGTTAATGGGCTGGGCTTTGTTTGCCCCAGCAGAAGTGCGTTCGGGAAACCCAGGGCTGATGTTCTGCATCAAGATGCGTCTGAGGTTGTAGCAGGTCTGTGAGGACGCGTGCAGCGCCTCTCGTGCTCAGTTCAGTGTGTCTGGGAGACGTGCTCTGGGCTGCCCTGTTCCCAGGCGAGGGGCTGCCTGCCGCCTGGACCTGCCCGCTGAGCATTTGCTTGGATCTGGTTCTAGAAAGGGGCACAGATATGACAGTTGCTGCATTAGTGGCCTTGCTGGCATCTGCGAGTGTTTAGTGCAAGAAATTACATTTGAGGACATTTCCTCTTAATTAAGGCCCCAGATGAGATTGGTCAGGGAGGGAAATGTACCGAGAGTCACGTGTCGGGGCGCCGCCGGCCTGGTGGGGAAAGCCTTGCTGTTTGCTGCTCTTGGCTCAGGTCCCCGCTGTCACGGTGTCAAACTCAGAATCGCCTTTATACGCACTTTCCTTTTTTTTCCACAGTAGCTATTGCCAGCAAGCTGTAAACTACCGTATATCACTCAGATTTAAGAACCTAAACTTTAAAACAAATTAAACTCTTGTTGACATTGTAATAAAAATCAGAATGGAACTGAGCAGCTCAGTAGGAGCGAACTTCAATTATTTTTGTGGATTTAAGATTATTTTCTGGGATTCCCAGACTCTCAGCACAGCACAGTTATTTCCTGTTGGCAGATGGCTGGAGAGAGAAGGTGCTGGATGGATGGAGTGAGGCGGCCGCAGGGCTGGCTGGAGGGAGCTGGCCCTCCGTCACCTGAGTGTTTGCTCTGGCCTCAGCAGGAGCGTCTGCGGCACAGTTGAAAAAGCAGCAACAGGACAGCTAGCCGTGTTGGGGGCGGGGAGCCATGTGTAGGTATTTTTACGCATCTCAGGTTAAGAAAAAAGCTCCCAAAATGTTTGTCCAAGTCTGCCTGTTAATTGGGTGACTCTGCCGGATGACAAGAATGACAAGTCCGAGTCTGGCCCCTCCCCACGCTGCCCCGCCCCCACCCAGGGACCCCGCCCTGCCCCATTCTCCACCTTATCTTCTTGGCACAGTAACTGTGATGTTCAGTGGTCTTCACAACCACTCCCACTCCCTAAGGTGGAAATGGGGGTTTCCACTGGACTGAATGAATGCCAGCTTTCCACCCTGCGTGCAGTTTCCTGTTGTGATCACGGAGCAGAAAGCACTGAGGAGCAAACGTGGAAAGTGGGTGCCAGGTGCACCGGCCGCGCTCTCCTCTCTGGAGGCAGGCGCGCATGGCAGGCCCCGGGAGCTCTGTCTCGACCTGGGCTCTGTCGGAACCTCTCGCCAGAGTCACCCGGCCTCACCCGCCTGCCACGTCCTCCTGCGTGCTGCGGCCTCTGAGTTTAGGGCCAGGCCAGCCACAGGCTTCATGACACGCTGGTGTCCACTATGCCCCTAAGGGACCAGAGCTGCCCATGTTGTCTCTGAGTCTTCAGAGCCGGGCGTGGGTGCACACAGGCCTCCTGGGGGTGGTGAGAGTGGCTGAGAGGCAGGTGGCCGGACCAGTGGGGAGCAGGCTCTGGTGCAAGCAGCAGACAGCGCCTCACGCAGCAGACGGCATCCCAAGTGCTTACTAAGCGGCAAGAAGGTGGGCGGAGGAGGACCTAACATCATGACCATCTGGTGACCCCTCAGTGTCACTCGCCTGTTAGAGGAGTGCTGGGTGCCGACGTACTTGCACCCTCTCCCTGGGGTCTTCACAGACACTGGGGACTCCTTAAAGCAGTTCTGGTCACTTTGATTAGGTCAGCGAGCTGCTTTTGACCAGGGTTTGTGGTCAGTGTGTTGTGGTAAATGTGCCCTGTGCTCTGTGTGTGGAGGGATTACAAATGACCCACAGCTTGCGGAGGCGTGTCGGACGGTGCTGTCCTTCAGCCCCAACCCGAGCTGCGCTTGGGGACCACTTCCATGCCCTCGGGGTGGTGTGACTTTGTTACAGAAGAGGGCCACAGCCATGTCCAGGGGTTCGGGGAGACCCCCGTCAGGCCTGCTCTGCTTCAGTGACAAACAGAGAAGGAATTAAAACTAAATTTTCCAAGCAGACAGCTCGTAGCCCCGTGGAAAGAAAGAAATGCAGCAAACACACTATGCGAGTTACAGCGCTGTCGAGCCAGCACTGTCAGCGCAGTGAGGACCGGGAGCCCGCAGCCTTGCAGGCAGCTTCCCGGGTCTGCTCAGGCAGGGCTTCTGGAAACGCATGGAAGGGATCAGTTCACTTTTCTCGGGTGGACAGGAAGCAGCCTGTATTTGCACTTAGTTCTGGCCTGGCAGGGCTGTGAGGACACAGTAGTCAGAGGACCGACCCCTTGAAACAGAGCAGCTTAGGCACTAAACAATGTTTGTAATTTAGATAACAATTCATGATGACAGCCTGGTGCCACCAAACGGTGCCTGGTGGGTGCAGGGAATTACAGGGCGATGGTTCCAGTGACCCTGAGGGCGCAGAGATGGCGTCAGGAGGGGCTAGAAGAAAAACAGATCGCGAAGGCCTAAGGGCTGTCCGCTCTGTACCTGAACTGGTGGCCCTGTTCAGGTGGGTAACTAGTGAGAGTTCCACGGCTGTCCCGTCTGGGAGCCCTGGGCGAGAATTCCCCCAGAAAGCGACTTGTGAGAAGGCCTCGGACCTTGCTGTGGGAGGTGTGCCCCGCGCATCCCGGCCGGGTCCTGGCCATGCCTGTTGCCTGGGCTCAGGGCGGAGTGCAGGGGAGTTCTGCCTCCCGCCAGTGCCTTAGCAACGCTGTTCCTCCACCCGGGCTGAGACGTGGCCTTGGGGACCACAGGCTTGAGGAGGCTGCTCATTTTGGTGACCAGCAGGGCATATCCTTATTACATAGTCAATTAGGGCGTGCATGCCGGTCCCGCTGATTTGATTAAAACAGCGAAAGCTCCAGCAATGTGCAATTACAAGAAACGTAATGGCCCTTTGTACTGACGGCAACTTCCATGGCACCTAATATGTTTTGATGAATCGCTCATTATGTGCAGAGCTACAGCAGCGTCTAGAAAGATTAATAATTGGATAATCAATACAAAAATCCAATCGTGGGTGTTTTTTTCCACTCCAGGGTCAATATGTCCTAAAGATCATGGACCTGTCTCATTTGCCCATGTTTTTCGGACTTTTTGCTTCTCCCTCTTTCCGACTGTTTTCCAATTAGGAATTTTTAAGCGTGTTTATTGCACACATTTTTCTTCACGCCTTCTCTGATTTTTCTGTTCATATCTTTACAGAATAAAGAAATAGGCTCAACACCCATAGGTGTGGTTTTTACACTCAAGGTGGGCCCAGTCTAGTGGGGGGAGCACACGAGACATTTGAAGAATCGTGTTGCAAGAGTGGGGCCTCAAAGACGCCTCTGGACATAGAGGGGGTACCAGGTGGCCTTTGCTAGGGTGGCCGGGAGAGGCCGAGAGCAGGATGGGTGTCCTGGCGGCAGCGTCACGGCCAGGCTCGTGGGAGAGGGTTGCCGTGCACCGGGACACAGCCAGGAGGGGCGTGAAGAGATGGGCCTCCTGTGGGCGCACAGCAGATCTCTTAAAGCCTGATTTCCATCTTGGAAATGCCCCTCTGTCTATGGTAGAGCGTGCTTTCGTGGTCCAGTGACAGCTGGGGAAACGTGGATGGACGTGGCTGTATTCAGGACCCACATGGGGACAGCATGACGTGGGCCCTGGTGTGGGAGGTTGGAAAGGCGGCCTCGGGCAGTCGGTGCTGGGGCTGGGGGTGTGGAGCCAAGAGAAGGTGTAGCTGGGACTCTTGCCTGAGCTTTAGCAGCTGTGGCCGAGTCTGTGGCAGGGAGGCCTGCACTGAGGACTTAAGGGCTGTGGGGAGGTGACATAGCTTGGCTCCTTCAGCTCAGGCCGCCCAAGACTGGGCTGCGGCTGGAAACTGAGTCGAGAGGACGCCACCCTCAGTGCTATGTGACAGTACACTGAAGAAGCCAGAGCTTGGCGTGACAGGACAATAGCACGGCCCAAGAAGCCATGGTGACAGGGTGACAGGCACTACTGTGAGGTGACAGAAGGACGTCTGTGCGGCCAGTCCTGTGTTCCCCACCACCCGCGAATGAGACAGAGCCAGCCCAGACCCCCACACGCGTCCCAGCCATGCCCTGAGCTCCCAGTTTACTCCCAGAATTTTCTCAACGGCCAGCCAAGGAGGAAAACTGCCCTTGGTGCTGGGACTGGGTGGCCGCGTGTCTGCGAGCCCCCAGACCGGCGCTGCATGTCCAGAGCAGCACTGCCCCTGGTTGGGCTGGAGGACCAGCTGGCGGGAGTAGAATCCTGCTGTGTGCCCTTTGCTGTGACAAGTGACACTGGTGTTCTCTGCCTCTGGGCTGTGGCTGCAGCAGTACCTGGAGCTCTGTGATGGCAGGCGGTGGATGGTGGTGGCAGGTGACGGCAGGTGACGGCAGGTGGTAGTGGGGGCAGGGTGAGGCCGTGGTGGGCAGACGTGAGAACCACCCCCTGGCTTGCTGACTTCCTCATCACGGGGACAGGAGCAGCTGAGATAGAGGCCAGTGTGCTGAGGGGACAGACCAGGACACAGCCACTGACATAACGGACTTGCTGGTACAGACGGGGCCGCCCGCATCGTGAACCTGTCCCTGCTTAGTTTCCGCGCCTGGGAACAGAGGTGGCCTCACAGGAATTCAGTATCACAAGCGTGAAGTTGCATCAATAACTTTAAAAAGCACTTTAAAAACAGTGTTACTTGTAAACTCTTTAACGATGAAAGTGAAAATCTGTGCAAATCATCTTAATTCCTTTCTCAAACCCAAATCCCTGGCTGCCATGTAGATGCCCGTTGGCTCCGAGCAGCTGGGCGTAGCTGTCACCCTGTCTCAGCCCTGCTGCGCCAGCTGCCACA
Source organism: Rhinolophus hipposideros (assembly GCF_964194185.1). Classification (NCBI taxonomy): domain Eukaryota; kingdom Metazoa; phylum Chordata; class Mammalia; order Chiroptera; family Rhinolophidae; genus Rhinolophus; species Rhinolophus hipposideros. The sequence goes on along the minus strand of NC_138063.1, from coordinate 413,911 downwards.
GGAGAGCCACCAGGTAACGACCCAGCGGACGGCCTCAGAGCTGCAGGTGGCCCCAGACGTGCAGGTGAGGGCCCAGCTTCTCCAAGTGAGGCTCTCAGCGGGCACTTCCCTGCCTGCCTTTCCGTGAGCACCGCAGCCACGTGCCACTTCTGTCCCAGTACCCATGTCATCCTCCACTGCACTCCTCAGAACTTTCAGACGATCCTCAAAGCTCAAGCAAAATGTCACTTGTAGTGTTATTTTTCAGTTTTTAAACACCTAGCACAGAATTTCTTCTTAAAGGTTTGGGATGTTTTGAGGGAGACCCGCCCTAGAGCAGGATCTTTAAGGGCAGATTTCTCCTGAGGCACCAAAATTCTCTTCTCTGCATCTCCTGGGCCCTCCCGCCCGCGCCCGGCATCTCAGACATTCATGTGGGGACGAGTGGAGTCCTGGGATCTTGTAAAAGGTTCCCATTCAGTGGTTCTGGTGGGGCCCAAGAACCTGCGTCCTTCCCAAGTCCAGGCGACACGACCGCGGGTTCCCAGAGGCTGAAGGAACAGGGGCCGGCCCCGTGTGCTCACGGGGGTGGCGTGGGGCCAGGTCCCGCACGGCCCGCATAGCGTGTGGGCCCCCGGCATCCCCGCCGCGCCCCTCCCAGTGGGTGCCCGGAGAGCAGGCCGGACGTGGGGCCTGAGCTTTAGCTGTTGCTGCTGTGACATCCTGCGTCCCTTGTGTCCCTGTGTGCATACGTGTCCTAAGCGGTCTCTTTCTTCCGTGATCACAGTGCGATGACCACCCCTAACAAAATGACTGGTAATTCTTTGGTAAAGTGAGGATTTTGTTCTAAGCCACGTTTAACGACTACAAAGTATGGTTTCACTTCCCGTGAACCCAGGAACGGTGGGCTTGAGCCGTCTCCTGTGCTTCCTCGACGAGCAGGATCTTCTGACCAACACCTGGCAGCTGGTGGGTGGTTCCCAGGGGGCCAGGCTGCGGCCTGGTCAGTGCCGAGGCTGGCTTCAGGCTGATGGGCCATTTTGGCCATCTCACACCCCAGACTTGGACCGTCTCCTCTGTTGCCCCACAAAGAAGGCCCATTTTGCCCCGCTTTGTTCATTCCTCTGACTTTGAGTCCCCTAGTCTCATGCACACACAGCCAGAGAGAGAATTGGGCATTTCCACAGCAGAGTGACTGGGGGAGGCGAACCTGAGCAAACCCGCAGCAGCCACTCTCTGGGCCCATTTGTTTATTTATTTTAATGAAAAGGAGCTTGTGAAATTGTTATTATTTTCAATTCTGTTACCTCTGTTCAAATAGGAATTGGGGGGGAATGTGTTTTCTAGTGTCACAAAGAAAGCCCTGGACAAGTGCTTGTTGGAGTTTAATGACCCCAGTGAGTGAGGGTTTGGCACAGATAGAGCCGGGGCAGGTGGTGTGGAAAGCGCGCCCTGCCATCCAGGAACAGGAGGCAAGGAGGATGAGCCAGTGGACCCTCCCGGTCACGTGGCTGCCGGTCCCCACGGGTCCTGGAATTTCCACACGGGGCGTTTGCATTATTTGGAGATTCAGGCTAAATAACGAAGGTAGGAAAATTATTCTGTTTTAATGGCTGGCAGTGCCACGTAACAACAGTGTCCATCAGCCAGCCCCACATCCAATTGGAAGGGTCATGTTTTATTAAAACCGTGACTTGTTGTCAGTCAATCCCACCGCTGTCCCATTCTCTCCTTCCAAAAATAGCAGGCCCCGTGGCAGTGGCTGATTAGGGTTAAAAAGATAAAAATAAGTGAAGGCTGAAATAGGACCCGGACACCAGAGGTAACACGAGAACTTACTTTTTAATGAAACTTGAGAAACTGTATTATTTTCCACTGCTTCACAAAGCATCTTTGAAAAAAATCCGAAAGTAAAACAGGAGTTGAGTGATGTTGCAACTCTGCACTTTCCGAATGGCAGTGGCTGTGATGGTCTCCTGGCGAAGACCCTGGTTCTACCCCCCAGTCTCACAGAGGCCCGGAGCCGCTGTGGGCACAGCAGGTCCGTAGGAGGGCACTGGCCCAGTGCCCTCCTGCGAAGGAGTGAGTATTTATGGCAGACTTTCTAAGAGGTCGCCTTGTCTCAAGAAATTTAAAAACCCACAAGAGAGACAGCACTTGACTTTCCTCAGGCCCCACCGAGGTCCTGTCCTAGCAGGACCAGATAAGCCCTCACGGCGGGGCAAAAGCGTGTTCTCTGCGTCCTACTTTCTCATCTCTAAATCATGGCTTCAGTCATGCTCTTTCCAGGTACTGTAATTCCTTACTAAGCACCAGCATGTCTATTGTACACGGCCAGTGGAAAACGGAGTGCTGCGCATTCAGAACCCACTGAAACCACACATGTGGGGAGCGTGGCTCCCACATCCCCTTGCAGGGAAAGTCACAGCAATGAAAATCTGTCCGCTCGGTGGGCTGTGAAGCGCCAGCAAGTGGCTTCCTTGTCCAGGAATCGGCAGGTGCTGTAAAGTGTGAGACAGCAAGCCGTCTGAACACTTCCTAGGAGCTGTTGCTTCCAGGACACAGCGGCCTGAGATATTTCTGGTTTACTCGTGTCCACCTAAATGATATGCTCCTAGGTTACAGTCCTAACTTTAGCTAAAGTGTACTTTCTGGGAAAGTTACTGGATGCTTTTCAAAATTATCTTCTAGTTATAGGAATGGAAAAGAATGTCCTTCCTGTTTTGTTTAACTCTTCAGAAAGCTATTTTGGCTTTCCCTTAAAAATAAAAATCTTTTTGGTGTCTCGTCCCCTGCAAAGATTAGCATTTTTCTGACCCTTGGAGGAAAATGGAGTAAGAAGTAACAGTTGCTTTTGTGCTTTCAGTTTACTTATGTGCAGTGTTTGATTTGATTGTGAGCTTTGGTGGAGTAAATGCCATATGGGTTGTTACCGTAGGAACCGGCCTGGGGGGGGAGGAGGCTCACGCCTGCGTGGACCCCACAGTGGGGTGATTAAGCACATCCTTGTTTCCTACGTGGCTTTTGTTTAAGGGGCAATGATGGCTTTAAAGAAAAGTTCTTTTCATGAAAAGCAACATTTTAGCCTGTTATAACACCAAGAACAGGAAAAATGACAGTGACCCTTCTGGGCACTTAGCAAGTTGTTAGCTTGCTAAGTAGCAGTAGATATAATAAACACTCTTGATTTTTTAAACTTCCTAGTACAGTTGGTTTCCTTATTGGAACTAATATCACTATTGAAAATGAGGAACGTGCTTTAAAAAATATTTTATGTAGTTAAGCTAATCTGTATCTAGAGCAACAAATACATTTCGCAAAGTATGGTCCTTATCCTTCTTCACCTTTTTTTAAAAAAGTGAGAATTAAACACTGTGGCTGGGTTAACATTGCTGAACTGGATTTCTTATTCTCTAAGCCCAACTCCCATTCCTAAGGAACGAGGAGCCTTGTCTGTGCAAACACCTGCTTCTCCTAGCTCTCCCTTTTCCAGAGCTCACACGCAGGGCCCGCAACTCAGGTGGGTTCCCAACACCGCAGGGCTGGGTGTAGGGCCCTGGTTTTGCCTGGTTGCCACTCACAGATGCGGCCAAGGAGGGACCAACCGTGCTGTTGATTCTGTGACAGAAACGAAGACACAGCTCCTGTTTGCATTAACCTAAAACCTACACTGTTCTGACAATGAAAGGGGTGCATGTGCATGTAAGAAATATGGAAACCGGAAGTGTGGCAGTGTGAACCCCATCTTGTTCACCATTTGTGTCTTTGCGAGAATATGTGTCTTGTGGTTGAACTCAGACTGCATTAACTTCAGATCACTGTGACTTTCACTCACTTGCACGATAATTTTCTTTTTTTTTTGACAATCAGTAAACTGAAAGTTCACCAGAAAGTGCTAGTACGTGCTCACATCTATCTTTCATCAAAGCAGATGGTTAGAGCCTCTGACGGGGCATTGGAGCATTTGTGCCACTTAGAAAACAAGCTGGAGGCCTTTGTGCTGTGTGAGGGTGGAGCCTGCTGCCCCCTCCTCTGCCCACATTCCTGGAATTCCACCAACAGGAGGCCCCTCCCACTCCTGACTACCTGCTGTGGGAAGACTGGCTATCTCCTACCCTCTCTGGTCCTGTCTTCAAAATACGAACAAGACTCCCATCCCAGAGAGCTGGGAAAGAGGCCACGAGGGACCTGCGCTTTGTATTTCCTGGCACACAGAACTCTCACCTGTTTCTCCGTGTGCAATGACCGAAGAAATCCCGATTCATAGAGCAGAAAGGACCTTAGCCAGGCCTCCTGTTTGCAAAGCTGAGACCCCACGGCCCCCACCATGCAGGCAGCCCATTCTGACAGCACAAGCTCAGGACGCATAGAGCTCATGCCAGGTCTTCTAAAGGCCCCAAGGTCCTTGGAAGTGCTTGCTCTCGAAGTTGGATCACCGCCACTGGAGACAGCGTCACATGGCCCAGGCACCCCCGGACAAGAGAAGGTCGGGCCATCTTCAAGGACAAATACCGCCTGGGTGTTCCCTTTGTACTTGGTCACTTTTTAGGGGTTGCTTTTCCTCGGGGTTTATCTATATTTGGACTCTGATCACATAGCATCTTTCGCTCCTGAGGACCCACGGGCCACACCCACAAATGTCAGGACACTGCGTTTCCTCCATGGCCGTTCTTTCCTCTTGTAGTTTAAGGCGATACTGTTATCACTTCATTCAAGTCACATGCATGCTCACTTCTTCACCTAGAGTAGGAAGCGGGGCAGAGAGTGGGTAATAAAGCCTCGGAACTGGTGAGATAAATGGCACTGGCAGAACCCTATCCAGATGCTGCCAGCTGCCGGGAGGCCGAGTGTAGTGCGATCCCAACAAGCCCGGAGAGGCCTGCTCGGAAGGCGGCTGCCAGTCAGGGGTTGACTCTGAAAAACGAGCCAACACTGGTGGAAATCCACCTGACCCGCGTCAGGCCTGTTTCATGTGAAACAGTGTGAGTTGGGAGCCAAGCTGCTGATATTTCTGAATGAAGGTTCTGGTAGCATGTCAGCGGTCTCTGGGCACCGATGTCCACACAAGGATCTGTGAGGAGGTCGGTCACTTGGCTGTTTGTTTCAGAGCAAAGGAAATGCTGACACGTTGTGTACGTTCTTACAGTGCAGCGGAAAATAGGTGACAGCACAGACCCTGTGAGGTGCCTTTGGTCGCTTCCTTCTTTTTCTTTTTAACAAAAGATAAAGCACATAAAAGCTAGTGCAGGAGAATGACTAAAAAAATGTTTTTTAGCTCCAACAGAATACTTTGTGTGCGTGGTGGAGGCAGGTGGGTGTGTGATATTTAGTGTTTTTTGAGAGAAGCTGCGTCAGAAAAGGAAGCACTAGCTATGCCCCTCAGCCTTCCTCACCTTGGAGACCCCACGTCTGAGTGCTGAGCAGGGGTGCCGGTGAGAACAGACTAAGGGACAGTGGTGGTGGAATGAGCCCGGAAGGCCTGCGGCCGCCCGCCCACCATCACAGCACCAGCCAGGGGACCCCAGCTCAGCATCTGGGTCCCTCACGGCCGTCCTAGTAAGCTCGAGAACACAACAAGGCACGAGTCCCTTGGATCTGCCGGCGCAGCTAGCAGGCGCAATCTGGAAGTTCACAGGTGGTGGCTGAGGTGCTGTGGGCCTCACCTGTCCGCCATAGGGCCAAGGCCCGCATTTCCACTGCCTGAGCCTTCCAAGGCCTCGCCATGTTCCACCATCAGGATGACGATACCTGCCTTTCCTTCCTCACAGGGCCAGCGCCAGGAGGCAAAGTCCATCTGTGAAAGTGCCGAGACGCCAGGCGGGTCGCATGGGCATTGGGAGAATAAGGGGCTCGGCCATCCCTTAGGACTGGAGCTCACATCCTTAGGTGTCCGCAGAAATGCGGGACTTTGCCTGCAAGCCGGCCCTGAGAGGGCGACTGTGTGACACAGTATTGAGACCCCAAGGCCTTTCTGGGTGGCGCTGTCCTAAACAGTCACACACAGCCCCTGAGGGAACCCAGGAGGGGGGCGGGAGGCCGAGGCTTTAATGTCAGGTCTTCAAAATAGGGATCCAAAGAAGTAGCTCATCATCTGAAAGGCCAAACATGTTACTTTAAACAGCATGCTTCACCTCAATTTGCACAGCGATTTATGAATAGCCGAGAGAGCTTCCTGTTGAGTTAGGAAGAATATAGTTAATATTTACAGGTGAGGTAAGCACAGCGGGAAAGCTATGCCTGTTCTTTGTACATTTTAGTTTTTGTATTTTAAAAAATGCTACATTTTAGTTTTTGTATTTTAAAAAATGCTAATTTCCCTTTCACTCAATTCCAGACATGTAGATAGAGGTGGATTTGGGGGTGTGTATGAGATACACGTCCCAGATTAGAGCAGGAGTTCAAATTGCCACATGAGTTTTAGAAAAAAACAATAGTTTCCACCTTAGGAGCATTTTAGAGAAAAATTAAATATAAGGGAAAAAACCCTTCTTATTAAATTAAATTGCGGTATAACAGCCCACCACATCCTGTTACAGGGACATCTGACGTGAAGCAAAGCAAAGGTTCCTCTTTCAGGTCTCTGACGAGCCGGGAGGGTCACATGTTACCTGCAGTTCAAAATACTTCTATAAAGAGAAAAACCTTGGTGTCGGTGGAAAAGCTGAATAAGAAATGGAAACTATCTGCACAGAGAAGTTATTGTGGGAAAGCGTAGGTGTCATCGACATGACCGTATCAAAGAGAGAAAGCCATCCCCAAAATAACCCGTGTAGCCCCCCCACACACACACACACTGGCTGTGGACTGGTACGGACCCGGAACCATGACCTCATGGAAGACAGATAGGAAGTCGTGGCGAGGAGAGGAGCAGGGCAGGAGGGTGCGATGCTTTCGCTCTCAGCCAAGCCATTAAAGAAATACTTGACCTTAGTCAGCCCTTCCGTGATGTGTTCATCCATCTGTGAAATGGGAACAATCTTTGCTTTCATTACTGGACTGCAGCACAGACTACGTTTATGGAAGAGAGTGTAGCATTATGGCTGTCCAGCCTGAGTCGTGGAAACAGGTGTGTGGGACGTTGTGCACTCTGCATTGTGTGTTGTACATCTTGGCTTTCTGTCAGCTGCCGTCCGACCCACTCAATCCCACAGCACTTAGGGAAGATGCCAGAGGATGTTTGTGCATGTGTGATGGTTCTTGAGTGAGTTCTCAAGATTTCTGAAACGTCGTGACCCCACCTTGACGTTGCCGGGCTTGGACCTTAGTGTAATCTGATGGCCCCGCAGTTCTAGTCTACACATTGTTGGAAGAGAAGCAAGGCCAGTTGTTCATCAGAAATCCCAGACCACGATGATGGACTGGGGTTTAGCTCACTCAGTGGCCCCTTCCAGCTCTCCTGGCCCAGCAGCCCCGATGGGGTCAGAAAGCAGAGTTGGGCACCAGTTGCAAAGGAGCCACGTGGTGGGACCTCATGGCCCTGGATTACTCAGGACACACTGAGTGATTTCCCCACTCCCACCCACTGCAGGCACTCCCGCAGGGTTCAGGTGCCCCTGTAGGCAGCAGGGGAAGCCCACTTCTGAAGTTTCTTCCCCTTTTATCTTGGTCAAACAGATGTTATTTTCCTGTGGTCTGTATAACCTTGAGGAACTGGAAGATTCTCAGCTGCTTTGCTTAATGCCTCTCCCAACCGCTGCCCATCATGTAAACCCTCAGGCCTCCACTCAGTCCCCATCATTACTCCCCCTCAGACCTCCCTCTTCCATTACATTACCTGTCAGGCCTCCCTCTTACTCTTCGTCATTATTCCCTCTCAAACTCTTCAATCACCCAGTCTCTGATCTTACTAGGATCAGATTTCTAGTCTGGGACTTCAGTTGTTCTCTATAATAGAATGAGAAGTAAAACCCATGCCTTAGTGTAGTATAACTGAAGGTTTCATCACTTCAGGTAGGATTCTGTTCGTAACTGTCCCTATCTAGAACTCTCCTCTGCTTTGGTGGCAACATGGCTGATTTTGCACCCTGGTTTAACCTTCTTAACAGCCCCTGCTGCCCCATAGCTCAGACATTACAAGGCAAAGAAAGACCCGCTGTGCCCACGTCCCACCATCCGTTCTAAGAATGAATGAGATGGTGACTGATGTGAGTGAAACGTAAATGGCACAGTGCTCTGCAGTGTCGGTGCTGTTCCGACGTGTCTGTCACCTCACCAGGGACCCAGGCTTTCTTCACACAAGCTCTGTCTTTCTATGTGTCCACATGCTTTGCTTGGTGTCAGCCACCCTCTCTGCAGCAAGCTTTTTCCTTACCAAGACAATACCCTGAAGAAACTCAGAATTTGTGATTTTTCTTTGTCCAAGTGTTCTTTAATGTGGCAGTGTTCTGCAGAATGTAAATTAGACACGTGCCTCTTAAGAAAGAAAGTGTGTAAACAGTGGAATGGGAAGAAGGGTGACATTGCCTCTCATGTCCTGCACCTGTCTGCTGCCAGGAAGCAGAGCATGGTGGGAGGCCTTGGAGTCCCTGGGGCAGACGCAAGGTAGAATGACGGTGAAAGCATGGGGCCGGTGGGGACAGCGACCTGTGCTCCACACAGACAGGAGAGCCTTCCCGCTTTCAGCGGTACCCAGGAGAACCTAGGAAAGCTGCCTACAGAACCGCCTGGCACACTAGGGGACAGGTGCCATCCTGCAAGCCAGACTGAGCCCTGCACCTCCCGATAGCCCCCTTGGTGGCTGTGGAGAGTTGCTAGGTGAGGTCGAGTCCCTGTGCCCCAGTGTTTCTCAGCCACTCTGCCATCTTCAGAGACACGTGGCTGCCTATCAAGTAGCCCTACGTCACATGTGTCAGGCAATGTGCATATGGGTCCTCTGCAGGCAGGCTGGCTGGAACCTGCCTCGCCCAGGCAGCAGGTGGGATCAGGCAGAGGGTGGACGCCATTGCCCTGGGCCCAGGGCCAGGCAGCGCTTTGGGAAGCGCCAGGGGTTGGGGTTTACTCTCCCGGCTCCTGACTAAACTCTTGCCAGGGCGTTCCATTATCAGTTCCCATGACACAATTCCTGGTTCCCCCAACTGTGTTTTATTATTGTTATTCTGAAAAATCGTGGGGGTATGTTGAAAGGGAATTTAGGGAAGGGAGTGGGGGTGATGAATTGTGCGCCAACTAATTGCTCAGGAAGCCACCCTCGGACAGGCCGGGGCCTTTGCAGAAACACATGGAGTTTATCTGGGCAGCCAAGGGAAACCCGGGCAGTTCCATGACGTGAGCGCATGTTCCCAACCTCCAGATTCTGTTAGGAAAGTGACCGTGGTGACAGCCTCCCTGGTGACATTTCCCCTATCTGGGTACCCATCGGGGGGTGGAGGAGGGGGGTGTTGTGCAGCTCGGTCACAATGGCCTTTGCTCATTTCCTCTCTGGCTGCCAAAAATCACAGGCTGATAGTGGCTGTGGACAAGGAAACAGAGATGAAGGAAGAACCCCCCCGAGGGGGCTCGGACCGCCCAGTGATCGCCCCCATCCAACATGATGATGAGGCCAGGGCTGGTCACTGAGTGAGGACTCCCCAAAGCTGTTTGCACTGTGGGTGCCACTGGGTGGTTCTGTACGCCGATGACCTCCCCTCCCACCCCGCCCCTGGCCGTGTCTCCTGCCTGGAGAAGATGCATGCAGGACCCCGGGGCGTGCACCTGGCGCTCTGTGGGTGTCAGAAGCCGATTCCCAGCCGTGTTTCTGGCCTAGAGCAGCTACTGCAAGTTCTGGATGGCTGCGCGCTGGCTCGGGACACGAGGATATGGCGGGAGGCGGGAAGAAGCCTTTACCCCAGCACAATCCTTTTGCAGGCCGTCCTGAAAGCATGGCTGACGGGGTTCTGGTTCTTTTCATACATCTCTTTGCAGTAGTGTCTCCGTAACGCTTTCCCTGTTTTTGTTTTCTTGCAGTAAATGAAATCATACGAAACGACCTCTCCAGCACCAACGTCCACTCGTAGCTGGCCACACCGGAGCTTACTCAGAAGCTGCACGGTGTCAACTTGCGGGTGACAGTGGAGGTCAGCATACAGACTCTGACTAAGTCAACTGAACACACACCTGGTACCACTCAGAAGTTCCAACTTACTGAAGATCTGTTATTCTTAAAAGATGGAGCTCTTTAGCACAAAGGAATGAAGGAAGGAAGGAAGGAAAGACCACTCCATCTGCTGAAGGAAAAGTCATCTCCAGAAGAAAATAAAGGGGGTGGGGTGGGGCGAGTGGAGGAGACAGACTGCTGGCACCCACGTGGGAGTGACCCCTCTGCCAGCCTGACCCCACCGTCCCCTTGGGCACCCCTGGATTTCAGGACTGGACGTGCCTTATTTAAACCCGACCACAGCATCAGGGCATCGTACAATTAAGCTAGCAGTAGAGTATTTGTAGGAGAAAAGCTATAAAAACATTTCATCATGAGGCTTTATCCTTTGTATAAATTAAGAGAATACTGGTAAGCTAGGCGTTGTGAGAAAACCCTAACAAAGTTCCTACTTTTTTTCAACTTTCCTGGGCTGTAATATACAATTTTGTTGCCTTATTCAGTACATTTTAGAAATATTCCAATTGTCATCTCAGCTCTTCCGTATTACCCTTCCCTCCCCTGTGTTACTAAAACCATAGGATTGTTAATTGTAGCATGCTAGGGTTTTGTTTTTAATCTGGCTTTGAACACAGCACAAGTAGGGTATTGGACAAGGAAAGGGGCCCGTCCCTCACAGGGCAGGCCTCGCGTTTGCATGTGTGCACATTCATAGGCATGTATTTGTGTAGAAATAATAAGCAACAGGTGGTGACAGTCTTCGTCCAGCAAAGGCTTCTGCACCAGCAATAACCCGGATGCATTTGGGGACATCATTGACTCCACACCTGGCTTCTCAGCTACTTCCACTGGGGTCCGGCACCCCCCGCAGGCTATGCAGTTCACAGAGCACTTTCCCAGCCAGGGGGGGTACGCTCAGAACACCCTGTGTCACCAAATGGCGAACTTGGAAAGGAGCTGTAAATAACGTTGCAAAGGGAGTGTAATATATTTGTTCAGCTATAAGATTATTATTTCACAGAAGCCTTATAACTCTGCTTCATCTAAGAACCCGATTACCAAAAACACTGTTTCAATAGCAGCGACTATGGTAGGTTTCAGGTGCGTTACTATTAAAGGATAGGTTAGCGTAAGCTTTACAGCATTTTGTACAATGAACGGCTTATTACACATTATTACTAGTAATGATCTGTCATTTCACATAACCAAAAAAGCATGGATTAATTAAAACATGTTTAACCTAATAATTGTGCCTTAGGAAGTCACAGGTTCCCCATCATGGAACCCACGGGGGCAGGTTGTAACTTATAAGTCATTAAACATGAAGTGATGGTGGGGGGAGAGCTCTCCCACAGAAAGAACTATTTTTAAAATGTTCTCCTGTACGATTATGTCTTATTTTTTTAATTCACAGAAAGAAACAAAAGTCCGAAAGCCATATTTGTAACATTTGCACATAACTGTGAAGAACTGAAGATACGGCCCCGTGTGTATGTGACCTGCTCCTCGCAGGTGTCACTCCTGCCTGTCAGCCCAGGCCTTAGCGTCTAGCATCGTAGCGTTGCATGGAACATTCTTGGTAGACAGTCATACGGAAAGGAAGCGTTTGATGTTTGTGTCAGCTTTGTAGTTAGAAAACAGACCCAATAAAGCGATATGTTTTGCTGGACAATCTGCGTCTGTGGGTGATTCCTTACGTGTGGGGATCTTGCTGCGTTGCCCAGCGTGTGTCCTGCTCCAGGGACTCACACGGCTGTGACAAGCACTCAGAGGGCAAAGCTGCGCTGAGACGATCAGTAAGCCGGAAGGTACGTCTTGCCAGAGGGCTCTTCTCGCTCCTCCTTGTACGTTACCTGCCGTGGGAGTGGACAGGATGGAGTCCCAGCTGCTGTGACCAGAACGTGAGGGTGAGGAGGCAGCGCTCGCACAGAAAGACGAGCTCTCCAGAGCTCATCCAGGCTGTGTGGAGACCGAGCCAAACGGCTTCTGCCACACTCATACTCGCAATCTGACCATCGGTTTAGCGAGATGATGTGACGGATAAACTCATCTCTGCTGCCCCCCATCTCGGTCTGCCTGCTCCCGAAAACTGCTCCCCGCCCCAAACCTTCCACTTCAGCTCAGGTGGGAAAATGTTATCTAGTCATTCATGAGTCAGGTATGAAGCCTGGAACTTCAGTAATTATCATTGTGAATTGTCAGGAACAATATTTTCCTTCGGGACCCTTAAAATGCAAGCACTCCTATTTGCTAAGCGGTTTACAGACGGTGGTCTGGTGCTAGGGAGACCCGATCCCCTAAGCCAGCAAGCGTCCATCCCACCACAGGTACAAGGAGCCCCAGGGGGATGAAGGGGACAAAGGGGACGGTGTGGTGGTGGCTGTGGAAGAAAGGACCCAGCGATGTCCCCATTTGGGCCTGTCACAGACTTGGAATGCTGGGCCCCAAACAGTCCCCCACACAGAGGGACTGGAGCCCCCACCGCCCCTCCTGAGAGCAGGCTGGCGGGGCTGGGAGAACGAAGCTTGTCACTGAAGAACACACTGGACTTTTTTATAAACCCACTTCCCCATTCCCAATACAATTTTATACTCCAGAAATAAAACATAAATTACAAAATGGTAGGTGGTTTCTGCAAGAGTTTGGGCTTCTGTGAATATCCCTGTTTACTTCGTTTTTGTTTTTTGTAGGTTGACTTTGAGTAATAAGGAAATACACCATGAGCTTGTTTCCGGCAATGTGTTTCTAGCAACTTTGCACAGCCTCCCACCCCTGCTTCCAGGAGGTACCCCCAAATTACCAGCTGCTCTGCTAATGAGGTAATGCGTTTGCCCTCACATATGTGGACCAGAACTAAGACTGCGTTGGGGGGCGGGGGTGGGCAGGAAGCCGAGAAAGATGTCTGGAGCGTTGGGGTCACTTGCCTCTCATGGCCTGTGATCACGCAGAAACCTGGCGGACAGGTCTGTCCCCCAGAACTGCCTGAGACTGAGCAGGGAGCCCGGGAAAGTCTGAGCTGCTGATCCCAGTCCACCCTCACTGCTTGGTGCCCCTGATCCCAGCCTTTCACAAGTCACAGACTTGGGATATGAAAACGTTCTGATAAACACCAGCTTTTCCCTTGTAACCAAGTGCGGACTCAGCAAAAGTCTCAGCATCCGTCTCCATCTCAAGGGGGTCTCTTCTGAGCCATTGAAGTCCCCAGCTGGCTGGACAACTTCGCCCAGCCCCCACCCTGCTTCCAGGAGGTACCCCATAATAAGCAGCTGCTTCTGCTAATCCTGTGACATTCCCTGCAGTGTCCCAGCCAACGATGTCACAAAGACGGGTCTGTGCAGCTCTAATCCAGTATTTCTGTAGAAGTGAGTTCCGTGTTAGAATAAATACATTTGGTTGGTGTGTTTGGAGAGGAGATATTGCAGGAAGAAAGAGGAGAGAGGCTGAAGCTGAGATTACACTCCTCTGTGGAAGAGGAGTCCTTGCTCAGGTTGTTTTAGAATTGAGGTAAAACTCACAGAAGATGAAAGTAACCACTTTCAAGTGGACAATTCAGTCCATTTAGGACATTCACAGTGTTGGGTAACCACCGCCTCTATCTTGTTCCAAACTGTTTACATTCCCCGAAAGGAAACCCTGTACGGTTAGCAGTGCCTCCCGCTGCCCCTCCCCCGCCCCTGCTGACCACTGTTAATTGTGTGTCTGCGGATTTGTCTGTTCTGCATGTTTTGTGCGCATGGAATCCTACAACACGTGGCCTTTGTGACTGGCTCCTTTCACTGAGCACCGTGATTTCAAGGTTCGTCCACTGGACAGCATGTCTCAGAATTTCAGTCCTTCTTACGGCTCAGCCCCTCCTGTTATCGGCCAGTTTGTCCACTTCTGCGTTGTGTCCCCTCTCGGCTCTCGTGACTGGGGCTACTGTGAACACTTGTGTACAAGTCTTTGTGACATCTGAGGTGGAAGTTGCTGGGAGATACAGCCATTACGTGTTTTACTTTTTGAAGAACTGTTTTCCCGGCTCAGTCTTTAAATTAGTTTCCCCCAAGACAGACACTGGATCACTAACCTAATTTGGAACCACATATGTGAAGTACATCATATTATAATCCTTTATGCCAAAAAAAATTAAGTTAGCTACGAGATGACTACATGTTCACTTTCGCCCAAACAGAAGCCCCCTCCCCCACCCCACCGCCCCACCGCCGGCCGCCCCCCTGCTCCTGCTGGGGCACCTGCCCTGGGCTGCTGCCAGGATGCTGGCCTCGACCCCAGGACCTGCCTCACTCCTGTGCTGCCACAGAGCCCAGGTGGCACACTTTGGCTTCACACGTACAAATGCAAGTAGCAGAGGAAAGAGCCTTGTTGTAGATGCGTGACAGGCAGGCACTGGGTGAAAGCCAGACTTCTTAGTCTCAGGTCAGGATGCGTGTGTCCACAGCTCCCTGCTCAGGGTGCAGACTGCGGCCTCTGGCCCTTCTACAAATGAAGCCGCAGTCACACTGCAGTCTCAGACGGTGGCCAGGTTTACTTGACCAGCCTGTGTGGGAAGACAGGTTTCCCAATGGTGGTGCCACTTCTGCACAGCGAGTTCCCTGCCCCCCTCCCCCCATAGTGCTGTAGGAGGGGCTGCAGCTCCCTGGTCGTCTCCTCCCTTCTCCAAAAAGAAGGAGGGAAATGCTAATGAGACTGTATCTGGGTCCAGCTGTCCTGTCCTCAGTCTCTTCTGGCCTGGCCTATTCTGGAGCCTGACCTGGCATGGGGACTGTCCCCACTTCCTTGTCACCCTACTGCTCCGCTAGACACTCTGGAATGCTGCGTTTTCCAGATGTGCTCCCACACACACTGAGCCGAGTGTTGTCTTTCCCTCCTGGAAGCATCTCTGCTCACTCTGCAGGCCCAGGTTAGAAGCAGGACCTGCCTGAGGCACAGCACGGCCCTGAGCCCAGCTTAGTGCTGCATGAAGTCCTAGGTCCCAGCTAAGAATGACTCACAGACCCATTCCTGGGGTGTGACCTTGCCCAGCATTTGAAAGTGAATGCCCTGGGCTGCAGAGCAGGAAAATGACCACGAGGACCCTTAGGCCTTGGCTGCCTGCCCTGCTGTGAGGGGAATGCCTGTGTTTTCCTGAAAGCTGGCTTTTGGGGAGACAGAGGGAGCTCGGAGCCTCTGAGGGAGGAAAGGTGCCAGGACTGCCCTGAAAACAGTAGCTGAGACCCACGAGGCCATATCCCTCACCAGCCTCTGGGCGCTGATGTCACCAGAATGACCAGTGTGGACAGCAGCCCCTTGGGAGCGCCGGGCCCAGCCCAGTCTCAGCCCTCCTCTTGGATGCGGGTGCCTGCTTGGCTGCGGGGCAGTTTCTCCCTCCCCGTCTCCCAGCCTCCATTTCCACCTGTGTAGAAATTGAGGTCCATACAGTGGAGTCAGCAAACCTCCGTGCACTTCCTGGGCGCACCTTGTGCCAGGCGCGTTCTAGAAGCTTGTGTGCAGTAGCGGAGACCTCCTCGCAAGGAAAGTGAACAGCCAGCTGAGCAGGCTGGTGGAGGCGGGTGGCCACTGTGACGGGGAGGGCCGGGTGCTGCCGGCTGCGCTGGGGAGACCACACTCCGCTTACTCCATCACTTTTGCCTCATGTATTTTGAAGCCGTTATGTGTTTAGTCATCGAGAACTCCTACATGCTCCAAATTAATGGGCCCCTTGATGAGGAAATCGCCTTCTTTACCCTGTAATGCCCTTTGCTCTGAAGTCCACCCCGTCTGATACTAACCTCTGTGAGCTATCCGCTGGACGCATTTGTTCAGTCTCTAACTTCAGCTCTGCCGTGACTCCACATAGAAATTGGGTGTCTTGTCGGTGTATGGTCTGCTTGCTTTTTACAAGTGCGGCATCTCTGCCTCTTTCTTTACCAGGGTGTCTCAGACCATCACATTTCATGGAATTTCTGGTGTGGTTGGGTTTGAATCCACCGTCTTGTGATTTGTTTTCTATTCGACCATCTACCCCCACACCCCTCTCCTGTCTTCTTTGGAACGAAATTGAGTATTAGTTGTGATCTCCCTTTTCTCCTGTTAGCTACAGTTTCCGTTGTGTCACTAGTGGGCGCTTGGGGCCTACAGGTGACATCTGGAGCCTGCCCTCCAGCGACAGGAAATCACAGGTGACAGCGGGCCCTGCCCAGGGCAGGCACGCTTCCGCCTCTGCTGCCGCCTCCAGGCCGCCTGTCAAACATCTTCCTTCCAGTGTGTTACAAGCCCCACAGCACATGGTCATGACTTTGCTTTAAAGAGCAAGTGTCTTCTAAGAGATTTAAATGATAACACGTTAAAAATACGTCATACTTCCTTGTGTGGCCCCACTGTGCGCAGGTCGAGATTTCCATCTGGCGTCCTGCGCGACTCTATTTAACATCCGGTGCAATGCGGGTCTGGTGGTGGTGAGTTATTTCAGCTTCTGTGTGCATGGAAAAGCCTCTGTCTTGTCTGGGTGTTTTTTGCCTTTTGTTTTAAAATAATTGTAGATTCATAGGAAGTTGCAAACAAAATGTGCAGGAAGTCCCCGTGGACCTTCACCACATTTCCCCCAAACAGGAAATGGACATTGGTAGGGTGTATCGGTGTTACCCAGGTTTTACAAGCTCCACATGCACGTGTGGGCGCGTGTGCACATGTGTGTGTGTAGTTCTATTGTAGGTTCATGGAACTACCACCAAAATCCAGAGACACATCTGTTCCATCACGAGGAGCCCCCACAGCCACGATCTGTTCCCTACAGTTTCATTGTTCCTTATGAATGGAACCGCGGCACACAGCCTCCGAGATGGGCTTCATTCCCGCAGTGCGTTTCTCTTAAGACTCCCAGGTGTTGGGGGCCCCGCAGCCTAACCCTGCTGACGGCTCAGTAGTGCCCCATGGGAACCTACCGTCCACCCACTGAAGGAATCGGTGGGGTCCCCCAGTTTTTGGGCTACTGTAAATAAAGCTGCCGTGAATATTGCTATACATAAGTTTGCATTTTGGGTTCTGACGAACAAGTTTCCTTTTGTCTGGGATAATGACCCAAGCAGGCATTGCTGGGTCATACAGCAAATGAATGTTTCGTTTTCTGAAATAGTCAACTATTTTCCTGAGTTGCTCTACCGTTTTACATTTCTGCTAACAATGGAGGAGTGGTTACCTTTTATTTTAGCCTCTGATGGGGTGCAGTGGCTGGAGTCACACCCCCGCTGCCTAATGGTGCTGACCATTCTGATGAGGTTGTCTGCTCTCCTTTCATCCTCTTTGGTGAAATGCTTCCTCCTCCTGTCTTTTGCCCATTTTCTAATGGGACTGTTTTGTCTTGTTTTTTCACAGTCAAGAGTTCTTTGTATATTCTCGAAGTTCTCTGTCAGATGTGTGGTTTGCAAATATTTCTTCCTCTTAAGAGGATGTTTGGGAAAGAGAAACTGGTGAGGCCCAATTTGTCCATTTTTCCTTTGACAGGTTGTGCTTTGGGGGTCAAGGTTAAGAAGTTTTTATCTAGCCCTAGTCCTGAAGAGTTCCTTCCATGGTTTTTCCTAAATATTTTATAGTTCTGTGTTTTACACTTAAGCCATGATCCATTTTGTTTTCATTGTTTTATGAGATGTGACACTTAGGTCTACCTTCATTTCCCACCTTGCATGTCCAGTTGTGCCTGCTGGAGAGCCACGTTTCTGCTTTTGAACACATTGGTGGGGTTCTGTCTGGTCCTCCATTCCGATCCCTTGGTCTCTGCCGCAGCCCTTCCGCCAGTCCACCCTGTCCACACTGCTGTGCTGGAAATCTGGAACTCTCCTCTCGTGTTCCTCCCACTGTGTCCATCTTTTCCAAAATTGTGGTAGCTGTTCTAGGTCCTGTGTCTTTCCATGTACATTTAGAATAAACTGCGTACATCTACAGGAAGGCTTGCTGGGCTGTTTATAGGAATTCTGTTGAAACTGTAGATCAATTTGGGGAGAACTGACATGTTTATTATGTTGAATCTTCCAATCAATCCACAAACATGGTGTGTCTTTTAGGTCTTTTTAAATTCTTATTAAGATTTTTTTATTTCTGTCATCTGCACTTTTGTGAGCCTGTAGATACTGTGCATGCTTTATTAGGTTTATACCTTAGTATTCAGTTCTCTGCACCCATTAGGAAGGCCGTTGGGCTGTAATCTAGATTTCCGTGTGTTTGTTGTTGGTGCACAGAGATGTGACCCGTTGTGTGTGTGTCAGCCTTTATCCTGTCACCTTGCCAATCTCACTTGTTAGTTCTAGGACTTTGGTTGTAGATTCCTTGGGATTTTCTCTGTAGATAACCGTGTAAATAGGGATGTTTTTACTTCTTCCTTGTCAGTACATTTGCCTTTTATTCCTTTTTCTCCCCCTTTCTTCCTCCTCCCCAGCCCATACTCTGGTTCAGGCTGTTGTTTCTCAGTCTAGTGTGTAGGACCCAGCTCCCTGGCCCACGCTGGTGTTATGAGCCTTGCGCTCCCCCGGCTGAGGCAGTCCGTTGCCGGTCATTGGTCAGCCGCTCACAGCAGCTCACACCGACCTCCGGCTGCTCCTGGCAGCCCCGCTCCAGGGAGAGCCGTTGTTCACAATCTTAGCTGTAGAGGGCGCAGCTCACTGGCCCCTGTGGGAATCGAACCGGCGACCTCGGCGTTAGGAGCACGGCGCTCCAGCCACCTGAGCCACCGGGCAGGCCTGCCTTTTATTTCTTTTTCTTGCTTTATTGCACTGGTGAGAACCTCATTACTATGTTGAATACGAATGGTGAGTGTGGGTATCTTTGTCTTGTTCCCGATCTTAGGGGGAAAGCATTCAGTCTGTCCCCAGTGAATGTGATGTGAGCTGTAGATTCTGTAGCTGTTCTTTGTCAAGTTGAGGAAGCTCCCCTCTAGTCCTACTTTGCTGAGAGGTTTTCTCATATACACGTGAGAGGTTTTGTCAGTGCTTTTCTCCACAAATTGGTAGGATTTTTCTTGTTCAGCCTGTTGATACGCTGGTTTATATTCACTTTCATTTTTGAAAGATACTTTCATGGCTATAGAATTCTCAGTTCACATTTTTTTAGGTACTTTAAAGATGTTCCACTATCTTCTGGTTTGCATTACTTTTGATAAGAATCCTGCTGTCATCCTTACCTTTGTTCTGCTGTAGATAATGTGTGCTTTTTCTGACTGCTTTTAAGATCTTCCCCTTTATCACTTGTCTTAAGCAATTTGATTATGTAATTTGGTGTCATTTTCTTCATGTCTCTTGTGGTTGGGGCTTGTTGAGCTTCACGGATCTGTGGATTTACTGTTTTCATCAAATGTGGAAAACTTCAGCCATTGTCTCTCCCAGTGTTGCTGTCTTTTCTTCAGTGACCAAGCTGCGGCGTGGACAGCTAATGCTGTTTTTTCCTGTCAGGTTTTCTGTGTTTTATTTTACGTAGTTTCTAGTGCTGTGTATTCAAGTTTACAGTTTTCTCTTCTGCAACATATAATCTGCTGTTAATCTAGTTAGCTCCAACACTGTAGTTTTCAATTCTAGAAGTTTGGTTGGGGGATTTTTTTTTTAATCTTTTGTTCAGTCTTTCCTCTGAGTTCTTAAATGGGTGGAAGGAAAGTATAGTAACTGTTACTACCCATGGTTCTTATTCTGTCACACGTTTAATTTTGGTTGTTATCGCTGTGGGGCGTGTGCTCCTGCTCCTTGGAGGCCTGTTAACTTTTGATCAGATGTCAAACATTGAGTGCTGGATTTGTTTTGTGTTCTTATACGTGCTAGGGCATTGTTCTGGAGTGCAGTTAACTCACTTGGAAAGTGTTGGATTCTTTGGGTCTTCCCAACCTTTGAGCTTCTGAGGGAGAACCTCAGCAGCACTTGGTCTCAGACCGTCGTCCCACCGCTAAGGACAGCCCTTCCAAGGAAGCTCCCGATGCCTGTGAGCTCAGAGGCTTTCCACTCTGGGTGGGCCTTGCACCTTCTAATCCTTTCTGGTGGTTCTTTGCTGGCCTTGAGGGACTCCCCCTATGCACACATTGATGATTGTTGTTCAGTAGAAGACTCAGGAGAAGCCCTCTGGGCGGCTGTCTCCTGCGGTAATCTGTAGTGATCCTGACACTTCCTGCCGACTCTGTCGCCCTGCTCTCCTAGCCGTCTCCTCAACGCTGCTTGGCCCTGCCTGGGGTCTGGCCCTCTGTACCAGGGCCTGGAAACCCTCTCCAGGCTGGAAGCTGGGGCAGCCACAGCGCTCACCTTGTTTGTTTCCCTCCTGGGGAATCACTGTTCTTTGTTGCCTGATGTCTAATGTCTAACACATGTTTCATATATTTTTAACATTTTTTTACTTGTTTTGGTGGGAGGGTAAATCTGGTCCCTGTTAGTCCATTTTGGCTGAAAGCAGGAGTTCTGGTGCTAGATTTTTCAAAGTTTCATTGCTAGGCCAAATTTTAGTCAGAGCAGTAGTCAATCTTCCATTTTCCCTGCATTTTATATCATGTAACAATAATGCTATTCACAGAAAAACCACATGTCTAGCCAAGAGAGTGGCTCGTGATCACTAGATATGCCTTGGGGCCCCATATAATTTTAATCGGAAGGGAAAGCGTCAAACAGAGGCTGAAAAACAGCTTTAGCTGCCAAATATGCTTTTTTTACCTGGAGGAAGAACAAAAGAATCTGGGGAAGAGACAGAGGTTTTCATTTATTTTTTATTTTTTATTTTAAAGCAACAGAGAAGCAACAAATGTGTCTGTTCAGGTGGTGTGGGAACCCTCCCCACATGGCTATCGTGTCACGTTGTCACTGGGACAGGAAATGTGTGCCGAGCTCCTGGCTGCATTGTCCACTGGCTTCTGCCCTGCTGACCCACCAAGCTGTTCTCATCTGGAACGGGCTCAGAGAGGCAGGCCATGGCCCCTCACAGGTCAGGCTGCTTCACAGACAGCCGCTCTCAAGCTCATCCCAGATGACACGGACCCAGACACTAACAGTGGACTGTGGCACATCTAGTTTTGTACCCAAAAACTGAAGACAGCTGAATTTCGAGGCTGTTTCTGCCTTTTGTGGTTTCATGTACTGTATGTGGAAATACGTACTAATCACTTACCTTAACTTGACTACCTTAACTTGGAATTTGAAATGATTGGACGTTAATATTTGGCTGGTTCAAGTTAACTTCTAGACTTTGTAGGGAGAAAGGGGTTTGCCAAACAAACACAAGAATGTGGCCCTAATCTTGCAGGAACAGTTCTAAGCACTTAGGAACATTCATCACTGGCATGCAAATAAGGCTGCTATTTATGAGATTTTTTTCCCTGCTTATTGAAGTAGGCCCAGTGGGAAAGTATATTTTCAACAGGAAAAGATACTATTAGCAATTAGTCCTGTGACTACATATACTTGAAAGGAACAAAGCAATTTTTAAAAAGCATACCCTCTAATCCAAAGTTTTCATGAATTTCTGCTCTACTCGATCCAGATAAGGACAGTACGTAGCTCACGTGCATAGCCCAACTACAGTTTTCAAAGAGTTCTTCAAATGTGCTCTACCTCATTTGGTCCTCAAAGCAATCCTGTGAGGGCAACAAGGCAAATGAAACCCCCGATCTGCAGGTGACATTACTAGTCTTTGGGGGCACAGGTGTCTCAGGGTTAACTTGTGGGGCTACAGGGTTTCCTCATTGTGTTCGTGCTGAGAGAGAACCTGACATCCATTCACTGATCCACCCACCCACCCAGAAATGCAGCCATCAACCACCTCTCCATCCATCATCCATCATCTGTCCACCCATCCTCCCGAGTAAGATGGCGTGTTTTGCACACATTCCCTCACATTTCACCACATGGCTGGTGCTGTGATTCTGCCACCATTGTACAGCAGAGTGTGTGGCCCAGTGAGCCCTCGGTGCACAGGGTTTGGGCAGGCGGGGCCCCGAGAGCAGCTCTGCTCAGGGCTCAGGCCTGCCCTGACAGCTCCATTCATTTGACCCATCCAGGCTTTGGCAGCGCTGAACGTGGGGCCGGTGTGAGCAGTGAGATCCAGGACCGCCTAGGATGAAGGGTCAGCGCTCGGCTAGCTCAGGAACCCTCCTACCTGTCCCTGGCCCCACAGGCTGGCCTGGCTGCAGGGCCCCCAGAGTTCGCTCTTCACCTCCCCCCACACACACACCTCACTGCCTCTTGGGCTCCATGGCCTCCTCTGCCGGGGTCAGGGTCCCCTCCTCTGTCTTCTTGTGGGGCCTGGATTCAGCTTTCCTTGTATCTGTTGGTTGTAGTTTCCTGGCAAATGTGAATCCTCACGGAGGGGAGCCGCAGGCTGGACCCATTTCTGCCCCCGTGTCCCTCGGCCATGTTCCTTTCATCAGGACTCCTCGCCAGGCCATCCCCTCCCATCCTGGATGAGCTGATGGATGGCCTGGTATTCCCCTTGGCATGGATTTCCTAATTGTTGTTGGAGTCAGAGCAAAGCAGACAATGGAGGCAGCACCTGTGGGTCCCGTGGCCTCACGCCCCTGCCTGGAACTTCTGTGCCACCAGAGTGGGCGGGTGGCGGGGCCTGGGCGGAGGGGCACACGGCATGTCACTGGGTGGTTCCATCAAGCTGGACACAGAGGACACATGCTTTGTTTGTGCAGGGGACCTGGACTGCAGGGGCTGGGAGTGAGAAGGAAGGGGACTGAGTAAGTCAAAGCCCATGTTATCTACACTTGGCCATTTTAGCCTGCGATACCAGCTGTGGCACCTTAATTATTTTCTCAGTTGTCTGTGTTACCCTCCTGACATCACAGTGACCTGGAAGCTGTGTGTGTGGATCTCAAAGCTGACAGACAGTGGTATGACACGTTAGAGGGGCCTGGGGAGGGTTCTCAGCACTGACCCTCTGCCCGTGTGCCTTTTACGTCTCTCTAGAGTCGTTGGCCTGTGATTTCTCCCGTCACCTCCCAGGGCTAGGATTGCGGTGCGGTGGGTGGGGGTGTGGTGTCCCCTTCTCATCCTCCCCCTGCCTCAGCCAGGCGAGCCGCGAGGAGGTGGTGAACAAGTAGTCACTGGGTCTACCCTTGACTTGGGGGTGAGGAATCCAGACCCAAGGGCAGTCCCGACACCACGGCAGCCTGCAGCTCAGGTTTGAACACAGCACAGCCCCTGCCCGGAGCCAGCTGGGCACACCCGGCCTCACAGTGGCCACAGGCAGCTCCCAGCTCCGGGAGCCGGCCCCACACACCTTGTTCTATTACTTTCCCACGTGTCATGCAGAGACTCAGCTCCCGCTCCCCACATAAGAACGCAGGACATGGCGAGGCCAAAAAGGAACACCCACAGAGGCATAGATGGGGGAGTCACACCACTGCAGTCTCGCTGGCGGCTGGGCTGGAGACACAGGGAGCAGGAGCCACATGATCCACAATCTGCCGTCCGCTTCTCTGTCAACCGACCCCACTTGCTAGCTGCAATCCGCGCTTGCTAGCTCAGCTCCAGCAGTTATATCAGTGGCCAATGGCTAAGTGGTTACAGCTGACGGCCAACTAGCCACAGCTAACGGCCATCTACTACCCGAGCCAGCACCTTTCCACGTGAGGCCGAGAGCCTGGAAACTGCTCTCCGGGACTCTGTCCCCACACCAAGCCACTCAGGTAACTGGACTCACTTGTCCCTGAGTCCAGGTGGAGCCCAGCTGACCTCAGTGGAGGTCAGCCACCCGCCTCCCCTGCATCCAGACAGATATGGCAGACAGAAGAGGCGGCCCCAGTGACCAACGCGGAAAGGACTCCTCGGGTGAACACCCTGGCTCTCTGGCCATGTAGACGCATCTCCCTGCTCCCTAGTGTCTCTCTTGTGCAACAGGGCGGGTGAACAGGGCACCCCAGTTGCCTGGGCCCTGATGCTCTGTGAGCGCTGGAGTTCTGCCCTTTCCTGAGCCCCCAGCTGCAGCCCAGGTAACCCTGCCTTGGAGAAGAGGCGCACCCTTCCCTCTCCAAGCACACTCCGGCCTCCCGCATGGAAACTTGTACCATCAATGGGATGTTCTCCAACAAACTGCAGCCCGTAGGACTGAGCCCCTGCCCTGAGCTCTGCTGTAGAACAAAACATGCAGCCTTGGGCCGGCCCGGTGGCTCAGGCGGTGGGAGCTCCGTGCTCCTAACTCCAAAGGCTGCCGGTTCGATTCCCACATGGGCCAGTGGGCTCTCGGCCACAAGGTTGCCGGTTCAATTCCTCAACTCCAGCAGGGGTGGTGGGCTGAGCCCCCTGCAACTTAACAACGGCAACTGGACCTGGAGCTGAGCTGTGCCCTCCACAACTAAGACTGAAAGGACAACAACTTGACTTGGAAAAGTCTTGGAAGTACACACTGTTCCCCAATAAAATCTTTAAAAAATACAAAAACAGAAATAAAACATGCAGCTTTGTCTCAGGGCTGAGAAATGCCTGCCCACGTCCTCCTCGGGGCCAGGTTAGACTCAAGAACTTAGGAGAGGAAAATGGCGGTCAGCATTTAAGCTTAGTCATGCACTTGAGAAAAACCTCCAATGAAAGAGCTTTGAAGTCCACTAACTAGGAGACCATCAAGCAGACCCTTTAGTTCCTCATTGTTAACCAAACCTCTCTAGCTTATGATGGGATAGGCCTGTGTTTCTTTAGTGGGGGTGGGGCCTGTTCTTCCGAGAGCCCTGGGCCCTCCACCTGGGGGGCTGAGCTGGGGGCCGGGGGCGGTGCCTGGCAGGACAAGTGATGCTGGAGCACCGCCAATCAGGAGGGGTCCAGGCAGAAAGTGTGGCGGCAGGAGGTGAGCAGGGCAGTGAAAAGCAGTCAGCAGAGCGGAAAGCCAGAGTTTAGACTGGCGCCCCAGACCTCAGCCGGGGTCAAAGGGCATTCTCTTTGGAAACACCTGTGTTTGTGTGGAGAGCACCTTGGCTCCAGGAGAGAAGCCGGTTTTGCTCACCCTGCAGGATGCCCTCCACCCGCTTTGGTAAGGAAGTGTCGCTGCGCTGGGCCTGGAGGCCTGGCCCGGGGCCTGCAGCTCCCAGAGGACGCAGGAGGAGTCAGAGGGGCTGACCCAACGTCACTGCAGACTGAACATGGGATGCAGTATCCCGCTAGGCCTTGGGTCCATTTGGGCTGGCGTTGGCGCCAGACTTACCTGAAGCCACAGGTGGAGAAAGCCGGGACCTAGGATCAGGGCACTTTGGGCCACACAGTGGGGCTATGTGAGGATCGGAAGCGGCCCTTGACCAGACGGTCTGAGGCCCCAGGCCTGGTCCTGACCAACCTCGTCGGTCACCTCCCAAAAGGCGGCGGGAGGCTGTATGCCACCCAATGTGGTCCTCCCAGGACAGTGGGGGACCCGCGAGGCCAGCCTGGAAGCTCAGCCCAGCCGAGTCCCACACCTGCAGACGGCATCATAAGTAGGAAGACATGGCTCATATTGACCAACCAGGCTTAGCGAATGCTAGCGTTTGCTCAGACGCGGTTAGCAGTCGGTCAGGGAGAGCAAAACACGCTGCGGGCCTGTCCTGCCTGAAGGCCAGCAGCCTGCCGTCCCTGCTGCCCACACCCCCAGCTCCGTCACACCGGACCATACTCGCTGACAACGATGGCATCACTCTGCTCTCTAAATTCACGGAAAGGAAACCGAGCTCCATGTCTCAACTGCAACCGGAGTTCTTCGCTCGTACTATGTTGTTTTTCCCCCCTTCTTCCGCCTCCGCTCCCCCCAACTCCAGTTCAAGCCGTTGTTTCTCAGTCTGGTTGTGTAGGACACAGCTCCCCGGCCCATGCGGGTGTTATGAGCTGGTATCACGCCGCCGCTGAGGCAGTCAGTCGCCGGTTGTCGGTCAGCCACTCACAGCAGTCGTCCTATGTTTTTAAGATTGATTCCTGTCAACTGTTTTCTGGAATTCCATCGTGTGGTAATGTCACCTCCCACCCCCTTGGCTCACAGATGGTGCCGCTCTTGGCGTATTCGAGTGCAGGTGACTGGCTGTGACACGTTCACGTCCCTCAGGCTGCAAATGGCTCCCCAGCGTGCAGGGTTCCATTGGCTCATGCCCTCGCTGACACACTGACGTGTGAAATCGTTCATTAACAGGCAGCAGTTCTTTGCATTGTCCTAAAAGGAAAATCACTTTCTAGAACATCAATGTGAAATCGGTGTCTAGTGAAGAGTTTGTAAAGAAAACTGAGGACGAAACTGGGTCCTCCCTGGGGGGGCTGCACGGAGTTCTCAGGTCAGATGTGAGAAAGGTAAGATCTCACCACTGTAGGGACATTGACAATGACCTGTTAACAAAGAAGGGGATGGTCCCTTCGTGTGGCCTGTCCCATGACCAGTGCTGGCTCCCCATTTGCAGTGAGCAGACGCCTGCTGGCTCCAGCCCACTGGAGTGGAGGTTCCACTGGGGAGCAGAGGATAAGGAGGCAACATGCAGCCCGCCTGTGCTGCGTGTGCATGGTGACAAACATGACAGAGAACAGAGGCTTCCGGAACAGGGCGGGCAGCTGCCGACCCAGCTAACCTGCTGGAAGCCTGGCCGTGGCTGTGTGACTTGAGCCGTGTCTGCTCTTCTGTAAAACAAAGCTTGTGGACTAGCTCCCTCTGTGAGGGCCTGTGCTGCTGTCCTTGGCGTGTCACGGTCCTGCTGTGGCTGGCGTGTCGGTGCCTCGTCTGAGCCCATCCCACACGTGTCATCTAAGGTCAAGGAGAGGCCAATAATCTGTTTCTTTCCATGTATTGTCATTGAGGGACAGTCTCTTTCCTTCAATTCTTAGATCTACTCTCACCTCATTTAGCTCACAGAGTGTGTGGTTATTAAAGCGTTTTAGGCTCAGAGGACGTCACCTTTCTGGACTACGTTTGCGGCAAAGCTCAGGCTTGGCCACAGGAGGCTGACAACACAGACCGGGTCCCATGCAAGCTGGCTGCAGTGACGTGAATGAGCTGAGCACGGACATCCTCGAGGCTGAGGTGTGCGGTCCCCTCCGAGAGCAGATGGAAGCACGCATCCTAACTGCACGGACAGAGCGTGCCCAGTTAGGGCACGCCAGGCAACGGGCGCCAGAGAGCACGTCACCGTCCTGTCAACCACCACCCGGCCACAGCCGCCAAGCACTCGTATCAGCTGGTTTGCCCCCAGCCCCGGAGTCCATGTTCTATTTAGCGGGACTGTCTGGGCTCCGTTCCTGCCTCGGCTGGCCTCCCGCTCAGCCTCTGTCCTTACTTTCCTTATTGCAGTGGCAGAAGGTTATTTCAGAATACAGATGACTATAAAAACTGAGCGAGAGTGACGAACATGGGACGCCCTCTGGGGACGTCCCCTCAGCATTTATCGAGGGTGCTTTCCAGGCTCCCCCTGGGGGGGCAGCTCTCACAGTGCTCCCTCCTGTTGCGAGTCGTCCAAGTGTTCCCTCTGCTCTTACAGGAACCCCAACTTCCGCCTCAGCGTGGCCAGGAAGTGGCCACAAAGGACCTGGGTCTTGGCAGCAGGGCCATCCTGCGCTGTCTCGTGGGTGACGTGTCTCCTAAGTGCCACTCCCTCTGAGCAGCGTCTGGACCTCCTGCCCTGTGTGCAGGTGGCCTGGACATGGGGCCCCACGTCCAGTAGGCTCTCCAGCTACCGACCGTGCCTGCTCCCTTGGGTGAGAGAGCCCAAAGCATCTCCTACAAAACCTCACCCTGGCAAACTGTGAGCAATGCATGAAGTAAATACCCAAACGGGACGTTCTAGGCCTGTGTAGGTGGCCGCTTTCCACAAACACACCCCAACAGCTCAGGCGCCTGCATGTCCCCACCTCTGGACACGCGCGTGTGAGAATCGGAAGGTGCGGGTACCACAGAGGCGTGCGATCCGGCGGAAGGCCGAACAGACGGTGAAGCTTGTGTCAGCGGGCAGCTCTCCTAAAGGCCCCAGGGGCACCTGTGCTGGCCCCGGGGGTACCCAGGGCCTCCTTGGGCCGACAGATCTCACCGGAGGGCTGGGGTAGCTCTGAGCTGGTGGCAACATGGGTGGGGGACGAAAGGTGCGAGGACGTGGGGACACAAGTGCTCACAAGGACTATTTACTTACAGCCCAGCTAAGGGAGGGCAGCTTCCTCAGGAGGCTGAGACAGGCTGCAGAGGCACTGAGGGTCTTGGGGAGGGTGCTGGCTGTGGGGACAAAGGGAGATGCTGTGGGGCCGTCCTACCGAGATCGGCCTGGCTTGGACTTGGGGCGCTGACGCAGCCCTGTTCCCCCATGTGAAAGGGACGGAGCTGGCCTCGGCAGGGCCCTTGTGGGACTTAACAGAGCTGCTCAGCTGCTCAGCCCAGCCTCTGGTGCCCCTGGCACTGGGCTCGAATTCCCCCACCTTGTCCCTCCCCGCCATGCCCTGGCCTGGGCTCTGGGTGCGTGGGCTGTGGTGCCCTCCTCGACCCTGGGGGCCTCCCCCCAGCTTGGTGCCCCTGCAGTTCCTCCCCACTTCCGACAGCAGTCCTGGCGCCCGCCTGGAGGAGGGGGCATCATTTATTTGACTGACTTTTGTTCTGCTCTGCCTGTTGGTGGTCGTCTGAATTTCCTGCCTATTCCTGCACCTCCCGTTGGGACCTGCCCAGGAACTTTGGCAAATTGGTTCCAATTAGCACGACTGTAACCCCTGTGGGCACAGGGGGCCCCCATTTTCCTGTCTTACCTCACAGCCAGGTGCCTTGTTGGGCTGTGAAGGGCAGTAGGAAAAAAACAAAAGTAGCAGAAAAAAGACGGGAGATGGGGGATCCACTGGCGGCTGTGAGGGCCCTGGGCGCCGCAGCCCAGCGCCACACTGGCAACTTGAACAACACCGAGGATCACACGCGGCACAGCTCCGGGCTGGAAGTCAGGGTGAAGGGGGCGGGCTGCTTCCTTCAGAGCATGCGGGAGAAACTGCGGGCCTCCCCCAGCTTCCGGGGCTGCCGTGAGTCTGTGGGGTTCCCTGACCTCTGATTTCACCTTCGCGTGGCCTCTCCCTGGGTGTCTGTCTGCAAACTTCCCCTTTTCGGAAGGACAGCACCGACTCCAGCATGACCTAACCAATTACATCTGCAACAACCTTCTGCAGATTCCTCTGAGGCTCTGGGGATAGAGAGCTTCAGCGTCTGCACCTTGGGGGACGCACTTCAACCCCTGACAGAGGTCTGAGGTCAGTCTGCTCCCCACGTTGATGACCACTCGGCAAAACACAAGATGGCAGCCTGCCCCCCGTTCCACCTCCCGCTGGGTCTGGCCTGCTGCCGGCTCCCCGCCCTCCTGGCCGGGAACTCCCGTGTCTGCCCAGGCCTGTGTGGCCCCGTCCAGCCAGGGTGGGCTCAGCTTCCTCACTGCCTTCTTTCCCGACGGGCTTCCTTCCCTTCCTTCTCTCCTTGTCATAGACACGGAACATATTTACACCTTTCATGGTAACAAGACTTAATTCACAATAAAGCAGACTGAAACTTGTCCAGTTTACGTGGCACGATCTTCCTTTCAAATCCTCATTTAATCTTAGAAAAGTGAACAGCTGGGCAGGCTGCTCTGAAAATTAGAAACAAAAGCAAGCCTCCTGTTGGCCTCTCAGATCCGGTCCCTAAATCCCACCCTAAGCACCCCGTCCTCACCCTCATGGAGCCAGGCATCTGGAGGCCTAGCCTGTCGGGCCGGTGTGTGTGCAGTGGCACCCGGCCGCTCTGTGCCGGAGCTGAAGGGGCCCTGTAAGCCTCAGCCCTGTTCCTGGGAGCTGGCCCCTCCCTGGCGGCCTGCATCGCAGCCCACCCACTGGACCCGCCGCGGGGGTTTCGTCCAAATCCTTGGTGCTTCTCCCTGGAGGACGCAGTCAGTGTGCCCAGCAGACCCTGTGCGGCCCTGGAGACTCACAGCCTGTGTGGAGCGGAACCTGGGGAGAACAGGCTGCTGGCCCCGTGTTCCCACAGCCGGGACCTCGCACACCCTCAGACGGACTTCACATGCAATGCTGACCAGTAGCTATGGAGCAGGTCTTCTATCTTCCAGTGTCCCCCAAGCCGGGGACCACAGCCCCTTAGCACCCACCGCAGATCACAAGGCCGTGAGAGCAGCGCGGTGACTCAGCGGGGGAATGTGTTCTCTGGCACTGGCCGAGAGCTGGCAGCGAGTCTGCTAGGCCTGTCTGCACACGTGTGCGCGGGGGGCCAGGCTGCACCGCGCTGCTGTCCTCCTGCCACTGCCGGTGAGGATGACACGGGGACCTCCGCCGTGGAGCTGAGACGAGCAGGTCAGGGTCGCAGGCGAGCCGCGCACCCAGAACCTGATCCTCAAGGGCCGCAGATGAGTTGCTTTTATAGGATAAACAGCAACACCTGGGAAGTGGGAGTCGTAGAAATTCACCGTCAATTTGCCAAAGGCCATTAGGCTTTGTCTTGTGGACTTGAAGTTAGGCCAGCAAAGCGCTCATGCTGCCTCGGCTGCTGGGGCCGCGTGTCAGCGGGTCACACACCTGGGGAGACACCTTTGGCCGGTGACTCACGCGAACGGCGCCACCCACTGAGTCACCCTGTCTGCGGCCCGTGCTTGCCCAGCCTGGGAACCCACTCTCTCGAGGCCCACCCAGCCTGACCCAGTGTCCCATGGATGTGCAAAAAGCAGAGACATTGGTGTCACCACTGCTCGCCCTCCCTGACGAGGGCTCCACAGGGAAACAGCCACCGAAATGCTACTGAGGGCAGAGAACGGAGGCGAACTCCCCAGCCGCCCCGGAGGACGGGCCCTGCGTGGGCCCTGGGACCACGGTCTGCGAGACCACTGGCGGCCGATTCCTCCCTTGGCGGCATCTCCGGCAGGGCTGTCATCCAGGAGGCCGGCCTTGGCCTGAGCCAGACACGGCCGTGCGCTCGGACGCCCGGGCCACTTCCCGTCCCTCCCTGTCCAGCCCACGTTCCCTCCTGCGCCCTCCCAGCTCCCAGCCCAAGGCCACAGCCAGGCTACGCGACACGGACATGGACCTCACCCGGCCCAGACCCCAGCGCCCAGCGCGCCCCGCGCTCCCACGCAGATCGATCGCCGAGGGCGCGTGCTCTCGCGCGGAGCCCAGACGTTGCCGACCCACTGCCAGGTCAGACGCATGGACCCCTCGTAGCTTCGTCCCGAGAGGCGCTGCTTTGGGGCTAGCCCGGGCCTGGGAGCGCCGCGGACACCAGCCACCGGCCACGGCGCTGCCCACACAGTGCTGCCCAGATTCCAGGCGAGTTCATGCCGGACGTGGCCTCCCTGACTCCGGGCTTGGCGAGGAGGACGCACCTGGGGACGTGGGGGCCGCACGGTTGTCAGAGGATGCAGGAAACCGCAGGCCGTTGCCCGCGGCGGCCCTGACGCCCTCGTGTGCCTGTGCAGTTTGGCGTGAGATCCCTGGGGACGAGCCATCCTGTACCCACAGCAGTGCGTGGTCCTATTTAACTTCCGAATCCCGGGCGACGGCCAGGGGGGTGCTGAAGTCCTCGGGACACTTTGGGAAGGCGATTGTGTTACCCTCAGAAGGCTGGCCACTGTTTTCCCCATAAAGGGCCTAATTCGGGGACAGCTTTGCCAAGACCGCCGCTCTCGAGCAGGCACTGCACGCCGGTATCCAACTCAACCCTTTGTGAAATTCTTTTGAGATTCCCAGGACTATTAAAAATTGCTATTTAAACCACACCTTGTTTATCTTCCTAAATGCTACGCCTTAGATGGAAAGCACATTTAGACACTTGCTGTTCATACGAACACAGCTAAGCTTCTTGTCTTGTTCCCAGCCTTTGAATCAACGGCTCCGTTGGAATTGCTGAGAAGGGGTGGGGGGGGGGAGGACGCGGAGGCTTGCCCCCCCCCCCGAGTCCTGCCGTCCTGCACCTTGACATCAGCCCTGAGCAAATGACTTCCTCCCCTCCTTCTGCTTACTCCCCCTCCTCCCTATTCGATTTTTGCTGGAAAGAAAGAAAGAAGCCTGTATTGGTCCCACTTGGTCCATGACTTGGGCGAGGCCCAGGCCGAGGTGAGGCCCTGGGCTGGGACGGCTGCTGGTTGCTTGAAAACGTCACCCAGACTGATCATCAGAGCATGGTCTTGCTGAGTCTCACCTCCTGGTTCAGGAGGGCAGAGCGATGGGGCTGTGCAGGCGGGACCCAGGGCTGCAGACCAGCAGGGCCTGGCTTGGGGTCTCCCAGGCCAGGGTGACCCCTGCCCCCGTGAGAGCCCTGCACCTGGTGGGAGAGGTGCTGCCAGGCAGGTGTTGCGTCTCCAGGAGCTGCTTGGTGGCCTTGCTCTTCTGGGCCACCTCATGGGAGAATTGGCTCACACCCCACACGGCCCATTGTCACGGTGAAAACAGGCCCAGAGGGAGGTGGGTAAAGAAGCCACAGATGTAGGCTGACCAGGCAGTGGACGGTGGCCTCCGGCCCTGCAGAGGACACGTCTGGGGGCTCACGGGTGGTGACAACAAGCTGCTAACCACACAAACGTTGTCAGCTGGTCCTAGAAGCAGGGGCAGCTGAGACAATGTCCCAGAGCTGTGACTGGAGAGGAGGTTAGCAGGGTCCTTGGGTCTGTTCCTCCCAACACTGTACAAGCAGGAGACAGGCCAATGCGACTCTCGGGCACTGTGGCAAGTGACTTCTGGATGCTTTTTCTCTGCCAGGTGCCACTTGAGGCCACAGCTCTTCCCTGCTGCCTATTTCTGTGGCTCCCACTTGACCTTGTCTGACCTTGGCATTCCATTCTCGCTCCAGCCTTCACTGTCCCCAGCTGTACAGTCAGGTCAGCTAATGCCCTTGCTCAGGTTCTTCTGAACTCGGTGACGGTCAGGTCCTTTCCTGGACATCATAATGCAGGGCCGATTTAAAGTTAGAGACTATTTCACATGGAAAAAAGTTGTAAATGTCTTAGAGCTTCCTGAGAGTTGACTAAACTTATTTGGAGAATCCAGAAGTGCAATCAGAAATGCAGCATGACTCAAAGGAGTGGCCACGGTCGGTGTTCAGTTTAATTGAATTTTATGGTTAGCTCATGATTGACTGGAAAACACTTTTTCTTTTAAATCTTGCTTTTAAAATCTTACTAAAATTATAGCTAATGTCCTTCTTAGTGAGTAGACAAAAGCAAAAGACCAAAAATGCCAAGTTCTCTGATTGCTAGAGCAGAGCTGGGACGAAGGTGCCTGGAGGTGGTTTGTGAGCAGAGAGCAGGAGCCCTGTTGTGGCGGCAGAACCAGCAGGGAGGGGAGCCGTGCACAGACTCCCCGGTGCAGCAGTCAGTGAGTCAGGGCTGTACTTTCTGCTTTTCCTGGACCGCGACGTCCTCATAGACGACTCTGGCTCTACCTGCAGCATTCCTCTCTCTCCTCCACCCCATCCCATGGCCCTTTGCAGGACCCTCACTTGGCCGCTCAATCCTGCTCCTCCCATGTCACCTGTCTTTGTGCCCTCGTCCCTTCCAGATGGCACTCCGGGCAGCACCACCGACCCCAGGACACCTGACCTCCCAGGGCCCTGCTGCCGTTCTCAGATGGCCAAACAGCGCCACGGACATGTGACCGTGCCCTTAAGGGGGTTTGTGCCAGTAGTCAGGATGCTGGACTGGGAAGGTGCCCCAACATTGGAGGGTCCCATGCACCCTATGCCTGAACATTTAAGGGTGCAACCGAGCTAACAAATTGTACACAGTGCCTTCCCCCAAACGACCAACGTGCCTTCGGAGCCACCTGAACTCTCCTGGGTGTTCCTTCTTGCCGAACCATGGCAGCTAGGAAGAGCCAGTGCCCAGCTCTCGGTCTGCTTCCCTTGTCCTCCCTCCCTCACTCTGTCCCAGGCCACGTGCCCAAGTCAGTCACTGCCTTGGCTGTGTTTTCCCTCTGCTCCTGGGAGGAAGGCCCTTGGGACAAGTGTTCTGGGGTCAAGAGGAATTGCAGGGTCTGCGAGGGGTGAGGCTGGCTCTGGGCTGGCCTGTTCCCGTGGGCGGAGCCCTCCTGCTGAGTCCAGGGTGGTCCCAGCACAGACGCGCCAGGGTCCCCTGCTCTTGGTAGCAGGTGAGAGTGGGGTGCCCTCAATGTCATGCACAGACTGAGTGCTTGCCATGGCCCCATAGGCTCCCAGGCATAGTGAGAACTTGGGTACAGCCCACGGGGTCAGGGGTTATGGTGTCCAAGCAGGACTGAGGGGTAGGGTTGCCGGCAGGCATAGAGAGGCACATGGGGGACAGCTGGCGTTCACGTGGCGAAATCTTGCCCATCTTACTTCTCTTGTGCCTTCCCTCTTGCAGAAAAACCTCTCCATCCTGTCAGGTCAACATGTCAAGACATCTCTGACTCAGTTCCCCAAATGCAGTAAAACCTCTGGCAGCTGTCCCGTCTCCTGTGCACCTGTCACTGCAGCTACTTGTCACCTCAGGCCATTAGCAGGCCATCACATTCACACCCCAGGCCTCGCTGGACCCACCGTCTCCCAGCCACCTGCTGTCCACTCATCCCACCCAAACGCCAGTCCACGTGTCTGCAGATGGCTCCCTACAGCGCACGCAACTCCATAGCCAGGCACCAGGTAGGAGGGAGCAGCATCTGGACGTCAGTGCAGCTGAGGCTTGGAGTTTGGGCTCAGTCCCATCGCCCATCTGCCGTGTCACAAATGAGAACTGGGCTTGAGAAGGGGGCAGGTTCCGTTCCCAGCACCGCACAGCCCCTCCCACCGGCCTCTGCGCCCGTGGGCCCAGGGCTTGCCGGCTTAGACGCCTGCCACGAGATGATTAAACAGCAGTCTGGGAGCTCTGAGCGGGGCGCCCGGGATGTTTAATGGTGCTCGGCAGGAAGTCCCCAATCATCTGTGAAACTGAGGCTCTATTTTGAGACAAGACTCTGAGAAGTGGGACCACCTTACCTCCTCCTCCCAGGGCGGGGCGCAGCCTGCCCTGATCACAGACCCTGTACCTGCACGGGCAGCGCTGAGGGACTGGCCATCCTGGCTAGCCGGGAGGGACGCCGCAGACGCCGAGCTGGAAGCTTAGCTTGTCAGGAGGCATGCGGCAGGCACGTCCCCAGGCTTTCGGGCACAGAGCCCGGCCACACAGCAGCAGGGGACTGCTGGTCAGGGTGCCCTCTTGGGGACCTGCCCGGTGTCCCCAGCGTTTGGGGTGCAGAAGGAGCTGCGTGCTCCTCCCCATCTGTACTATTTTGTCCCCTGTCCCAGGGAGGAGTTGAGAGGCCAGAGTTCAGCAGGTGCGGAGTGCGACCTGAATGTGGAAGGTGAGGAGAGGGAGCAGGGAAGAGAAGAAAGAGCAGGAGAAGCCTCGTGTGCCGGAGGGGTGGGGCAGAGTCCTTGACCAAGACACAGAAAACTAACAATAAAGAAAAGGTCGTTTTGGGGCGGACGAGGCTCAGTTGATTAGAGCGCAAGCTCTGGGCAATGGGGCTGCCGGTTTGATTCCCACACGGGCCAGCGAGCTGCGCCCTCCACAACTAGAATGAAGTCAATGAGCTGCCGCTGAGCTCCCGGATGGCTCAGTTGGTTGGAGCGCGACCTCTCAACCACAAGGTTGCCGGTTCGACTCCCGCAAGGGATGGTGGGCTGTGCCCCCTGCAACTAGCAACGGCAACTGGACCTGGAGCTGAGCTGCGCCCTCCACAACTAAGACTGAAAGGACAACAACTTGACTTGGAAAAGTCCTGGAAGTACACACTGTTCCCCAATAAAGTCCTGTTCCCCTTCCCCAAATAAAAAATCTTTAAAAAAAAAAAGAAAAGGTCACTTTGATCTGAGGTCACTAAAATTAAGAACTTTTGTCCATCAAAAGACACCATTCAGAAAGAGAATAGCCAGAGGCTCAGAGGAGATTTGCAGTCATGGAGCCAACGGATATCAGAGGTCGAGAACTCGCACAAATAACAAGAAAATGCTAACAGTCCCACTTTACAATGGCCAGAAGACTCGAACGGCATGCCACAAACACACGTCCAAACGTCAGATCTGCGTCTGAAAAGGTGCTCAGCCTCGTCACTCAGGAAAAGCCACAACGGATGTCACAGCGCCAGCTCCAGAACGCCTGCTGTCAGAGGGATTGGGGCTGCGAAGGCTAGCGGCCCACGGTCCCGGGCGGAAGGGCACAGAGGCTTCCGGAGGAGGAGAGCACTGCCTCCCGGCACGTCCTGTCGGTGTGGGTTCTTGACCATGGAAGGGCTTCCTGGAAACAGGCAGGAGGTCGTCATTCCAGCTAGCTGTGTGCAGCGTGGTGTGACACCGGACAGAGGCGTCTGTATTTCAGAAACCCACTTGCCACAGGCCCAAACTTCGACTCCTGTGACTCCCTCACAATTAAATTAGGTTTGACTCAGAGAGAACACGCGATTCCGAGCACCCCCAAGAATGCCCCACCGAGACCCTATCTGGGTTCTGCATCGTGAGCGCCTGTCCCCCTGTGACGCCTCGCTGCCTGCCTTCTTCTCTGTCCCTGGCATCTTCCCATCTCGCTCCGACTGTCTAACCAAACCCACTGCCTCCCACATTTCCTGTGCACCCTCCTCCTCAGTGAGACCCGCAAATGGGTCTGAGGAGGAAGGGGCGTCCGTGCTGACCACACAGCACTGACCCGCGGGACAGCGCTCCTGAGAGGCAGAGCGCTGCCGGTCCCCTGGCGTCCTCGTCGAGGACGCCCTGTCAGTCTGCCTTCAGCACTGACACATGACGGAGGTGGTTCAGACTTTCTGCCCCTGTCCTGTGCAGGGAGGTCACGGAGCCAAGAGCCAGTGTTAAACTCAGTTCATCTGAAGGAGAAAGTTGCCTCTGAGGAGAAAGGGCGCAGCCTCACAAAGCGAGAAGTTGTCCCTGAGCTCCGAGCGTGGAGGCGCCGTGTCTGCAAAAGACGCTGAGATTTCAGAAAAGTCCAGGAGGAACAGTGGAGCAATTCCATTCAGCTGTGGTCTCTGCCACCAACATAGTGACAGAATAGCTCGAAGGGGTCAGTCCCTTAAGAATTGTTGTGGGACGCGAGTATTCTTTTTCACTTCTCCCTGGAACTCCACTAAAATAACAGTAAAGGGGGAGGTAAAACTGCACAAGGACAAAGAAAACGGCAGGAAGTGACTGGACAAGGAATGGCCAAAATGCTGGAATCAAGGAGGTGAGTGGGAGCTGTGGGAA
Source organism: Rhinolophus hipposideros (assembly GCF_964194185.1). Classification (NCBI taxonomy): domain Eukaryota; kingdom Metazoa; phylum Chordata; class Mammalia; order Chiroptera; family Rhinolophidae; genus Rhinolophus; species Rhinolophus hipposideros. The sequence goes on along the minus strand of NC_138063.1, from coordinate 376,755 downwards.
TCGGGGAGGCAGCCACTGTGCCCCCAGGATCCCCGGAGCCCGACGAGCTACACACAACGAGGGGCAGCAGCTCCAGAAGAAGCAGTGACACCCTTCCCGACACGCTCACCACCAGCAGGACACATGCCCTCCGCCCGGCACCTGCACCGCTGAAAGAAACACATAAGATCAAGGGACGGGCACGTACTGAGCAATGAGACCGCTACCCCCTCCCTCTGCCCTTAAGAGCTTCCGGGGAGAACACAGGCAACGCACAGAGGTTCCAGAATAGGAATGACATTGGGTTCCAACGAGCATCGTGGGACTTGCAGGACCCAGAGCGATGCCTTCCTGTTTTTAGGAAAACAATTCCCCACTTAAAGTCTAACCCCACCACCTTATCCATCAAGCATGAGAGAGAAGATATTTTCCTAAACGACATCATGGAGACTCCTAGGGGTTGTGCCCCCCCATACATGAGTGTAAATCTCAGGAGAAGAGGCCTGGGAGCCCGGTCACCTGAGCCCCCAGCACAGGAGAAAGGCTGGGGCTTTGGGGACCACAGGAAAGGACCTCCTGGGTGACGGCTTTGCAGTGGCCATAGTAGCATGTGAGAGCACAGGGCCTCAGAGAGGTGTCCCCCCAGGGCCTGGAGTGTCCCCCCGTGTTGAGATGAGTGCCAGGGCCCAGCCCTTCTCTTGGTGTTTGGCCATCTCAGCATGTGGCACTCCTCTCGTGGCCCAATACAGCTGCTTCAATTCCTGCCACCAAGCCCACATTCCCCTGTCACGGGTGCCCCCAGGAGGCGGCATGAATCATGCACGAGGAGGAGAAATGAATAAAAACCAGGGACCGTGAGCACCTCAGCACCACGCCCACGTGTCCCCCCACCACCACACACACACCCCACCAGAGGGGAGGGGGGGTTGTCAGTGTCAAGAGTCAGCACAGAGGCCTCCCCCCCACCCCACCCCCGCCCCGGGCATGGGCACCAACACAAAGCCGTGGCCGGTGCCTGGAGAGCGGGATGCCCTGGGGTGGGGCTGCCAGGCCTCCCCGCCGCCCCCAGCTCCCAGCAGCCTGCGGCCCACTCTGTTCTTGCAGCCCCGCCCTGCTGGGCACCAGAGTTCTTGGACCCCGTCGGCGCTGAGCTCCTGCCATGTTCTAGGAGTGGGAAGGAGGCTGAAAGCTTTAACCCCTCAATGGTTACGATTTTAAAATGGGATCTGGCAAATGATTAAACTAAATTGCAGACCTAATTGCTTTCACTTAAAATAATATTAAAGCAAATGTGATATTGTGTTTAAGTTGGAGGAACAGTACCTTTGGCAACATACTTCTGTTCTGATTTTTCACAAGGGAGGGCTCGGAGCTACAGACTGCCTATGCGAAAATAGTCCAAAGTGAGGTCCTCCGTGTCTGTGAAGTTAAGAGGTATTTTTAAGTGGAGCAAATGGCTGCTTTGGGGAACTGCTCACCCCTATTTCTAGCTTCAGCCCCGAAAGCAAACAACCCCCACCGATGGAGGGAAGGGGGGGTGCCCACACTTTCCCTGCTGTGGCCAAATGCCACGTGGGCCGTTGAAACCAGGTCCTTGGAGGACTGCGGCCGACGTGGCCGTGGGGCACAGGAACCATGACTCAGAGGGGCCTCGAGCTCCTGGGCCCTGGTCCTGGTGCCGGCAGCGGGCTCACCCTGCTCGGAGCCTGGGGCAGCGGCTGCCAGTGTGGCTGTGTCTGTGCACAGACCTGCTCCCGGCACCAGGCACCCTTGGCAGGCAGTGGCCACAGTGCCCCTGGGGACATCTGGAAAGCAGTGGCTGTGACGGGGCCAGAAGTGGAGAAGGAAAAGCCTGGACGGATCCAAAGGCCACGGCTGAGAGCAGCCAGCTGCGTGCTGAGCGCAGACACGGTGCAGGGCCCAGCTCTTCACACCCGCCACCAGCCTCCAGCTTCTGAGTTCACACTCAAGTTGGTCTTTACTCTGAGTTGCCAGAACAGCTGTTCACACGGCAAGGGTGGGACTCCAGGGGCCAGGAACCCTCCTGGCCGACCACCCCCCCAAGGCCAGGCAGCAGGGGGCCCTGGCCAAGGCTGAGCTCTGCTGAGGGACCGGACAAAGGACAAAGGGACAGCTCCCCACTCAGCACCTCAGCTCGCAAAGCACTCCCTCACTTTTTATTCAAGAATCCCAAGTTAACTGGAAGAAAAAAAACATGAGAGAGAGAGAAAAAAAAAAAAACATGGTCATAAATCTGGGATCTGTTTTTATTGGTGCTTCTATTTCAGATTTTCAGTTTGGAAAAATACTTTCTTATGCATTCCAGGCACCTCAGTGATGGCCCACAGATAATGATGAATGCAAAAAGTTTTAACAAAAAATTAGAAACCGAAAGTCCTTTTTCGATCCAGAACGCTCCCCCCCAACCCTGTCACATTAAGTCCTTTCCACGCTGCCACTTCCACGGGCATCAATGTACCAGGAGCCCCCGTGGCTCCGAGGTGCCCCCGCAGCTCTGTTCTCGGAGACCCCTGCCCGGGCCTCTGCTGGGGTTCCCACCAGGAAAGCTGCCCTCGCAAGGAACAGCCGGGGTGTAGGTTTGCCGTGAGCAAGAATATGACAGACGAGAGGGTGCCCTTGGGCAGATGAGAAGGGTGTGTGGGTGCACCTCTGTCTGGCTGTGGCTCCGTGTTCTCCCGAGTGGCACACGCTGTGCAGAGCACACGGTGTGCGTGTTAGGTTCACACGGATCCCGCCTAAAACAGCAGCCTTTTGCATTCGGCTGCGGTTTCCTTCTTGCCTGGCCAAGAAAAGACTGTTCCTGCCGAGCCATGTGCGTCCGCGTGTACAGTGGGTCTGTACGCCCAGGGATGGCAAGCGAGTAGGTGGGTTAATCTGGTCCAGCTGTGCTGGCCAGGCCCCTCCCCCCCGTGAAGCAGCTGCAAGCCATTCCGAGTATAAACTGAGCTGAGACGAGGGTGAAAGACCAAACCTGCAGTTTTGCCTTATTCCACAGCTGTGCTCACAGCTCCACGAGACAGCCGCCCAAACACAGCCACCTCCCTGGGCCTGGCCCGCTGACAGGAGGGAAGAAAGGAGATTACTATGAGCCCCAGGTATTTTGGTAAGCGGGAGGCCGGCTGGGAGGGCGGGCGCCAGCGACACCTCCAGCTGGCAGGCGCTCCTGGCAGCCACGTCCCCAGAACTGCGTCCTGGTGGGTGAGCTTCATCCACAGCCCTGGGCCGTCGAGCTGCCCTGGAGGAAAATGTGGCCAGGGAAGGAGACTTGGTCTTGGGGAAGCCCAGCCCCCAACACCAGGCTGACTGGCCGCCACAGACCCAGGGCAGCAGAGCCTGCAGCCCAGACCCAACACCGGCAGGACGGCACTCTCAGAGGGACGGAGGGCACCCGCCACCCAGAACGCCTGCTGAGAGCAGAGGCAGCCAGGCAGAGTGGGGGAGGGCAGAGAACGGGCGCAAGAGGTGAGAATGTCCAGGCAAAGCGTCGACCCAGAACGTCCCTGGGCAGATGCAACAGAAGGAATTCTGTGGCCACCAATCTGTCCCCTGTTTTCAATCTCTTTCTGCTGAAAATTGTTAGTGATTTTTGCTTCTGAGATTCAGCCACAGGCCACCAGGCTCGTTGGGGACAGGGCAGCGGGGAAACCAGACTGGAAGCTGGGGCTACGGTCGCTCTTGTTCACCGTAAGCACTGAGGAGGCTGCTGGGCACAAGTAGGTGCTCAATACGCATTTGCTGAAAGACAAAGAAGGACACTGTCCGCCTGTGGCCGCATGAGGATGGGCCAGGACAGGGCGGCCTCCAGAAACTGGCAGGAAGACGAGCAGGGTCCGCTCTTGGCTGTGGGCCTGGGGTGGGGGCAGCTGACTAGGTGACCGGTTGACTGGGATGAAAAGAGGGGAGGGGGACAGCTCCCAGTCCGGCCTGAGGACGGCACTGGCGGTGCAGCCGCTGATGGGAAGGTGGGGAAGACGCGTGGCCCTGCTGCTCTGGGGCCCAGCCCCCTCCCCTGCAGGGGTTCAGACTATTATACAAGGAGGGGAGCTGACGGAGGCCTGCAGGCCAAGAAAGGCAGAGGAAGGTGTGGAGACGAGCGTGCTCAGCATCACCTTCAAAGGGCGCTGAGCGCCTCACACGGTTCCAGCCACCCCGCAGGCTCGGAGACCGAGGCCCAGAGATGTTCAGTATCTCGTGCACGGTAGCACAGCCCAACAGCCCCGACCTTCTTCAAGCCTCTGGCTCCCGACCTGCAGCTGTGCGGTCTGTGTGACAAACAGGACCCGAGACGAAAATCTGTCCTCTCGACCTTGTGAGTCGGATCCACACCAACGTGGCCGGGCCTCATTCAGGCCCTTCACACCTGCACCAGGGCAGAACCGCATTCCATGGCGCAGGCTCCAGAGGTCCCGCGGCAGCACGAAGCCCCCAGCCCTCTGCTCCTGGCCTCCTGCTTCCTCCCGTGTGGCCCCTCTCACGCTCATGGCCACTGTCACCACCAGCCAGAGGGATGCTGGCTTTCAAGGGCTCCCGTGATGGCAAAGGGCCAGCGAAGCAGTCAGGGTAACTCCCACCCTCAGCAGGCACCGGTGACAATACACCCACGCCCTCTCCCGGCACTTCAGAGCCACCCACTAAGTTTCTCACCAGAATGACCCTTGGCCGACGCCGGGCACTGGGGTCCTACCTGAAACAGGGAGAGACGTGGAGTGTCACACACCTGTCCTTCCACGTTGACAGCTCACCCACCACCAGGGTGTCTGCCGTGCACTGTGATGTGGGACGTGCATGTGACATGTGCACCAGGTTTTGAAGAGTTTATGTGAAAAGAGGGACGTGACATACTAATTTCTTACACTGATTACAGATTGAAATGATCCTATTTCGGATAGACTGGATTAAATAAAATGTAATATTATATAATATTCAAACTATTCCTACTTATCTTTACTTTTTTTAATATGACCACCAGAAAACTTGAAGTGACACATGTGGTTCCCATTAGGTTTCTGTCAGACAGCGTATGTCTAGAAAATCGCTATAAGATTTTCCACCTCCTGCCGATTTTATTAGAATCATGTACAATCCACACACGTGGACACGTGGGCAAGGGAACTCTCAATAGTTGACACAATTACGATTTGGGGGAAATGAGTTTGATTTTTGTTTCCTATATTTCTTTTGTTTTCCTACTAAAAAATAATTTTGTAGAGGGAGGCTTTGAGGTGGTCCATGAAATGATTTTTCTGCCCAGATTCAGGACTGACTGGTCAGTGTCCCTCTGAGTGACCAGGGCACAAGGTGGCAACACCAGCAGAGCAGAGCCCAGCGTAACCAGCTGGCGTCTGTGTGAAGCGTGGGTGCGTCGTGTGCCAGAGTTCTGAGAGCTATGGGTCCAGAGAGGGACACTGCGCTAGGAGACATTTGTCAGGGGATGAAGTCATGCAAATCAGCCAGGAGCACAGAGAGATGTCAGATATGGAGAGAGGGGCCCAGAGGTGACGGGGGTGAGGACGCCCTTGGTTTGCAGCTGGAGCCACGTGTCAGCAGTCAGCTAGTGGGCTGACACTGCCTGATAAGCCACCCGGCCCCAGTGGCGTTTCACCTCCATGCCCAGCTTGCTGTCCCCTCACCTCTGACCCCACGCCCCAGCCTAGGGTCCACACAGCACAGTTAAGACTCCGTTCCCTCCCTCCACTCCTCCTGTCTACCAGAGAGGGCCCTGTGGCCAAGCCCAGGCTGGCGGGAGGGCGGGAAGGCAGCGCACACCACCCGTCAGCGGGGCGGGCAAAAGGGGTCACTGGTGAGCAAAGCAGCGGCTCCCTCCTGGTCACAAAGCAGCACAGCAGCCAACGCGCCCACATCCACAAACCCTGCTGGCTCCCACGGGCCCAACACAGAACCTCGGAGAACTCGGCACTGCAGCAGGTCACCCAGCGCTCTGTGAACAGGGCCCTGCTGTCCCGAGGACGGAGGCCAGGCTGTGGGTCCTTTCAGGTGAGGTTCATTCCTTCAACCTATACACGTAACCACAACCTGCGCCGCGCATGTGGCTCCACAGGGAGATCCAGGCCACACAGCGCCCCAAAGCACACGACGGGAGAGGGAGGCAGCCCCCAGTTTCTGTCCAGGCCTGTGCTGGTGGCAACGGGGAGAGAAGGTTCTTTGCTGTGCACCTGGCTCCGAGCAGACGCTAAAGAACTGGGTGCCCAACGCCTGCTGGCCAGAGGGGTAGGGGGTCTTGGGAGGCCCTCGTCCCTTTCTCACCTGACCCCATCTGTCCCTTCACTGACGCCCCCATGGCCTACTGGAGTGATGTTTCTGGCCTGAGCCAGCAGTGGTGGACACACTGGTATTAAGGGTAACCGGCCCTGGCTCCTGCCCAGCCTTGGTCATTTCGTGGGCAGCGCAGTCCCACCTTGGTGACCCTCCGAGGAGACCCCTCCTCCAGTTCTCCAAGCTGAGGGCAAACAGACCACAAACACATGCCCTGAGCCCCAAATGGCCACCCTGGAAGGTGTCCTGGCGGCCTCACTGCAGCCCAGGGCTTTTAGGCAGCGGACGGGAGGTGTGACAGAGCCACCAGGCTGGACACAGGCACGTCTCTCAGAGCCCCACCCCGGCTGTCCCTTTGCCGGGCACATGCAGCCAGCACAGGCTGCCTGAGTTCTGGGTGGGAGCTGGGCTATCTTGGCACCAACTGATGCTCACTCTGTCCTTTCCCCAGAGTCCGCTCCCTGAGGCTCCACTTAACCCCGGGAATGAAACTAATTAGAGATCTTTTGGGTTTAAATAGTGTCCTATTCTAACAATGCGAGTGTATGTGGACTAGTAAAGGCCCATCAGTCCTCCACATGTCAGGGTAAGTCCGGTGGCTTGTTCCACCCCAGCCTCTATGGAGGCAGCTGAGGTGTTGGTCTGAGCCCTGGATGGGCTGCACCCAGCAGGCCGGTGGGTCATGCAGGGCCCAGGGCCTCCTCTTCCTGCCTCAGGGGACACCAGGCTGCTGTGGCCGCAGGAAGCCCAGCCCTCTGCCACATGCTCTCTGAGGGACACCAGAGTTCTGAGCAGCAAATGAATTTTTGGAACCAAGTAGCTATAGTTGGAGAACTTTCTGTTCATTTATGGAAAGTATCCTTTAAAATCCAAACACTTCCATAAGAACAGCGTCCCCAAGACGTGGCTGTCACAGAATCTCAGAGTCAGGGGACCTCTCTCCAAAGGCACAATGGGGGCAATGCAGCTCTGACACACCCACACCACGTGTGCACACCCGTGCACACACACATTTGCATAAATGCACGCTTATGCATGCACACACGTACCCACGCATGTGCTCCTACGTGCATACACTTGCACACGCGTACACTCCCGTGAACACGCTTGCACACACGTACATCTGCACATGTACACACTCGTGCACACACACCTCCCACGGCCCTGCCCTCCTGGGAACCCCATCCCACCTTCACATGGTGGAGCCCTGGAAGCTGAGGAGGCACTGACCTGCTTCCACGATGATTCTCTCGCAGACGCCAGATTTGCTTTGAGCCTCCATCCTTTTCCTCGTCGGGTGTTCATTATTAAAAGAGTTAACTGAGGGCAGGAAGAAGCCACAGAGTAAATCATGCGTGTGGTGGTGGTGACAGCCCCAGTCTTGCCCTGCGCCTGCAGCCTCCATCACTAACCTCCCGTCTCAGCTCCCAGCCTTTCGCCATCGGAGCAGTTCACGCTGCTGACACCTCGGGAGTGTCCTTTCCGAAGCCATGTGTGGCCCATCTTCACTCCTCCCAAGGAGCCTGGAGCAAGAGTCTGGGGAATAAAAGAGCAAATAAAAACCTCGAAAAGAAACATCTGGTGACGAGTCCATTTCTGAGCCTTTCTTTCCAGGAGCTGAAGGCCAGAGAAGCCGAGGGGTCGCCACTGTGGCGCCTGGGGCTGGGGCAGCCTTGGGATCCACAGGAACCCACTTTTCTGTTTAACCTGTTGTGTTAACGTCCTGTGGCGGACATAACAAATTATCACAGCTGGGGGCTTAAACAACGGAAATGTGCCCTCTCAGTGCTGGAGGCCAGAGACTGTGGTCAGGTGGCCCAGGACAGCACCCTCCAGAGGCTCCTGGGAGGGTCCTTCCTGCCACTTCCAGCTGCTGGGGCTCCAGGCGCCCCTGGGCTGTGGCCCCATCCCTCCAGTCTCTGCCTCCATCCTCACGTGGCGTCCCCATGTCTCTGTGTCCCCCAATGTCCCTCTTCTTACAAGGTCACGGTCACATGGAGTCAGGGCCTGAGCCCCTCAACCTGACCTGAGCATCTGCACTTCCAAACAAGGCCCCATTCACAGGTCTGCAACAGGCCAGCCTGCGACCCCCATTCTCCCTGTTTGTTTTGTTTTTCCTGTTAAAACCTTGTGACATTTCCTCTACCAGTGTGAGGTCCGAGGCACGGCGCTCAGAGGCTTTGTCTGCACACACAGCTCCCGGACCTCACTGTGTCTGCACATCCAGCCCCTCGAGCTGCAAGGACCCCGGTGCCCAGGGCACCAGGCCGCGGGGCCCCAACATAACAGGCCGCTCTGCCAACCTGCTCTTGTGGAGCTTCCAGTCCTGCAGGGAAGCGCCATGGTAGTTCCCACACTTACAGATGAGGAAACTGAGGCCCAGAGCGCCCACTCCACACACGTCAGGAAGGCCAGCCAGACCCAGACCAGGCTGAGCCCCACTGACGTCATCCACACCCCACTGGCCTCTATCCTGTGTGGACAGTGCCTGCGCCCAGAGCCCACCTCCGTCCCACAGTCACCAGAGAGAGCTGCTTGCTGTCCCAGGGACCCAGCAGGCACCGTCCAGTCTGTTACCAGGTGACACACCTGTTGAGGAAGCACCCAAGTTTGTGCACAAACCAAACGGAGGAGAGTCGAACCCAGTGGGCTTGGGGCCTCAGAACTGCCGGCAGGTGTGGGCCCCGCACCCCTCAGTGGTGCTGAGTGGCCCTGCCACCCGGGACAGGTGGCCCCGGAGGCCGCGTCTGCGGAGGGACAAGGAGGGCAGTGGCCGCAGGCTCCGGGGCACTGGACACGACTAAACCCACGCTGAGGCGTTCACCTCGGCAGGAAGCCGGGCCGTCTGGTTCCCTCTCCACTCCGCCCACTTCTCATTTGGTTACCTTTCCAGTGAACCTGCACTTGTCAAACGTCTGGGCTTCTCCCTGGGTTCGCTGCTCTCTCGGCTCTGCCTGGTCTGGACACTTCAGTTGGGACAAGACCATGTCCTGGGCGTGTGTGTCAGCCCTAGGGCCCCGGGAGCCTGCTCGCATGTGCCCCTCCTCAGGGTCTGACCCCAAGGCACAGGGGAGCAGCTGCTTCATTCAGGAGGAAAGGAGAAAGCCACTGTGTCAGGGGGTCCCCTCTGTGGTGCTTGTTCCTGCGAGAAGCCACCCCTGTATGTCCCCCGAGGGGGAGAAAGCTGTCCCCAGGGATGCTCCTGGGTGACTGCACTCTGGCCTGTCCCACAGGCAGGCTGGACGTGCCCAGTAGCCAGGAAGGGCTTCAGGAATGGGGCCCCCAGGATGTGGCCCTTGGGGCGACGCATGGACTCTGCAGAAGACCAGTGGGGTCAGAACAGACTCCCCAAGAAGGGACATTGCAGCTAAAAGCCTAAAGCCTGACACGGTTCACACAGAGGTCCGAGCACAGAGGTGTGCAGAGCAGCTGGGACGACGACTCTGGAAAACTGGGGCAGGTGCTGGGAGGCGCAGTCGGGGTGTCGCCAGGTCTCCCAGGCAGGGGAAGCCACGGGCGTGTTGAGACTGGCCATAGAGGGTGCGGCCTGTCCATCTGAAGGAGCCTCTGGTTTGGGGGCTGCACACAATGCCACACGACAGAGCGGGAGGACCACAGGGCCACCACGCGCCTTGGCACGGGAGCAGGACACACGTGCCACACAACAGAGCGGGAGGACCACAGGGCCACCATGCGCCTTGGCACAGGAGCAGGACACACGTGTTGGGCTGCCACGTGTGGGACCTGAGCTGGGCACGAGGAGGAGTTGGTGCTGTTAGTTGGCCTGGAGCAGTGTGACACGGGCCTGCAGGTCGGGCCAGGGAGCCATGGGGACACTGTGTGGACAGTGATTGGAAGGAGGACCACAGAGCCTGCATGAGGCGGGGGCCCCAGGGGGCGGACGCGAAGCAGCTCTCAGCAGAGACCGCAGCCCTGACCACAGAAGGAGGCAGAGGCCGCAGAAGGGGAAACGAGACGGCTTCCCCGCCAGGAGTGGCTGGCAGTGCCGCTGCTGAGCAGAGGCCGCCAGGAGCCAGAGCTAAAGAGGCCCTGGGAAGGGCGGTGTTGGCGGCCTCTGCTCCCACGGGCGAGGTGACTGAGAACCGGTGGGCGCAGCGATCGCGACTCCGCTCGTCCTCTCCTGCCGCGACAACCAGCTCGGCGCCCTAGTCCAAAGAGTGATGCGGTGTCACCAGGTCACCAGGTGTCACTGGGACAGGAACCGCACAACCCTCCGAAGCCAGTGCCCTACGCTGAGCCACCATGCTCTCGCTCGGTCACCGTCTGGGGCTCTACGGCCCTGCGTGTGGTCAACTGTACCTGCTGGGAGCCAGGGATGCGGGCTGGGCGGGCTGGCCCTGTGTCCTCCGAGGCCAGCAGTCCTGTCACAGGATCCACATTGGTTGGGAAAGGGCCTCCCGAGGTCCCGTGGACGTAGTGAGGTGGCCGCATTCCAGCTGCACTGACCCCCTCTCCTGGGCAGCTGGTCCCTCTCCCCATTTCCAGAATGTCCTGTTTCTTGTGTCTTCTCTCTCAGGTCCGCTGGCGGCCATATGTGCGTCCACCGATGAATAAGGAGAGGCCCCAGGTCCCCGCAGCCAGAAGCAGAGGTCAGAACAGCTAAGGACCCTCAGAAAGAGAGGCTTTGCCAAATGCCAGGCAGTGACGGGGGCAAACCGCCCTCAGACGCAAAGGCCAGCATCTGGGGCGTTTCTCAGACTCTCGGAGGCCTGCTTAGCGGCTCCCGCCCCCCGGGCCAGCCAGGGGTGCCCTATGCACCACAAGCCCAAGGTCAACACGAGCCAGTGCCACCCGCTGGACGGGACGTGTCCAGTCAGTTCCCTGGGGGGATGGCTCAGAACACACGTCGGCGGTAGACTTCCCTTCCAGGGACACGGCGATGGCTCCACACACTTGCCACGCCCCCCCACGCCCACAGCCCACACCACCGAGTCGGATGCCGGTAGCTCCAGACTGACCATGGCAGTGACGTGTGGCCACCACGCAATAACCGGACCACCAGGCAGGTCTTCCTGTATTTCCGATGCTTGAAATTGGTCCAGTCGCCCTTGAAACCAAGTCCACAGACAAGTGCTGTGGTGACTTCCCTGCCCCGGTCACATCAGAGCATCTCCCACCTGAGCAGCCCCGTGTCACCGTGGGCCCTCGCTGGAGACCAGGCTGGGACGTGAGGGAGTGTCAGTGGAGTTTCAGAGGCCAGCCCCACAGCCTGTGAAAAATGCAAGCAAAACTGCCACTTTCCGTCCTTGGTGACACTAAAGCACTGCCGAGCTGTGCCCGTGAAGCTCGCCGTGGTCAGGGGACTCGCTCTGCCTCTGGATGTCCACACGCTGTGCCGTGAAACTGCCTGGGACATGCTGTGGCCACGAGATGCGCCCGTCCTTGAGCTCCACACGCAGCCCCCGCTGGGCCCAGCCCAGGCTCCGGGACACGCTCACCCCCCTCGGCCTGAGTGAGGCTGTCGGGTGAGAGCTACGTCCTTCTATTCGGACCGTCCAGAGCATCTGTCCAGTGGGCGCCAGCACAAAGGCACAGGGGCCCCTCTCTTCACAGCACCAACATTGACCAGGCAAAGGGGCTCTTTCCCAATAAAACAAGTCCCGTCTTATTCCGGTCTCCGTTTTTAAAACCACAGATGCGTCCCCAGGAAACAGCCGCCAATCACAGCGTCTCACACGTTCGTGGGCCTCACAGGCTTCACGTCTACGGCCACATGCACGGCGGGGAGCCTTGGCCCCCACATGGCCCAAGTCCCGCTCCTGCCTGCTGCCATGGCTCCTGGGCCCCCCACTCGCCTCCATGGGGCGTGGTCGTCCCCACCCAGGAGAGCTGCGGTGCCCCGAGCATCCATGGGCCCCACGTTCCTGACACTCACGGACGGCATCAGCTGCAGGAAAACAAGTCAGTCCCCAGGTCACCAAAGCCCAGCGTTTGCTCGCGGAGTTTGTTCAGAACAGAGGTGTCGCTCCTGCATCCAAGCCGCCTGCTCAGGCCACTTGTGGGCTGACGCTCGCGGAGAAGGCCGTCCGCGTGGGCCCCGAGCGCTGCTCCCTGTGGCACAGCCAGCACGTCCGTCCGTCGAGCCCTCCCAGGCCTTCAGGAGAGCCTGGCGGGCGCCCCTCACCCCGCCGCCTGTTGCCACCTTCGGTTTCACGTTTCCTGTCAACGCTGCTCCTGCTGACTGGAAGTGAGCTCTGCTTTTCGGCTGCCCCATGGCTTCTGGACTTAGCAGACTTGAAATGAGCTCATAACGATTCAGACACACATCGCGGCTCAGAGGCCACACGAGACCGTGCTGGTGAGGGGAGCTGCGCGTCACCAGTGCAGACAGACTGAAATTTACAGCCATGACCTGGGCCTCGCGGGGCCCCTGTGACAGGGTGTCGGGTGGATCGCTGCTTAGTCACCAATCTGCTTGGCGAGGCTGCGTGGATGAGGAAATGCATCAAAGGTCAGACAGTAGGAGTTTGTCTAGACATTCTATTTTGGATTCTACACTCGGGGTTTCTGTAGCAACCCTTGCAAACACCAATATTTTAGCGATATCATAAAGGCATCGCTGTCTTCTGGAATCAGGTGGAGCCATTCTGCACAGCGTGCCCCCGCCCTGCGTTCAGCCACGCTGTCTCCAAGGCCCCAATTTAGGAGCTGGAGGGAGAGCCGTCAGAGGCCCCGTCCGGGCCAGGGCCTCCGCTGGCAGCGCCCAGCTCCTGGGAAGGACGCAGCGTGTGGGAGGAGACCAGGCCTCCGGACACTCATCCAACGCTCACAGCAAACGTGCCACGCAGTCCAAGTGGCTCATTTCCCTCAGGGCCCGGTGGGAAGGCTAGTTATCGCCCACCCCTCACTCATCTCTCAAGGATTTAAGGCAGGCCTTCTGAGCACCGAGCAGGAGTAGACGTCACACATGTGACGGAGGGGCCAAAGCCTGTCGTGCACTGGAGACGGGAGGGTGCAGAGAATTTGGGGAAGAGAGCAGGGTGCTGTGAGGTCCCTCCAGCCCCCTCCCACTCCCATCTGAGATGACCGCTCATCTAAAAATACCCTTCCCCGTGGCTCCTAACGGCTGGGGGGACGGCTCCCATCGAGACGGCAGAGGTCGGGGTGCTGCTCAGCACCCACCGAGCACAGGACGCCCCCTGCTGAGCCACCCAACCCCAGGGTCAATGAGACAGGGTGAGACCTGCTCTGGAGAATCCGCCATAAAAGAGAAAAACAATCTGCCAAGTGAAACGGTCCTGAAGGGCTGGCTTCGTTTCTGACGTTTTCATTATTATTGTTTTTACTGCTACCAGACTCCCTCCTCTACTCACCCACCCGGACGCCCTCCAAGTCGGCCTGCTCTGGACGCCTGCCCGCGTGCGGCCGACAGAGGGCTGGCAGGGAACCCCACACCTGCCAACTTGAGGGCCGACAACGGCTTGCGTAGCCCGCTCCACTGACGTCGACACAAGCCTGTCGATGTGCATGCCGGGCGTCCGGGAGCAAATGCAAGAGGACGTGGGCTCCAGAGTGCAGGCTCCACAGCCGTCCCAGCAGCGCTCAGCCTGTTTCCGTCAGTCACTCCTGCTCCTCACAGCGCAGCACTGTCTGAACAGCTGGACCTGGTCTCGCAGACCTTCCCTCTGGAAGCACCTCGGTCCCATCCCACTGCGGGCGCCATCCCAATGCACTGCCTTCCCGCCCTCAGACCAGCTCTCGAGACATTTCCAAGACGTGAGGATAGAACAAGGACACAGAAGTCCTTATCACTGTGGAAACCGAGAGGGCGTGTGGAGCACGGTGACCCCCCCGCCTCATGTGAACCTAGGTGTACAGGCGCACGCTGCCAGCCTTGGGGGGTGCAGGGGGCGGTGGTCGTCTCAGCGCTGGGCTGTGGGAGCTGGCGTCCCAGCTCGCCACCGTGAGGTGTCTGAACAATGCCAGCAGGATATACACAGCCGAGGCCCACCCAGGCAGATGGCCCCACGCAGAGCCCCGCTCTCCAGGACGGTCTTTCCTTTGGCTGCTGTGTTTGCACCTGGACCGGGGTCTGCACATGTCAGAGGGGGTGAAACCACAGCATGCCTGTGTGAGCCTGAACCCCAAAGAGGGGACCCCTGAGACCAAAGTTTGAATTAAAGTGCATTTGGGAGATGACCCCACAAAACACCGTCGGGTGAGGAGGTGAGCTGAGAAGGACAGGCAGGCCAGCTTCCCAAGTAGGGGGCCGCCCGGGGGGTGCCTGCCTGGGACAGCAGCTCGGGGGACAGTGCAGAAACAGTGCTGGCTCAGCCCTCTCGGGGAGGTGGGGTGGCGCCACCCACGCGTGGGGTGTCAGGGCCCCCCGCCTCTGCTGTCACACCCAGACAGGCCCTCCCACTGCAGCGTTTCATAAAGACCACGCAACTTCTGTACACAACCACCGAACCCGTACCATAGATGAATTAGATATACTCTGATCAAAGTGGAAAAACATGTATTGTAGACTTTGAGCTTAAAATAGTGCATAAATGTCTCTTCTTTGTCCTCACTGAAATCATTTGGGAACAACCAGGAGACAGAGAAGCCAAAATACAAACATCATTTCTGACCGAAGTAGGAGACTCTGGGAACCTTAAATCATTCTACATGTAGACGTGTCCACAGGTTATTGTAGGACTGGAAATGGCTAAGAGTGGGCTCTGCAGCAGAGGGCTCAGCCAGAGCAGCAGGACACTGCATTCTGGAATGGGGGACGGGATCAGGGCCGTGCACTGGCTATGGGGTGTCACGGTGACAAGGACAGCCCTGCAGTGGCCTGCTGGTGAGGTGAGGCGAGGCGGGGAGGGCTCCCACTGTGACCCCACCCCCTACAGGGCTGACCTCTGGGGCTGGGGAGACGTCCAGGTGGACCCAAGTGAGCAATCCCAACGTGAGTACAGAGGCGCATATCTGGGGCTTTGCTGAGAACCAGGAAACTCCACCAGCTCTGGGACACTATTTTGACCATCTCCTGTGTGAATTCTTGCAGATAGAAGGTCTACAGAGAAGTCACCATGTCCAGTGATGACTCATAATCAGAAGGGGTCTATGCAAAGATACTACAAGAAACAAAGACAGAGGAAATAGGAAGAACAAATGGCAGACAAAGGACACACGCCATCAAAGAATTACCCAGTGGGTGATGAGGGTGAGGGGGATCAAATATATGGTGATGGAAGGAGAACCGACTCTGGGTGGTGAACACACAATGGGATTTATAGATGATGTAATACAGAATTGTACACCTGAAATCTATGTAAATTTACTAACAATTGTCACCCCAATAAATTTAATTAAAAAAAAAAAAAGAATTACCCAGAACAGATGAAACTGTATTGGCACATAGTGTCATGAATGCAAAGTAACAAAGGGGGGAACCACCTCTCTTAAACAAGAGCGCAGGCAGAGATGTAAGAGCTCACGGAAGAGGCCAGCATTACTCGGTATCAAAACCACACATGGACGCCACAAGAAAAGAAAATGACAGGCCAATATCCATGATGAACACAGATGCAAAAATTCTCAACAAAATATGAGCAAACCAAACTCCGCAACAGAGCACCAGGATCAGGCAGTACGGCCAAATGGGCCTCATTCCAGGGACGCAAGGACGTTCCCCACCCAGCAGCCAGTCAGTGACACACCACATGAACCAAATGAAGGATGAAAATCACATGAGCCTCTCAATAGAAGCAGAAAAAGCATGTGACAAAATCCAACATCCATCTATGACAAAAACTCTCAACAAAGCGGGTACGGAGGAAACGTATCTCAACATAATAAACATAGTAAAGGCTGTGATGTGGAAAGAGCTAGAATTAACAGACTGATTCTGTTTACTCCTGTTTATCTCGTCAAAGTGATCACTTGAAGAAATTTCTCCCAGGTTAAATTCTAGAAATAGTTGAGCTAATTTTGAACACTGGCTTGTTTTACTTTAGACATTATGAATGACATTATGTTTCTTTCCTTTGTTGTGTTTGCTGCTGGAAAGCACAGCACCTAGTTGACCAGAGTAGTGGGTTGAGTGGTGGCCCCTAAAGAAATGTTCCCCGGGAACCTTAGAACGTGACCTGATGTGGAATGAGCATCTTTACGGATGTGATTAAGGTCCGAATCTCGAGAAGAGCCCCTCCTGAGTTACCTGGGTAGGCACTAAGTCCAAAGATGGGTGTCCTGTGAGAACAGAAAGGAGACATGGAGAATCGACGTGAAGACAGAAGCAGAGCTTGGAGCCATTCAGCTACGCACCAAGCGACACGCGGGAGTGTTAGAACTTCTGGAAGTCAGGAGAGGGCTGCACAGATTCTCTTCAGGCTCCCAGGAGGACAACCCCACCTACACCTTCCTCTCGAACTCTGGCATCCAGGACGGGGAGAAAGCACGTTCCTGTTGTTTTCAGCACCCCTGGTCTGTGGGATTTGGGGACGGTGGCCCCAGCACAGCAAACAACCTGCCACGTCCACCAGGAGCTAGCACACCATGCTCCGTCGTCAACCTCATCCCGTCACCCTGGTTTCTCTGCCTGGTTTGCTGTCACCTGGCCGTGTGGTCCGCATTCTGGGTACCCCCTGGATTGATGAATTGTGGCCCTGAGTGCCCCACCTGAGGTGGCTTTGTTATGACTGTCCTGGGCACTGCCATCTGCACACCTGGCGTACAGCCTACTGGCGCCAACGTTTCCTCACCCGCTCACCTCCGGACAGCTCCTTCACCGTCCTCGCTTCCAAAGGCCATTGTCTTGAGTATCAAATGGTGTTATAATTTTGCATCAAACATCAAATGTCACTTAGAAAGTGTGTGGGGAAGGACAATGTGTGCCCAGATTTATGCTGTTCCTTCCTGATTTCCAAGACTTCTTCCATCTCTCTCTTTTTTTTTTTTTTCTGTTTGAAAAACTTCCTTCACCCATTTTTGGAGGGTAGGTTTGTTAGTGACAAATCCTTCTAGTATGTGGATTCTGTTTTTGTTTTTGCCTCAGAAGTATCATTTATTTTCCATTCATTTCCAGTGGATAATTTGAGGTTGATCCTGCTTTTGAAAAATGCTGTGCCTCTTCCTTCTGGCCCCCAGGATTTCAGAGGAGAAAACTGCCTTCTCATCTCAGGATGGGAGGGGTGTTCTCCCACCAGGAACGTGTTCCTTTCTGGGTGTTGTCAGGATTTTGTATTTGTCTTCAGTTATCAAAAATTTAATGGTGTATCTTCGTGTGGGTTTTAAGGGTTTCTGCTATTTGGGATTTCTCAGACACTTGAATCTATAAGTTGACATCTTTTATGAAATTTGGGGAGTTCTCTGCCATCATTTATTCTTATAGTCTTTTAGCTGCACTCTCTTCTCGTCTCCCTCTGAGACTGATGATATATAGATTTTTGTTATTGTCCTTTAAGTCCGTGAGGCTTGTTGATGTATTTTTCAGTCTGTTTCTCTGTTGCTCAGGCTGGATGCATTCTGATACGTTCTCATGTTCACTGATTCTCTCCACTGCCACCCCTGCTTCACTGTGAGCCCAAGTATTTATTTCTGTTATTGAACAGTTTGTTCTATAATTTCCATTCAAATCATTCTAATCCCTTTGTTTCCTTTGCTGAGAGTGTCTGTTTTCGCTCGTTCTGACTCTACCCCTAGCCCTACCCCTGACCCACTTCTGCACGTCCCGCACTGGGGGCGTCCCATGTTGGTGACAATCATCTCAGTCCAGCTGTGATTTTCCTCATTTTCTATTTTATCCTGAAAATTTTGTCTGCTCTGATAGGAGACCATGGGCTCTATTTGAATTTTTCATTTTCACCCGCAGTCACCCATACGTGCCTGGCAGCCAGCCCTGGCCGTGCTGTGGCTGCGCTCCTAACGCCCGTCACATTTCAGAGCCCCGGCAGCACTGTCTGGGCAGCATGGTTTCTCTGGTGCCATGAAGATTCCCACTGGTCCTGCTAGTGCCACCTGAAAGGCACGAGGGGCTTCCCTAAGCCAGACCCCTGGGTGGGGTGGGGCTCTCTGGCCTATGAGGAGGAAGGGGCTCCCCACGCAGACCCCACACTGCTGCAATGAGCCTGCACCCCACCTGTGATGGGGCCCCCACCCTGTGGACCCCACCCTGTGGTCGGGTCCCTTTCCTGGCCTGGCTCCCAGAATCTCTCGGCATGTAAGTCGCTCAGGGAGGAGTGAACCTACCCAGGCTGGGCCACGGTCCACAGCTATACTGGAGCTGGTGGCCGTCCTGGGGCGGATGTGGGTTGTACAACGCCCTGCTGCTGCATTGCTCCCCAAGTCCTGGGCTCACCTCTCGCCCGTCTCTCGCCCCTCCCACAGCTCTGATCCCAGGGCCCATAGCCTTGCTGAGCCACGTGCTCAGGCCACTATCAGCTCTGCATTTTTGAGAACAATTTCCAGCCCCATCTGGGACAGGCAGGGCACAGACAAGCACAGCAGTGGGCTTGGGAACCCAGTGCTCCACCTCCAGCTGCAGGAGGTCACAGCCCAGGACCCCAGATGGCTCTGCAGTCCGACCACTCTTGAGGGGAAGAAGCCAGGTCACTCCATGGAATCCTTCCTGAGAGGTGTCTGCAGCCCACGGAGCCGCCCCGCTCCCCGGCCCTACTGCCGGGAAATCTCCGGCGGGTTTAATCCCGTCTCCACTGCAAGGCCTGGGCCGTCCTGTGCTGCTGACTGTCAGGACAAGGGGGACGGGCTGTTTTCACAAGCTCGCAGCTGAGCCTGGCCAGCTCCTTCCTCCCTCCTCCACTGTCCTGGTGGACGCTGGGCTGTCCTGGGGCCATCGCCCACCTCGGGGGCCAGGAGTCCGTGCTTCCTGTGAAGCCGCTTCCTCCGACTGGTCTTCCCACCCCCCACGTCCACTCGGGAAGGACCCCCCCACGAACCTGTCCTCCCTACTCGGCTGACAGCCAGGAGCGCCCCTCACAAAGCTGGGCGTCTGGTGAATGAACACAGGTTTTCACTTCCAACCATTTCCTGAAGAAATGGGGTGGGAGACGTGGGAAGGGCTGAGGGGGTGGGAGGAGGTGGGCACAGCACAGAAACACCCCAGTGTGCACATAGCCAGCAGGGCTCCTGACCCGCTGCCCCTCAGGCAGGATGGCAGCCACCACCAGGAGAGCAGCCAGCATCCCCGTGAGGCCACCTCCATGTCCCCCACACAAAGGCCACTCTGTGGGCCGCTGGCTCTGGAGGGGTTGGGCCCACTCTGCCGGGCAGCCGCCCCCTCCCTTGCAGGTGCCCTCAGTTGGTCGGCCTCAGCCCACCAAGGCCCCACTGCTCTGACTGGCGAGAAG
Organism: Rhinolophus hipposideros; assembly: GCF_964194185.1. Lineage (NCBI taxonomy): Eukaryota > Metazoa > Chordata > Mammalia > Chiroptera > Rhinolophidae > Rhinolophus > Rhinolophus hipposideros. Next base: position 357,166 of record NC_138063.1, on the reverse strand, counting down.
CAGCTGGCATCACTGAGGCTCAGAACTGAAGCCCAGGCCTCCTATGGCCTCCATCCAGCTGGATGACCCCCCCAGCTACCACCAATGAGCTTCTTGCAGTCACACGCCCCTTCCTCTGGGAGCTCTAAGACCCTCACACCCATGGTCTCCTCTGCCAGGAGAGGGGGTACGCCCCCAAGCCTCCACCCGTCCCCCCTAAGAGGCTGGTCAGGCAGGGGACCGGCTATGATCGCAGCTGCCCCATGAGGGCTCCAACACCCTGGCTGCGGGGGGTCGGTGAGGTCAGGGCCATTGCTCAGACGTCAGCAGGGCCCTCGGCACACGTCCAGTCGCGCCTCGGCGCTGCCTCTGCCGTGGGAGGCAGTGTCGTAATGGAACAGCTCAGCCACTAATTAGCAGTGACCTTGGCAAGGTCCCTGGGCCTCAGTTTCCTTCCATAAAAGGAGGGGCCGGGGGAGGTGATGACTGGCTCAGGTTGAAGCCAAGGCGTGGGGTGGCCCTGGGGCCCCAGGAATCACCACCCAGAGAAACAGAAACCTGAGAACAGCGACACACTGCTCAGCAAACCCCAGACAGACCTCAGGCTCGTCTGCCAAGCGTGGCCCCGGGGGCTGGTGAGGAACGCCACCCCCTGCATTGGAACAGGCCCCGGGCACTGCCGCAGTCACATGGGGAGCCCTGGTGCAGACGCTTACCCACACCCGGTCCCAGCCAGACTGTCACCCACAGTCCCCTACATGCCTGGAGGTGGGGGGTCCAGCCCAGAGCTGCCCGTGGACGCCCCTTCTGTGTCTCAGGCTTCGGCTCCAGGAAATGGCGCTTCTGCCTGTCCTTGTACAAACTCAGCCGGACAGGGGCTGTGGCCGTGTGAACGCCGCCCTGAAGGCCTACCCTCCTGCCAAAGACACGTCAGGAGTCTGTTTGGGACAGCACAGCCCAAAAACATGGCATGTCACCGTCACTGGGCCCGGAGCTGGGTCACACAAGCTCTCGATGTTCCTCACACTCGGTGGGGTCACTGTCTAACACCCGCCCACAGATGTGCGCTGCGATCCGGGCTGTCCCCACGAGGGCACAGTGAGCACAGGGAGAGCCGACGCGGTTCCCACACACTCACTGCTGTTCACGCAGGAGAAATACTCAGGGGAGTGAGTGGCCCCAAGTGTTCTTCTGGGAAACTTAATAGACATGAACTATACACCGGCGTCTGACAACATGGGGGTGCAGGGGGTCAGCGGGCCCCTGGAAAAAGTCCTGCTGATAAGGCCCACACTCCACGGGGGTCAGTGATGGAACAGCATTCCCCCTGATAACTCGTCCCTCATACATGACATCAAATAACTCACTGGGGACCCCTCTGGACCATCTTCTCTAACCCAGTTGTTTCAAAGAAAGAAAAGATTGCCAGAACCTGCCTCAGACATCACCACTAACCCATGTCAGAGCCAGAACCCGCCTCAGACGTCACCACTACCCCGTGTCAGAGCCAGAACCTGCCTCAGATGTCACCACTACCCCGTGTCAGAGCCAGAACCCGCCTCAGACGTCACCACTACCCCGTGTCAGAGCCAGAACCTGCCTCAGACGTCACCACTACCCCGTGTCAGAGCCAGAACCCGCCTCAGACGTCACCACTACCCCGTGTCAGAGCCAGAACCCGCCTCAGACGTCACCACTACCCCGTGTCAGAGCCAGAACCTGCCTCAGATGTCACCACTACCCCGTGTCAGAGCCAGAACCCGCCTCAGACGTCACCACTACCCCGTGTCAGAGCCAGAACCCGCCTCAGACGTCACCACTACCCCGTGTCAGAGCCAGAACCTGCCTCAGACGTCACCACTACCCCGTGTCAGAGCCAGAACCCGCCTCAGACGTCACCACTACCTCGTGTCAGAGCCAGAACCCGCCTCAGACATCACCACTACCCCGTGTCAGAGCCAGGACTGAGCAGACGTCACCACTACCCCGTGTCAGAGCCAGAACCCACCTCAGACGTCACTATTAACCTGTGTCAGAGCCAGAACCCGCCTCAGACGTCACCACTACCCCGTGTCAGAGCCAGAACCCGCCTCAGACGTCACCACTACCCCGTGTCAGAGCCAGAACCCGCCTCAGACGTCACTATTAACCTGTGTCAGAGCCAGAACCCGCCTCAGACGTCACCACTACCCCGTGTCAGAGCCAGGACTGAGCAGACGTCACCACTACCCCGTGTCAGAGCCAGAACCCGCCTCAGACGTCACCACTAACCCGTGTCAGAGCCAGGACTGAGCAGACGTCACCACTACCCCGTGTCAGAGCCAGAACCCGCCTCAGACGTCACTATTAACCTGTTTCAGAACCAGGACAGAGCAGACGTCACCACTACATTGAGTAGAACCAGGAGTGACCAAATGTCACCACGAACTGGAGGCAGGTCCAGACCTGACCCAACACCCCCATCCCTAGCGTCCTGACTGGGTGCTGCTCCAGCCCCAGGCCCTGCCTGCCACCTCCCTGCCTTGCCCTCCTGCCCCCAGGATGTGTGCAGCCTGGAGGGGCCCCAGGTGAGTAAGCAGGTAGCTTGGGGTATCCTCAGCCGTATCTCGCAGGATCACCTTTCCTGGCGTTGTCACTATGACTCCTACCAGGTCCCACTCTTGTCAGCTCCCTACTTACCCTCCCCCGCCTCCCTGTGCAGCTGGGGAGGTGACCTCTGCAGCTCACATCCCACAAGGAACCTCTGTGGGGTCACGCCCTTGGGACTCTGAGCTGCGTGTCTCCCTGTGACATACAGGTAGGAGTTTTGTGTGAACTTCAGAAGTGTCACACTGTCCTGTGATAAGAAGGCTGGGCCCAGGTGACTTTGGGGGCTGTCACTGTGGGCAGAAGGGGCCGAGCTTCCCCGGGTGCCTGGCTTCAATGGGAGCTCTGTGGGACTCCAAAGAGGCAGGCGTGGGGCAAGGGGACAGCTGTTGGAACCTCCCTGGCAAGACCTAAGCTTGACGGCTGGATGCGCGTTCCAGTGCCATGTACTTAAATGCCATGACTCACCTTGGAGCACGAGCGTCATGTCACAGCGTCCTGTGAGGAGGCATGGGGACGTCAGGGGACCGGCCAGGGGGCCTTGGAGGGCGAGGTGGCCCGATGAAGTGGGGCATGTGCAGGGAGACACAGGTCCTCGCCCCAGCCCATCAGTCATTGGAAAAGCCACAGGGCCCACCGTGAGGGCATCCTGGCCAGCCCGACCACTGGCCTCACCCCAGAAAGCACAGCCAGGACCCCAGCTCTGCCACCTGCCAGCTGTCTGGCCTCAGACAAGATTCAGACCATCGGGAGATGGTCACTGTGGGGACAAAACCCCAAAAAACAGTTTCCAGGCTCTCGGCCTCACATAGAAAGGTGCTGGCTCGGGTAGTAAATGGCCATCAACTGTGATCAGATGGCCAGCAGCTGTGGCTAGTTGGCCGTCAGCTGTAACCCGTAGGCCATTGGCCACTAATATAACGGCTGTGGCTATGCTAGCAGAAAAAATGGGGGCCAGCAAGAAGATGGTGGCTGGCAAGCGCGGACTGCTGTTAGGCAGATTATGTAGATCCTGCTTCCTGTGTCTCCAGCCCAGCCGCCAGCGAGAATATATTGGTTTGACTCCCCTATCTATGGCTCCGTGGGTGTTCCTGTTTGGCCTTACCGTGTCCTGCGTTCTTGGGCGGGGAGTGGGAGCTGAGACCCTGCACGACGGGTGGCGCAGCGAGCAGGGTCCCCTGCGTGACACATGGCGTAGTCGGCAGGATACGGTGCTGGCCAAAGCTTTCCGAAGGGCAGTGGAGCAGTTTGTGCGTATGAAAGCTCAGTCTGAGGAAGACTAGGAGAAGCAGCTGCTGGAGAGCTCGATTCCCGTGGAGGGGTGGAAAGATGTGGATGGTTCCCCAACCAGCAGAGGCCGGAGAAAGTGGAGAAAGCGGAGAAAGCGAAGGTTGTTGCCGCCCTGTGGGCTGGGAACTGCTTGCTGAGGCAGCCCGGATGCAGGACTTTTAGTCCCAGGAGGAAACGCTTGCTGAGTCCTCCGTGGGAGATGAGGGTGAGGTCAAGGTCATCCCTCACCCCCAGGACAGCCCTGGCGAATGACTATGGACTATGGGGAATTGCCTTCCATCCCTAATTTATTGGACGCTTGACTGTTTGGGAACATACCACCATGTAGTGGAACTGGCGGATGTTTGCTTTTGTGTCTTGACTGGCCGCCATTGATAATATGTAAGCACCTTGATGTGAGCCGCTGTTGTTCCAGCACAGTACCCCGAGAGGCCCAGAGAGAGTGGCAGTGCCCTGAGGCCCTGGCTGTGTCCAGGAAGTCTGGCTGTGCCCAGAGAGAGTGGCAGTGCCCTGAAAGCCCTGGCTGTGTCCAGGAAGTCTGGCTGTGTCCAGAGAGAGTGGCAGTGCCCTGAGAAACTCTGGCTGTGCCCGGGGAGACTGGTGGTACCCTAAGAAGCCCAGGAAGTCTGGCTGTGCCCAGAAGTACTGTGGTGGTGCCCTGAGAAACCCTGGCTGTGCCCGGGGAGACTGGTGGTACCTTAAGAAGCCCAGGAAGTCTGGCTGTGCCCAGAAGTACTGGTGGTGCCCTGAGAAACCCTGGCTGTGCCCAGAGAGCCTGGCTGTGTTCAGGATAGTGCATTCACCTCCAGGCTCCTTGCACAGGGCCCCTCGCAGAAGACGCTTGTCGCGTAGATTGTGAGGCGAGACCCTGTAGGGGTGGAGTGTGGGGACAAAACCCCAAAAAACAGTTTCCAGGCTCGGCCTCACATAGAAAGGTGCTGGCTCGGGTAGTAAATGGCCATCAACTGTGATCAGATGGCCAGCAGCTGTGGCTAGTTGGCCGTCAGCTGTAACCCGTAGGCCATTGGCCACTAATATAACGGCTGTGGCTATGCTAGCAGAGAGGAATGGGGGCTAGCAAGAAGATGGTGGCTGGCAAGCACGGACTGCTGTTAGGCAGATTATGTAGATCCTGCTTCCTGTGTCTCCAGCCCAGCCGCCAGCGAGAATATATTGGTTTGACTCCCCTATCTATGGCTCCGTGGGTGTTCCTGTTTGGCCTTACCGTGTCCTGCGTTCTTGGGCGGGGAGTGGGAGCTGAAACCCTGCACGACAAATGGCGCAGCGAGCAGGGTCCCCTGCGTGACAGTCACAGTCTAACTTCTCACCTCGGGGGCGAACAGAGCTGAAGAAGGTGTGTCAGGGCCTGGCAGACGTACAGCCGCCGTCACCATCATACATGTCCCTCCTGCCCTGTGATGCATGTGGCCTGTCACCGAGGAGAGCGGGGACCTGCCTAGTGGGTGTGCACGGTGCCTGGTGAACAGATGGATGGGGTGGCTGGTCTGCTGTTTGCGCTCCACAGGGACGGATGGCCTGGGGACACAGGACACAAGAGGCAGCTGGAACGGGGGCAAAGGATGATCCGCCCATTTGCCAAATCGTTTGAATCAGATTTTTTAAACTGGGAATCCCACAGCAAACGTGACAAATTTGTTTGAGCGGGGGGGGGGGGGGGGAGAGGGGAGAGGGGAGAGCAACTGAGCCCGGACCACGTACCATGTCTTTACAGACGGGTAAACTGAGTTCTGGAGAAGTCAAGCACCTTGCTTGTCGCGAGAACAGGGCCCCCTCCTGGTGTGGAAGGTTGATTTTAACACCATGCAGCTGCCCAGCTCATTTCTCATTACTTTGCTTAAAAGGGGACATTGGTGAGTGGAGGCAGCTGCTCCCAGCAGTACTGCAAAGTAGCACACCTGAGGTGCAGAGGTCAGGCCTCCAGGGCGGAGGCGGGGCGCACCCGCGGGGCCAGGACTACCGTGTTTCCCCGAAAAGAAGACCTCCCTGGACCATCCGCTCTAATGCATCTTTTGGAGCAAAAAATATAAGACCTGGTATTATATTATATTGTATTGTATTGTATTATATTATATTATATCTGGTTTTATATCGTATTATATAAAACTGGGTCTTATATTACATAAGACCTGGTATATATTTGTATTATATTATATTTATTATACTATTTATATTATATTTATTATTTATATTATATTACATTATATTAAATACCTGGTCTTATGTTATAGTAAAATAAGACTGGGTCTTACATATAAATTTTTGCTCCAAAAGATGCATTAGAGCTGATGGTCCTGCTGGGTCTTATTTTCGGGGAAACACGGTAGGTCCCGCTACCCTTCCCTGTCACCCACCCCCTCTAATCGCTAGCGGAGCAGCCCCAGCTGCTGCCTCCAGGGGGTGCGGGAGAGCCACCGGGGTTTGCGGGACTTGTGTTTTTTTAACCACTGGAGAGTTTCTCAGGTGAACCAGGGAGTTTCCAACAGCCCAAGTGAGCCTGAGCAGTTCCTGAATGTCCCTCCGACAAAGGTGCCAGGAGAAGACCATGAAAGGTTCCACACTCATCTGTAACTGGCAGAAGAACCAGCCCTTAGGAGGGCAATGTTCCGTATGAACGATGCCTTATTCTGTAAGAATTTCATTAGAGCAATTATCTCTTAATACATGTGGCTGAGCTTACAGACGGTGCTGCGTTTCGTAACAGGACCTTACACCACAGCGTTCACAGCCGACACGAGCCCATGGCCGACCCTGTGCGTGCGTAACGCGCTCATTAAGGAGTTACAAATCACCTATTAATCCTCCAAACGCCCAGCAACGTGTATGCATTCCTCACCTCACAGTCGGTGCTCTGAAATCGACTGAAGTAAACGAGATGCAGGGCAGGAGGTAGCATGTCAGTGTACAGCTTAGGGCATGAATTGAACGCCTCTGTGCAATTCAAGCCATAACTAACCCCCAGGAGCAAAGTGTCACAATAGCTGCAGCCCCACTCAAGGCTGGACCTGCACAGCCGGCCCACGCGGCCTGCGCGGACAGTCTGTGCTCCAGGACGGTCTGTGTGTCCAGGGCCTGCCTTCCATGGGGACCTTAGCCCTGGTCTGCCCTAACCCTGCAGCCACCACCACGTCCAGCCTGGGACCCATCAGACAATGGGAAGGGGCTCCCCAGAGGCACATCAGGGTAAAACGCCAGCTCCACGGATCCTTCCCAAATGCAGGTAAAACTGAGTAATTGAAATCTAACGCTGCACCTGCAACCTAATCTAACCTGCCCTTTATCTTCTTCAGCAGAAGGCAATACCGTGTGATCTCACTCACATGTGGAATCTAAAATAACCAAATCACAGATGCAGAGAGCAGACTGGTGGCGGCCAGAGGCGGGGTAGGGTACTGAACTGGGCAAAGGTGGTCAAACATTACAAACTTCCGGAAGAGAGAGCAAATACGAGTGGCTGTCCCTGCGCGGCCGCGGGTGTGTCTGGCTGACAATGGGTGTCCCTGGGACTCGGCTTTGCTCCCATTACTTTGTACTGGAAAAATACTTCGGCCCAGATGTGATTATTTTAAGATACATAAATTTATAGTTTTTTTCAATGTGAAAGTTTACAAAATTGGCTTGAGGCTGAAAGCGAGGGCTGAGGGGTAGAGGGAGAGCTGGGAGTGGCGGGCAGGGCTGCCCTGGACCCTCCTCAGTGAGAGGCCATGCTCTCTGGGGGAAGACACTGGGGAGAACAATGTCAATGTCGCCAGGGCGGGGGTACGGGGGGGGGGGGGCACCCAGCCAGACGCGACAAGAGGGACGCTCTCCGGCTGAAGTCAGAGAAGCTCCTGCAGACCCACCTGTGCTGTAAGCAGCAGACCCCCAGGCTCGCTGCCTCCTTTCAAGGCCTACAGTCAGCTTTGCTTGTCTGCTCGGAAGCGCGGCATCAAAGGCCCAGTTACCCTCTCTCTGAACTATGTGACACCTGCTCTTTGCCATTTTGTCACCCTACCACTGACTGTGGTACATTTTCTTTAATTTTCTACATTTTCTTTAATGTCGAAGCCTCAGATCCCTTTGGGAAACAGGTGGACTGGCCCCTCCCTGCACATACCCCCCTCCCCCTCTGCTCAGCAGGCCTGCTGCCCCTCCCAGGGAAACGAATGCGAGGCTGTAAAGTCAGACACACAGACTGTGGCACAGCTGTGCAGCTATTTCTTTAAAATATAACCACGAGGTAGTAACATGTCCTTCCACAGTCACACATGAAATGGCAACATCTAGTGGCAATTCCAACGAGCGGCATCACTCTGACACAGTGACGTGTGTACCCAGGATCCAGGATGTCGGCACAGCCGCAGTGACGTGAAACCACAGTTCCTAATGAGAAGCCTCACACAACCTCAATTCACAGTGTTAGGAAGCGTCAAGCTCCCTTCCCGCCTGACCCACTGCCCTGCGCCCCGTCCTGCCAGGCCGCCCCCAGTGGAGCCCCTGCTCCCACGGCCTCACACACAGGACCAGACGCTCAGCGGGGGCTCCGTGGCCTTGAGACCCCTGGCCACAGTCACGTGCTGCCTGCCCAGCCCCAAGCAGCTGGATGGCGGCTCCTCCCAGGCCAGGGCATCTTGAGGAACCCCTAACCCCAACCCCCCAGCCTTCCCGGCCCCACCCCTACTCGGGGACAGAGAGGTACTTCAGCAGGAGCTTTGGTGCTGAGATAAAGTTCCTGCGGTGCCCAGGCCCGGCCACCATCCTGCAGGAAGGAGGAGGGCTGCCTCAGCACGGAGAGCAGACCTGATGTCTCAACACGTCACCATGCCGGCCACCCTGACTGTCTGGCCCAATTCCCACAGCCCTGCGGCCCCGCCAGGTGGAGGGCTGTCCTCCAGGTGCCCAGGCCCGGGCCTGTGAGCTCGGGGCCTCCCCCATACCCGCTCCATCTCGTCTCAGTACAGGCTCCACCGAAGCAGCAGCCCAAGGCCCCCGAGACAGTAAGTAATGGGGGCCGGTCACGTCCCTACAGGTTGCCCCCTCCTTGCAGCCTCCAGGAGGGTGACTTGGCTGGTTTCAGTGCTGAGATCCCCACACCCCCAGAGCTCTGTCTCTGCGTCTGGAGCGCGAGGTCTGGGGTCAGCTGTCCCAGGGCCGTGCTATTGCAGAGAGCCCTGCAGTTAAAGCCACTGACACACAAGATTCATGAACACCCGAGACACCTCTCGCTCTGTTTGGTGTCTCTTCCAGCAGCACTGACCACATTGCTGTTTCCACAGGTGTTGGCTTCTAGAGCTGATGCGTGTGCCAGGACCCTGGGCCTGTGTGGCCACCGGGCACTCCAGTCCTAAGTGCCCACCCTCCCCACCCAGCCAGCAGCGCCCGCTTGCCTGTCCTGAGCCTGGGCTCTACCACTCTCGATTCTGGGGGAGAGGACGTCTGGCCTCAGGCCATGGCAGCCACTCCCCAGGCCCATAATGTCCCCACCCAAGCCTGTCAGAGGCCGAGACACAAGGGGCATGGGCACCACTGTCCAGCAAGCTCCTGACCACACCGGGCACTCTGTGGTGACAAAGACCCCTTCCCCACTCACGGACCTGCCCACAGCTCGCTCCAGCACCCCTCCTGGGGCACAAGAGTGAGCCCATGTGCATGGTCCCTGCTGTCCTGCCGGCGGTGGGGGGAGCTGACTGCGTGGCCCTGGGTTAGGAAACCCCCCACCCCTGCACTTGGGGAATTCTCAGAAAGGGCCCTTCTACCCTCCAAAGAGATGGGAGGAGGTGAGACCCATGAGTCCCTGGGCAGGCGGGGGGCGGGGGCAGTGCTCGTGCTCCAGGTGGGGTCAGCAGGGACCCCCCAGTCCTGTCCTGCACGAGCCCCCAGCCATGAGGTTTCGGCCTCAGGCAGGAGAGCCCCCAGGCAATCAAGCATCCTCCTTGCAGAAGCAAGCCTGCAGCTGCTCCCACCAGACCTGCAGGGCGGTGCTCAGCAACAAAGGAAGGGTATTTTCTTTTTAAATCCTGAATTCTATTCTCTCCTCATACCATTGTTATTCTCCTTCACTTCTAAATGGTTTAATAAACTTTTACAGTCCAGTCCCCAGGCCCCACAGGCAGTGGCCCCACGCTAACGACTCAGGTTCTGATGGTATTAACACTCCACGCTATTAACTAAACCCCGTCATTCCTCAGGTTCCCTCAGTGTGCCCCTGCTGTGAGGATCCCAGGTGACAGTTAGTATCAGGTGTGACAATTTCTCAGCCTCTCCTTATTTTGACGACCTGGCAGTTTTGAGGACAGTCACGTATCCAGGCCACATGTCACCACAACTCATCACTGCTGACCTTCACCCTGATTACCTGGTGACCTCAGAGGAGGGATTTCAGTCACAAGACTCCTAGGGGCCCAGGGAATCCTTCCAGTGCCCCCCCCCCCGGGCTCGTGGGGGTGCCCACGCAGGGACCCCTGGCAGACATTCACTACAGGACCTGGGGCCCATGGAGCAGCGAGGGGTCACCAGGGGTCAGTACACGTCCCCTCTGGTCCAGGAGCAGCTGTGGGTGGGAGGGGACGCCATAATCTAATATTTCCCTCTGACTGCAGCCATCGCACGCTAAGAGCCGCTCTCCCTTAATTAAGCTCGGCTCCCAGATCCTTTCAACCACGCAACTTTAAAGAACCGTGGATCTTTCCAAATTAGCTTTGAATCTAAGAACAATAAGACAGCAAGGGTTGAATTAACTTACAGTGAGCTGTAAGAACTCGTCTGCGGGTTGTTTTATGAACCAACAGTTACTCACCTTGAGGGTGTCCCAGGCCCTGCAGTGGGGGCGACTGGAGGCTTGGGCACATGTGGGCTGTGACGCGGGCCGACAGTGTCTGCTCCAAAGCCCGTTCCACAGTCCAGAACGAAATAGAAGTTTCTAAAAGACAAAACAATTCTAAATGAATCCTAAAAGAAACTGTGGCCATCTGAGCAGGTACTTTAAAATTTCTGTTTGTTCTAGCTAAAACCTGACAAGATATTTCAAAGATTCTAACAACTCTATGTTCAGAAATTTGACAGAATTAGAAGTCTAATAAGATTTTTTAAAAGATTTTATTGGGGAAGGGGAACAGGACTTTATTGGGGAACAGTGTGCACTTCCAGGACTTTTTCCAAGTCAAGTTGTTGTCCTTTCAGTCTTAGTTGTCGAGGGCGCAGCTCAGCTCCAGGTCCAGCTGCCGTTGCTAGTTGCAGGGGGCACAGCCCACCATCCCTTGCGGGAGTCCAACCGGCAACCTTGTGGTTGAGAGGACGCACTCCAACCAACTGAGCCATCCGGGAGGCAGCTCAGCTCAAGGTGCCGTGTTCAATCTTAGTTGCAGGGGGCGGAGCCCACCATCCCTTGCGGGACTCAAGGAGTTGAACTGGCAACCTTGTGGTTGAGAGCCCACTGGCCCATGTGGGAATCGAACCGGCAGCCTTCGGAGTTAGGAGCATGGAGCTCTAACCACCTGAGCCACCGGGCCAGCCCAATGGGATTTTTTAAAAGTCCTCTCAGCAGCTTTCAAGGTCTTTCTACTGATAGCCAGAAATGTAAACACACCCCACAGCTGCCTAAGACTAAATAAACCAAAGGGAAAAATGGGAGAAAGTCCTTTTTATTTTTAACTTACGAAGGCACGGAGTCACGTGTCCATAGGCTGTGAGGTGGTCACCTGTGCCCACCCAGGTCTGCAGTCATTTCGTCCGTCAGGAAAGCTGGTGCTGGTACAGGGCCTGAAGTGGGCACAGCAGGGACCGGGTTCCGGGGGACGGCAGGGGCACTGAGGGCAGGGGTCCTGTTGGCACAGGGGTAACCTGCAAGAAAGAGGTGACGAGCGTCAGGACAGTGGACGGCCAGGGACGGGTGTAAGAGGCTGCCGTGAGCAGAGGCCCACGCCCGGCCGTCCCAGCCTGTGGGGGCCGTGTGTTCTTGTCGTCGGATGGGTGTCTGCAGGGTCGGGTGGAGGCCTTCCCCAGGAGCCCTGGCCACTCACGCGCACAGGCTCTGAGAAGGTGGCCAGGCCAGTGAGGCAGAATTGCCAAAGACGCCCTCTCTGTGGGCTGACCCCCTGGAGGTCATGCTCAGGTCCCAGGAACGATGGTCAATGGAAAGAGATGGCCCGACGGGGAGAGGTCAGAGGGGCAGCGCCTGCTCCCCAGTTGGCAGGACTTCCTCGGGACGTGAGGGTGTGTGTGTGGTGCCCAGCGAGCTGGGCCAAAGCATCCAGTTCTCCAGAAATGGCCAAGACCCCAGTACCCAGAGCCAGCAAGGGGACAGCAGAGCCTCCTCTCCCTCAGCCACCGCACGACAGGAAAACCATCTACGGTGGGGCTCTCCAGGCACCACCAAGGCCACCTGGAGTGGAGAGGGACTCTCCAGGGACAACAGGCAGCACTGGCCTCATGGATGGGGTCTGAGAGGGGAATTTAACTTGAATGAAAGAAAAAGGTAATTTGGCATTTTGCGTGCGCCCAGCTTAGCAGAGGAAGACTCACGAGTGCTGCGTGTAAACCTGGGACCAAAGGGATGAAGTCAGCCATGAGGCCCTGGGCGGGGAGGAGACCCTGGGACCCCGCAGGAGCTGGCAGCCCTCACGCCTGACCCCACAGAGGCATCTGCGCGCGACCCCACGCAGAGTGCACGTTTTATTTATATGTATTTATATCACTATGTAACACACATGACGATGTACAAGTCTGTTACGTGCACATGTTTAGGAAGTAACTGCGCTGCCACATTCAGGACGGGCCTCCAGCCAATCACCATCATCAGGGAAGTTCAGTCTAACGTCCCCACGGCCCTGAATTAGCAAACCCCGACTCACGGCTCTGGTTCCAGGGGAAATCTGGGTTAGGGCCCTTGAGTCCTGGTCACGTTTGCACCAGACCAGCCCACAGGCTGCATGTGTGCTTCTGCTTAAGGTCGCCTGATGCAATATGTACGTGGCTTTGTGAACTGTAAACTCTAACTCCTGCCTGGACGAGGCTCATCTGACACATGCGTTACCTCCAAGAGGCACCTGGCAGCCCCCGGAGCTCGGGGACACAGACGGCACTCCAGCACTGCACTTGGGGCCACTTCAACAGCGAGCCCGCCCACAAAACCGCAGAGGTGGGAAGAGCGTGGCAGAGTGGCACGGAGGATGGCACTCAGCCTGCATGGCATCTTGGCTCCTCCTGGGAGCGCACGGCTGCCTCTGGGTTCGCACCTGCCGACTGATTTCTCTGGGGTTGTGACGATTCCAGCGTGCCACATGTTCTCACATGAAGGGTGTTCAATTGACAGAATATCCACTCAGAATTTATTTCTTTTTAAGAATCTAGAGTTGGAATACTTTTACTGCATTGCCAAAATTTTCCACAATGAAAATGTGTTGCCACAAAAGTCAAAACACATTTTTTAAAGGAAGAACAAGAAGCCATCATCCAGACATAGTGCCCGGAGCTGATGTGGCTGCCACACACAGGAGACTGTCCCCACGGGCCTGCGGGGCGACCCTGGCGGCCACCAAGCTGATAGGAGGCCGCGCAGAACGGGTGTCTGTTAGGTGTGTTCTCACTCACCGTGGGGGCAGGGGAGGAGGAAAGAAGACCCTCCTGTGCTGCGGTCCCCAGGGGGCAGCCGTGCTGTGCGCAGCTTGCGAGAAGGCCTCCGGTCCAGCATGCTCTGCGTCTGAGTAGGAGTCAAGTGACCTTGAATCTGGAAGGCCAAGCCTGACGGCCCTGGCAGAGTGTGGCTAGACACCCCAAGGTTGCCGCTTCTCGTGTCCTGGGTTCAGGGCTCCTCAGGACACGTCCTCTCCAAGGGAAGGTTACGGCGACGGGCCCTTCACTCGGGATGAGAGTTCTAGACACAGAGAAGTGTGGCTGGAGCCAGTGCCCCTCGTTTCTTCCTGTACCTGTTAATATACCTCATGTCGCACATCAAACGTGTGTCCTTGTCAATGGGACCCAGACAGAGTGACAAGAAACAGACGACGTACCCACGCCAACCGCTGGGCCTGTGGGTGATCAGGTTCTCTCGTCTGCCAGCTCCTGTCTCTCGAGGGGTCTCCTGCGCCACCACAAGTCAGGTGACAGCAGCACCTGATGGCACACAGACCGCAGGGGAGCGGGGGGGGGGGGTCAGCATCTCTTCTCGGTGCCCCAGGCCCTCAGTAGGCCTCATCACAGCACTGTGGCAGTATTTTTAATTGCATGAATGAATGATTTGACCCAAGAATGGCACGTTTACAAACTAACGAAGGCACATCTGACATGAAGCTTTGTGTCACTGATGTGGAGGTAGGCAGGGACGTTTGCATTAAGTTTTGCTGGTGGGGACGAGGCCGATGCTTGGTCTTACTGAGAGAGTAATAACTTCCTAAATGGGAATTGCAACATTAAGATGACGCATCACAGGGGACCAAGGGTACAAGGAAAACTGGCATCAATTCCATGGCTACAGACCGTGTCAGGAAGCCATGGGCCACACCAGCTGACTCCCACAGCCCCCGGTGTAATCGAAGCCCAGCCCCACCCTGCCATCCTGCCGCCACACACAGGGGTCAACTTGTTCTTTAAAAGGGTGGCCTGGCTTGGGACAGTGGTTACAAAGGGCTCATGTCACCGAGTAGGGGCAGAGAGGGCACAGCGAGGATTAGCTCTGGGTCCCGTCACGTTGTCACACACACACCACAATGGCATGGGAGCGGTGCAGGTTGGATCTGCGCTTAACGTGGAAAATCTCATTTGGATCAAGGCAAGGAGGAGGGCACACACCAGCAGGGTCCCCCCCAGCTGCCAGCAAGGTTTGGATGCCGTTGCAGCTGACAAGACGTGTTTGGAATCCGAATCATCTGGTGACATGTCAGAACGTTTTTCCATAACACTGGAAAATAATCTTAACATTTGTAGACTCATCTCATTGAGCAGTGTTAGAAGTGGAGGGGGCAGAGTCACAGAGCAGAGCTGGGGGACAAGCAGGAATTTCAGTGCCAGAGAGGGGGAGTGCTGCTCTCCTGTCAGATCCTTCTTCAAGGAAGGCACTGTACAAAATTCTTGCTTTGTGATTAAAAAAATCCATCTATAACCCGTCATTCAGATGACTGAGCTGTACGCCCGTTGGGACTTCCCAGGGAAATTCCGCAGAAGGGGGGACCCCAACTCCCTGAAGCGAGTCAGAGTCCGAGTGCTAATAACCAAGTACTGACGAAGGGAAGGACTTGGCTTCTAGAGTTCTCGAGAATTTTCTAGAATTACCTGAATAGAGAGGACAAAGGGCTTTCCTCTGCCCTAGCCCTTGGTCACAATGTGCTGGCTCTGAGGGTGAGACCCCTGCCCAAGGCGCAGGGACTCGGAAGCGGGTGTGGGGGCCCCTCTGGCAGCAGCTACTTCAGCATTGCCACTTCACACACCAAAACACAGGGATTCTACGCCCAGGTCCTGTGCTCACAGGACAGGCTGCTCCCCATGACACGCGGCCTTGGGAAGGCTGAGTCCGCCCCGCCCAGCCTAGGTCGCACCCCCCACCACTCCACCCCCCACCCCCCACCCCCGCCATCAGCTCGTCAACTCATGTGAGCCTCCCGACCTGGCCTGCGACAGCGGGACAGGGACACGCTCACAGGCAGGCGCCATCAGAAATCCCCTTGGACGAGGTAGGACAGAGAGTTAAGACACAAGCGTTTGGTGACATCACTAACCTGCTGGATGAAGCCACCCCTGCAGCCTGCCCCTGGGCCTGTCAGCTAGAGGGGCACGAGATGTCCCTTGTCACACTACTATGTGAGTGAGCTTGATGCACAGCAACCCGACTGGCACAGGCGGGGGGTGTGAGTTGAAAGGCGGCCTTTAGCTCATAGCGGCCAAACGAAGCCAAGCGGTAGCTCGTGAGGAAAGTTCTCCACCGCCACCCAGGATGTGGGGCCTTGGGGTGGCCCTTACCTGGGGCCACCACTGCAGCCTTCACCTATGTGCTGGGCACAGCCTGCTGGCTTCAGGACTAGATACCCGCCACAGGGAAGTCGGTTTCGTGGGATTTCTTCCTGAAGCCCCACTCGGTGCTAGAATGTTTACAACGACAGGCACACAATGAGTCTGGCAGCAGATGGCTGCCCCAGCTCCTGTTCCACAGGCCGACCACCGACCATCCCACAGGACTTTTCAGCAGGAATGAAGGTCTAAGGGAGCCGGGTGAGCGGGGCTTTCCGGTGTGACTGTCCCGTCAGCAGCACTGGCATGGCTCACCAGCACACAGCTATTTCTGGGGAAAGCAGAAACAATACACTAACTGAAAACACTCATGATTGATCCAAGCTTCCTCTTTCGGAGAAAACCCGGAAGTTTCCCCTTCCGTATTCTTGTGGAAACCCTCCCAGGTGCTGGGACACGAGGCCAGTCGTCTGCACAGCGGACGCCCCCCCCCCGGACCTGCTGTCCGTTGACTCACAGGCCAGGTCCCCCCAACCAGTGGTCCCAGTCACATTTCAGTTACTCAGGACAGACCGGGTGCTGTGCAGTCAGACGGGAGACGATGACTGAAATGAGTGCATTCATTCCTTTGCAAGGAACTTGACAAAATTAATTTTTCCTCTGGAAAAGTACAAGAAAAGCAAAGCAAGATAAAACAAAAACCCTCCAGTTATAGGAAGGATCTGTGCTACCCACACATTTAAAGATTTGCAAAAACGCAGCCGTTAAAACAGTGAGGGACAAGCGCAGGGCAGACGGAGGAAGACGGGGGAGGAGGGCCCCAAGTCAGACCTCAGGGTTGCTACAAATGAGTGAACATTGCTCAGGCCACACTCCATATCATCCACAAAAGAAAGGGGCTTCAAATGAGCAGCCCACCATTCTGAAAGCTTAATTTAGAAGGCTGTGCTGGTCCAAAGAAATCCCAACCAGATTCAAGCTCGGCATGGTGGGGCTCTCCTCACAGACTGGGTCCAGCCACTCCAGGTGGCTTTGTTCCTGACTCAAACACCAGGCTCCACATGACAACCTGGAATGCTTCTCAGGTGCCAACACTGAGCCGGCGGTCCCTGTCTCTGCAGGTCACTTTGCAGCACCCTTTATACAGTGCAGGGCTCGCCTCCTAGAAAGCTCTCATGCTTCTGTCTGGGCTACAGGGACCCACTCTCAAGCCAGTGGCCCTGGGCACTGCAGGAGCTACCACCTGCCCAGAGTCCCCTGCCGCTGCCCTGGGGTTCTGCCTGGTTCTGCCCGTCCCTGACTGGGGGGCCCAGCCCCATCTGCTGGGTGTCTGTGAGGGGAGTCTGCCCTGCCTGTGGGCCGTCAGTGAAACCTAGACGAGGACAGAGGGTGTCTTCCCTTGAGTGGACACTGTGGGCTGCAAACCCCTCCCAGCCAGTCTCAGCCAGCCACACACACCTGGGCTGCAGGTCTCCGTGCCACCTCCTACATTCTCTGTCATGATGTGGGGGTTGCATTCATTCCGTACATTTTGTTTTGTTTTCTTTTAAAATTTTTTGTTGTTGTTTTCTCGTGTCTTTTTTTTTTAACTTTTATTTATTTAAGTGTGTTTTTCCAGGCCCCATCAGCTCCAAGTCAAGTAGTTGTTTCAATCTAGTTGAGGAGGGCGCAGCTCACAGTGGCCCATGTGGGGATCGAACTGGCAACCTGTTGTTAAGAGCACCAGGCTCTAACCAACCAAACTAATCGGCCGCATTTTGTTTCATATGATCTATTTCTACCCCTTTCTGGAATCTGGCCAGGTTAAAACCTATTCACAAGCTAACCCCATCAAGCCTGTTAGTTTCACCTTCCAGATGGGTCAGCCTCAAGCGCAAGGTGGGGAGAGACCCTGCGAAGCTCCTTATGAGCAGTGGGTGGCTTTCTATTTCTGTTTGTTGCTCGCAGGACATACGCACAGTCTCGGAAAAGGATCAATGGACCCGAGGTTCCGATGCCACAGCTGGTACCTATTAGCGGCTACGGTGTCCCCGGAAGGGAGTTGTCACCCTATTCTAAGTATAAGCAGCTACATGACTTTGTGGCCACAGGCATCGGGAAGGCACTGCAGTTTCCCACCCACTTGGAATCCACACTTGGGAGAAGCCTATGTTTAAAGGCTCCTGACAGGCAGATGGCAGCGTGATGTCCAGTGGGCCGGAGCCTGCCTGATGTGAAGCCAGCTTGACAGGCCATCGTGTCCGGCACTGGCCCTCCAGCATTGGGGAGATGTGCGAGGAGTGGGCGCAGTGGCCATCCAGCTGACACTCATTCCTAACCCAAATAAGCAGGTATCCGTCTCTCCACCGGATTCTAAATCCAGCTGCAACTGTCCCTCTGCTCAGAGTGCACCAACCAGGGGAGGGGCGCACAGTTCAGGTGAGGTGCTGACAACAGACAAGCTAACAAAAGAGGGGTCTGAGCTGTCAGTGATTTGTCTGGGAAAGGGGTCCAGGGAGACATGGCGGAGCAGAGGACACAAACATGGATGAATGATGGCTGGTCAGCCAGGGGACAAGGAGACTTCCAGTGCTGCCACGAAAACCTGCTCCGAAGCAGGTAATTCAGTGCTGTCACTCAGATGCCTCAAAGATGGTTATGAGGCCCCTGGACCTCAAGAACAAACTCCCAGTGAAGGCTGAACGAACATAGAGACCACCTTGGGCCAGGCCAGGGCTCAGCCTGGACCTGGGGTCACAGCAAACCTGGGTTCAACCTGGAGCTGGGGTCACACCTGGAGCTGCGGTCATGCTGGATCACGGTGGAACCCAGGATACTAAGGACAAGCTGTGTCAGAGACATCCTGAAACTACCATCCAGATTGGAAAAAGTACCGCGGTCCAGCACCCTGCGATTCCCCTCTACAAGCCTGGACAAAACAGCGTATTAGATGGCCTTCCTGTGGGTAATGGAGAGAAGGAGCCTGGGACCGGGGCTGTGCTCTTAGAAGACTTAATCATTGACTGAAGAAGCCAGGGGAGGGGCTGGGCCAGGCAGTCTGACAGTCAGGTAGGAGGAGCTGCCAGCCCAGGCTGACTGGCCAGGCCTAGGATGGACACAGGCCCTCGGCTTCTGTAATGTCTATTCTGCCAGGAGCCTGCGTGCTCAGGAAGCACCACCCGTCTCTGTGTGGGTGCCCTGGCCAAGGAGCCCAGGCTGCCTCGTCCTCTGGCGGGAGCAAGGCCCACCGTCGTCGCTGTGACGTTGCCAGATGCCAGGGACAGGCTCAGAGAGAAGATCCCCCGGAAGACATCAGAGGACCCCAGGCTCCCATCCCAATTAGAATGAACTGCCGTGACATTACATCCCAGAATCTGGAGTTGCTTGGATGAAAAGCCTAACTTGTGAGCGATAGTTTCAAAGACTCTGAAATTTGGGATGGGATTCAGGTTTCCCTCGCAAGGTTCTGGGGGTGGCCTCTCCGAAGGCCCCCTTCTTCTCTCTGGGCCAGAACCAGGGACATGCCTAGAAGGGCTGTGGGCTGGGAGTTGTCACCAGACTTGTTTAAAATGTTAGTGTCTGTTTAAAATGAGCCGTTGGGCTCAGCTCTGACCCCACTTGGCTTGTGTGTCAAAGCAGCGCTTGCTAGTGTCTGAGCTCTGTAAGGAAGGGACTCTGATCGAAACAATTTATAAGCTCAAAGGTGTCAGTGGAAACACATGGGCAGCAGTGTTAGCGTCTCCTGAAGTCTTTGGCGTGATGAAAAGGCATTTCTTTTGCTTAAAAGGCCGCTGGCCCTCCTCGGCTGCTATGCCCTCTGAACCTCGGACCCAGTGAGCTGGGCCAGTGAGGGACCTGCACCCCCAAGGAGGGCACCCTGTCTGAAGGCCGGTGCCCTTGGAGCAGCCAGTCTGTGAGGACAGGTACCCTCACGGACGCTCCAGCTGGTGGGGACTCTCCACTGCGGGTCTGAGTGGGAGGAAAAGGCCTTGGGTCACAAGAGTAGGTTGGATTGGTTCTGAAAAAACAGGTGACATCCACTTAGCACATGTCCTAAATTCCTCTCATGGGATGAATGGAATATGGTCGCCACACCAGAACAGAAAAGGGCCACAGACACGTGACGTCCCAAAGCACGTCCGTGGGCCATGCACGGGTACGCAGTTTATTCAGGAGATCCCGTCTGCGGGTACCACACCGTGAGGACAGCTGTGTCCCCGCTATGCCTGCAAGCACCAGCTCCGTCCAACATGCCCTTAGACATCCTCAGCGTGAGTCTGGGACTCCTCCTGGCCACTTAAAAGAAGAATCCAGCACCGGCGCGGTGGCTCAGGCAGTTAGAGCTCCATGCTCCTGACTCCAAAGGCTGCCGGTTCGATTCCCACATGGGCCAGTGGGCTCTCAACCACAAGGCTGCCGGTTCAATTCCTCAAGTCCCACAAGGGATGGTGGGCAGTGCCCCCTGCAACTAAAATTGAACACAGCACCTTGAGCTGAGCTGCTGCTGAGCTCCCGGATGGCTCAGTTGGTTGGAGCGCGTCCTCTCAACCACAAGGTTGCCGGTTCGACTCCCGCAAGGGATGGTGGGCTGCGCCCCCTGCAACTCGAAACGGCAACTGGACCTGGAGCTGAGCTGCGCCCTCCACAACTAAGATTGAAAGGACAACTTGATTTGGAGAAAGTCCTGGAAGTACACACTGTTCCCCAATAAAGTCCTGTTCCCCTTCCCCAATAATATCTTAAAAAAAAAAAATTTAGTGCTTTTAAAAAAAAAGAATCCAAACAAAACCCATACATTTTGTGTTTTCAACTGTGTAGCAATCACTGTGCCTCAGGAGACACTGGGCGTCCCATCACCGGGCTCCCCATGAGAATAGCCACAGGACCCCCAGAATTCCCACATGCAGCCTCAGTGCAGGCAGGTCCTTCCCTCCATTGGGGGGGCGGTGGTAAGATTTTCCCCTTGGCCATGTTTACCTGGATAGTGCAACAGGCGCATGGGCCGTGGAACACACACTGCCGCCCCCAACAACGGCTGCCTGGCCCCGCCCCCAGCCCTACTTCCTGTCTCTGAATCTGACCCCCCAGGCACCTGGAAGCCTATGTCTTTGGTGCCGGGCTTATTTCATGAAGCACAATGTCCCCCAGGTCTGTCCACGTTGTGGCATGTGTCAGCACACCCGTCCTTTGAGGACTGAGTAGCACTGCATCATGCAGAGAGACCCCGGTTTGCTTCTCTGTCCACTCATCGGTGGACACTGGTCGCAGCCACCTCCGGCCACTGTAGCTCAGCTCTGAGCATGGTGTGCCAGCATCTTTTCGAGATCCTGCTTTTCAGTCCTGTGGGCGTACACCCAGCCTCACTGTATTTTATGACTGCATCTCTCTCTGAGCCACTTTTTACATGTTTGTAAAATTTAACTCATCCATTTGAGATACACCTGTAATTACTCTTTTTGACACTGATAACCAATGTCATCTCCAAATAAGTTTTGTGCTAGTGAACGTCTGTGACTGGAGACAGAGAGATACAGAGACAAAGAGAAGAGAAAGGCAGAGCTGGGCAGGCCGGGCAGCATTAACCACGCTCTCCAGCTCCGCAGGCCCACGCTTCCATTGTGTCTTTCTTGTCCCGGCCTGGTGATGGTCTCTCCTCTGTCTGCTCTGTCCCACGGGGCCCACCCACCACCCAGGCGGGAACTGCCCCTGCTCTGACCTGCAGACTCTCCCTGAGTCTCACTGACGCCCCTGAGCTTGGGCTCCAGGTTTTCATCCCTAAGGACTGATTATAACCCCGTTCCTATGAGATCTGAAAACAATAGACTTTGTAGGAGCCTCATTCAGGGCACCTTTTAATTGCTTGGGCAGCTGTAACCCTTTGGGACACCTTCTAAAATCTCCACCTTATGCCCCCCAGCTTGGCTGTCACCCTAGGCCTTGCTACTGTTAGTTCTGATGCTTTGCCCGCTTCTCACCAATTTGGCAGACCTCAGTCAGGCCCCCAAGATCCTCACCTGAACACCCCACGCCCTCCACGTCTTCCACCTTAGAACCTTCTGCGTCCTTAGAACCAGATGGCTCGTGAGCTCTGTGTGAATAAACCCGGGCACATCGGGTAAAAGGGCCCGTCCTACGCACACGGCTGCCGTCCCTCATTTCTGCTTCCCAGTCCCACAAAGGACTCCAACTCCTCACACTGTCAAACTCTCTGTGGGTTCCAGAGACAGTGTGCCTCTCTTGCTAAAGCTTGCCCCTTTCTTTCCCTGCTCACTAAACTGGCTTTGCCATTTTTGTTTGGAGGATGCTATAAATGCTGAAAAATCAATTTCATCTTGTGCACGTAATTTTTAGAGGTCCAATTGTGCCCCAGTGTGGTGACAGAAAAGACTGCAAACCAGAGGCCCCATCTGACGGGCTGGCTCAGGAACCTGCCCAGGGGCCACTGGAGACGGGCGATGGCCCTCCAGCTTCTCTGCAGGACGCTGTTTCTTGTAATGCTTGATAGAAGCTTCTAGCCTCTTGTTAATGCTTGAAGGCAGGTACTATGTCATTATATAATTTAGTCATTCATTTAGTTCCTCAACAGATATGTCTTAACACCTTTTATATCCCCCAAGCATTTGAAGCATATGCTTAATAACAGGAAATGACACCCTTTCTGCTACGTGGTTGTACAAAGACACTCTGTCCCACAAAGCCGATCAGCACACAAATTCCCTCCCCAAATTGCAACTCTGTGTGATATGAAGAAATCCTATGTCTTGGGTTTCTTTGTCCCAATCTTTTCCCCCGGAAAAATTGGAATTATTATATCAGAAGCAGGCTCAGTGTATCTGTACAGGTGAGTGCACTGTCATGCTGGGGTGAAAATTATTCTGAGAAAGTGTAATATAAAGGAAACCTACAGTTAGAGAACCAAAATTCAAATGCCATCCCTCCAACAACCAGTTAAGTTACTCAGTTAACTGACTTCCCTGCTCTGAATGTCAGTTTCCTCCTGGAGAACATGGGGAGAGTACGCCATCTTTCCTCATAGGACTGTCACTAGAATGCAGTAAGACACTGAGATGAGAGCTCCCTGAGGGGTGAGGCGGGCATGGAAGACTGGACAGGAGCAGAAAGCGGTTGGGGACCCTAGGTGACTCGGCCTGCTGAAGTTTTCTTCCAAAATCCTGACCTTCAGGATTCAGAAGTGTCAGCTAGGCCTCACTAATTGCTACTGGCACCCATGGATTCTCCCCTGTCCCTTCTGTGTGCACGGTGACAGACGAAACTCCAAGCCCATGGACCACTAATTCTACACAGGCCACTTCCTGATTGTGTTATCAACACGAGAAGCTCCAGTGTTTGTTTGGGGCCGTTCTCCCGAGGGCACCAAATAAACCAGGCCTCTCGCTCCAAGCAACTGAGTTGGGACTGTTCCCTCCTGGTCAAGTGTGTGGTGGCAGCTTCTGTGTCTGGAGTGGAGTCCTCACCTCACTGAGGCGGTGGGACTTTTCCTGGACCCTCCTGAGTCATTCTTAGCAGAGCTCCAAACCTCAGAGGCTGACCTACCCCGGACGACCCTTGCCATACCTACAGCACTTGTGCAGTAGGCACCTAATGTTTTTCTTTAAATTACTTTTAAATTTAATCCTTTTTAACTTCGTCTCACTCCAAGAGCTTAGTGCATTTGCTATACTTGTTCTATTCTGCATTCAAACACACACATAACTATGTAATGAGTAAAACAATATTTGTCCACATACTACCTAAAAGTCTCTCTCGTACCAAAGGATTCAGTGTAGCATTTTGGGAAACTGTCAAAGAACGTTTGCCTTCCAGAAGCACCAGAGTGAGGGAGCTGCACAGCACTGACATGTGTCAGCACAGAGCGCTCTGTGGGCCAGCCCACCACGGCTCAGGGCGTCCACGCATGTGTCAGCACAGAGCGCTCTGTGGGCCAGCCCACCACGGCTCAGGGCGTCCACGCATGTGTCAGCACAGAGCCCTCTGTGGGCCAGCCCACCACGGCTCAGGGAGTCCACGCATGTGTCAGCACAGAGCGCTCTGTGGGCCAGCCCACCACGGCTCAGGGCGTCCACGCATGTGTCAGCACAGAGCCCTCTGTGGGCCAGCCCACCACGGCTCAGGGCGTCCACGCATGTGTCAGCACAGAGCGCTCTGTGGGCCAGCCCACCACGGCTCAGGGCGTCCACGCATGTGTCAGCACAGAGCCCTCTGTGGGCCAGCCCACCACGGCTCAGGGCGTCCACGCATGTGTCAGCACAGAGCGCTCTGTGGGCCAGCCCACCACGGCTCAGGGCGTCCACGCATGTGTCAGCACAGAGCGCTCTGTGGGCCAGCCCACCACGGCTCAGGGCGTCCACGCATGTGTCAGCACAGAGCCCTCTGTGGGCCAGCCCACCACGGCTCAGGGCGTCCACGCATGTGTCAGCACAGAGCCCTCTGTGGGCCAGCCCACCACGGCTCAGGGCATCCACGCATGTGTCAGCACAGAGCCCTCTGTGGGCCAGCCCACCACGGCTCAGGGCGTCCACGCATGTGTCAGCACAGAGCCCTCTGTGGGCCAGCCCACCACGGCTCAGGGCGTCCACGCATGTGTCAGCACAGAGCCCTCTGTGGGCCAGCCCACCACGGCTCAGGGCGTCCACGCATGTGTCAGCACAGAGCCCTCTGTGGGCCAGCCCACCACGGCTCAGGGCGTCCACGCATGTGTCAGCACAGAGCCCTCTGTGGGCCAGCCCACCACGGCTCAGGGCGTCCACGCATGTGTCAGCACAGAGCCCTCTGTGGGCCAGCCCACCACGGCTCAGGGCGTCCACGCATGTGTCAGCACAGAGCCCTCTGTGGGCCAGCCCACCACGGCTCAGGGCGTCCACGCATGTGTCAGCACAGAGCCCTCTGTGGGCCAGCCCACCACGGCTCAGGGCGTCCACGCATGTGTCAGCACAGAGCCCTCTGTGGGCCAGCCCACCACGGCTCAGGGCGTCCACGCATGTGTCAGCACAGAGCCCTCTGTGGGCCAGCCCACCCCGGCTCAGGGCGTCCACGCATGTGTCAGCACAGAGCCCTCTGTGGGCCAGCCCACCACGGCTCAGGGCGTCCACGCATGTGTCAGCACAGAGCCCTCTGTGGGCCAGCCCACCACGGCTCAGGGCGTCCACGCATGTGTCAGCACAGAGCGCTCTGTGGGCCAGCCCACCACGGCTCAGGGCGTCCACGCATGTGTCAGCACAGAGCCCTCTGTGGGCCAGCCCACCACGGCTCAGGGCGTCCACGCATGTGTCAGCACAGAGCCCTCTGTGGGCCAGCCCACCACGGCTCAGGGCGTCCACGCATGTGTCAGCACAGAGCGCTCTGTGGGCCAGCCCACCACGGCTCAGGGCGTCCACGCATGTGTCAGCACAGAGCCCTCTGTGGGCCAGCCCACCACGGCTCAGGGCGTCCACGCATGTGTCAGCACAGAGCCCTCTGTGGGCCAGCCCACCACGGCTCAGGGCGTCCACGCATGTGTCAGCACAGAGCCCTCTGTGGGCCAGCCCACCACGGCTCAGGGCGTCCACGCATGTGTCAGCACAGAGCCCTCTGTGGGCCAGCCCACCACGGCTCAGGGCGTCCACGCATGTGTCAGCACAGAGCCCTCTGTGGGCCAGCCCACCACGGCTCAGGGCGTCCACGCATGTGTCAGCACAGAGCCCTCTGTGGGCCAGCCCACCACGGCTCAGGGCGTCCACGCATGTGTCAGCACAGAGCCCTCTGTGGGCCAGCCCACCCCGGCTCAGGGCGTCCACGCATGTGTCAGCACAGAGCCCTCTGTGGGCCAGCCCACCCCGGCTCAGGGCGTCCACGCATGTGTCAGCACAGAGCCCTCTGTGGGCCAGCCCACCACGGCTCAGGGCGTCCACGCATGTGTCAGCACAGAGCCCTCTGTGGGCCAGCCCACCACGGCTCAGGGCGTCCACGCATGTGTCAGCACAGAGCGCTCTGTGGGCCAGCCCACCACGGCTCAGGGCGTCCACGCATGTGTCAGCACAGAGCCCTCTGTGGGCCAGCCCACCACGGCTCAGGGCGTCCACGCATGTGTCAGCACAGAGCCCTCTGTGGGCCAGCCCACCACGGCTCAGGGCGTCCACGCATGTGTCAGCACAGAGCGCTCTGTGGGCCAGCCCACCACGGCTCAGGGCGTCCACGCATGTGTCAGCACAGAGCCCTCTGTGGGCCAGCCCACCACGGCTCAGGGCGTCCACGCATGTGTCAGCACAGAGCCCTCTGTGGGCCAGCCCACCACGGCTCAGGGCGTCCACGCATGTGTCAGCACAGAGCCCTCTGTGGGCCAGCCCACCACGGCTCAGGGCGTCCACGCATGTGTCAGCACAGAGCCCTCTGTGGGCCAGCCCACCACGGCTCAGGGCGTCCACGCATGTGTCAGCACAGAGCCCTCTGTGGGCCAGCCCACCACGGCTCAGGGCGTCCACGCATGTGTCAGCACAGAGCGCTCTGTGGGCCAGCCCACCACGGCTCAGGGCGCCCACGCCTGGCACCAGGCAGGACCAGGCTGTGCAGCAAGTTCACTGACGGAATGTCTCCATCTAGTGGCTGACACTCGGTACACGGAGAAGCAAGCTCCTGCTCCGGTGATGGGTGTGGGTTTCCTTTAGGGGATGGAATGTTCTGGAAAGACAGTGGTGATAGTGGCATGACTCTGTGAATGTACTAAAAACCACCCAGTTGCACACTTTAAAGGAATGAATTATATGGTAGAAGCTGTATCTCAATTTTTAAAAAGAACTATTGTGAAAAGACTCAAAATGAACAGAAAGCGAGCACACTCACACCCTCTTATGGCAACACTGAACCTTGTAAGCATAGTGGGTGTCCTTCTTTTTGCTTTGTCTTTGGGGGCATGAAGTTTACATGCAGGAACCGGAAGTCTTAAAACAGAAACTCTCATTCGTGGGTTTGTAAACCAAGCTACAGTTCCTCTTAAGCGGTTTCCCCAGGATTCATTTATCTGGTATTCTTTACAGTTGCTGCTCTTTATCTTTAAGGCCCGTTCTCCCTGAAAAGTGCTTTCGAGCTGCAATTACAGCATCTGAGCCAGCGGCATGTGCCTGCTCTCCCTTCTCGGCTGCTTGTGGGTGTGGCCAGATTACGATGCGCGATTCCAGGGGAGGCCAGGGGACATCTGCTGCTTGATGGAAACCATGTGTTATTACAAGACACTACGTCAGGCGTGTTAACACGATCTATTCCTCACAATTACACTCACTAACAGAGCACATTACAGAATCCCACAATGTTCCCATCACACACCAACTCGGCTCTTCCCCTGGAACTCAGAGGGGATTGATCAGTGCAATTATTTCGTAACGGTCTTTGTCAGTGATGCACAATCACCAGAAACAGTAATTATGATGACTTAGGGTTCGAGCATTCATTTTCCGGCAGAGACGCGGCCTTCGCACACACACCCACAGGTGTGGGCGACGTGCTGAACAAGCTGTGTGCACGGAGCAGAGCCCACAAGGAGTGTGCTCCCTTGCAGCGCACTGGAAACGTGGCCCCGAGACCTGCAGAGAATCTGGACACCCCTTAGGCCTGCCCCTGCCACTGCCCGGGTCTCCAAAGCACTAAACTCGCCTCCCTGTTTGTGAGCTTCAGGGGACGTGCCTTCCTTCATGGAGGGAAGGGGGGACAGAAGTGCCAGCCCCCGCCCTCGGCTGCAGGGGCCACACTCCAGTCTGGGCAGGCAGCCCCACAGCGCTACTCCCCTGTCGGGCCTGCGTTCTCTGCTCTCCTCTCACAGCTCTTGGGCCGGGACTCCCCTCACACCTCACACCTTGAAATCCACCTGCATGTCAGCCCCAGTCCACAACGCACTGCGCAGCCCGCCACACAATTTCTGAGCCCGAAACATCAACAGTGGTGAGCTTGAGGTACCCTGAGATCGACTAACTAAGGAAGCTAAAGTAGGGTTTCCAGGCAGGAATTCCTGTCCGTTCTCAGGAATTCTTTTTTGCTTCCCCATTCCTGAATCCCAAGAAAAGTTGGTGGGGAAATCGGGGAAATCGGCTCCTTGAACCCAGGTGGTTGGTAGTGTCGAGTATCACTTTGTGGAAACCATTCATCGTGGAAAACAGAAAAGTTCGTATCTCGGGATTCAGGAATCGGAAAGTGAAAAAACTTCCTGAGAATGAGCAGAAATTCCTGCTTGGAAACCCTAGGCTAAAGAATTAGCCACATTGGCAATGAGAGAGGGACTACCCACCACCACAGTGAAAATAAAAGGATTAGAGGGGAATATTATGAACAACTGTATGCCAATGCAGAGGAAAGGAACAAATTCCTAGAAAGATACAAATGATCAAAACTGACTCCAGAAGAAATAGAAAATCTGAAAGGACCTATAACAAGTAAAGAAATTCAACTGGTGATTTAAAATCATCTCAAAGAAAAGCAGAGTCCCGCCGGGCTTCACTGGTGAATTCCATCGAATTATTTAAAGAAAAAGTGATACCAATCCAAGCAACTCTTTCAGAAAAAAAGGTGGTAACACTTTCCAACTCATTCTGTGAGACCAGATCACAGATACCAAAGCCGGACAAAGCATTACAAGAAAACTTCACACCAACATCTCTCATGAACATCGACACAAAACATTAGCAACTAGATCCAACAGCATATTAAAAGGATCATAAACCATGACCAATGGAATTTACCCCAGGAGTGCAGGTTAAGTGACATCTGAAAATCAATCAATGATACATGTGGAAAAATATAATTGGCAAAATCCAACCCCTATTCATGATTTTAAAAACTCTCAATAAACAAGAAATAGAAATGAACAAGAAATGTGCGAGTGGACATGTCAACACCCCGCAGCCCACGTCACAGCCAGTGGGGCCTGAGAGCTCACTGCCTATACACAAGGCGGAGGTCTGCTCCCTCCTCGTCAGCTCCACACCGTGCTGGGGGCTCCACCAGGGCCAGCTCCACCATCCAGAAAGGAAGCAAGGAAAGAATGAGAGAAAGGAAAACAAATTAAACCATCGATATTGAAAAGCAGAAATATAACTATTTACAGATAGCCTAATCCTGTATGTAGAAAAATTCTAAGAAATCTGCAAACAACCTACTAGAACTAATAAATAAATTTGTCAAGATTGCAGGATACAATATCATTATGCAAAAATCAATTCTATTTTCATACACTATCAATAAACAACCTGAAAATGAAATCAAGAAAACAATTACATTTACAATATCATCAAAGAGAATAAAATGCTTAGTATTAAATGTAACAAAAAAGTGCAAGCATGTTTTCCCTGAAAACTATAAAATATTGCTGAGGGAAATTATAGAAGATCTAAATAAATGGAGAGACACCCCATGCTCGCAGGTTGAAAGGTTCAGTGTCGTTTACAAGTCAGTCCTCCGCAGATTGCAATAGGTTCAATGTGGTCACTATCGGAATCCCAGCATATTTTTGTAGAAATTGACAAACTGATCCTATTATTTATATGGACATGAAATGGACCTAAAATACCCCAAACAATTTTCAGAAAAACACAAAGTTGGAGAATTGACACTCTGGGATTTCAAACTTCCTCCAAGCCACCGTAACCAAGATTGCCGGGTGTTAGCAGAAGGACAGACATAAAGATCAATGGAACGGAACTTGAAATTCTAGAACAGTCTTGTCTATATCGTAAACTGTAACACAAAGTAACAATTTAAAGAGTCACTGGAGAGAGATTTCTTTCTATTAAGGACTCTTAAACCCCATGGTATATTCTCATGTCTGTTTTCTGCTGGATTCAAAACAGAGAAGGAATTGACAGGCAATCACTCCAACCCATTCTCTGTTTTGAATTACATAAAGATGGTCATCTTGGGACTTGCTTTTTGTAAACTCTCTCTCCAGTGGCTGTAATGGAAACTTGGCAGCCATGAGATGAGAAGCAAATTAGAAGGTAATTCATACATAAATTACACATGGAATTTACACAAATTATTTCCTCTCACACAACATTTAAAATGTTTTTACTATGAAAGTTTTTAAATACATGCAAAAATCCTGATGTTCCTATGACCCCTCTCCAACCATTACCAGTACAGAACCTACCTTGCTTCAATCATACCCATGATTCCCTAAACCAGATTATTGAGAAATAAATCTCAGGTGTCCTATCATTTCATCTGTAAATACTTCAGTATACACATCTAAATAGCCAACAGCCTGCTGCCGTTCTTGTGCCAGTGTGAGCATGCCAGATGAAATCCGTGAGTGAGAGTTGACCGTTGGCTCATGCCAGTGAAATGCAGTCAGTGTGTCTTAGGTGCTAGAAAAACTGCAAGGGGCCTAGAAGCTCTCAGTCGAGGACAAAGGCTTACTCTCTAGTTCTGAACTTGATCAAGTGAGTTTGAAGTGCAAAAAGATGGCCTGGAGATGTGAGTCAGATTCACTCTGAAATAGTCTCTTAACACCTGACTTGAAATAATAAAACTAAACCCGAGCCACGTGGGACGTCTCAAACAGTAAAACGTTTCAATGCCATCTCTACTCTGCTATTATAAACAATATGCCTGGGGAAAATTCTGGGACAAGATCGCATCTTCCTAACTCTGTGGCCTGCCCGAGAATCATAATCCTATGGGATATTCCAGTAACCACGAATTTTATAGCATTTCCCTTTACTAGGAAGTATAGCAATAAAAAGAAAGAGGAGGAGAATTACAGCCTGTCTATTCTCCTCTCATGATTACCTAGTTGGTTCAAAGGACCAGAAAATCTTCCTGGGAAAGTCACTGTCAGGATAGCATGCCTCCTACAGGGTTCTAAGGTGGCGGAGGGAGGGTTCTGCTGTGGATTCCATCCTAGCCCACTTGTGAGATGATTTAAAAGGAATGTTTCTGACAATGGTTAGAAATCAGCACGTTCTATCCTTTACTCCAATCAGCCCGCACAGCACGCAGTTGCTCTCGTGAGTAACAAACCACAGACGCTGGGACCCTGCCGTTTGCCAGACAGCAGACGGACCACTTCAGTGCTCCCAGGCGTCTCTCCCTTTCCATATCCACACAGTGTACTACTGCCTCCTTTGAAAAAAAAGGAGCGTTGTTCCTTTTAGCCAAAATACCTTTGTTTTCATCAATCCTATCTTCTCTAAGAGCCATTTTACTGAAAGCACAGTGCTGTGCAGCCAAGCCCATGGGGCTGAAAACAGGCAGTAAGTAGCTGATTAAGCTAGAATGGCCCTGGAGCTACACGCTTGTAGAATAGCTGTAATTGGTCTGTCTGGTGGTGTTCAGTGCAGCTGTTGTAAAGTTAACCTATCATGAAGTAACATCCTACACGTACACGTATTGTGTGTTTGCAGACACCCCGTCTCAGGGGGCCCTCTCCTCCAAGTGACTTGAAATTCTTATGTCAAAAGTATCTCTTTCTCCAGACACGGCAATGGGGCCCTTCCTCTACCAGGACTTTCTCTATTTCCACCGTTCCCTCTGCCCCATGCATCAAAATAAAAAGGACTGTGAGCACATCAGTCCTCAGGATCAGTGCTATATCCTGAAAAACAGGCCCAAGGAAAAGAAGAGAGAGGAGAAGGGGGCTGGCGGGAGAGGGGACGGGGGAGGGGAGAAGAATGGTTTCTCCTTTGGTCTATTTGACCCACTTAAAAACAGACAAGAAAATCAAAGAGAAGAACTTCCACTTTGGGCAACATGGCAGCCTAGATACTCTGAAGAGCCTTCCCACTACAAAAGAAGTAGGCTCTCAGACTTCCTTTTCCATGCCAGTATGGGCTTGAAGGAAGGCTCCCAAACCAAGGAAACCCTTGAGCTGAATCTGGGGCAGGAAACTCCCGTCAGAAAGTCTAAAAGCGGGGTTGTCTCAGAGAACATTCCGTATCAGAACTGCTGAAGGCTGGAAAGGCAGGAGGGAAGCCTCGGGCTCGGCAGCAGAGGTGAGTTCCAGGCTCCTACCCTGGAAGGATTCAAAAGTGCCCCACCTCGGGCCACACAAATGTCACCAGGATGCCCACAGATTAACATCAAGCAAATACAAGGTCACAGTCCAAGGCACCAGCCACGAAGGGAAAACACTTCTACGAATACAAACACAATACAAACACAAGACAGATTTTAATCCCACAAAGATGTCAATTATTCGGTGATCAGATTCAGAATCTTAAAAATTAGGTACGAACAAGTAAGGAAAAAAGATAAAACTACAAAGACTGAGCAAGTAAAAAGAGACTGTAAATGAACAGACATATTTGAAAAATATCCAAATATAACCTTAATAAATGAAAATTACAATTTTTGAAGAAAAGCCTCAAAAGATGAGTTATCAGATTACACATAGGTAAAGATTAATAAACTAGAGGCTACATCTGAAGAAATTTCCCAGAATGCTGAGCAGAGAAATAAGAAGAAAACATAACAAGGATGACAGAGATGAATTATAAAATAAGAAGATTTAATAAATATCTTACTCAGAGGGCCAGCCTGGTGGTTCAGGTGGTTAGAGCTCCATGCTCCTAACTCCGAAGGCTGCCCGTTCCATTCCCATATGGGCCAGTGGGCTCTCAACCACAAGGTTGCTGGTTCAACTCCTCGAATCCCACAAGGAATGATGGGCTGCACCCCCTGCAACTAGCAACGGCAACTGGACCTGGAGCTGAGCTGCGCCCTCCACAACTAAGATTGAAAGAACAACAACTTGACTTGGAAAAAAGTCCTGGAAGTACACACTGTTCCCCAATAAAGTCCTGTTCCCTTTCCCCAATAAAATCTTTTAAAAAAAAAAAGATATATATATATATATATATATATATATATATATATATATCTTACTCAAAGCTCCAGAGAGACTAAAAAGGAAGAAGAAATGTTTAGAGAGAGAATGCTTGAGAATTAAGAACTAATGAAATTCATGAATCCACAATGTATTCCAAACACAATAAACAGAAAGAAATCCACCCTTAGACAAATTGCAATGAAATTATGGAACACCAGAAACAAAGACAAAGAGAGGACAGATCACCTGCAAAGCCACAACAATGAGACCAACGTATTTCAATAACCAGGAAACAAGAATCCAATGGAGTATGTATTCTAAATGAAGAAGAAATGCAGAACAAGAATTTGGACAACAGTGTGTAAGTCTGCAGGAGAGCAGAGGCATAGTATTTTAAGGTCTATATACTGTTTGGAAGGAAATTGGAATATTAACTTTAAATATATTAAGTTAGGAATACAAGGTAAAATTTCAATGGTGATCACCAAAAGCATAAAAATGGAATAAGAGAAAATAAGAAAATAAACAGAAAAGCAGATCTCAGTATATCCCCAAGGCAGAGAAAAGGATGATACAGGAGAAAAAATATCCATAGAAAAATTGGAAGGTTAAATATAAATGTTTTGGCCTTACCAGCTAAAAGATAGAGATTGTCAAAATGAATAATAAAAGTCTTGCTATGTGTATAAGAAAAATATCTAAACTTAAAGTATAAAAAAGACTAAAAGTGAAGAATACACCAGGCAAACATTTATGAAAAGAAAGCTAAAGTAGTCATTCTAATAGATAAGCGTTATTTAGGATACAGAGGACTTTACATGATGAGAAAAGGTTCAATTTGTCAGGGATATAAAAGATCTAAACACGTATACCTTTAATAACAGCCTCTCTCTCTGTTTCTCTCCCTATTTGTGTATATGTGTGTGCACCACGTGTGTACATACATTATAAAACTATACTTGTATGTATGTATAGTTTTATATATATACACACATATATAGTTTACATATATGTATATATATGTATAGTTTTACATATGCATACTGGGGGTGCCAAAACAATGTATACAAGTGGACACTTTGGTCAGCGTTGCTCAAGCGGTAGTTTGCTGTAATCAGAAGTGTCTGGACGCTGATGGGAACCACTTTGAGCACCTCTTGTCATTGCAGAAGTCAAACGTGACTTATATTCATCTTTTGTTATCAGAATATAGAGTATTACAATTTTAATAGTTTTCTCCTTTCTTAAAATATATATACATTTTTTTGGCACCCTCTGGATACATGTATTAAACTACAGGGAGAAATTGTCAAGTCACTATCATAATGAGAGACTTCAGTATCTCTCTCAATCATTGCTGGTCAATCAAAAAAAGCAAAACACAAGAAATTTGAATAACACATTCAATAAGCTTGATTTATTGGGTAGATATAGAATCCTGAATCAAAGAAGGAAAAAGTACACATTATTTTGGAGCACATACTAACCATATACTGTAATTACACTGACTGCATTAAATTTCAAAGAAATAATATTATATACATTATGTTATCTAACCATAATGCAATTAACTTAAAAATCAACAATAAAAGATGGAGAAAAAGTCCCATGCATTTTGACATTTTAAAATGTACTTCTAGAGAGATCCAAGACGGCATAGTAGATACACGCTGTGCTTGCCTCATTAAACGAACACATCAAAATCACAACTAAATTATAGAACAATCAACCTGGAGAACCATCTGAAGTCTGGCTGAACAGAAGTTTTATAACTAAGGATACAAAGAAGCCACATCGAGACAGGTAGGAGGGGCAGAGATGTGAAACGGGCGGGCCCAAACCTGAGTGGCAGATGAAAACTGGGAGGGATATCTCGCCCACAGAGGTTTCCCACGGAGGAGGGAGGGACCTCAGCTCCACTCCAGGCTCCCCAGCCCAGAGTACTGGTGCCAGAAAGAGGAGTCCCCATAATATCTGACTGTGAAAAACAGTGGGGATTCCAACCATCCAGGTGGGATGGAAGGTGGCAGGAAACCCAGGTGTCTTCTTAAAGGTCCAGCGCACAGACTCACTCACAGGCACTCACTTTGGGCTCCCACAGAGGAACGGTGACTTGGGGGGTGTCAGAGGCATATGGGGGGGGGGCAGGAGGCAGACTGATGAGTGGCTTCAGAGTGTGGATTGAAAGACACTCACTTTCCCTGTGAAGGGTCCTTCTCCACTGCAGCCAGCAGGTGGATGCCATCTTTCCTGCGTTGAGCCCTTTCCCCATGGCAATGGCCAAATCTGAATCTGATTGGCCTGGTAACTCCGCAGGTCTGCCCTGCTGACTCCCTGGGACCCCACCACCCAACTCCATGCTGCAGGAGACCCCATCGGCAGCTGAACCATATGAAAGCCTGCAGGTGGCAGCAGGCCTCCAGGTCCCCTGGCATGTTGCAGAGCGACCCCAGGCCTGGTACTGGTGGCAGCCATCCTCAGTTCACAGCATGGCTTCTCCCACATGCCTCCAGGTTTAGCACAGGCGCAACCAACTTCAGATTGCTTTATAGCTCCTACCAAGTAGTCCCCAGCCCGTCACAGGCAGTGGGTGACTGTGGCCTGCACTAGAGCCCCTCACAAGAGGCCCCAGAACCAACATAGTTGGAGGTTGGCTTCAGACCACAGCAGAACACCACCCAATTAGCCCCACAAGCAGCACACACAAAGGGTGGTCTCAACAGGCACCAGAGCTCAATGGGGTGAATCCCACTCAGTGGAGTAAACACCCCCCCACAGCAGCCTGTAAGCTGTGGACGTGGCCAAACCCCACAGCCAAACAGCCTGAGGGTCATTCCCACTCTCTGATGTGCCGATAGCAATTAAAGATCAACTGTAGCAGGAGGGCACACACAAGGGACACTCCTGGAGCACCCAGCACAGGTGACATGGCCACACTGTGCCACTGGGCCACACAGGGTACCTACTACACATGAGGTCTAACAATTAAGTTCAGAAACCCATCCTAGAAAAACTGCTACACACCTCATTGCTGAATATCGCTACAGTCACCTTCAACATCCTCCCCTTGGGAATCTATGAATCAATACCAGCTCCTACTCCACCCTTTAAAGCAATTTTAGAACTCTTTTTCTGGAATGGCCATCAGAGCCGTCGTTGTATTACCGTTGATGTCCTGAATGTCATCAAAATGTCTTCCTTTCAATATTTCCTGTGTCTTTGGGTAAAGAAAGAAGTCATTGGGGGCCAGATCAGGTGAGTAGGGAGGATGTTCCAATACAGTTATTTGATTCCTGGCTAAAAACTCCCTCACAGACAGTGCCTTGTGAGCTGGTGCATTGTCGTGATGCAAGAGCCATGAATTGTTGATGAAAAGTTCAGGTCATCTAACTTTTTCATGCAGTCTCTTCAGCACTTCCAAATAGTAAACTTGGTAAACTGTTTGTCCAGTTGGTACAAATTCATGGTAAATAATCCCTCTGACATCAAAAAAGGTTAGCAACATCATTGCAACAAGTTAACAAACTAATTGTTAGACCTCATAAGGCCACCTGGCCAAGACTAGGAGAGGTAGAAGATGTCCCTAATACATAAAAACAACACAGGGAGGCAGCCAAAATGAGGCAACAAAAAAATCCATCCCAAATGAAAGAACAGGAGAAAACTCCAGAAAAAGAACTAAATGAAATGGAGGCAAGCAAGCTACCAGAGACAGACTTCAGAACGATGGTTATAACAGTGCTTGAGGAACTTAGTGAGAACTTCAACAAAGAGATAGAAGCACACACACACACACACAAAGACATCGAATCCATAAAAAAGAACCAGTCAGAAGTGAACAATACAATAGCTGAAATGAAGAATGCACTAGAAGGAATCACCAGCAGACTAGATGAAGCAGAGGATCGAATCAGCAATTTGGAAGACAAGGTAGCAGAAACCACCCAATCGGAACAGCAAAAGGAAAAAAGAATTTTAAAAGATGAGGACAGTTTAAGAGACCTCTGGGACAACATCAAGTGTAACAACATTTGCACCATAGGTGTACCAGCAGGAGAGAAAGCAAGAGATTTAGAACCTATTTGAAGAAATAATGACTGAAAACCCTTCTACCCTGGCAAAGGAAACAGACATACAAGTCCAGAAAGCGCAGAGAGTCCCAAAGAAGATGAACTCAAACAGGCCCACACCAGGACACATCATAATTAAAATGGCAAAGGTAAAAGACAAAGAGAGAATCCTAAAGGCAGCAAGAGAAAGGCAGCTAGTAACTTATAAGGGAGCTCCCATAAAACTGTCAGCTGATTTCTCAACAGAAACTTTGCAGGCCAGGAGGGACTGGCAGGAAATATTCAATGTGATGAAAAGCTGGGAACTACAACCAAGGATACTCTACCCAGCACGGCTAACATTTAAAATCAAAGGACAAATAAAGATCTTCCCAGACAAGAAAAGCTAAAGGAGTTCATCACCACCGAACCAGTATTACAAGGAATCTTAAAGGGACTTCAAGATGGAAAAAAAATCAAAATTATGAATAATAAAACGAATAGCTAGATATCTATCAACAATTACTTTCAATAGATTAAATGCTCTGATCAAAAACATAGGATGGCTGAATGGATAAGAAAACAAAACCCTTACATATGCTGCCTACTAGAGACTCACTTCAGATCAAAAGATACGCACAAAGTAAAGGAATGGGAAAAGTTATTTCACGAAAATGGAAATGGAAAAAAAAAAGCTGTGGCAACAATACTTATTCCAAATAAAATAAACTTCAAAACAAAAGCTATAACAAGAGACAACGAAGGACCCAATAATTCCATTTCTGGGTATTTATCCAAAGAAACCTAAAACACTACTTCGAGGGGACATGTGCACCCATATGTTCACTGCAGTACTGTTTACAACGGCCAAGATGTGGAGGCAGCCTGCATGTCCATTCATCGATGGATGAATGGATAAAGAGGAGGTGGTACATGTATCCTATGGAATATTGCTCGGCCATGGAAGGAAATGGGTTCTTGCCATCTGTGGTGGCCTAAGTGGACCTGGAGGGTGTTGTGCTGAGTGGAGTGTCAGACAGAGAAAGACAGATGCAATGTGATTTCACTTACTCGTATATGTGGAATCTAAAGAACAAAGTAAACAAAGAAAACAGAGACAAGCTCATAGATACATTTTGATGGTTGCCAGATTGGAGGGGGGTTGGAGATGTGTAAAAAGGGGGAAGGGATTAAGAAGCACAAATTGGTTGTTACACAGTTGTCAGGGGGATGTAGGGTATAGCATAAGGAATATAGTCCATAATACTGTAATAACTATTTATGTGTCAGATGGGTGATAGATGGGAGGGGTCTTGGGGGCAGGGTGAAAAAGGTGAAGGGATTAAGAAGTATAAATTGGTAGTTATAAAATGGGGATGTAAAGTATAGGGAACATAGTCAATAATATGGTAATAACTATGTATCGTGCCAGTAGGGTACAAGACTAGTCAGGAGGATCACTTCTGAAATTATACAAATGTCTATCAACTGTATTGTATATCTGAAATTAATGTAAAATAATATTGAATGTTAACTGTAATTGAAAAATTTTAAAAGGGGAAGAAAGTTGAAGGGGAATAAGAAGTTCAAATTTCCAGGCATAAAACAAATAAGTCATGGGGTTGTAATCTACAGCATAGGAATACAGTCAATAATATTGTGATACCTGGTACGGTGTCAGAGGGTTGCTGGACTTACATTGATCACTTCTCTAAGTTTATAAATGCTGAATAACTATGTTGAATAACCCTGAAGCTGGTATAATGTTGAATAACCCTGAAGCTGGTATAATGTTGTATGTTAACTATATTTTTAAATAAAAAACTTTAAAAATTAAAATAAAATTGTAATCTAAATAACTCATTTTTGAAAGAAAAAGATCATAGTGGATTCAAATAATTGAATGATTGATAATGAAAAGACCACATCAAAATAAGTGAGACGAAGCAAAAGCGATACTTCATAGCACACTTATAGCATTGAAGTTTTACTTTAAAAGAAGAAAGGATGTATTAAGCGTCCAATTTACGATGGTACAAAGAAACAGAAATGGATCCAAAGAAACTGATAAATTCCTAGAAAATGGTTTCCAAAAATGACTCAAGATGAAATAGAAGGTCTGGAAAGATCTATAACTAGGAAATAAATCCAACCACGATGGTAAAATCCTCCCGCAAAGAAATATCAAGACTGAAAGGTTGTAAAGGCCAGTTACACCAAACATTCAAGAAATAGATCATTCCACACTTAAAAACCCTTCCAAAAATCAAACTAGAAACAGAACAAAGGGAAAGCTCCCCAGCTCATCCCATGAGCCTAATATGGCCTTGGTAATAAATTCAGCAAAGATGACAGAAGAAGGCTACTTTTCACTCATGAACATGGATGTAAAAATATTAAATAAAATATTAGCTAAGTAAAACCTAGTGACTGAATAGGTTTATCCCAGGAATGCATAACTTAAATTAGTTTTATAAACAGAATTCATCTGTGTGTATGCATGTATAATGTGTATGTACATTTTTCACTATATTAACAAAAGAGAAAAACCCTATGATTACCTCAGTAGATGCAGGTAAACATTTGATAATATCCTAAAATAGTCATAAAAATCTTTTAAGCGACTAAAAGTAGATTGAAATTGCTCTAACCTGATAAAGAACACACCAAAAAACAAAACAAACAAACAAAATAACGCAGTAAGCATCTTCCCTAATGGGAAATGTTAGAAACAGTCCCCTTAGAACAAGAAAACAGTCAAGCAGAGCCATGGAGACTGGTCCTACCCATCACTGCAGTGTAGGGATAAACTAGCACAAAGGCAAGAAAAGAAATGAAACTGGAAAGGAAGTAATAAAATAGTCATTATTTGTACATGGTATGACTTCTACATAGAAAACACCAAAGAATCTACTGACTGCCATTCAAAACAAAAGAACTTGGTAAGGTAAATGGGTATAACATCAGTTCAGAAAAACCTATTGCATTTTTATATACCAGCATCAATTAGAAATGCTATTTTTTAAAAATTATCAAGTACAACAGCAACAGAAAATATAAGGTAACCAGGAATAAATCTAGCAAAAAACGTGTAAGTCCTATATTGAGAAAATTATAGCATCTTACTGGAGGCCTTGAAAGAGGATGTAACTGGATGGGTGACATGCGGTGTTTACGGATGGGAAGATTGAGGTCACAAGATGTCACTTCTCGCCAAATTGACCTACAGATTCCATACAGTTCTGATCAAAACTCTAACAGCTTTTATCAATAAACTTGACACTCTAATTTTAAAATTGATGAAACAACAAAGGCCAAGAATACCCACACAAAACTTCTTACGGAACTGGTTAGAGGAGGAGCCATTGTGGGCACCTGCCCTCTCAGATAGCGTGACCTATTATGAAGCCATAGTAATTGAGACAACTCAAGAATAAACCAGATTAGAAAGTCCAAAACAGGCTCATAGATTTATGGAGACTTAATGTGCATCAGACACGGCATCCCAGACCTATGAGGACAGGATAGGCTGTTAAATACATAGCACTAGGGCCACTGGTCACCCCCACGGGCAAGTTCCCTGCCTGTACCACATATAAGATACCCATTTCCTGTTATTGAAAGACTTACCTGTGAAAGGCAAACTTTTGCAAATTTTAGAAGTGAAAAAAGAAGCTATCTATATGACCTTAGGTTAGGGAATGCATTCCTAAATTTAAGAACTTCTATTCATCAAAAGATCTCATAAGAAAATGAGAAAGACAAACCAAAGCTTGGCAGATGAGGGGGTAACAACAACAAAGGGTTTGGATTCCGAAACCATAAAAAACTACTACAAACCAATAATTTCTATCACAAATCAACCCAATATAAAAATGACCAACAAGCATGAGTTGTCATTTCACAGAAAACACAAAAGGAAAAAAAAAAGGAAAAGATACTAAGCCAAATGGTTATTGAAAGAATACAAATTAAAACCACAAATTTTGATTTTTAACACATTTTCACCTCCACTGGCAGATTAAGAAGGCCTGATACCAAGTTGTTGAGAATGTGCTGTGACTATAGAGATGACCATTCTGGAAAATAAAGTGACATCACCTCATAAATCGGCACATCTGCATTCTCCATGATTCAGCAACTCCACTCCTAGGCACGTGCCCTCCATACCTGAACATGCATGCACCTGTGCCCCGAAACTCGAGCCAAGGGGACTCCCTGCAACCCTTTGCATGTGCCAAAAAGCAGAAACCATCCAGGGTGCACCTACAAGACAATGGACAGATGGCATCCCGTTACATTCACACAAGGGGCTACCACACAGCAGTCACAGTAAAAAGACCATCACCACATAAAATAATATGAATTTTGGATCCATAGTGATGAACAAAAAAGCCATTCACAGATTTAACAAAACAACAACACATACGTGATGCATTTTTATAAACCTTGAAAACAATCAAAACTAAGCAATATATCTGTGTCAACAGCAGGTCCTCGAACAGCATCATTTCACTCCACGTCATCTCCTGATAACACTGAACCAGATGCCGGAAGAACCTAACTCCTGTTTGTATCAATTAGCCTGCGGTAAAATTGGTTTCATTATATGTCATGTCACTCAGTCGCAGAACCCGTCGACGACACTGAAAACTTACCGTGGGCACATACACATGCGGGAGAGCACCGCGTGAAAGGAGCATGACCAACGTGAGACTGAGGATGGCGGACCTCTCTGCTGGGGAGCCCAGGGACGGGTGGGATGGTAGGGAGTGCACAGCAGCTGTAGGGACACTGGTAATGTTCTAGATTTTAGGTTGGCTGAGGGATTACACATACTCATAGCCTTGGGTATGTATATAATTTTCGTAAGTTTTAAATGGGGGACAGAAGAAACAAAGGAGACAGATCAAGATTGAGACACAGCTGACGGCCATTAGGTGTCACTACTGGGTGGCGATGTGTCTGTGGTCCTCACCTGTGCTCCCCACACTTGTGTTTCACACAAAAAATGGCCCTGACTCCCTCCAAGACAAGCCTTGCTCTTGCCAGTGTTCCCACCCAGCCTGGATCTCCCACTACAGCTCCGTCCCGACTGGGAAACAGCCCTTGGCCCTAGTTGAACTCTCCACAACGGCTGATGCCACTGACCCCTCCCTGCTCACTCACTGCCTAGGAGATCCCTGGAGTCCCCTTTCCCACACAAGATGCTCCCATCACTTAATGTCATTTACACAGGAAAATGCGACATTGGTCCTGCTTTCCCACACACTGGTGATTCTGATACAGGATAGTTAGCATGTCCCTAGGTAGACAGGGAGGTCCCTGGTGCAATAAACAAGACATCCATATTCTAAAACTCCAGGTTTTGAAATCACTCTTTTGCTCCAGGACAAAATATAACAAGGCCTTGAGGTTAATCACAAAATTCCTTTTGGCCTGACAAACGGTGCAGATCTGATAGATAAGAGTGGGTTACTTTGCTAATTCCTTTAGGATGGGCAAGCAGAACAAACCTGGTAGACGAATTTCATTAGGAGGCGTCAGTTCCGTTCTTCAAACAGCTCCCCTTCCCCAAGCAGGCAAAGGAAAGTATAAAAGTAAGAGATTTTGCCTCAGTCACGGGGCACCCCCATTCGGGAGCCCCTCCCGCTCGGGAGCTCTAACTCTTTGCGTTCAATAAACTACCCTCTTTTTAAAACTCTTTGGGGGCCGGGCCCTGTGGCTCGGGCGGTTAGAGCTCCATGCTCCTAACTCCGAAGGCTGCCGGTTCTAGTCCCACATGGGCCAGTGGGCTCTCAACCACAAGGTTGCCGGTTCGATTCCTCAAATCCCACAAGGGATGGTGAGCTCTGCCCCTGCAACTAAGACTGAACACAGTACCTTGAAGCTGAGCTGCCACTGAGCTCCTGGATGGCTCAGTTGGTTGGAGCGCGTCCTCTCAACCACAAGGTTGTGGGTTCGACTCCCGCAAGGGATGGTGGGCTGCGCCCCCTGCAACTAACAACGGTCAGGTCAGGACCTGGACCTGAGCTGCACCCTCCACAACTAAGACTGAAAGGACAGCAACTTGACTTGGAAAAAGTCCTGGAAGTACACACTGTTCCCCAATAATGTCCTGTTCCCCTTCCCCAATAAAAAAATTAATTAAAAAATAATATCTTTGCCTCTCCTGCGTTCTTGTTTCCATTCTTCGGTCTCACAAGACCCAGAAAC
This sequence comes from Rhinolophus hipposideros, assembly GCF_964194185.1. NCBI lineage: Eukaryota > Metazoa > Chordata > Mammalia > Chiroptera > Rhinolophidae > Rhinolophus > Rhinolophus hipposideros. The sequence continues at coordinate 314,326 of NC_138063.1, read as the reverse complement.
TGCCTGCAGATCCAACATCATCGACATCGTTTGGGGACTCACAGGAAAAATATTCCTCCATCAATTCTATCACAGGCTCAGGAAACTCAGACGTAAGGACCCCAAGGGCACTCACAAGCTCTCTTCCCCACATGCCGTTCCCCGCTGTTTCTCTTGTTAATGTGTCCTCTTCCAGAGCCATTTTTCATTCCTTCTCACTAACCTGACAAACAAGTGACAAAACCTGCTGGCTGTAACTCAGCAGCTCTCCCTGCAAACACTCCCCTCTGATCAGACAACCTCAGAAGTGGGGTCTTTATCTCCAGGTTCTCTCAGCCCTTAGCTGCCAGCGTTGTCTTAAGCACAGATCAGATAAGCTCATACATCTGCTCAAAAACTTTTCATGACAACCCACTGCCTACCTTGCTACACATTCAAATAACCTGGTAAGCAAAACTCTCGATACTCAGATCCCATCCCAAACTAATTAAGTCAGAATTTTGAGGGATGGGACTGTGGCATGTGTCATTTTTCACATTCCAGTTCTTTGGGTTCTGGCCACAAAGGACTCTTATTAAAGGAACCCCCACCCAGAACCTCACCCATGATGGGTCTTATGCCCGGAATGCCCATTTCCTCTTTACCTCGTGTCAAAACCCCACTCGCTGTCTTCTTCCTCAGGTATCCTGCAATAACATTTTCCTGCAATAACACGGGAAAATGAATAATTGCAGATATCATGTTTTAGAAGACATCAAGGCGCTCTGGAGAATAAGAGGATGAAAAGAAAGAAAATCCCAGAGAGAGAAGAGCTGTCCCTGGGTAAACTGCCATCAGTGGACCTTTTCTTCTCCCAGCCATTCGCTGAGTATGGGCAGAGTCTGAGCTCCAGCTTGACACAGATGGAGAGATTTGGCCAAAGGGGAGATAAGTCCTCTGTGTTGGCTTGTGTGATGGGCTGGAGAAAAGGAGCCCCATATACACAGGTGGTTTTCCTCCCAGGACATTTGCTTAGTGCTGAGGAAGCATGTGGGGGTAAGGTTGTGGCCAGGCTTTCGAGACAGTGTGAAACGTACAGTTTGGGGTAACTATGAATGAATAAATTCCCACCAGCAAAAGGGCCTGCTATTACACACAGGAAGTCTCGCTTTTGAGATATTTGATGCCAAAACTGGACTGAGTCAAACCTTAGACTCCAGCACAGCCCTGACAAAATCAATTCTTGATTGTATTGAGGTGATCAGCCCTTCAACGTGTGTGCCCATAGGAGAAAGGTCGAGGTGTTCTCTGTCTATGCTTCTTCTATGCATGAAGTCTGGCATACTAATAATACAAACCATCTTAATAGCTGTATTTTGTGTTTTTGTGTAAGTTCTGGTGAGGGCACTGGGCCTGGCGGGCCTGTGCAGAAGAGAAGGAGGGACACCAAGGAGTGAGTCCTGAGACGCTCCTTGGCACAGCACTCGAGAGGCGGCAAGAAGGCTTTTTGGAGCACAGCAGAATGGCCTCCTGAGGCTTCCATGACTGTTCAGGGTAAGTTTCGGGAGGGCAGCAGCTGAGAACTTGCAACTGCCGCTAAATCTGAAAAAAAGCATGTTTTGTGACAGCTCGAGTGACCTGGGGGTGGTGACAGGGACTGAGGTCATCTCCTTTTGTCAGGAAAAGGATTCAAGCATCACAAAAAAATGAAATGCCACCACTGCAAGGTAGGTAACATTATAGTCACCGTGTGGCTCAAGCATACAGGGGTTGGAAAGCGCCAACCACCTCGTGGCAAAAACATGAAAATTGTGGTGCTGTTTTCTAAGGAACAGGGTCAAAATCACTTTAACAGAAAATATGCTTTCACCAGAAGGGATAGACTGTATTAATTCCAGAAAAAGGAAGCTCCTTTAAGTGAGGTGGACTTGCTTCTTGGATAACCAGAGGAAGAATCAGCAATAGCTCCATCTAGCTGGGGAGTGTGCCTTCCTTTAACACCAGCCAGGCCTGAAGACCTGGGCTTGGAAAGGAGCTTCTGGAGAAGGCTGTACGGGAGGACCGCAGGTAAAGCCCCCGGTAACGCAGGTGGGGAAAAAACAGTGTTGATGTTGAACACCCTCTTCGGAAGCTCTGAAGTCCATGAGGCCTTTTTTTAACACTCACAGAAAATAAGTGAGATTAGTTCTATTCACATGTTGTAGGCTTACTCCTATTTTCTATTTCTTCCATTTCTGTATGTTTGTTTTTCTAGGAATTTTTTATGCATTTCACCTAAGTTATCTAACTTGTTGGCATACAGTTGTTCATATTATTCCCTTAGAATCTTTTTTGTTTTTTGCGAGGTCGGTAGTGCTATTTCCTGATCAATCCAGCTAAAACTTTGTCAATTTTTTTTTAATCTTTTCAAAGAACCAACTTTTGGTTTTGTAGATTTCCTCTACTGTTTTTCTATTTATTTTATTTCTGCTTTAATCATTTCTTCTCTGTTTGTTTTGGGTTTCGCTTGTTCTTTTTCTGATTTCTTATGGACAAAGGCTAGATTATGAATATTTGTTCTCTTTAATATATTAGCTATTTTAGCCACGTATTTCTAAGCATTGCATTAGGGGTAGCACACAAGGCGTAGTACACTTCTGATTACTTTCAATCATAAACGTTTTGCTGCTCCGATTTCCTGATACATCGGTTACTTAGGACTACTGTTTAGCTTCCACCGGCTGTAACGCTCCCACGCGGGTTTCTCACTTAATTCCACGGTGCTCCGAGACAGGCTTGGTGCGGTTTCAGCCTTTTCCACCTCCGAGGACTGTTTCCTGCGCCGGCGCTCGGCCGCCCTGGACAGAGTCGCACCGGAGGCCGGGCGCAGGGGCGCGTGCCGCTCGGAGGACCGCGGCGTCCCGGCCCCGGCGTCCCGGCCCCGGCGTCCCGGCCCCGGCGTCCCGGCCCCGGCGTCCCGGCCGGCAGTGCGCCCCGTCCTGGCCGACCTTCCACCCGGCGGCGGTGCCGACGCCGACGCTGGGCGTGAAGGGCACCAGGCCCACTGTGCGCGTGCCCGCCTCCCTGTCACTGTCGCCCTGTGCCTCCTGCGTCTGACGCTCTGTCGCTGGGGCAGGTGCTCCGTCCACACTGCCCGGGGGCGGGGGCAAGGGGGCGTGCGGGTCTTCACTGGTCGTGAGGAAGGCCCTTCGAGGAACCAAGGACGCCACTTCCAGAAACTGCCCCGCACTCGGAGGCGGCGACAGCGCCGAGGTATCGCCGCGCGCGGCCCCCGCAGGACTGCGGCTCAGGGCGAGAGGCAGGGCCCGATCCGAGAACACCGCCAAACACACAACCTGGGCGAGGCGCAGGGCCCGGCGAGCATCGCCCTCTGACCCCGCCTGGGCACCCGCAGGCGGGGACCGCCGCTCCGCGACGCCCGCTGGGCAAACCAATGACACCGGGTCTCAACACGTGACGGGACTGCCGCTCAGCGTCCCGAGTTGCATGCCGGGACTCGTAGTTCTCGTGACGACCGCCTTCGCGCGCGAGGGGAATGTCGGCCGGCGGCCCGCGTTGTATGCCGGGAGTCGCAGAGCCTGACGGGGATTCCTGGTGTGGCAGCGCGCGGTGCATGGCGGGACTCATAATTTAACAACGTCCGGGCCTCAGCGCATAAACGGGGTGGTGGGACATTAGCGAGCGTTGCGTGCCGGTAACCTGTACTCACGGGGTAAACGGCGTAGGGACACTGTCCCCGCGGGCCCAGCCCCGCGGGCTTGGTACTATGGCGCCTACGGCACCTGCGGCGGGCGCAGCCACTCTCGAGCACGGTGCGGACTTGTTTACACGCGGGCCGCACGGCGCACGCACGCTCGCGACGTACGTGACGTCACGCGTCGTCCCGGAAGTCGGCGCGGACCGGGGCGGCGGGTGGAAGCCGGTGTCGGAGTGGGAGTCGTCGCGCAGCCGCCGCCTCCGCCTGGGCCGGGGTCGCCCGCCCGCCGGCCATGGGCCCCGGTGCCTGAGCGCCCGCCCGCCGCGCTTCCCCAGCGACTCCCTGGCCGGGATGGAGGCGCCGCCCGCCGGCCGCGTTCCCGCCGAGGGCGTCCCGCCGGCGGCCGTGGCCGAGGTGCGCTGCCCGGGCCCCGGGCCGCTGCGTCTGCTCGAATGGAGGGTGGCGGCGGGCGCAACCGTGCGCATCGGCTCGGTGCTGGCCGTGTGCGAGGCCGCCGCCTCCGCGCAGCCCTCCGGACCAGCCCCTCCGCGCGCCGGCTCGGGCGGCTGCGTGCGCGCCGAGCGCCGGCTGAGGTCGGAGCGCGCCGGCGTGGTGCGGGAGCTGTGCGCGCCCCCGGGCCAGGTGGTGGCTCCCGGGTGAGTGGGGCGGCGGGGCGGCGGGGGCAGGGCCGGGGCGGGGCCGGGGCCTTGCACGGAGGACGCCCGCAGCCGCGCCGCTGCCCGTGAGCCGTCTCCCGGGGTGGGGTGTCGAGTCCCGGGTGTCACCGCGCCCCTCCCCGGGGCTCTGCCTTGGCGCCCGGGCCGGCGCGCTCGGAACACGGCGGGGGGCGGCGCAGCGCGGGACGCCGTCAGCGGGGCGGGCGCTGCCTGCGGTCCTTCCAGGCCTCTCCGGCCCCGGTGCTCGCTTCCCGTCCGAGTTCGCCGGGCTGCTGCTCTGGCGTCGGCGTGTCCCGTGTCGGGAGCAGGCAGCCAGCGCCGGCAGCGTCCCTGCGCGCCCGCCGAGCCCGGCGTTCCTGTGCCGGTGCCGCCGGCTGGTCCCGGCTCCTCTCCGTGGCCCGCTCTCACCCTCCATCCCTCGAGCGTCTCCCCGCCCGGAAGCCCATGACCAGGGCAGGATGGCATAGGACCGGCCTCCGGCCCGGCCCGGGGAGCCCCACCCTGCGTCCACGCTCCCACTCATCCCTCGGAGGACGGTCCCTGGCCGTCAGCTCAGGCGCCCACGCCCGCCCAGTGGATGCGGTGGGTGCGATGGGTGCCGCCTGGGTGCTGCACCCACGGCAGCCGTCTGCCTGGCTTCCTTTAGAAGGGAGGGGCCCTGTGCTCTGGGTGACACACGCGTGCTGTCATCATGACTTCGAAGTCACGTCTTACCTGACCTTCTTGGGCGCTAAGCGGCCTGTAAACCCGCCAGCCTGTGAATGGTGGACATGAAGCCCGTGCTGCTGTATCAGCGTGTAGAAAACCCCACAGGTGAAGAGGCTTCTCTGTGCCGCTCTGCCCCTCTGGTTGTACAGAGAAGGCCACCGGGGCCCAGACAAGCTAGTCCATGGGCAGCTCCACACGCAGTGCTGCGAGCGCATCAGCCGGCCAAGCACATGCAGGTGACCAGTCAGTCCATTGTCTGCCAGTCCGCTGGGTACCCAGTGTGATGACAGGTTCCCAGCTGGGAGTCACTGCTGCTTTCGGTGTTTCAGAGTCTGAGCCTTGGGGTGCCCACTGCAGGGGCCCATCACGGGCTCTTTGAGAGTTTGGTGACTGACAGCGTTTCTCCTAGAAGGTAGGTGTGAGCGAGCATGTGCTGCTCCCACGCAGAGCCCGGCACCCCTGGCGGAGTTGTTCGTGGTCACTGCCATCAGCAGGAGGCATCCTGGCCACCCGGGCGGGGCTCACTTTCAGCAGTGGACAGTTCTAGAAACTTAGGAATGGTGGCTTTCTACTGTACAGTTTCTCAGTGAGGACTTACGGGCTTTTATTCAGCGGGGTATGTTACTATTATTTGGTTTAATGTTCACATTATCCCACCATTGTTCAGTGGGAGCCCCTTCAAGCTGCCTCCTCCGACAAGGCCCCGTGTCGGAGCACCACCCTGCTTTCTGACTCAGTAGTATTTAGTTAGGCTCTAGCTCTCGCAGTCTCCACCCTGGAACCAGCCATTAGACCTAGAAGTGCTGTTTCCTTGTGGTGGAGAATGGCGTTTAGAGACAGCCGTGTGCGCTGAGTTCCTTTTCCCAGTACGCCCCTATCCGCAGACACTTCACGGTCAGCACAGATCCCTGATATGTTCGAGGAAGAGGGAGGTGGGGCCCACCCGGCCTACTGTTTAACAGTGACCGCTCCCTAGCAGAGTTCAGGGTACCCAGCCCCAACACTTCCCTTACTGCTGTGGCCCTCAGACCTCCCCATTACAGCAGACACGAAAGCTAGTGAAGACAGACATAGCGGGACAGTTTGGTACTTGTGTATTTGGGGGGAAATAACTTGTTTGAAAAGCTCATTTCATGATTTGCCTATGGATTTCCTTCAAGGACCAAGCATAAAAGTTAACATTTATTGGTGACTGACTCGATGTCCGGGCTGGTCTCCTTGGCTAAAGCGAGGTATTTTTGGGCTCGGGGCACCACTCCCTTTCAGGTGTGGTGATGCTGTCTGGTGGGTTGACAGAAGAGGCACTGAGATCCTCTGGGTACCTGAACCCCTCTGTCAGTATCTGCAGAGAGGAAGCTGAAACAGCACACTCAGAAAGGACGTGGCTCTCATGTCTTTTCTGATTACCTTTTCTCTCTTGGCCATTCCATCTTTTCTCTTTTTGAGAATGTTTTTAGCCTGCGCGAAGCTGCAGAAGAAGTGTGCTGGGATCGTGTGGCAGTCAGCTCTGTCCTTGCAAGGCATTCTGAATCATACTTGAATTGAGATAGAACGTACAAGCTTTTTCCCCCTTTTTAAATGTGGTCTGGATAGTTATGGGTGCTGTGCCCAGGACCTCACAAGTGTCAGTGAGTGGGGGTGGAGGGCGCACATGGCTGAGTCTGGTGACGTCACTACGTCACGGCTGTGCTTGGGCAGGGCCATCTGTGTGCCTGCGCGTCCCAGTCCAGCTCTGGGCCCCAGGCCCCTCCTGCCATCCTCCCCGAGCTGCTCCAGGAACTGGCTCGGTGGGCCGTGCAGAAAAGGTCTCTCTGGTTCTTTTGCTAACAGCCCATGTATTCGCAATTTCTTTCGCCTTTCGGTGCGGGAGGGCAAGACAGGCAAGGGAGGTACCCCAGTGTCGATGGAGCCTGAGTGACACAGTGTCCGTAAGGGGCTCTGGAAAGGCAGGTGGGGCCCATGGACGGTGAGCTGTGCACAGAGCTGTGGGGTGTCCGTGGGAGGGCCAGCTGCAGGGCCTGGGCGTGGAGGGTGGCGTGGGGTTGGAGGATTGTGTGCAGGCGTTCCTGTGGGCTGGGCGAGCATGGGTGACTGGGAGGACGGCACTGCATGGGAGGTCCCAGGGCCCCGTGGCTGCAGCGTGGAGCCACGCGAAAGGAGAGGGCAGCTGGGCCAGGGTCCCAACGCCGGACCCGCCAGCTCTGGAAAGCAAAGGCACAGGACTCAGCAGTGAGGAGCGGGAGCGATGCCGGGTGCCCGGGTGGGCAGCAAACCGGGGCAGGCGGGAGCCCAAGCAAGAAGGCGTCCTTGGCCAGGCTTCACGCGCAGGTCATTCCGAGCAGCCATGCGGGGTCCAGTGCAGGCTGGGCCGTTCCTCTTGTTGTTTATTTAAGACGGGAAATTGGGGCAGACTTCTGGGTGGAGGTTTGGGGCTGCAGACATACAGTGGGTCGTTAGGCCTGGGCCCAGTCAGGGCGCCCCGATTGACTGGTTGTGAGCAGTAAGGACAGAAGGGAGGGGAAGAGAGAGGCCCTTGTGAGAAGGGGCCTGTTGCCCCTGTCCACTTTGGGGTACCCAGTTGGTAGCTCTGTCCACCATGAAAATCAGTGGCTGTCCAGAGCCTCTAGGATAGAAATGGGTAAGGAAGGGGGTGCGAGACCTCCCCTGTGCATGGAGCACTGACTGGTGGACTGGCTCTCTGACCTCAGCGAGGGTCCCTGTGTTTCGCGCCTTGTGTTGCGAGGAGGGGCCCCAGCTCACAGACACTGGGGGGCTGACTCACGGTGCTCGGATCGCCCAGCCAGCAGTTCACACGCTGATCGGCCCCCTTCTCAGGCTGCTGCCAGGCGGCCAGGCTTTGATGCGAATGCACAAAAAAAGCAATAATTTCTGTGTTTATAAAACTTGAACGTTCACGATACTCTGTCGGGAAAATTGAGATTGAATCATAGCGTCTCCCTGGACTGGGGCTGGGGGGAGATAGTCACTTATCACCTGTTGGTGTTATACCAAGTCTTTCCTTAGCGTGTGAACTAAGTTTCCATTTTTATATGTACACTGTTTATCTGGAATTTGAGACGGATTCCGTTACTCCCAAATCTCCTCTTCTGACGACCTCCTCAGTTCTCTCAGCTGACCCGTGTGGAGTGGGGTGTGTTTTACGGGCGGGGCTGTAGGTGAGGCAGCCCTTTGTCCACTTGGCAGCCAGAGAGATGGGGGCCTGGAGGGGTGCTGTGACCTGCCTGACGTTAGGCAGGGTGCCGGGGGAGTGATACAGAAGCCGGGGGTCTTCACCCCCACACACGGGCTCTTCCTAGGGTGCTGTGAGCAGCCCAGAGGCTTCATGCTCTTCCTAACTTGTGACTCTTTGATGCCCTTTCTAGAGCGGTCCTGGTGCGGCTGGAAGGATGTAGCCACCCTGTTGTTATGAAAGGTCTGTGCGCTGAGTGTGGCCAAGACCTGACCCAGTAAGTACCAGAGCTCGGGAGTGAAAACGGTGCCTCTGGGTTTGAGGAGTGACCAGTGGGGACAGAGACATGAGATGCTAAGGGACACGGCGAGAGGGGGACCTGACTGTGATTGCAGGTGGCAGACAGCCTTCCCCAGACCCAGCCATTCTTAGGTCAGCTCGCCTGCCTGGGAGGCCGCCCGCCTGGCTTTAGTCGCTAAGTTCTGCAAGCACTGACTTCTGCCTGACACTCACCCCAGCGAAGGGAGGAAAGTGCTGGCAGGCTGAGATGGATTTCTCGCTCCGCCCAGCGGACTCGCCTCCCTAGTGTCAGGAGCGGCCCCCGTGAAGACAGCCTGGACGTACGTGTCAGCCCCGGTGCCCCGCGGTGTCACCCTGGGCCAGCACCCCACCCGCAGCAAGTGGCCACCCGACGGGATACATGCAGAGCTCTGTGCACTATTCTGTGTTGTCAAGTTCGAGAGGCCGTTTCTGTGTGGCCATCCGTTTGTTTTCAACAAGAGCTTTGAGCATGACAGCACTTGACTTTTTTCACCAGTTTTCCTCTGTTTGCAGCACTTTCCAGCAGCGTGAGCTTCTGCACTGGCAGCAGCAGCACATGCCAGCACAGATCCCGCTGACCGTGCTTTCTGTGTGCGGTGAGCTCAGCAGCCCTTTCGCCTCCGCAGGTTGCAGAGCAAGAATGGGAAGCAGCAGGTGCCACTGTCCACAGCCACCGTGTCCATGGTGCACAGCGTCCCGGAGCTGATGGTCAGCTCCGAGGTGAGTCCGCCACTGGGCGGAGCGGCTGGGAAACACCCGCTGAAAGCAGTGTACAGAGCGCGGGGACATGCCCGCTCTGTGGTCGCCATTGCTTCTGAAGTAACCACCGGTGGGACGGCGCTGGTGCAGAGTGTGTACCTGTCCTGTCCCAGCGTCCCCCCGGCCTGTGCTCCATGGGGTGCTGTGCCTGCCGCCCTGGCCCCTGGAGCAACACAGACATGGGCTGGGACCCCATGAGCAGTGGTCTGTGAAGAACAGATCTGGTCTGGGGGCAGGGATGGGCAGCTGTGGGGCGCGTGAGCTGCTGCTGGCGGCGTGGACGTGGGCGCAGGGAGGGCTGTCGCTGCATGGGGACTCAGGGACTCGGACGGTGGCTGAGCAGAGGATAGGCTTGGCCTTCCACCTACCCGTGCGTGCCCACTGCTTCTGAGCGCCAGGAGTCCCCGGGCAGTGCCATCAGAGGCTCCCTGACCTTGCCGGCTTGCACAGGTCGGGGCCTAGGTGTGGGGGAGAGTGAGGCTAGAGCCCAGAGGCAAAAGCTGTCTCAGCTGTGCATTGTTGTAAGCCGGTGATACACCTGCAGCGTTACCATTTTGTTAGAGTTGTGCCTTTAAGTCATAGGTGTCTACTTTTTGTGAGAAAGATGAAATACCAAATATGTGATTCTGATTTTTCTGAATTACTGGACTATAAACAGAGGTAAATACTTGCTAAAGATAGAGAACTAGGAATTTTGAGGATAAGAAAGGAAGTCGGTATCCCCTCCCCCACAGCCCCTGCCGTGACAGGGTAACTGTTGGCCTTGGTCCCTCTCAGGAACAGACAGTGGACTTCTCCCATCCAACCTCATCAGGCCAGGAGTTTGTTCACAGTAGTGAGTGATGACAGTTCAGTGAGACGTCACGGGCTGCAGGCTCCCGAGCCTTTGTATCGGCTGAGAGTGGGAGGGCCGGGCGTTCCCTGGAAGGGCGCCCCGGCTGCCCCTGCCTGCCCAGCAGCGTCTCCCGGCTGTCCTGCTCCAGGAACCTGCAGCTCACTGCTATGGAGCTGCTGTGTCGCAGTCAGCTGCCTTTCACCCCCTTTTCCATTGCTTTACGTACCGGACTACACTGCGGGGTTAGGACCCCAAGGCAGAGTGCCCTGGGGCGGGCGGGCCTGTGGCCCCGTGCCCTGCACAGCACAGCAGTGGGGGGGGGTGGAGAGCATCACTGAGCTTCCTCCGCCTGTTTCTCAGTAAAACCGAGGTATGTTTTGGATGCAGATGTATGTGTGTCGTGGCCTGTCCTTTTGTCTTTCCAACCTCAGCAAGCTGAGCTGCTCGGAAGGGAGGACCAGCACCGGCTGCATCGGAACCGAAAGCTGGTCCTCATGGTCGACTTGGACCAGACCCTGATCCACACCACGGAGCAGCACTGCCAGCAGATGTCCAACCGGGTGAGTGTGGCGGCTGCCCCCCCCAGCCCAGAGCAGGCGCCGCGCCCTCCGCGCCCGTGCTGTGCCAGGCCCGGCCCTGGCCGTGCTAGTTACTTAGCAGGGCCTAGGGTTCGGCACTGGGAAGGCCCAGGGGCCAGCAGTAGCGTGCACAGCGAAGCAGGGCGGTCGGGGGTTGGGAGGGATGAGCAGGTTGGCTTGTCCTCAGGAGTGTGCAATCCTGGGCCAGTACAGGCCAGAGGGCACCTGGGCTACAGGTAGAGGCTGGGCGCCGCCACGTGAGTTCTCTGGGAAACACAGAGGACGGAACCCTCCTTCAACTCAGTCCGCAGTTTGGAGCCCGACAAGTTGAATTTCTGGCCCTTCCAGAAGGCTTTTAATGCCGGCTCCATGCAGGTGGCTCTCCAAAGGCTGGTGCCAGCTTAAGCTGTCATTACCTGTAGAGCCTCGGCAACACTGAGCTTATCACCTCTGGACTTCCTTGCTGTTAGACGGGTTGTGGGCTCCTGTGGGAGCTCGGGGTCTTGGCGTCTGCAGCTCCCATCATCCCTGGTTGGGACAGCACACAGAGAGAGACGCTGCTCACAGGCAGCGTGGGTGCTGGTGTGCCTGGGGGGGTGGGGGTGGGGCTGAGTCCCTTCACAGGGCAGTTGGACTGGGTGCAGCGTGCCTGTCTCAGCCTGTGTGGTCTGGAACGCGAGGGCGTCCTCGTGTCTGCATGGCCAGTCCTCAGCTCCTGCTGGTGGCTTCACTGTACCTCCACCCACTGGCCCCATTCCTGGCCTGGGCTTGGGGACAGCGTGACGAGCCAGCTCCGCCCAACTCTCAAGGAGCGACACCCACGGCTAAGCCTGGGCGCTGCTGGCAGGTTCAGGAAGGTGCACCTAATTCTTAACTTTGCAGATCCGGGCGCGTGTTTTTAAGGGTGTTTATGTCACAGTTCACAGACTGTTTTAACTGTTGAGCGGGCAGAAGGTTGTTTATACAACTTGACGAGAGCCTCGTCATGAGAGTTTTGACTAATTCAGAGCGAGTGAAAAATTAGCTACGCCTGGGGTTGTTTGCCTTTCCTTGTTGGTAGTTGTTTAGAGTATATTTACTGAGAAAGTTAATAAACAGGATTAAAAGGATCCAAGTTTAACTTCCTAAGGAGGGAACGACGTGCATGTCGCTCATGCGTCAGCAGGCGGTGCTACTGCTTCAGGTTCTGGGCTGTGTGTGTAAGTGACGAAAACTGTCTGAAAATGGCCTGTGAGTTCGGCTGGGGGGGACGTCCAGTTTCCTTTCATCGATAGCTGAGGGGGACACTGCTACCTGGCAGATGACTGCGGTCTGTCCAAAGCCACCGGCTCTGCTGTTGACAGACACTAGTTTTTGAAGAAACTGACGCGGATGACATCCTTGGGGACACACCTTTGTGTCTATGATCAGAAGTGGGGATGAAACAGGAAGTACGAGGCTCTGCTGATGTCCTCATAGCCCTTTCCTGACGCCCATAGTAACCAGTAGTTAGCTTAGTTGCCATAGGTGGGGACGTGGTTGTCATCGCTAGTTCCCTGCTGTCGTTGCTAGTGGCCACAGCAGGGAAGGCCGAGTTCACGCCCATCGCTTAGCTGCACAAAGCATTTGTGCCAAGTGGGGCTGCCCGCCATGGGCCCCGGTGCTGACTGGAGCGTGCTGCCGCCCAGGCCTCCCCTGACGGCACTCGCTCTGTGCAGGGTGTCCTCCACTTCCAGCTGGGCCGAGGCGAGCCAATGCTGCACACGCGCCTGCGCCCACACTGCAGGGACTTCCTGGAGAAGGTCTCCAGGCTGTACGAGCTGCACGTCTTCACCTTCGGGAGCCGGCTCTACGCACACACTATCGCAGGTGAGTGGGAGGCTCTACCCGGGCCCAGCATGCGCTGGGCCTGAAACACTCACACTGGTTTGGTTCTCATTTCCTTGACTTTTTCTTGAAGATGAAGGAAGCTCGGTGCCAGCCTTACTTAGAACCGGCCTCCTGGGGCAGCTAGGCAGCAGCGTTGAGTAAGTCTGCGGGTTCAGCCCCTTGTCTCCTGGGGGCACAGGAGGGGCTCCCTGCTCTGCTGGGACCCCACGGGCCAGCCCAGATGGGCCGGCCACGCAGCACCGCAGGCCAGTTTGGAAGTCAGTCAGGACCACAGCCACGTGGGAAGGAAACTGTCTGTGTATGCTTACTGAAGATGGTGTGTGTGGGTTGTCAGGAAACAGCCCTGGGGCCACGCTGTTTCTGTTGGTTACACTCACACTGCAGGTGCAGACGCAGAACGTTCTCTCCCTTGGAAACAAGCACCGTGACAGTCGTCCTGGCACAGACGCCGAGGCTGTGCCAGCCCAGCTCTTCTGGTGCATAGAGGCAGAAGCCCACGATTGGCAGCCCCGCTGGGGACAAAGTTAGGGTGTGTCACCAGCTAGGGACAGCTGGGCTCCAGCCCCTCTGACCCATTGGTGGATGTTGGTACCTGCAGTGTAACATGGTCACAGCTCCGTAATGTTAGACACTGGTCGTTAAATTCAGTCGTCCTTACAGCCTGGTCTTGGTCTTTGGTTTTTGATGGAGACGTGATTTCACATCCCCCATTAACACTGCCTGTTAGTACCTGCGTGGGAAGTTTTAACCACGACCACGAAAGTGACATACTCAGGTTAATTCATTTTGTAACCAAAACTCAGCATATTTGCCTTGAGCGTGTGGCTGCCCGCGAGACAGGATTACACTGGATGAATGTGACTACTTTGGGATTCTCACACCCCAGGTGAAAAGAGTGTGTCCAGTCCTTCAGGTGCAGACCTCGGGGACTTGGGGCTTCCCCTGTGGACCCTTGGCATCTCTCGGTGTCAACACGTAAGGCACTAGAGGAACAATACCGGCTTCAGCAAGCGCCTGCGGGCATCCCGGTCAGCGCGTCTGCAGGACTGTCTCCTGGTCCTGAGGTCCTCGACAGCGAGGCCCGCAGGCAGCCTGAGCCTTCTCCGTTCCAAGCTCTGCCTTGTACCTTAGAATTCCCACGTTCCAACACATGCAAAGACGCCACAAGGAGGCCAGTGTCCCAGTGGAGGTGGGTGCAGCAACCCTCAGCTCAGCAGAGGGCCCTGCGGCTGCTGTGTGGCTGGGCTGGTGAGCCTGATGACATTTCACACCCTGCGAGGACACAGGAGGAAGCCCGTCGCCCACAGACACCGCGTGGCTTTGAGTGAGGGCTGGGGCTGGGCCCGAGGGGTCCCACAGCCTGGGCTTCGAGAAGATGGAGTTTGGCGGCTACCCACGACCCTAGTGTTGTGGCTGGAAGGAACCGGCAGGTTATCCAGGCAATTCAGTTGTTCACGGACGACAACCGACAACCGGAGGCTGACTTTCAATCTGATAACCTGGTCGTTCTTTTTAACAGTGGTGGTTTCTGTAGCTTCCTCTTTTACCAACTTTTAGTTGCAAGTCACCGTTTTCATAGAATGTGCATTTTTAGTATAGTTAGGGTACAAATATTTTTGTTTGGCCTTTTCATTTTATTGTAGAGACGCTGTGAATCTATTAATGAGTTTTAGGATTAACCATCGAGTGGCTTCAGTGTGCATACGGAATTTACATGTTCTTTGTCTAGTAAAAACGCTGCAACATTTCTACGAGAGCAAGTCGTTTCTGTTAATGAGATGCTCATGACTCAGTGGGCCCAAGGATTTAACCTCTACAGTGTAGCACACGCAGGCAGCGTGCGGGAGCCGAGGTGCCCAAAGGGCTTGTGTGACTGTGGTGTGTGTGTTTCGGCCGACAGTGGAGAACAGTGAGCTACGTGTCGAGTTTGTGACTTCAGGGTGTCCAGCAGGCTGTGTGTGGCCGGGCTTAGCTGATGAGCCAGTCAGAGAAATGGTGCCCAATGACGACAGCATGGGCAGTGCTACTAGTGTGGAACCTGAAAAGCTCTTCAGAACACCCGGTCTGTGTTGGCAGAGGGGATTCAAGGTGCTGCTGGTGTCAGCTCACCCCTTTGCTGTAGAAATAACGGGGGGTGCAGGAGACAACGCCTCGGGACCACCACTCATCCGTAGCGTGGCGGGTGGAAATGACCTGGTCACCTGTTTATGCTTCCTGGGGGCTGACTGAGCTGTGTTCATCCCGCGTCGTCTGTCCCTCACAAAATTCCAGGTTGTGTGAAATTCAGTGAACATGTTGTGAACACCGTGAAATAAGAGGAAAGGAAACATAGCGATGGTGGTTTTCAGTGAGGAGAGTGTGCGGCCGCTGTGGGATGCTGTGTGTGACGCCCTGAGGAGACGGGCTTCGCCATGTGTGGCCAGGCCTCAGTGGATCGTGCATGCGTGACCTTTGTCCTGTTTTTTCCCAAAGGCTTTTTAGACCCTGAGAAGAAGCTTTTTTCTCATCGAATACTGTCAAGGGACGAATGTATCGACCCGTTTTCCAAAACTGGGAACCTTAGGTATGTACCCGGCTGTTTTCATCCCTGGTGCCTGCTGTTCACTTCTCAATGGAAAGGCTGGGTTTTGAGCATCAGAGCAGCAATTCTGTTTATTCTCCATTTCTGCCGCCACTGTCATCGCAGCCGTCTTCTTACCAGACCCCTTCTTCCTGCTTCTCCCTGGGTGTCCAGACAGTGGGGAACTCGAGGCCAGAGCCCAGGAGGGCACCGGTGTGGGGGGCGGGGGCTGAGAGCAGGCCTTGGGGGACGGACGCAGGAGACGAAGGTGGCAGAAGAGCACCCAGAGCTTCCCCGAGAGCAAGGCGGGCTGGGCATCGAGTCACGCGTTTAAAGAAGGTGTTTTGGCCTTGGCGTTGCCGTGCGGGTTTGTATTTCCTCGGAGCTTCCTCCTGTTGGTCCTGCAGGTTAGGAGGTGCGGGTCATGTCCCCATCTGCCTGCTCGCCGTGCCCACGCCTCCTGTCACCACGCTTCATTCCTGTCTGCGCTTTGCGACAGGGCTGTGCCACCCTCACGACAGGCTGCTTTCTATTCTCGGAAACGTTTTGCTCCCTCCGAGTCAGGAAGTCCCCATTTCTACCCCGAAAGCCAGGGCCCCATTATGACCCTGGATCCGGTAGAACCTGTTGTCCCGGGTGGTGACTCCCAACCATCCTGGATAGTGACAGCTGTGGCCTCCTGGCTGGTGTCGACCACCTCATCTAACACTCCGTGTTCAGATCCGGGTGTCCACACAGACTGAGACCTGTTCCAGTGAGTAGGGACTGAAAGGAGAGTCTGCAAGTAGTTGTTTCAGAAACAGACCTCGTGTGTGCTAGTTAGTGTCAGTGAGCAGAGGGTGGAGGACAAAGGAACATGAGAGCATGTCAGTGACTTCCCAAGGGGCAGAGTCACCCCAAAGGAGCATGTTGGAGAACCCTGGCACCAGCGACGAGCACTGGCAGTACCTCCTGGAGTGAGACAGGCCGCAAAGCAGCAGCCACAGGCTCTGTCTTAGCTCCCTTATGTCTTCCCTCTGGAAAACAGACTTGGGAGACACACGTGAACGTTTTCTTCTGGGTAGCTTTAGCCTCTTATTAGCGGCTTGAGAACCTGAGCAATGGTGAGCATTTCTCCTGGGTGTATGTCCCGGTCCTGGAAGGCAGGCGAGAAGCAGTCGTCCTTCTGAATTTTGAGTGCTGCCAGCCTGCCTGTGAGAGTCTGACTGTGGACAGGACCACGTGAGGGCAGCAAGCAGGATGCCTGTAGCCAGCAGTCACTTTTTGGGCCCTTGCTAACATTTCCACTCGCCCTATCTCCTACTGGCTTTGGGGGATACAGGAGTCACCTTCTTGGACTTGAAAATCGACATCATGCAGGCACACTCCACGAAACGAAACGGGTTGTTTATGTCAAACAGCTGAGGTTTGAGCAAGGCTGTGCCCTGGAAGCCCTCACCTGTGGGAGCAGGTGTCAGCGGACTCTGGTTGCAGTTTCATAACTTGGGTTTGTAAATACAGCTGTGCTGGGACATGGCCACACCCCTCCATTTAGTATTGTCTCTGCTGCTTTGCTGGGACCAGCGTGTGGCCCCCACACACTATTCCTTACTCTCTGGCCCTTTAAGGAAAGGGTACTGACTCCTGCTTTAAGAAGTATCAGTGGAGAGGACTGTAACTGTTTAAATGTTACTTTCTCTGGAAACAGTTTAAATATGAGCTAGACAAAAGTCCTTCAAGCGTCTGCAGCTGTTTCTGATTAGTCTCCTGTCTACTGGTTACATGTAAAACATTATTTTACCTGTTTCTTGTAAATGGTACTAGTAGTTCTGATACATTTTTACTTCTAGAAATCTCTTTCCTTGTGGAGATTCAATGGTTTGCATTATCGATGATCGAGAAGATGTCTGGAAGTTTGCCCCCAATCTGATCACCGTGAAGAAATACGTCTACTTCCAGGGCACAGGGGACGTCAATGCTCCCCCTGGGTCCCGGGAGTTGCAGGCGAGAAAGAAAGGTGGGTGACCCCCTTCTGGTGCTCAGAGAAGGTCGCGTTTGCTTTCCTGTCTGTTTCCTTTTCTTGTTTCTGTTGTGACTGCTCTAAATTCAAGGTCGACTTTGTTTCTGTTTGTTCATATTTCAGTAGTTAGGTTGTTGGCTTTATTTGTGTTACACTGAAAAGCATGTTATTTGGTCTCAGTTTGGGCTTGTTTTTATGGTGTGACCTGAACGGTTTTTTCCAGTGGAGTAAGGGGTAAAGAAATCTGCTTAAGTTAGTACATCTGAACACTGCCTTTTCATCCCAGTTCTTAAAATAAAGTGTGATCCTGGGAGGTGGCCGCGTGTGGCATCCCTTGCAGAGAGGACACTGGCCTGTGGGTCGTGGCCCCAGCCCGTCGGTGGTGACACTGCACCCGCAGGACCAGCCCAGCGATGTGGTTGAACCTATCGGGCAACATGAAGCCCATCTCTCAGGAGAAAACTTAAAGTTTGGGTTTAAAGTGATTCTTGTGGCCTTTAATTTTTAAATAAAATACTTCAAGGCGCACCATTACTACTGCAGCCACTGAGCTAGAACTAGAGGTCTAGGCCAGCAGAAAGTGGGGGCTGAGGGCGTGGCCT
Source organism: Rhinolophus hipposideros (assembly GCF_964194185.1). NCBI lineage: Eukaryota > Metazoa > Chordata > Mammalia > Chiroptera > Rhinolophidae > Rhinolophus > Rhinolophus hipposideros. The sequence goes on along the minus strand of NC_138063.1, from coordinate 296,573 downwards.
GTGGGCTGAGCCTTTGTGCATCTTTGAGTATTGTAAGAACCAAAGCAAAGTGAGCACGCGTGGCCCAGGAACCCACACTCTCCGCCTGCGCCATGCTGTGTGGTCGGAGCCAGTAGTGGTGCGTCCTGCGTGGACTTTAGCCAGCGGTTTCCCATTTTGGAGAAGCCACAGTAACCTCTCCTCTCGTGTACACATGCAGGGGGTCATCCTCTTAAAGGTGCCGACGTTGCAGAGCAGGCCCCTTCTGCCAAGGAGCCAGAGGAAGGCAGGCACGTGGCCGGGGTTGAGCAGAACAACGGCCTCAGCAAGCCCGCGAGGGAGCTCAACGGGGATGGGCCGCCGCCTGGCCAGGCGGAGGAGAGGGCCGCCCGGCCTGCCGCCCGCGTTCCTCTGGCCGATGGTAGGGGGCCCACAGTGTGTGCGCGGCAACACGGTCGGACATCAGCAGAAAAGCGGCCAGTTCTGAGCTCGGTGGGCAGCGACCTGGACTTCGAGTTGTCCAGTGATAGCGAGAGCAGCAGCGACTCAGAGGGTCGGCCCTCTGATGGCGAAAGCGGGGGGAAGAGAGGCCAGAAAAAGCCCCAGGCTGCTCGGGACCCCGGGAAGGTGGTGCCGCAGGGCGGGCCCCCCGGCCCAGGTGGGGAGAGGCCAGTGGGGGCAAATCACTCCTCAGAGCCCGTTCCCGGCGTCCAGCTGGATCCGCAGGAGGACAGTGAGCGGGACGGCCTGTGCGGGCTGGGGAGCAGCTGTGCCGACAGGAAGGAGGCCGAGACCGAGTCCCAGAACAGCGAGCAGTCGGGCATCACGGTGGGCGAGTCTTTGGACCAGAGTGTGGAGGAGGAGGAGGAGGAGGAGGACGCAGACGCTGACGACCACCTAGTCCACCTGGAGGAAATCCTGGCCCGCGTGCACTCCGACTACTACGCCAGGTACGACCGCTACCTGCGTGGGGAGGCCCAGGAAGCCCCCGACATCCGGAAGGTCGTCCCCGAGCTCAAGAGCAGGGTGCTGGCAGATGTGGCCGTGATATTCAGCGGCCTGCACCCCACCAACTTCCCGGTGGAGAAGACGCGGGAGCACTACCACGCCACGGCCCTCGGAGCGAAGGTCCTCACGCAGCTGGTGCTGGACCCTGACGCCCCAGACAGGGCCACCCACCTGATCGCGGCACGCACCGGTAAGCGGCCGGCCCACTTTTGGGGCCTGCCTGGGTCCTGCCTGTGGGGCGGGGGGCAGGGAAACCCTGGGGTCTCCTGGGACAGTATCCGCGTTGACTCCTGAAAAGCGAGCATGTTTCAGGAGCCTCTTCCTGAGGGCTCACCTGTTGAGAGTATCTTGCTAATTATGGGCCTCCACATGCGCATGGGGTGTCCTGTGCGTGTCACACTGTAGGTACGGGGTCCCATCCACAGCAGTGCATGGAGCTGAGAGCTGCTGTTCCATTGCAGGCACGGAGAAGGTGCGCCAGGCCCAGGAGTGCGGACGACCGCATGTGGTGAGTCCCGACTGGCTGTGGAGCTGCCTGGAGCGCTGGGAAAAGGTGGACGAGCAGCTGTTCCCGCTGAGCGATGACTGCGGCAAGCCACAGAGGTGAGCGCGCCCGCAGGTGCCCTGGGGCCTCTCCCGAGCAAGCACGCCGGTCAGAGGCCAGAGTCCTGGAGAGCTTGCCTCAGCCGCCAGCCTCCGCTTGGAGCTGCATGCACGGCGTTTCGCAGGCCAGGATCATTGTCCCTGGTGTGCAGGCAAGGACGGGAGGCTGGGGCGCAGGGCGCCGCTTCCCCTCAGCCCGCCCACCTGTGCCTGGCCGCCCCGCCACCACTCCTCCAGGCTTCCCACACACAGGCCATCTTAAATACGTGACCATGACCACCTAGGAAAGAAATCAGCTGGTGTTTATTCTACACAGGATGGCTTTTAACAGCAAGTCCTGGTTTGCGTGTGTTTGTTTTACGGCTGTGGGTAGTGAGCCGCACAACATTGTATAGAGGCGTGTGCCAGGGGGACGGTGACCAGAGCCAGGGGCTGGGGGGTGGCCACTGTGCAGTTGTAAATACTCAGAGGTGGCGGGTGCAGGAAAGAGGCGAGAAATACATGGGAGGGCCTGTTTGTGTTGAGAAAGTCTTTGGATGTACTTCCTTTTCTTGGGTGGTGTGAACGTGCGTTCAGAGGGAGTCTGAGATGGACGCAGCAGCAGACTCAGCAGACGCAGGCTCTGCGCTACCATTCTCGGCAGGGCACGCGCTCCTCCTGGCGCATGGGGCCGGTCGGTGTCACTTCGTGCCCAGTGCTTGTGCCCTAGGATTTAAGAAGCCATGTCATGACTTCATCCACATGGCTCTCAGCTCGGGTGGAGGGAGACCTTAGTTGCTGGGCTTGAGCAGTGGGCACCCTGTGTGCCAGCACTTTCTTACGGGCCCTGCTCTCACTGCAGGGAGGACGGCCCGATGGCTTTTCCCGACAGGCAGGGTGCACTTCCCACTACCTTGTTCCACCCGACGCCCGTCCATCCCAGGGCCCAGCCTGGCCCCGAAGCCCGGATCTACGATGCCAACACGGGCAAGCTCATCCGGAAGGGCTCTGCGGGCCCCGGGCCCCCCGGCTGCCTGCCGGTCCACGCGGAGCACTCCTCTTTCAGGTACGTGCATGCGCACCTGGGCTGCTGCTGAGTAGCAGGGTCGTCCTCACCGTGTCCTGTGCAGTGAGGGGTGTGCCCAGTCCTGGCTGAGGGCTCTGGTTCCCATCTCGGGGAAACACCTGACCCACGTAGGCATTAGGCCTTTCTCCATATTCTTCTGTCCCGTCTTGGGTCCCGAAGCTGGAACACACAAGTCCACGGTCTGTCCTGTGAAATGTCCTACAGATGTGTAGGGGGGCACATGTCACTCGTGGGCTCAGTGCTGCCCGCCAGGAGCGGTTTCCTTTGCTGATAAGGCACATGCTCTGACACAGGCCCACGTTCTCCCAGCAGAGCACTGGCCTGGGAGAGGCTGGACCTAATCCCTGACTATCTGGTCCTCTTTACCTGTGCAGGGAGCTGGTCTCCCTGGCCATCCTACCCACTCCACACTCAGACCAGACAAGGGAGCTGGTGGCAATGGCCCCTTGTAAATAGGGATATAAAGGAGAGAAATCTAAGTGGATTCGGCCCACTGAATGGGGAGAGGAGCGGAAGGGAGGGGACCTGTGGCCAGGGAGCGGAAGGGAGGGGAAGGCGGGGCGTGACTGCCATCGTGTGCCCCTTCCCTTCCCGGGTTGACTGGACATCCTTCTCATACAGCACTTTGTAACAACCGCAGGACCGTGTCTGAGATTTAAATGAGGCCTCGGAGGTTTTGTTTTCTGAAGAGTGGTCATTGGTTGGAAATTCCTGTGGTCGTCCACTCATGTCTCTGCTCCTGTCTGGAGAGCACCGCCCGCACTGCGAGCAGCCCACTGGTGGTGGTGGCATTCCTCCCCCCCTTCTCCTGGCAGGCCCCACCCGGGTGCTCTTCAGGGATGGGCAGTGACACCTGGAGTCACTTGTCTGGCCTCCCCCAGCCATGGAGACACCTCAGAACCTGACAGAAGCCAGGGTTCCCTCAGAGTGGACGTGGAGTTGCCCCCAAAGGCTGGGTTTAAGAGTTTGGTGGTGACCTGTTAGTTCAGGTGAATATTTTTTAGGTGCAGTCTTTGCTTGGAACTTGTGCATAGCGGGTGTCTGACAGTCGCTCTTGGCAAAGTGGCAGCTAACCAGGTCGTTGAAAGTTCAGCCGAAGCACGTGATGGACTTGACCGTCATGTTTGTGGAGGTCGTGCAGTCAGGACAGAAATGCTTCCTTGGTATCTGAGAACAACTTGTCCCAATTACCCTGCAAAAACTTGGCTTTGGTCCATAGCTGTCACTGTCCCCGAGAGTTTCGGAGGCTGGTGGCCTCCCCCTGGTCGTCCGTCCTCTTCCTTGGGCTCCTTGAGCCTGATGTGCATCGGCTCCAGTTTTCCAGAATGGGCTGTGTTCATCTGCGCCCAAGTAGAGTGTGGCGTGGGTTCCTTTTCATTGCTGCAATGCTCTTTAAGTGGTGAGGTCATCGTTTCTGAGTTTCCTCTGTTTGAAAGTAGACCCAGGGAGATATATGTGCAGGGTGCAACTCGACTGTGTGTCTCGAGCCCCTTCTGGGCACCCGGCTCGGCTTTGCCCTGGGACGTGGGGTGCTGCGGTCCTGCCCATCGTGGCCTCGTGGGTCCCAGGAGGGATGTTGAAGGTTGGGGGCCAGAGGCGGTTGAGAAGGGGCTTTGCCAGGAGAGTCTTTGGAACAGTGTACATGGCGGGGGAGAGGGGAGCAGCTTGGGAACAGTGGGTCCTTCAGGAGATATCCTCTGATACTCAGATATCCTCTGAATGTCCTGATTTCTCCTGTACTTTCACAACAAGAAGGGGTGAACCTCCATGTCGATTGGGCCACTGTTGTGATGGGCCAGCCAGAGCCCAGTGGCCATGGTGGCCGATCCCCTCAGCAGCCAGGTGTGAGGTGCCGTGTGCGCCCTTGCAGAGTCCCCTGGACCCAGTGGGGACTTCACGGCACCATGGGGGTGGCGGTGCCGAGTGAGGAGGGAGACTAAAGCCCCAGCTGGGTAGACACTGGGCCATGGGACCAGAGCGGGGAGGGGCCCAGGATGAATCAGGGGGTTTTTTGTTGGGTAACAGGAATGATGACAGTCACAGAGGTGAGAGCGTTCCAGTTTTTAGGAAGTTGTCCTTGATGGACTGAACCTTTCAGTGTTAATACACGTGACCCTTGAGCAACAGGGGAGTTATGGGTGCTGACCCCTGCCGCACAGTCGAAAATCCATGTATAGCTTGACTCCCCAAAGACCTAAGTTGTCCCTGGTCACCCACGGGGGTTGGTTCCAGGACCCCCCGCAGGTACCAACATCCAGGTGCTCAAGTCCCCACTCCCAGTCACGAGATCAGTGCGCTATCGGGCCCCCGTCCACGGCCTCCCAACCACGGATCAGAACCAGAACATTGGCGTCCAGCAGGACCCGCTTTGGTCCAGCCCATGTTCAGGGGCGCACTCTACCCTAATTAATCTCGGCAGCCCTCCCGAGACCACCCTGACTGAGATGGTCACTGCCGAGGTTAATTAGGGTGACTTATGGCAAGAGTAACGCTGATGCATTACATTCAGCAGTGAAGGGACACGAAGCCAGGCCCCCTTCTCAGTGTTGCCTTTCGCACAGGTGCCCCCAGTTATGTTGGCAGCTACATCCCGCAGTGGGTGTAGTTTGAGTCGGTGGAAGTGTGATGCATGTCAGGTGTGTGCTGAAGTGAGGCACCGGGTGAAGCCTGTCAGCTGCAGCTCTCGGGAGGGCTGCGCCTACCGGGACGGGGGTGGGGCACAAAGCCCCTGTTCCCTGGAGGGGCACACCTGAGGGCAGGTGTGCAGGCTCGTCGTCACACGCTGTTGTCAGCAGGCCTGTAGTTTCTTTGGCAATTCACTTCTGTGGAAAAGTGAGGCGTTCCTGGCCTCGTGGCTTCTAATCAGGTATGACCGGCCTACACGTCCCTTAGCTCTTACCTCTGGGTTGTTTGATCCTTCGTTTGGTGGCCTGTGTGATTCTTAAGTGGGAGCGTCTGCTCTTCACACTGTCAGGAGTAAACTCACTTGTTTCCCTTAAGTGTAAAGAACAAAGGCGTGTTGTCTGAAGCGTTGGGGATGTTTAACAATTGGATACAAAAGTGGGGGGGGGTTACGCAGCCTTGCTGAAATGCCGGGCAGTGGGCTAGGGATTCCGGAGATAAGTGAGGAGAAGTCATGGATCATCTGCAGACAGACTTACAGGCGATAAGTTGAACTTCAGTAAAGTTGAGCTCTTCCTTTTTGCTTGTATAACACAACACTTTTGTCCAGGAATGTGTCTCGTTTATGTGAAGAGCAGTAATCCAGTTTCAGGTGATACTAGAAAGACAGGTATTTTACCTCTGCCGTCTTTTCTAAGGGAAACATGCTAGACATTAGTTTCTTATGAGTTGACTTCTGATGACATTTTCTTCTTTTTTGAACTGGGAAGTGTTATCTCCACCAAAGTAATAATTTTCTTATGTTATTGCCAGCCCATGTAGACGCACAAAAGGGTGTTCATAGAATTCATTAAGGCGTGCGTGTCATATGAACTGGGCAACAGAAGCAGCACGTTTCGTAGTCTGGTTCATCGCGTCAGAGGAGACCCACGACTTGTTTCCAAAATAACCTTTGTCATAGGCCTCACTGGTAGAGCCAGGAAACTGTACGTTCTCCTTAAATTAATGAATGTCTGTACAGCTTGTTGAGAGTTCTGTTTTTAAAGTTGATGAAATGGCCAATTTTATATAAGAAAAAGGGGATCTGTCTTAATACCACCCACCCCCACCACCACCGTCTCAACAGCACAAGGACTCAGGAAATGGCCCGTGCAGGGGCTGGGGGTCTTTTCATGAGCCTTTGTGTCTGCATGGGTTTGGTTACGTTCCTGGTACAATCAGGGACAGTTGAGCTGTCGTATGTTTTACCTTTGCCGGGGGAGGGAGTAGTGCGATCCCACGTCTCTCTTGTCTCCACAGCATAGAGGAAGTGGGGTTTCCAGGTGGTCAGCCCTGGGCTGTCTGAGCGAAAAGGACCCAGAGAGGGTCACTGCTGTGCCGTTCATGGCACAGGCAGTCCCAGGCAGGCTGTGTTCTGTCCACCATCCAGCCCTCTGTGTGTCTGTCAGGGTCTCAGGGGAGACCTGTCTTCTGCCAGGGATGGGGGGGAGGCATTTCCTCCCCAGAAGCACAGTGAGCACAGGTCCTACTTAAGATGTGAGAAATTAGAAGTGAGACATCTTTAAAACACTCATTCACTCCTTTTTAAATAATAGTGAAATGTTACATGTTAACACAATAACACTTTTTAAATGAAAAGTAACTTTTCTAAATCAAAAAGAAACACAGAAGAGTGGCTTGTTTGCACTTTGCGAACCTCTGCGGCTGGGACAGTGGCCCCACCTCCTGTGGTAGGTGCTCTGCGGGCGCTGCGCGGGCTAAGGGGGTGACTTGCAGGTGCCCTGAGGGGTCTTGGGAACCCTCGGCTTGGTGACCGATTCACGGGGTCTCACAAGGCGAAGGGCGTTGTGCCTTTTCCAGCACTCGTGCCTGTGGAGCCAGCCCAGCTGTGGTCACTGGAGCCGGGCTGCAGACCGGGCTCCATGCAGCCTGAGCTCCCAGGGCCTCCGGGGCAGCTTCCGAGGACGGGTATGCGTGGCCTCACGTCTCGGGTTTTTGTTAGAACTAGGAAACCACTCTTCTGATGGGGGAAATATATATATTTGTTTTTGTCGCTTTTCCATATTCATTTTCAAACACCCGGTCAGTGGGTCTGAACTGAAATGTGTCCTGTATCCGCGCCGGAAAATGGAAAGTGAGGCACTGGAGCTGTTAGCACTTCAGGGCACTGACCCGTGAGCAATGTGGGTACTAGGGACACCAACCCCTGTGCAGTTGAACATCCACATATAGCTTGGCTGCCCAAAAGCTTCAGTTGTCCCTGGGCGCTCCTGGGGGAGGGTTCCAGAACCCCCCGCAGGTCCCCAAGTCCCCACATAGCGCGGCGAGCTCAGTGCAGCCCCCCACGTCTGCGGCCTCCCAGCCGCACATCAGAAACAGAGAGTTCACATACAGACGCACCCATGCAGTTCCCACCCGTGTTGTTCAAGGGTCCACTGTAGTCTGACTTGTGACTAAGCGGAGATCAATACTTTTTAGGTAGTCCTTAATGTTTCCAGGTTAAAAAAAACTTCCCTTATTTGGATATAGGTTAGCTTAATGTATTTGCTAGTTTTTCATTTTTCATTAGATATATGGTTAGCTTAATACAATTGCTACTTTTTAATTTTGTGGTTTAGACTTAATCGCCTCATTTTCCTTCAAAATACGAGTTTATTTTGACACGGTCAGTGTCTCAGTGAGGCGGCTCGTGGTGGGTGGGTGACAGCAGTGTGGCTAGAGGTTTCCTGGCCCGGCTGCCTACCCCACAGAGGAGCCAACTCCAGGAACAGCCACTCAGAGGAGACTGTACCGAGCAGCTTGCACGAGTCCTTATAATTCCGATGGTGGTAACATCCGTGAAAGTGTGTGGATGAGATCTGACAGGTTGAGGTGAAACTGTGCATACCGGGATCCTTAAGAAACTGTTTCAAATGGAACTGTAATTAATGTAAATCGACAAATGGGATGTGAGTGCAGTTGGCTCTAGGGTGCGAGCACCCGGGGTCTTTCCTGCTTGGCGTGTTAGGTTCCTATTTCATAGTGGGACCAAACAGTGGACACAGCCTGGAATGGCCTGCCCCGTCCTTCGTGGACAGGGCACTAACTTCCGCTCAGGTTAGTGTGTTCCTTAAATTCACCATCACGTTTCTTGTTTTTATAGTCTGGATAGTATAGATGCAGTTCTGTTTTTCTAATTGTGTGGCTTGCTCGACCTGATTTTGAGGATCTATCACCCTTCCTGCCAGCTTCTAGGAAACTTTTCCTCATCTCTCTTCACATCGCCCTTTGTTCTAAAACGAGCAAAGCCACACGGATGTCTGTGAACGGTGCTGGTTTGTCAACAGCAACCAGGTGTTGGCTTTGAACAGAAGGAAACCAGCATGCTCTGCCCCTCAGCCCGGCTCAGCCAGCAGACCCGAGTTAGCTACCAGACGAGCCCAGTGTTTCTGGAACTAAGATATTCTCTGGTTGTGTGCATGTGTTTGCTTGCCTGTTCCAAGAGTCAGGAGTCTGATTCAGGGCTGGAAAGGTGAATTCAAACTGACCTTCCTCATGTGGGACCTGAAATGTTCATTTCAGAGCCGTTCAGCCACATCAGCAGCAGTTTGGTGAAGAGTGGCCAGATAACCCAGATGGAGAGCAGCCTGGTCCTTCTAGAAGAAAGCGACAGCCCAGCATGTCAGAGACACTGCCGCTGTACACTCTGTGTAAGGAGGATTTAGAGAGTATGGACAAAGAGGTGAGCCCCTCGGCCGCAGGGCCGGTGCCCTCAGCGTCGCACCAACAGGCCTGAACATGCTCATGGCGCCTGCGTGTTTGGAACTAGCACTTTCGTTTCTATTAAAAGAGACTGACAACAGTATCAAGCGACGTGTCAGGGTGGCGCCACATTTGGCATTAAGTCAGCATTGTGACTCTCGGCCGGGCCCTCCCCGCCCCTCCCACTCCCTGCCTTACCCCAAGGGTGCCTGACAGCGTCTGGGGTTGTCATTAAAAGGGGGTGCTCCTGGCGTCACACAGGCGGGGCTCAGGGATGCTGCCTAGCAGCTGGCCGTGCAGGGTGGCCATCCGGTGCCCACCGGCTCGGGAGAGCATGGAGTTTAAACACACAATGACAGCGTGGTTTCCCGTGGTCTCACGGCCGCGCACCGCTGTCGTAGGCAGCGTACGTGGGGTTGTTTTCCGGTGCTTGATGGGATAACGACAGTGGGGCCTGCATCCACTTTGAATTAGATTAAATACAGTGGGTGCTTCCCTCAGGACCCAGACTGACTACAGAGAATTGGGTAGTCTTGTTGTCTGTCTCCTGGCTCCCCTTTAAAACAACAGAAGTTCTCACCCCAGCCTGTCCTCAGCCCCGTGTGCCCTGTGTCCCAGCACCCCCCAGCCCTTACGCCCCCACTTCCTGTCATAGGCCAGGCCCCTTGGTTTGTAGATTGTTAGTACGCTGTCATTCTTGGGTGGCTGCTGATTGAAGGGCTGATGCAGAGAAAGTCAACAGAGCAGTGCTTGGGCCCTACCAGGCTCCTGGCTGAGACGGGAGCGCCTCTCCTTCATCTTAGAGACAGACCACCGGCCGCAGTGTGCACCCATTCGGCACACGGGCCTGCAGACAGGCACTCGGTTCTCGTTGGGAGAGCGCTTAGGAGGAAGGCAGGGTTTCGGTTTATTTTCAACAACAGCACTAAAGTGTCAACGGCTGGATTCAGTGTAGTGTTACCGGAACCTCAGATTAGCAGCAGACGAGTTTGTCTTGTGATGGCTGAACCCTGCTTTTGGATGAGCCGGCTTCCTCCGGTGGCCTGACAGATGCTTAGCTGGTTAGTACGTGAGCTCTTTCCATTTCATGAAAATGTCTTCTCTCTGTCCAGACCTAGGTAGGAGGTCCCCTCTGGGGGACGCCCCCCCCCCAGAAGGGCCTGGGAGGAAGGACCCCTGGGGCCCTCACTGCTCTCCTCCTGGCCGCCGTCCGTCCTCCAGATCCGTTGTGGGGTGACTTTTCTGCTGTGACCAGTGCAGACACCCTGTCCAGTTTGTCAGGTAGTGAAGACATTTTGGGCTCTTGTTTATTCCCTGTCAGAGAGACTGAAATCCTAACGTCAAATGAGAGTGTTAAATGTCACTCACTCTGAAATCTAATTTTCTTACAGAAATAAAAATTAGCCTTAAAACTTTACTGCTTTCGGGAACAAGAGGAATTGAAGGCGACAGCCATCTCGGGCTCCATCCCAGAGAACTTGGGGCCGTTGTGTTACAAATGGGAGAGGGACTGGGGGTGTTGGGAGACTCGGCTTCTGTTTGAGTCCCAGTGAGAATTTACTCGCGTGTGTGTGGGCAGCGGGTGACCCAGGAAGTGGGGTTGTGGTCAGTGTGTGCCGCCTTAGCGGAGCCAACCGGCCCTCCCCTCCTGGGCTGCTGGGGTCTGGGGGTTGTCCACACCTTTTCTGTATGGCATGATGTGTAGTGATGGCCTGGCTGCCATTCCCACAGCTTCATGACATAAGGCAGGATCCCCATGGAGACGCCCCAAGAAGCTGAGAGAAGAGACGTTTGCTCTCCCTTAAAATTGACTGAGGCACACTAGCCCCGTGCCCCTGGCTGCTGGAGGCGCTTCTGGGCTGGCTGCCTCCTGGCATCACTGAAGGGGCACTTGGCTGCTCGTGCTGCAGGGGCAATGAGGGGGGCAGCTGCTGGCTCTCCCAGTCCTCTGGGCCCACCTCGTCGGAGCCCATCCCTCAGTGTGCCCCCGCGAGGGGGAGCACGGCAGGTTTGTCGCCCCTTCCTGACGCCCCAGCCTCAGGCCACGGCACAGCGCAGCTGCGGCCTGACAGAGGAGACACACGTGGCCCTGGGGCAGCTCGGCACCGCTGTCTGCATCGCGTTACGTCGGTGCCGCTGGTCTTGCAGCCCTTGCTCTGCGAGACCTTGAGAGGAAGCGCAGTCTCCTTCCACTTCCTGAGTCCACGAGGAGCTCTGCGCTCATGCGAGGAGCAGGTTCAGAAAGGGGGCTGTACAGAGGGAAAGTGCAGAGAGGTCAGCTGTCCTCCCCACTCGCCTGTCACAACACAGCCTGTCCAGGCGGGCTCAGTTCTGCTCGCCACTGAGCGGGGACAGGAAAGCGTGACACTCGGAGGAAGTGTTGAAATAGGTTCTGGGAGACAAGCCCCAGGTTTCTTGGAAACGGACCCATTGTCAGAGAGCTGTTGTGTCCGCTGGAACGTCCGGGTTCTTGTGTCTGAGGTGATTCAGGATAGAATCCTGAAAGATCCCATCACTGCTTTCCCAGCTTCGTTCTGCTTTCCATAGTACATCCACTGGAGACTTCACTCAGGTAGGCTGCTCCGGGCACATTCAGGCTTGATTTATCAGCCAGTGACTAGTCTTCTGCAGGAGTTCCTTCAGTGGACTGTTAAAAACGTGTGTTTCAAATATACTTAAGCTCTAGGCATTGTGACATCTACCCCGGTCACCTGGGCTGATTTCGTAGTGACTGGCAGTGCTCTTTACTCACTGCAGTGACTGGCAGCTCCCAGGAGATACGATTGTGAAGTGTGAGCTCGCTCAGCTGAGCTGTGTCCCAGGGCCCTGCGCTCACCTGTGCCGCGACTCCAAGCCTGTTGTAGTCGTATTTTAATCCACCAGAGGGGGCTCTTCAGATATGCTGTGACCAGTGTTGACTGGAGATTGGTTTACTGTGTCCTCACCTGCTGGAAACGGTCAAAACCACATCTGGTGTCTCCAGGCCCAGGGTGTCCTAGCCTAGACACCGCTTCCAGCCCCCCAGCAGCCCTGGCCCCACCATGTCCGTCCCCCCTTTGTTCTGCTGCCAAAGCTGTCTCTTTAAACGCAGCTCAGCTGCTCTCGCCCAGGCAGCACATCTCACAGGTGACGGTATTGCTCTGGGACTTCCATGGCTCCCCAAGTGCGTGTTTATTAAATACTTGTCCTTGTGCACCAGGCGGCATGCCAGCTTTTTAGATCCGCATTGCAAACCCAGGGTCTGAGACAGATCTCTGTTTGCATTTTGCAAAGAATTATAAAAGTATATACATGTAGTGTGATTACCTGTTTGGTGCAACTGGTTACACTTTGTATATTGTAGTTCATACAGAAACAGCTTTTCATCAAGCCTGGGAGTGCCATCAGTGTTTGCAGGGCTCAGACGGCAGTGGTGAGGGCACTGCCCAGCACACATGTCACACGCGGTGGCAGCCGTCTGTCCAGCAGGATGGGATCCTGCTGTCCTGTGTGACTGTGGACTGTCATAGTTCCAACACTTGGTTGCATTTGTAAGTGTGTCTGTGAGCATAGAGAGCTCAGACCTCATTTCCTGTCTGCACATGTTAACAAGTGTCGTTAGTGGAAGGGGGGCATAAATTTGCTACCTGTTGGGTGAAAGGGCGTTTGGTGCAAGTCAGGAAGTGTCCTGAGGGACCCTGAGAGGCCACAAAACACCTGCACCGTTGTCTGCCTGTGGACTCGCTCTCGCTGTTTTATCAGCACTCCAGGCAGTTTCGCGGTGCCAGGGACCCAGAGGGTGACTTCAGCTGGCGGCTGTCACCCCACACCCCGGTGCCGGCGTACATGGGGTTCTTCAGAGCTGCTTTTCCAGCCTTGCTGGTGGGTCTGTGGTGCATGGCGGCCGGTTCTGCCTGTCATGATTTTGTTCTGAACACCGCAGCACAGTCCCACCGGCCCATAAACGTTGACATGAAGCAGGTTGTTATGCGTGGTCTCAGCTCCCGCTCCCTGCGCAAGAACGCAGGACATGGTGAGGCAAAAAAGGCACACCCACGGAGCCACAGATAGGGGAGTCAGACCACTATAGTCCCGCTGGCGGCTGGGCTGGAGACACAGGAAGCAGGAGCCACAGGATCCACAACCTGCCGTCCACTTGTCTCTGCCAAACAACCAACCGCCTGGTGTAGCCACAGCAGTTATATTAGTAGCTAATGGCTAACCGGTAACAGCTGATGACCAAATAGCCACAGCTGATGGCCATCTGATTACAGCTGATGGCCACCTACTACCCGAGCCAGCACCTTTCCATGTGAGGCCGAGAGCCTGGAAACTGCTCTCTGGGACTGTCCCCACCCAGGTTCTTCTGGCAGCTGCTCAGCCAGCAGCTTTGGGGGTGTCACGTGTCCATGCTGGTGTGTGTTTGTGTTCGTATCGCGTTTCCCTGAAAATAAGACCAGGTTTTATATTAAGTTTTGCTCCAAAAAACGCATTAGGGCTTATGTTAAGGGGATGTCATCCTGAGAAATCTGCGAGGGTTATTTTCCGGCTGGGTCTTGCTTTCAGGGAAACGCGGTAGGACGATTGTTAATGCGGCCCTCACGCTCCTTCACCCCAGTCTCACTCTGAGAATTAAAGCTGTCTTCCATTCCACGTGTGACTTTTCTGGAGGTATCCTTTCCCAGGGGTGGGTGAGCATACGGGGCTCCTACACACAAGAAAAGCACGGGAAGGAGCCTCAGGGATTGCTCGAAGGCTGAAAAGCAGGTTTGGGGGCAGGATGTGTGTGTTGTGGAGGGTGCAGCTGGCGGGGGACCTGCTCAGGGCTGCAGGGCCGGCCCGGGGAGCTGAATAGGGGGGGATTTGAGGGGCGAGAGGAACGAAGTGCACACAGTGCGCCCTCACCCCCGGCCCTCCCCTCGGGCACACTTACAGTTTGTCCTCAGCGTGTCCCCTGCTCCAAGGGAGCACACCGTGTGGCTGCAGGTGCCTGCCCCGCCTGGGCCCTCTCTGGTCTGTTTGCACGTGTGCACACATGCCCGTGTGTCCCGTGTGCATGCCCATGGGCCGCCACACCGTGTCTTCTTTTATTGGCTGTCCGTTAGAAATGGATGCCTCTTTTGTTCCTTCTCGTTCTCTTTGTCGACTTACCCTGAACTGGCCACAGACTTGAACTTGATTGTTTGCGTCATTTTCTGAGGTAGACGAGAAGTTTTTGTAGTAGGACGTGTGCGTTACAGGCTCTAAAATCGAAGAAAAGTTCCACTTTGGAGTAGCAATTACGAGAAGTAGGAATTAAAGATGAAAGGTTTAATTCCATATGAAACATGAGGTTTGCTCTTAGGACCAGATCATGAGGCATCAGCCCTACATACTCAGAGAACCAGTCTCTTCTTTAAGAAGAGACTTGACCAGGGGAAGGACAGCGCGCCGTTGTGTGGGGGGAACAGAAGCAGAGCAGGCTGTGTTGGGCCGTGTGGGGGCCAGCCTCAGAGAGCAGGAGCCGCAGTACTCCGCCAGGGGTCCGCGCATGGGGCGTTGGGGTACATGGGAAGAGCCAGTGGTAGTGGGCTTCCTGGCATTTTTCCTCCTGTGTCTGGGTCTGACCCCCATATTTGTTTGGGGTGAGTTTCTCTTTATCTCCCGGCTCTTGGAGCGGTCCTGCCACCCTGGGCAGGTGCCTGAAACACAGGGTCCGGGGAGCAGAGCTTGAGGGCGAAGAGGGTGAGGGCACCCTGTCATTTATTTCTGCTGTCTGTCTGCCCCGGGGCCACACAGACCTGTACACTAGCTCTGTCACCCTTCGTTCTGCGTACTGGCTGGCCCAAGCCCCAGGCTCACCATCGAGCACACAGATGTGAAACAGAACCAAAGAAATGAGTCACAGACAGTGAGACCTGACCTGCTGTGGAAACCAAGGGCGTGGGACGGACAGAAGGCAGGACAGAACTTTCCATAGTAACCTAACCAGGCTGGTCACACACTAAAGCACAAAAGCCGTGTTCTCCGTTTCTAATGGGATGTGATATTCGACACGTCCAGGGCTAATAATATGAACGACGTTACTCCATGGTCAGAAACAGGAAACGGGCAGATTCCCAAGAGAAGGGCAGCAGTTGCCCCAGGTCAGCCCAGACGTGGGGTTGTCGGACAAACCCTCGAGGTGGGGCAGCCTTGGCGTGAACGCACACTGGAGACACTCGGGTAAGCAAACTCTGAAGGTCACTGGGAGGACGCCAGTGGGATGGAGAGGATGAGGAGACACACTGACCTTGAAGATGGCACCGAAACTGCAGCTCAGTGAGGACACAGGTTGGGGAGAAGTGAGCCTCGGGGGCACCGGGCCGGGGTCAGCAGTTCTGCGCTGGTGTCATCGGAGCCCCAGAAGCGGGGACAGAGGTTGGGCAGGAAAAACACTTGAAGAAGTGATGGCTGATGACCTCTCACACCTGGTGAGGGGCGTAACGTGGCTGCTGCTTGTTGCTCCACACTGGTTGGCCAGTTACAGAATTTCGTGAAACCAGGGTCACGCGGTCTGCACTCTGTGTCAGTCCTTTTGGCTCCTTCGTCCCCGGGGACCAGAGCAGGCTCTGGGGAAAGTGCCACAGTGGAGAAGGCCCTGAGGAACATTTCAGGTAAGTCAGGAGTGCATACAGAAGGTCATACCCAGTCTTCACGCCACAGTGGGTCTTGTGAGTCTGACCCTGTGTGTCTTGTGCGTGTTTCACTCGGTGTTTGCAAAGCTTTGTTGTTTGTGTCCTCGCCGACCTTCACCTTGGTTGACCAGGCTCAGTGTGCGTGGCCAGAGCGGCCTCACTGTCAGCGTGAGGTCGGCACTTTCCCTGGCAGTGACCAAGCTCTGAGATGGGGCAGGGACACCAGGTGAGTTACCAGGGGACCCTTCTGTTAGCCTGCTTCCGTTTGGGCAGGTGTTCGTGGAGTTAATTGAGTTGTGAGACTCAGGCGTTTGTGGGTGATTCTCCCCCTCCCCCCAAAAAACACAAAAAGCAGAATTCTGTGTCTTAACCTGTGTTGTGTCTTAGGACACAGGCGGCTACTCCTTTGTGTAAGTAACTGTCACGAACTTCAGTGCCTTGGGGTGATTCACACACTGACCTTTATGAGAAAGTTGGCTAAAGAGGATACTTTAATATTATGGATGTTTTAATATGATGATAACGGGATGGGGACATGTGTCATAATTTACTCGTCATTTTCCAGAGTGCCAGCCCCTGTGGGTGCTGCCAGGTCGGTCAGCAGATGAGCAGGGGCCGCAGCCGCAGTTCCGGGAAGGAATTGCTAGGAGCGGACAGCTTAGCTGAGACCCGGCCTCCCAGGCTGTCTTCTGAGGACCAGCGTGGGCCGAGGGTGAGGGCGAGGGCGGGCCTCGTCCCACTGCCACCTCCCAGGCCCACGGCAGCCCTGTGAGCAGGCCTTTGGTGGTGGTGGCGTGCTTGCTTTAAAGACTTAGATGGACTTGGGCAGACCGCACAGGCTGCTCACCTCCGCCTCTTCCCTGGTCTGCACATCTCAAGGGAGGTAACTTCCATGTATCCAGACGCTTCCAGTTTTATTAACCGAGTGCAGCATATTAGAGAGAAGGGCGAGGGTGTTTGTTCTTCTGACCAAGGAGAAAACTACATCTGTGTTGGGTCCAGATGCCTTTCATAAAGCTGGTGTCGTTGGAGGCGTACTAGTCCATTCTGAGGCTGGAGCTTGCAATTCATGTACTTGGCATCGGGATGGTGGCCTGTGTGAGGAAGCTCCCTACGGCGGGACGTTCACCTGTGTCTGTGCTTATATCGGTCTCCCCCCCCCCCCACGGTTATCCCAGAGTCACTGAGATTGAGGGTTTTTCCCTCTCTAATTTCAACCAGTGTTTATTACAACGTATTAATAATGTCTGCAAGGCTGGCAGGGACTCTGCCCACATATGTCAGATCCCCTCTCCTACAGCTTCCTATAAAGTAAAGGAATGGCAGGAAGAGGAAAGTGCGAGAACCGGGGGCTGCAGTGGGGCCTGGAGGGGGGTGCGGTACCTGCAGGGCCAGCCCGCCCTCCCTGCTGGGTCTGCCCTGTGCTGTTGCCACGTCTTCTCACTGATTCTCTCAGCTGCCCTGTGTCACCGCAGAGTGTCCCCGATTGTCCGTGGGTCTGCACCTTCTAGGTAGATGGTGAGAATATCCAGCAGCATCTGTTTGGGAGATTCGGCACTTAACTCAGTAACAAGTGAATTTTGTTTTTCTCTTCACATACTTGGTTTTACGTTTCTTCTTAAGATTTAAAACTTAGGTTTTGTGAAGTGGGCTGAGGGAGGCAGATGGCGGCACGAGCCCACGGTCATGGTGCAGCCCTGGCTTGAGTGCGGCAGCACAGCTCGCTGGGCGGTAGCTGTCTGCGAGACGCCAGGTGCTGGCGGCCAGGGCACCCATTCTGGTTGGGGGCACATTACTGATGGGGCTGAGGGGGGCGCGTCCTGACCTCTGAGCCGCCAAGACTGTGCACTTGGCATTCAGATTTACAATATCTGGTTTTTAAATTCCTTTTTCCTCTTGGAAAGGCATGACGCAGGCCATAAGTATTCCAGACAGGATTTAATAGGGGATTCTAATAGGTTTGCTTATCAAAGTAGAATAAATGAGTTCAGTAAATGTGCCAGTGACTTCTCAGAGCTAACCAGCTGCCTTTAGCTGAAGAGCGAGCCGGTAACGCTGTGTGGCATTGAAAATGATGACCTGAGGATAAAGCCACCACTTGGTGTAATTACTTGGCGGTCAGAGTGTTTCTCCATCGTAACGTGTGCGCTCAGGCTTTGCTGTCTGTGTCTGCTTGACGCTGGAGGCCCAGAACCTGAAGGAGTTGACATCAGCACGAGCTCCTTCGTGTGCCCGATGGTTTCTGGTCAGAGCTGCTCTGTTCTGGGAGCCTCAGTGGTGTCACTGTGTCTTTGCAGCCTGTCACAGCCCCACAGCACTCACAGGGAAGCTTCTAGGCCCACTGCAGGCGGTGGCCTGGGTGCCCGGAGAGCCCCCGGGGCAGGCGGGAAGGACTGCAGGGTCCAGCTTGGCGCGGAGGTCCTGGGCCCTCCCTGGCTGGGGGCTCCGCTGGAGGTGGGTGATTGCACTGCAAGAAGGCAGGGTTCTCATGAGCTGAGCACACGCCCCAGCCTTCCCCACGGTCGAGCAGGTGAAGGGCAGGACCCAGCTGAGACCCTGCTCCTGTCGGCGCTCTCCCCAGTCACGGAGTTGTAAGCAGGGCTGTGCTGGAGGCAGGCACCACGGTGAGGGGGCCTCACTCCTCGTCTCCGGTGCGTGTGCAGGTGCAGTGCAGGGGCCTGGCTCACCCTCCCTGCTCTGCCCTCCGAGCCCGTAACCTCGTCCTCTGGGGAGACGACAGCCCGCTGCCGCGCTGCCCAAGCGGATGGCCTGGCAGAGGGAGCTGAAGGAGTGCCGCCCTGCCAGCCTCTGCCCTGTCCCTCCCGCTGTCCTGCTGGCCGCCTCCCCACGACTGTGCTTTCGGCGCCCTGACTGTGCAGGTCCCTAAATGTTCAGGCCTAAGCACAGGCGCCCTCTCATGGGCACCCCTCCCAGACTCGGGGGTGACTCGGTGGCCTGGCGCATTCTACAACGATGCCCCCCATGCACTGTAAAGTGTGCTCCCGGCGAGAGCTGAATCCCCGTTAGGGGTTGTCCCCTCGGAGGACGGGACAGGATGGGATGGCCAGGGTGCCTCTCCCTCCCGTCACCCGCCCCGCGAGCCTCAGCGCTGTTGTGGGTTGGTCCAGCTGCAGTCCCATGTTGGACATGAAGCGGGTTGAATGCACGTCCCGTGGAAGCTGTGCTGGATTGTGTGTGTGCTCACGGAGCGGGGTCTGGGCACCATTCATGTGGGCGACGTTTTCACTCCCCCAGGAGGGGCCATGCCTGGACACTTAGCTGATGTGTGAGCCCTGACTCTTGCCCTTTCTCAGGTGGATGACATCCTAGGAGAAGGCAGTGACGACAGCGACAGCGAAAAGAAGAAGCAGGAAGAGCAGGAGGAGGAGCGGGACAAGGGGCCTCAGCCCAGGGAGCCCAGGACCCCAAGGGCCCAGAGGGAGCACACGCTCGACTTGAAGCCACCCAGCGAAAGGAGCACGTTGGATGGCCGGGGCCCCAGGTGAGGGGGTGCAAGGGCCCGAGGGAGGGGAAGCGACGTGAGGATGGGCAGATGCGTGCCCTGGGGTGGCGGGCAGCTTCCGTCCTCAGTTCTCAGAGGTCACGCTCGCTCGCTCGCACCCCCAGCCCTGTCTCCACACGGCTCACAGCACACCCTGCTGCCGGATCGTTGGCAGCCAGGGGAGACCCGAAGACGTGTGTGTGGGCGGTGCTGAGGGCACAGCTCAGTCTTCTGCTTTCTGAGACGTGAAATCACATGGGAGTCTCCCAACTTGAACATTCTCAGGATGGTACGTTCGTGGTGGCAGGTCTGTGTGAGTTCAGATGTTTATGCTTCACAGGTGCTTTGTGTGTGTCTTGTGAGTGGTGACGTGTTTACACGTGTGACCCAAACAGCCCCCAGGCTGCGCGTTGAGCTTCCCCCTTCAGTCCGGGCCTGTCTGGGGGGCTCCTGGCTCCCGTTGTCAACAGTGGGCACAGGCACGTGCGGGAGCCCCTGGGCTGAGGCCGGCTCGACCCCGGCTGACTCTTCGTGCTTCCACGGCAGCCCCACGGTGACGCGTGTTTCCCCAGAACCGCGTCCGGATGCCTTTGGGGCTCTGCGTGCGCTGAGTGTCTCCATGGCCC
Source organism: Rhinolophus hipposideros (assembly GCF_964194185.1). Classification (NCBI taxonomy): domain Eukaryota; kingdom Metazoa; phylum Chordata; class Mammalia; order Chiroptera; family Rhinolophidae; genus Rhinolophus; species Rhinolophus hipposideros. Next base: position 276,791 of record NC_138063.1, on the reverse strand, counting down.
ATCTGGTCTGACTTGTGAGCTGAGGGTGAGCAGGCGAGAGTGTGGCTTACGCTTCCTCTGACAAAACAGGGTTGGGCCGGAAATTCCATCAACAGATGCAGACATAGATGGCCCCTGTTCCATGTGCAAGAATTTCTCAGAGAAAATGAGTTGGTTTGCCGCTGTGCAGGAAACACGCAGTCTCTGGGGCAGCCACTGTATTGAGCTGCTGGGAAGCAGGGCCTGCCAGCCTTAGGGGGACACTCACTGTCAGGACGCAACTTGGACTCTGTGTTGGGTGGTGACAGGCCACACACGCTCACTCTACTCGCTGTGTCTTGGTCTCTGAGGGAGGGAGCTAAGGAGCGGTGCCTCTCAGGCGTGACCCCCGGCTCTGAGCCTCTGGATTGCTTTACTGGCAGCGCCCCCAACATGAGGTGCCTGCTCACTGGTTTCTAGCGTGCTCTGGTTAAGCGTTTCTTAATCTCGAAGCATTTTCTCATCAAACAAAAAGAAACTCGAAGCGTTTTTCAAAGACTCAGAAAGGACTGGCTGAACCCACAGGGTCTTTCCTCTCCTGCAGGCAGTGGTGGGAGTGGGGCTCGGACTGAGCAGAGCGCGGGGGCCAGCGTCCTCTGTTTCTGTTGTACGAGATTCCGCACACAAATGAAACAAGTCAGGACTGCGCTGGGATGGCACCTCTGCTTGGATGAGGTCGGGGTGGAGGCAGCAGCATCTGGGTTCAGTCCCATGTCGCTTGGCTGCCCTGCCCATCTGTTGTCAGCCCAACCCCAGCGGAGACGTTTCCCCAGCGTCTTCCCCCAGCATCGTGGAGGCCGTTCTCTTAAGTGCCAGTGGGGCAGCCGGACACGTCCGTGGGCTGCACTGGGCTCCTGAGCCTCAGAGCCCGGGGTGGGGTTGGGGGTGGGAGGGAGCCGGACGTTGGAAGGAGCCCCCGTCCTTCCTGTATCGTCCTCGTCCTGCAGCCACTGTTTATTGGTCTGAGAATCTGAGGGCTCACTGGGGCGTCCTCGGCCCTTTACGCTGTCAGAGCTCCCTTTTGCTAGTCACCATGAGCAGCTTTCCTTGCCTTTCTGTGCCACTGACCTCTGACCTGGGCTCCACATGGGCTGGGACAACACGGGTTTGGCCAGTGCGCTTTCCTAGTGAGAGTCCATTCTAGTAGAACCAGAAGTATGGATTTTTAACAATTTTAACCAGTAATGTTTTATTGGAAATTAAGTGAAACGTGCTTTGGGTTCTCTTTTGTGCTTGTGGCTCATTTCAGTCGTGGTGGTTTTTCCCTGGGGGGTGACACGCGTGTCTGTGGGCAGCACATCTTGCCGATCCAGGCCACATCATCCTGAGGAATCGGAGTGTCGCTGAACTTGACGGCGAGTTTTCGTGGATGGGGGGGAAAGGGTCCTTTTTCTTCTCTGCCAAGAATGGACTTGTTCTTTCAGATCAGCTGCAGTAAATGCCTGTCCTGTCTGTGTGCAGTGCTCAGGCGACCACGAGAGCGCTGCATGTGTGGAGTGTGTGGACACACCACAGTAGCCCCACATGCAGCAGCCTGAGGGCACCTGCTGGGTCCCTGGAGTGCCGGCTGCAGAAGCGACCTTGACGTGACAGTCAGCGGGCAAGGGAAAACAGCGGTGTCTCGTTGCCTGCCGAGGCTGTGACGTAGAGGTCAAAGGATGGGAGTGACAGTTCTCCATTGTCCGTGGACGTTCATGGCACCAGGGTTCCTCACCGATGACTGTGCTCCGAGAGCAAGACAGTTACAGCCGTGGCCGTTGCCATCCACAAGGAGACCGCTCCCGTAAATAGGGAGACCAGGCCACTTCTAGAGGCCGAGGTCCTCACACGTGGGTCGTGCACAGAGCATGTTTCAGTGAGGGGTGACAGCCGAGCCAGATACGGGGGACAGTGTCATTTCTAAAGTGGACGAAACGTAAAAACTCCATATAGTGTGTTACCTGGGAAAGCCACGGCTCCTTGCGCAGCATGGCAATTGTGGGCTTCTGGGATGCTTCTGCTGTCACCTGCTCACACTTCACTGCGACAGCGGGAAGGTGGACATTGAACGTGTCCCCTGGGCACTGGCAGCGCTGCGACTGAGGGGCTGCACCCAGGAGGGTGAGTCCCCTCTGTGCCCACACGAGGGGTGTGCTCGTGGCCTGACCTGCTGCTTCTCTTTCATGCTCTGTGGCTGTCCGTCATTTTTGTGTGTACAGTTTGTATTCAGCCTGCTTCCAACTTGTTTCCAGTCTCCTGCTGTCACAAACAGTGCTGCGATGGGTGGCCCTGTGCACCGATCATTTACTTGTGTGACTTTATCAAGTAAATTCCTAAACGCAGGATGCCAGGTCAGAGGTGGTGGCACCTGTAACCTGACGGCTGCGCTCCCGTCAGAACAGGTGACAGTGCTCATTTTCCACACCTTCCACAGCACATGACAAATAAAAAGTGGTGTCATTGTTTTCATGTGGGGACAGCGACTTCACCAAAACAGTCCAGCCAGTCACTAAACAGCAACAGTTGACAGGCCCCAGGGAGCAGGGAGACCAGGACTAGAGCTGGTACATCATAGGAACTAAAATGTCCAGCTTCCAGTGAAAAAGAAATTGTGAGACGTGCCAAGAGATAGAAGAGTGTGACCCACACACGAGGGAAAGCCGATGAGCAAAGCTACCTGTGACGGCGAGCAGGTGACAAGGTTCACCGTAGGACCGCAGAGGAGGAGGTGCGTGGACAAGGCCTCTTCAGGGAGATAGTACCAGACGAATCCTGGATAGAAAGGCATAATGACTAAATGAAAAGTTCACCAGGGGAGCCCAGTAGGAGATTGGAACCAGCAGGAGAATTAGCAAGCTTGGAGCTAGAGGAGCAGCGGTCATGTGGTAAAAAGAATGGAGAGGAAGGCAGTGTCCGCTGTGGTCACCATTAGACCCCAGCGCATGGCAGGGGTGCCGAGGACAGCAGAGAGGAAGGGGGCGGGGAAAGGTGGTGGCCGGAAACCTCCCGAATCTGAGGGGAAGATCTAACACATCCCGGAAGCTCCGCGAACTCCGAGTAAGCTCACAGCCCCAGGCAGACACACGCCCGGCACAAGTGCGGGGAGCCAAAGACAAGGAGAAAACGCCGTGGGTTTCCAGAGGAACCTGGAGGAAGAACAGGCTTCTCACCGGCAGCGGGGGCGTACACAAAATGTTCAAGGAAATCGTCAGCCGAGAGTCCAGCAAAGCTACCAAAATGACATTCCAGCTAAAAACAGGATTTGCTGCAGCCGGCACGCCTCACAGGAAACGCTAAAGGAAGCTCTTCCACAGACGTCAGAACCCACGCCAAGAACACGGCCCTGGTGTGGGGGCGCACACGCGCGATTAGCCGACGGTGTGATTGCATGTTTTTCTCCACTCGTCACTTAACTGGATTCAAAAGCAGATGTGTACGGTTACGTGCACATAGTGGTGTTGGGCCTAGAGCGTGTGGGAAGGTACTGTGACGGAGGGCGCAGAGGACCAGGTGTGGGGAAGGTGGTGAGGAGAAGGCTGACGTGACGAGCCCTGAGTCCTGCTTTCCTCCCTCACGTCTCTTATAAAGGAACAGTTGTGACCTGGGACACAGACACACACAGTCTGCGGAAGAGTCACAACACAGAAAAGCAGGCAGGGGCCAGAGCTGTGGCAGTGACGTTTCTGCCTGTGGTCGACTAGTGACGTGCCGTCTGTGTGGCCCTGCGCCCTGGACGTGATGGAACAACATCCCGTCACTGAACGCATGGGAAAGCGGGAAAGGGGCAGAGGGGCCGCTCGGTGAGGGCCAAGAAACAGTGAAATGCTGAGAAATCAGGGCAGCCGCTGTCAGACTCTCAGACGTGAGCCAAGTCTGCCGCCTACAAGACACACTCAGTTCAGCTACACGGGCACCAAAAGGGAGATGCGGACATGCAGACAGCCCCCAGGCAGGCAGGGCCCTCAGGCTGACAGCAGACAGAGCGGACGGGGCAACAGCGTGTCACGGGAGGAGCCGTGGAGGTGCAACAGTGTGAACGGTGCGCTGGAGAAAAACCAGCGACCGTTGGCTGTCGCGTGCGGCAGGACCGGCAGGGGCGTGGAGGACGTGAGCAGCACAACCCCGACAACTCACAGACCAGCCCTCCAGTCCCCAGGGACGCGCAGCAGTGGCCGAAGCCATCCTGGGAGCGGCGGGTCAGCACGGCGGTGGTGCAGTGGACCCGAGAGCCCATGAGCCCACACGTGCACGGTCAGCTGGTGTCTGGCGGGCGCCAACTTCCTGGGAAGAGCTGAGCACGCCGCCTGCAGGAGCAGACAGACTGCCCAGGAGCAGCCGCCTCTGGGGTCTTCCCTCGGCCACCAGACGCACAGATGTATGTCCCTGCTGTGGTCACTTCCGTGAGAAATCTCTGCTCAGAAGCCCCTTTACACCAGTTTTTATTGGGACGTTAAATTCTGTTTTCGTCACTTCAGAAGTACATTAATTGAGCATTCTTTAAACCTTAATTTCAGATATTAATAGCAGAAAGCTCACTTTTCACATCAGCTTTGAGCCCAACTCCTCAGTTTTCTATAACAAAACTCAAGACTGTTTCTTTAATAGAAAATACTATTTATTCCCATTACCGCGAAATGCTCTATTCTGAGTCCCCACCTGCAGGTGACGCACAGAAGGGCTCAGAGGGGACCTGCTGTGCCGAGGACGAGCTGGGGCTCAGATGTGGAGGGAACTCTCCCGGCATCCCTGGCCTCGTCTCACAAATAAGTTACGTGGTTTTCCTAAGAGCAGCATTCACATTTCAGATTCTTGGTGTGCTGTAGTGTGTGCATGTGTGTTACATGTATGTGCTGTGTCTACTCCGTGTTGTAGATTTATACACATTACATGCATCACGTCTTGCATGTGCCGTCTGCACCTGGTTCTGTGTAATACACGTCCCAGGTAATGGCCACCATCACCGCACATGTGGGGCTGATACTACCCAGCTCCCCCGTCGGGAAACTCAGGACGGGTTCGTCGGGCACCATTTCTAGTGTGTGGCTGAGTCCCCTCGGCACATGGGACACCTGGCAGCCTGTGAGGGCCTTGGAGGGAGCCGCGAACCGGTCATGAGCTAGTCGGACTCGCTGCTTCGGCCGTTTCCCGGGCTCATTCTGGTCAAAGCTGCCGTGTCACCACTGGGGCCGAACCGTCTGCAATGGCTCGTCGCATAGGGTCACCACTGCGCTGGCTACGTAACGTGCTGCCCTGGACTTCGTGCTTCGTGGGGTATTAGCTGTGACGACTGCCTGAGCGAGTGGCCACTGTGAGTCCATGGGACAGCACCAGGGCTGAGACCGCGACCATGAGCACAGCGGGGACCCCGGGAGACGGCCTGTGTCACGGGCTCCCTCACACTCGCTGGTCCTTCATGCTGCGTCCGCGGCTGTGCTGGCAGGATGGTGTTTGTATGGGCTCTTAGATGGAAGCGTCATCGTGGGAGCTGTGACCCTGCACGACAGCTGTCTGTCGTGTGTGGACAGGACGCCGTCCTCAGTGGGAAGTACAAGAGCGGTTCTGGGCCTGGACTAGTGTGTCCCCTCCTAGCCCATTGCTGGCCTCTCGTCTACCCGACAGGTGACGTCCACCTTCTGTGTGGGCGGCCTCGAGGCCTTGTGCCGTGCAGGTCCTGGCCTGTCTCCGGGAGGCCGGGCCAGCTCTGGGGCCTCCTGCTCCTCTGCCCTCCTCTCTCTCTTGCCCTGGTGACAGGTGTTGTCCTGTCTGTCCACTGCAGGTCCTTTGTTGTGGTTTCATGACTTCCTGTTGCATCACCGACTGCCAGTGTTGTTTTCTCCAGCAGCATTGCTGGACTTCAGTCGTCCCCACATCGCGGTGCTTTGAAATGCAGAGCCTGGCGGTGAAGGAAGCGAGGGAGCTTGTGTGTCCTGGTCCCAGGTTGGGTGGCTCCACGTTTGTCCTCGACCATGGAAGCCCCGTTGCGAGTGGCTGAATGACGTGCGTGTGTGTGCTTGTCTTCCAGAGGCCACAAGAGAAAGCTGAACGAGGAGGACGCTGCCAGCGAGTCCAGCAGGGGCTCCAGCTGTGAGGACGAGGGGAGCAGCTCAGAGGCGGACGAGATGGCCGCGGCGCTCGAGGCGGAGCTCGACCTCATGTGACGTGCATGGCGCCACCTCCCTCCCGTGCCGGCCCGCGACAGGTTTTCTTTTCCCAGAAGGACGTGTATATTTGCAGAGCTCCACATACAGAAACATTATTTTGCAGAAGTAGGTGTTTTTAGAAGTTTTCCATGGGAAAGATGGGGAAGCACTGCGCCCTGCCTAAGACCTGCCGCCCCGCGGAGCACAGCCCGGAGCTGGGCCGGGCGCTGGCCGGGTGTGGGGTGCCCTCGGGTGGCCCTCTCCTGGCCACGCGCAGAGCCCTGTGGGGATGGCCGGGCATCCTGTGCTCTCAGAGCCGAAGCCCCCGGGATGGAGAGCGTCTCCAGGTGAGGCAGGGCACTGTGTGGGCGGGCCCGTGAGCCCTGCTGTCCTCAGGTCCCTGGAGCTCTGCTGGTGACCAGGTTCCAGCACAGGGTCTACTCCACACAGCCTGGCCGTCCGCTCCGTAGACAGAGCTGATGTAAAGTTTTGTATATCTGTTTCGTATTTGACCCACCAACAGCTTTTTCTTTCATTTAATAAAAATCCTTTTTGTAAGCTCTGCTGTCCGGTGCATCCGTCCTGGGGGACCCAGCTTACGCCCTGAGCTCTCGCGTGTGCTGGGCGAGCCCCCCCAAGCACATCCCCGTCACAGAGATTGTAGAGCAGGGAACTCAATGTGCCGGCAGGTTCCAGGTGAGCTGCCCAGCCTCGGGGACTTAAGTAGGGAGGGAGGTGCCTGCCTCGTGCTCGTCAGCGGTCCCGAGGCTGTCGGTCTGGTCGCTACAGCGCTAGGAAAGCAGAACCTCATCGTTGTTTCTAATTGTTGGATTTATGAGAACTGGCTCTAGGGATCTGCGGGCACAGGGCTGGGCCGACCGGCATCCTCACTAGCACGTTACAGAATCGGGTTCATCACATGCGGCACGAGACCAGCGTGAGGTTGGTCTCACGCTGTCCCATTGTCCACGTCCCGTTGTCCCGAGACCTCTGGGCTGGCGGCGGGGAACCTCTTCCTCCGTGATCCCTGCTGGCTTCGAGCCTGGTGGAGGAACCCAGCGGCCAGGGCGTGCCCAGCAGGGTGTCGGTGCCTGGGGCAGCCACCAGGCCATGCTCCGACGTGGCAGCAGCAGGAGTCGCTTCTCCAAGCAGCGAGGGCTGCTCTCCTGCCCAGTGGCATTTGTTGCTGAACACAGTGCCCCCTGGGACAGGAGAGGGAGTCGCCTGAACTGGTACAACTGAAGCCTCCCAGAGTGTCATCGTTCAGGGAACTCCTCTGACTTGGGGGAGGGAGGTGGCGGGCCTGGTGGCTCCAGTGCCATTCTGCATGGCCAGGTGTGGTTCGCTGTGGCAGGTCCCAGGCACCTGGCCGGCCCCAAGCCATCCCAGTCCCCGCCCTTCTGGGCCTCTCCCTGGAGAAGCTCCTTCCTGGGAGGGGCTCAGGCAAACCCATTGGCACACAAGCTGCTGCTTTAAGGTGGTTTTAGGAACTGCACACGTCTAGTGAGCTCAGCTCCAGGAGTCGCGATTCTGCAGCAAACAAATTCACGTTCCTCCAGGAGTTTTTGCATTGGTGATACCTGTGCCCAACCTTCTGGTGAAGTCTGTTTTGTTTTCAGTTTGTGTTTGGCGAGGTAAAGCTCAGCGTCACCAGCAAGTGATGGAGGAAGCCCGCCTCACAGCTGCCGGTGCAGGCACTGGTCCTCGCTCGTCACGGGTCCTCCCACCTGTCACTCAGTTCCCCTGGGGGGAGGTTTCCCAGTCACTGAAGGAGAGGGGACGCAACCACGCCATGCTGGGCAGAGTGGCTGCTTTGAGCATTAACTCTGGGTGCCCCAGAGAGGTCTGCCATGCGAGTGCCACCAGAGGCGACACTGCGGCAAGGTTGGAAAGGAAGAGGTTCAGGTCCCAGCTCAGCCACTTTTCAGCACGTTCCTCACCCCTGAGGCCAAGTTCCCTGGTCCACAAAATGGACACAGTAACGGACGTTTAAGGATTAAAACGTGACACGAGGCCGTATGCGGAGCAGGTAGGGGAGGTTGCTCGGGAGCAGAACTGACCCAGCTCCTCACAGCACGAGGCGGATGTGGGGTTGTAACGGTTCACACCGATCAGGCACTGTCGCGGTCACTGTCATCACTATAACGACCATGGCATTGGATCAGCCATCAGGCTCCACCAGCACACGCGCACACGCGTGTTCACACAGGCACACACACGGAGCACACCAGCACATGTATACACAGCACCACTCGAATTGATGGGTTCCTGACCTGGAACGCCCTGAGCCCCGGCCGCCCCCGCCCCAGCCGGATGGAACAATCCGCGTGGAAACGAGAGCTGCTGACGGTCTGGCCTTTGACTCTGAGTGGGCCCAGCAGCGTGGCTGACACGGCGCATTCTCTCAGGTGGGGCAAGGTTCTAAGGTGGTGTGGCATTGCAGGGCTTCAGTGTGCTCCAGGACACTCAGGACAGCTGCCTCCAGACTCCCATCTACCCGGAGATGATAGTGCTCCAGAAAAGTCAGTCAGACTTGAGACAGAACTCAGAAAGGGGACGTCCTGGCCTCTTGTTGGTGTTGTGGGGAGGGCCACCTGGGGATCAAGGTCAGGACCAACCCAGCTCACGCCATGGATGAGGTGCCTCGGGAAGCCCGTGTCCTGGTGGTCACCTGATGTGCCTGGCAGCCCTGCAGAGTCTGAGCATGGTGGGTGAGGGTATGTGCCAGGGTATGTGCCACCCAGGGTATGTGCCACCCAGGGCATGTCAGGACTCTTCTTGGCCTGGCAGACCCGCCGTGGCCCTTCTCTACGGATGGTCTCAATTCCAAACGATATGCCCAGTTCACCTCACACTCAGCGTTGGGCCAGGCGCTGGGTCCCTGGGCAGACACATCCCCGCCCAGCACACAGGCCAGTGGAGAGACACTCGGAGGCAGGTGCTGTCCAGTTGCATTTCTTTGGCCTGCTGCCCAGCTCTGCCCACAAGCATCATTGCTAAGAAGGGAAATGGACACTCGAGGCCAGCTGGTGTCCTCTGGGGGTAAGGGGACAGCAAGTGGCCCCCTGGAGGCTCTGCCCAGCTGGGCCTGGCCCTGCAGAAAGCCATGAGGCAGCACAGTGCCCAGCAGGTCCCCCCGGAAGAGAGGCAGGCGAGGGAAGCAGCCAGAGGAGAGGGCCTTCCTCCACGGGCCCCTCCCAGGAGACGCCAGGTGCTGGGCAAAGGGCACATGGGACAGCTGTGACGAGCACCCGTAAGCAGGACTGTAAAGGTCCCCAGGGACGCGAACGTGCCCAGATGTGCCCAGCCCCGCGCCCACGCGGGCACGCGGTGTGGGGAACAGGCCCTGTGTGATGAGACGCCCAGAGAGCCCTGCTATCTGGAAACGGCCCTGCGGCTGCGGTGCTCAGGTCATCTGTCTTTACACGGACGTTCAGGGAGGAAGAGAAGCTGATGCCCAGGCACAGACACCCACTAGGGCGTTGGCCTTGGGTGACAAAGTGCAGCCGCATTCAGAGGACAAACTGATGCCACCATGAGACAGCTGACTTCCAATGAACTGCTGAATTGCGACGTGACTGAGCAGCGTGGCTGGGGGTTGAGAGGGCCATCCACTCCCCCACTCTGGCGGAGACTGCTTCCTGCGCCTGAGGACCTGGCTCGCTGTGACCCCTGCCATCTTGCTTTGGGGGAGGGGGCCCTGTATGGACACCTCTTGTCACTTGAGAACGCCACGTCTTCAACTGCTGTAAGTTCAGACTTCACAGTCGATGTTTGCAGCAATTAAGGAAGATTGCTTGCTTGCTCGTACAGTTAACGAGTGTTTATTGGTGCCGCCGTGCGCAAGGCCGATGGGCCTGAGACGGTCTGTGGGGGAGCGATGTGTCATCGCACAGCAGGCCCACAGCAGTCCTGCAGCTACTGCTGGGCGGCGCTGACCCTCCGCGGTTTCCGGGGGACGTGTATCCTCCACGTACAAGTGAGCAAGACAGGCCCCAGGCACACACGGCCACCAGGCTCCGTCCCGTAATTCTGATCGCAGGCTGGGGGCTGAGGATGGCCCTGATGACGGGTGAGTTTTGAGTCTGGTTTTAAACGTAAAAATTGAGCTGCCACGTGGACGTGCTCAGAACAGGGACAGAGCCCAGGAGAGGGTGTGGACTCCGTGCAGCGTCGGCGAGTGGGGGAGGCCCTGGGGAGCTCGGGGCTGGTGGGGTGCACACGCCCAGGACGAAGAAGCTGGGCTGACACACGGGAAGACCAGGTGCCTTCCGCCTGCGACACACACTCATCCTGCGGGAGGACCCCACTGCCCTGCAGGGCAGCCCAGGGGCCGGGCTGGGAGCTGCCCTGCTTTCTGCCCCCGCACCACCTTCCTGGGAGTCTGTGAAGGCTAACCTCTTTCCAGAAAGTTCCCTAGTGTTCACTGGCTAGGCCACATGTGGAAACCAGCGGGAGGGCTGCGCTGCCGTGAACCAGTCGGGGCGGGGGTGGCGGGGCTCAGGGCTCTGCTCAGCTTCCCTGTGAAACGCGGGTCTGCAGCCCTCAGCAATCACCACGCCCAAGAGGAACGGGAACCTCTTGCACGGCCCAGCCACAGGTGAGACCTCTTGTGGCGAGGTCTGGGTTGGGACGCACTCAGCCATCACTGGGGGGGAGGGGGTAGCATAAGCTGATTGGAGTTAACCTCCCCCCTGCGCTGGTCGCAGGCCCACACGGTCACCTGTGTTGAGCAAAGATAACGAGAAAATGCAGGACTGATGAGCTTTGTTCGTTAATACACTTTTGCCAGGAAGTTTATGAGAGGCAGTCTGCAGTGCTGGCTGTTTAACGTGGCCGGTAAAGTGGTCCCCCGACACCCCCGCCTGCACTGGCCCCGAGCCGCCTGGGATGAGCAAAGGTGCTCAATCAACGCTTGTGACACATTCGCTTGCTCTGCTGGTCCCTTTATAGCCTCTTAAGAGCCTCTCTTCATAGAATCAAATAAAGGTAGAGCTGGAAAGACTGGAGGTGGGGGGGCCAAGCTTCTGGAACTTTCTCACGTTGGATCCTGGACGTCTTGTGAAAGGGTTGGGGTGGGGCCTGAGAGTCCGTGCTGGCAGCAGCCCCCACTGGGCAGCGTAGCCCACCCACCTCCGGTCATTGGAGATGAGGGGCCAGGGCTCCAGAGCCCCCAGAACTCCCCAAACCGTGTCGCTCGCTAGTTGTCCCTGCTTCAGTCACCTTGCCTTCATCTGCCTGTCTTCTTACTGAACTTGTTACAGACTCGCAGCTCTTTTCAGTGCACTCATGTACATACACTCAGACAGACACCCCTACAGGCCACTCACCACACACACACAGATACTGGGCAAACCATGAGACTGGTGAGAAATCCCTGTGTGAACAAAATGGTGCCCAGAATATGTTGACATAATGACAGGACACGAAGCCTGCGGCCCAGAACTCGGGAGGCACATGTGCTCAGGGTTTGGGGCCTGAAGCTGTGGGCTGCTCTGGAACCGCCCCTCACAGCAGCACAGGCAGTGCCTGGCCAGCCGGCTGTCGAGTTAGCAAACGTCCCAGGTTCCAGACTGAGCAAACACCCGCCTTGACGAACACGGCACAGCACACGTGTGAGCACAGGCGCCACGTCCCCTGCAGCCTGCGCCCAGCGGTGGTCCTGCCACATCCTGGCCCGTCTTGGCCCCGTGTGTGTCCCTGCGTGCCGCTCCTTTGCTGCAGCACACACCTGCCTTTTCTGGGCACCAGCGTGTGTACCCTGCCAGTGGAAGGAAGCCGAGATGTCCATCCCTCTGTGGGGACACTGGAGCAGACTGGTCATGTGCAGTGTCCGTTTCAGAGGCTGCAGCTGAGGACGCTTATCCTTAGAGGTGACTGGGGGCACAGGGTGACCCCACCAAGTCCCGCCTCCTGGGTGGGGGCAGAGCTGGCAGGGAGCAGGGAGCCGACTTCGGGAGGTTTCTCCCCTCTGTTTCATAACAACACCCGTCTCCTGCAAGACCTGCTGCTACTCCCGAACCAGTGGGCTGTTGCATTTCCTTCTAAAACCCTGATTTTCAGTTGTATAACTTGGCCCAAGTCCAACATGACAAAAAAAAAAAATGTAAATCTAGCAGCATTTGGTGCTTTTTCCCAGCAGCCCCTGGTCTACTAATTGCTTTGGCTGCGCTGGCAGCCCTGGGAGCCGCGTCAGAGCAGAGTCTGGGGCCTGATCTCTGTGCCGTTAAAAGCGCGGGTGTCTCTTTATTTTTGGTTCTGGTAATTCTACTTCGTGGGTGTTGAGTGACAGGGAATTTTCCAGTCGTTCAACAGCAGATATAGAAAAATAAGTGAACGGGACAACCGCTCCAATCCAGGCCTCTGCCTGTCAGGCCTCTGTGCCGTGACTGACCAAGGGGCCGGAACCTCCAGGATGCACTCCCGTGAGCCGGCTGCCACAGGCCCTGGAGGGGCGATGGCCTGTGTTTCACCGGCTGACCTGCTCCGGCACCCGGCCAGTGCCCGGCACAGGGTGGGTCCTTGAAGACTACCTCCTAGAGAATCAATGAGCAGACAGGTCACCTGAACAAAACAGCATTTTTCTAGACGTCTCCCTTTGACAACACTGTCATGTGTTGGATGACTGGGCTTCAGAGTCACCCTGGCGCTGGCTGCTGGCGCTGGGAGCAGACCCGCCTGCCGCTTCTCACCTGGGCTTGGCCCTGCCAGCCAAGAGCTGATGGCACCCTGGTGATGTCACAGGAGATACTGCACAGGCTGGAGCCCATAACCCATCCCTGTGGTCACCCATCCAGAAGTCCCCAGAGAGCTGCAGGAGATGTAATGTCCGTATGTAAGTCACACGGATCTCAGAGCATTCCTACAAGGGCCACCACCCCACTGCTCTGTCCTACAAACACGTCTCCCCCTGTGGACTTGGCACTCCCGACACCAGGGACCCATCGGGCTCTCCTGCCATTTGAAAGGAACCTTCTCGTTTTCCATCCTCATACAGAGTCCTCCTGGGGGGGCCCTACAGGAAGGGCTGGGGCAAAACAAAGAGAGAATGAGACAAGATTTGTGCGGGGCCAGCAGATGGCAGGGAACCCAGCAGAGCCTGTCACCCTCCGACAAGTCTGCACGGGTCTGTCCCTGGACAGCACCATCCATGTAAGACCACTCTCACTTCTGAACCACTTGCCAGTTCGGAGTCCCACGGCTGCCCTCAGATTGGACGCAAGCTCACAGAGAGCAGTCCCACACAGGGTCACAGTCTGCCGATTTGTCGTAGGGGAAGGGCACAGATGGACAGCAGCCCAGGCACAGCACATGCAGAACTGGGGGGTGCCACACTCGGGGACTCCATGGTCCCTCCACGGAGCCCATCAGCGTTACTGCCCTGTGTCGGCGTGTGGCTCTGGGGGCCTAATCTCTGCACCATCACACTATCCACCTGCAACGTCACCCGTGACACCTATCTAAGGTCTGTCTCCCCCAAAATAGCAACTTCTTCCTGTGACGTTGCCAGGGTCACATTCTCTTCCTTGCAATGGCTAGTCAGCCCTGAGACAATTACAGTGAACCAGGGTCCTGTCTTTTCTGTCCTCCAAGGTGGACAGACAGGCTGACTGTCACCTTGTACCTGCTGGGAAGTCCCCTGGGAAGCCAGATTCCCTTCTTTCCCCCGACAGCATTTTGGTGTCTCTGTGGTCTTGGTGTTTTTCTAGTTGCACTTGGTCTGTATGGTCTCTGGTGGCAGCGATAGGATGGGTGGAAGCTAGGATAGGAGGAGATGACTTCAAAAGTCCAGGGGAGATAAAATGGGCAGGAGAGCTGCAGGAGGTTTTCATTCATCTGACAAAAAAAAGGGCTTCGGCAGAAATACCACATGAAAGACAGCGGATGACAGCAGATGAGCCGGTGTGTCACCTGGCCAGGAAGTGTATGGCACACCTGCCCCCCACGTCTGCTGGCTGCCAGACACCGGTGGCTCCTAACTGTGTGTTTGTGGCTCACTGTCCCGCCCATCAGAGCCGACGTGACTGCCCTGCAGAAGCAAAGCTGGAATGCGAGTTCCGTGGCACCAGCCGTCATGCTCTGCGGCTGATGGGAGCTGTGTGTCTTACACACCGCGGTTCTGCACACACACGTAAGAGGTGAGAAAAGCAGCAGTGGCTGAACACGTCGGAGCGCTCGGGTACTGGACAGCATGAGTGGACAGCTTGGTCAGGCTAAGGACAGCTGGGACAGCTATGGGACAGCTGAGCAGCTGGGAAAGCTGCTTGTCACGTGGCCTCACTTGACTGGGGCCGATCACATCCAGTCCCGACCTGGCTCAAGCAGTGCTGTCCCACAGAGGCCCTGCCAAGGAGTTCCCAGTGTCCCCGTCACCATGCTGTCTGCAGCCCAGGGCTCCCGAAGCGGTTTTGTCCAGGGCCCTTATCTTGTGACCAGAGCCCTTCTAGTGCTGTAGGCAGGACGAAAAACCCTAAATTGCTCAGATGTATCCCATGTGCTGAGAAAGGAGTCCATCCGAGCCGTTTCCCTGAGGCTGACTCGCAGGAAGTCACGTGGGGAGTTATGTTCTCTTGGTGGCAGATGCTAGCAGGATGGCCACAGATTGAAATGTTGTCAGAACTACAGGAACGCCTTGTAATTAAAATCAGGCCTTGAGGGTTGATAACGTTATTCCTCAGAAAGAACCAGAGCCGGCATGTGGCGCCTGGAGCTCACGCCCACGCAAGGCTCCCGTCGCCAGTGCTGTAATTAAAGACCCGCGTCTCTGGACACGGTGAAGTTGGACTTGTGCAAGGGGACTGTCAGCCAAGGTGCAAGGCTAAACATTCATCCAAGAAAAAAGTCAAACAATAGGACATTTCTACCTGGAATACCACACATGTGTTTAAGCAGTGGTCTTGCTGTTTATTTGGGGAGAAGGGACATATTTTTTTTAAGGTAAGTACAGGAATAATGGTGCCAAGTGCAAAATGACTGGCAGGGCCAGGTGACAGTCAGTCGTCTGAAGGAGGGAACGAGCACTGTGGGTGAGGCCCATGGGCCTGAGCGAAAGGGCTGCTGGGCCTGGAGGTGCCTTCAGGAGACCACCCGAGGTGGAAGGAGCGCTCACAGCAGCCAGGGGCAGAAAGCCACGGACTTGTCATGTCTGGCTGTTACTATGTTGAGGTGTGTTCCCTCTACACCCTCTTTGTTGAAAGTTGTTATCATAAGTAGATACTGAATTTTGTCAAATGCTTCTCCTGCACCTATTGAGATGCTCGTGTGATTTTCGTTCGTGTGTCACATCGGCTGCCTGTGGGTATTGAACCATCCTTGCCTGTGTGCACTGCATCCCACCTCATCACGGTGTGTGTACCCACGCTGTGAACCTTCTTTGCATGTTGCCTGCACCATTGTTATTACTTGCAGGAAATGCTTGGCCTTTCCATACAATTACTCTGATTCTTTGTTTTCTGGGGAAGGTTTGTCACCCACTAATCCTAGAATGGCTCTTTGTTCTATTTGGGTTTGTTGTGTGTGGGAGAAGACTGTGGCTTTCTCTCCGTGTCTCTCTGTCTTTTTCTCACTCCTGCCTCTATGATCGGAGCCATCAGTTTTCTGTGGAGATTGAAGTGGGGATGGAGAATGGGGGTGTGGGGTGACTCATATTTTAGGAGGAAGAATTTAAGGCTCATTCAGAGGCTGAGCCGAGACGGATAAGCCATCCACCTTCATGTGTGACATCTCAGCTTTGCTGTTGACCTGTCCCCCGGGTTTGATTGCTAGTGGTGCTGACTGCACAGGCCGTTTTCTTCTTCAACACACTTTCAAGGCCCTGAGGGCAGCTCTGGGTCTGATGCGTCTCTTAGGCTGGGGGGCCCAGCACACGTGGCCCTGAGTGGGTGCTCAACTGACGTGTGAACAAATACTGACTGAGCTGCATGGAGGAAAGTGGTCTGTTCCCCGACACTTGAACAGCTGAGGACCCCACTCTGTCCATAGCACCAAGAGAAATATCGCTTTAGCATGCTCTTGACGCCAAATAACTCTGGAAACACAGCAAGTCCCAACACCCAAAATCGCTTTCCAGAATGCCAGACAGAATGAGGCAATTCCGTTAATTTAAATGTTGTCACATCGAATTTGAGGTTGTTGCTGAGCAGCATGACACAAGCAGAGGTGAGAGTTAAACTCATAAGCACAAAGTTGGTAGAGGAAGCAGAAGGTTCTTGCATTCCACTGAAGATTTAAATTAAATGATAAGTGACACTCCTGAAACAACACTGTGGTGCTTACTGGGTCCGGACGTTCACGTAACAGGAGCGATAC
Source organism: Rhinolophus hipposideros (assembly GCF_964194185.1). Lineage (NCBI taxonomy): Eukaryota > Metazoa > Chordata > Mammalia > Chiroptera > Rhinolophidae > Rhinolophus > Rhinolophus hipposideros. The sequence continues at coordinate 260,346 of NC_138063.1, read as the reverse complement.
TGAGAAGTGTTATGTCCATTGCCCACAAAGACACCGATTGTGAACGTTTCCAGCTGTGCAGCAACACCGCCGCCGAGCTGGCGCTGGCCACAGCCACGTGGTCAGTCAGTCTATTGGTCAGGAAGAGAGGGACCTCGTTGCAGAAGTGGTGCCTCAGTGCGCATACACACCTGGGGTAGGGGATTCCAAGTGTGAAGCGGCTCCCTTGCCAACAGCTAAGGAAGAAGCAGCTTTTCACACTACGCAGCCCCAAGGACCTCTAGTCACAGTCACCCTCCAGGACCCACATACAAAAACATCACATGCGCAAAACCTCTGCACCTCGGCAGACGTCATACTCTCCTGGAACCACAAAGCTATGCGGCGAAGACCAGAGTGACTTTGCTCCGGCAGGGACGCGTGTGGCAGCCCGGAAGACACACTCAAGGACCCGTGTCTATGTCTGGGCAGACTGCTTCGCTATTTGGAGCTCAAGTGACGATGAGAAACTGGAAGAAGAGAAATGTAGGGCTAGGGAACTTAGGGCAGAGGATGAAAAGTATGAACAAAGGAGGAACTCTGAGAAGGCTCAAAGGGAGCCAGACATGCCTGTGATGGGAAATGTTTGATCTGTCAAAGCAGAATGACAACGCAGATGAGCAAGAAACCGATAAGGAATGGCTAAACACTCTCGTGGGAGAGATACAGATCACTGGGCGTTTGGGGACTGCCAAATGACCTGGAGACATAAAATGCTGCAAACACTCGAGAGAAAGAACAACCATAGAACAGAAATGCAGGAAAAAATGTTTCCAGGTACAGCTGAAGGAAGCAGTGGACAGGGAGCTAGTGATCCGGTGGAATGAGACCGGAGGAGCATTCTCGGAGGAGCAGCGTCTCGGCTGGCCTCCCCGTGCAGAGAGCGCAGGTGACAGAACTCAGAAACAGATACCTTTATCCTTGAATAATAAGAAAAAGAAAGCTAAGAACCAGGCAGATAAACAAACAAAAGAACGAACGTGCCTGAAGGGCCCAGGGAGCCAGGAGCAGAGTCTGTGGGAACTGGGAGCGTTGCCCGTGTGGGAGAGGAAACCCAGCCGTTCCTCCCAGCTCCAAAGTACCAATGAACCAAGAGGGGGACAGACAGACAGAGATGGGTCCGTGTTACGCAGGGGCTGGTGACTGGGGGCAGCTGGGCAGTGATAAAGAGCCCAGGGTTTCTTTTCAGGATGGTGAAATGGTCTAGAATTGATTGTGGTGATAGCTGCACGACTCTGGGAACATCCATAAAATCACTAAGCTGCACATTTGAAATGGGTGAATTGTATGTTGTATGAATTCTATCTCAATAAAGCTGTGACCACAAAAAAAGAAGTGAATTATCATCTGGTTTTGAAAAGCAGCCAAGAAATGAAAATTATAGTTAAATATCAAGAATAAAATTACTACTTTGGAAAACGTTGATAAAAAAAAGTGATCAGACATCTGCGTTTGTGACTGCGTCCATTCCCTTCCCCACTTGCACATGCTCAGGAAACACCTGCCAACACACGCAGGTGCCAGGCCCTATGCTAGGGACCAGCAAAGGTGGCCTGGGGGCGGACCTGACCCAAGAAAGAAGACACACAACGTGCACATGCACAGCTAGGACGAGAGTCTAGTATTGTTAGAAAATGCAATAGTCCACCAGGAACGACGAACGTCATCTGCCATCCTGTCCCTGGGTTGCCCTGTCCTTGTGACCAGGGCTGAGATCCCAGGACACGAGGCTGCCAGTAGGTCCCTACTGATGCCACCTAACTGGGATTTCGGAAACAATCAGAAATGCAGAGTGAAACGTCCAGACGTCCAGAAAGAAAGCAATAAAAATAATAGAAAGGAACGAGACACACACGAGGGACAATAAGGGCTTTAGAGATGAGAAATGCACAGATACGAAGAGTAACGTGAAAGGAAGTGCACACAGGGCCTGTGTGTCCTCAAGACATTGGACATACGTACTTGGTTATGTGGGAGAGCTCACTGAATTACCGTTTTCCCCCGAAAATATGACCGGGTCTTATATTAATTTTTGCTCCAAAAAACGCATTAGGGCGTATTTTCAGGGGATGTCTTATATTTTCATGTACAAAAATCTACATTTATTCAAATACAGTCATGTCTTCTTCTGGAACATCGTTGTAACGTACTAAATAGTTCCATCTGGCTGACGATCTTAACTGGGGCTTATTTTCGGGGAAACAGGCCGTCGTGGGACCGTTTTTGTCAGCGTCCTCTGCAGGTACCTGGCAGAGCCCTTGGATGGGAAGCTGGAGTGTGTGACCTCAGCAAGGGCCTCTTGGGGCCCATATTTCAATACTCCTCAGTTTGCAGAGATGTTCAGTATTTCATTTCAACATTCCTGAAACATTCTCGATCATTGCAAGTGCCTAAAATAATCATGATAATTGGTTTGTTTACCATGGGCCACATGTGTCCTGGTAGTAACTCAATTAGGAAAACAAACAGTGAAGCAGGCTCTGCTATGAGTCCTACTTGATAGATGAGGAAACAGGCACAGACAAGTCAGGGCTTTGGTCAGCACAGCAGCCCCTAAGTGATGGCCCTGAAGGTGTGCTGCCAGGGGAACGGCTCATCCTGCACTGCTCCAGAAAGAAAGGGGGACTGCTAGTCCAGTGCTACAAACAGTCATTAAACAGACCACGTCTGTTGTCCTTTTTATTTGGTTCTATTGGTGGACTTGCCGTTCAGACGTCTGGTTGGTTATATTTGATTTCAGAAAGGCCTTTCACTGTCTCCATTGACACTGCCCCCCCAAAAGTGTAAAATGTGCGCTGTCAGAACCTTCTAGATGAGGGCAGAGATCAGGCCACAGGCAAGCTAATGGTCAGCACCAGAGCAGCGGAGAGCCCCGCCCGTCCTCCAGGCTGCCCTTTGAGGACACTGTATCGATGACCTGGGCTTAAGGATGATGCCATGCCCCGCTGAGAAGGCCCTCACACACTGCACAACAGTGTTAAGCTTCTGAAACACCTGACAGACTCACTGAAAAGGTTAGCAAAACCCAACAAAACTAACAAAATCAAATTGACTAGGACTACATTGTAATGTGCTGCACCTAGATTTTAAAGAGCCATGTAACTGAAAATTATGGATCAGGAAAACTAAAAGAACAACTGCACAGGTGAGACTGGAGACATCTAGAGATTTTTGTTGATTGAAAAGCCAAAGTTGACTGAAAATGTGATGTGCTGCCAGAAAAGTAGGGCGGGCACTTTGGCTGGATATACAAAGGTATAGTGTCTGGAAAAGGGAGGTGATGGGCTTGGCCCCCTTTGCATGGCCACAGCAATCCAGGGACTTGACACAAGGAGCAGGGCCTGCAAGAGGCAGCCAGGGTGGACTTGGGTCTGGAAATTTCCTCCCGTGAAGAACAGTAAGGGACTGGGGAATATTTAGCCAAGAAATCATACATCCTCACCTATGTAACTAAAACTGGCAGCAGCATAGCACTCAGTATGCAGGCACTGTCCAGTGCCGTCAGTGGATTATTTTGTTTATTTACGTTCCAGCCAGTGTTTGTCAGAGTCGGGGGGCTTCTGTGTTCAGGGGAATGTCGCCTAGTTGGCCGGGCAGCTACCAATACCCATTCAGGGGGTTGCGAGCGCTGGGAAAGGCAGATTCTGCACCGCTGAGGAAGACTCGCCAACTGGCGCCAGAAACACTTCCTGAGGGAGGTGAGGTCGTGTCCCAGGCGGGGTGGCCAGGTCCCTCCGACTCTAATCCCATTAGAGTATCTATGGAGGAAAAGCCTTCTTTCCGGGGCCTGGGTGTTCAGCTCAAGCGGCAGAACACTCACTTCCCTCTTGCGAATGAAGCGATGAAATCCCTCAGCAGGGCGAGCCTGGCAGGTAACCCGGGGCCCCCGGGCATCGCGGGCCCCGCACCGCAGCCGGCGAGTGACTGCAGACCCCAAGTGGGCTCCCCACGTGGAGGCCCCTTGTCTGCCTTTCACCCTCGGGTGGCTTTGGTTGTGAGAGGGGGCTCTATGCCTCCACCCCACTATGTGTGCGAGCACGAGTGTGTGAGTGTGAGTGCGCCCGTGGGCCTGTCGCGTTGGTGGACGCGGTGCGCAGCGCGGGGTCCGCGCCCCGTGCGCCCCGACAGGGCGCTCCCAGTGGACACCGCCCGGGGCTCGGGCTCGGCTCGGGCTCGGCTCGCCCTCGGGGCCCCCGCCCGGCGCTGCGACGTGGATCCGCGGGCCCGGCCCGGCGGGGGCGGCGCGGGGTGGTGCTGGGCTCCGCGGGCTGCGGGCCGGAGACGCCGCGCTCCCCCGGAGGAGGCCGCCGGCCGGCCGAGCCGAGAGGCAGCCCGCGGAGCCCGGCCCGAGGTACAGCTGCGCCGCGGTGGAGCCGGGTCCACGCCGGAGGGCCCGGGACTCGCAGGGCCGCGGCCGGAGCGGGGCAGGTCGGCGCGCGCAGCTCCCACCCAGTCGCGCGGCGGGTGGGGGCGAAGGCCATTGGACGGGGGCGTCTGAAGCCCCGGCCCCCGCCCCGCCCCGCCCGGGCCCCGCCCCGCCCGGGCCCCGCCCCCCGGGCCACGGGGGCGGGGCTGTGCTGGGCGCCGCCCCCAGGCCCCCAGGGAGGCGCGGGCCCCGGCCGCCGCGGGCGCTTTCCCCGTGGTGCCGGCGCCGCGCGAGCCCGCTTCCTGCTTCCGTGCCGTCTGTCCGCGTCGGAGCCCCCGGAGCCCAGGTGCGAGCCAGGCGGGAGGGGCGAGCGGCGTGCGCCTCGGGCGGCGGGGGGCCCCTGGGGGGCGACCGGGCTCCCCGCGCACGCCCTGGCCGGTCCGCGTGCGCCCGGCTCCCGCGACGAGGGGGCGGGACGCGACGGAGGCCCGGGCGCCGGGGCCCTTTCCTCACCCCTTCCGGCTGCCCCCGGTGGGGAGGGGGACGCCGCCCGCTTCCAGACACACGGACACGCGCGCGCGCACCCGTACTCACGCACACTCCCACGCGCGTTCACATGTGCACGCGCGGCGCCCTCCCGGGCCTGGCGCCCACCGTGGCGAGGACCTGAACGGGGAGAGGGCGCCCTGCTCCCCCAGCAGCGAGTTCTGCCAACTCGGAGCCGGACTTGCCGGACCCCGGCCCAGGGCCTCCCCAACCCCCGGCGCTGGCCCGCGGAGCCGGGGGCGGGGTCCGGGGCGCAGGGAGCAGACCCGGGTCGGGACAGTGGCCCTGGGGACGAAGGGGGTGCTGAGGAGGACCTGAGCCGCCGCGCGGATGGCAGGGACGTCGGACAGGGCGAGCTGCGCTCTCTCGGCGCCCCCGAAACGCCCCCGAGCCCGCGAGTCCCCTGGACTCGGCGACGCCGCGGCGTCCGTTTGATCGCACGTGTGTGCGCTCCGGCGGGTTTGGAGCCGCTCCCTGTCGGGTTCGGTTTCTGCTTTCTGGCACTTGGAACAGGGCTGCAGTCGGTCATGGGCTGCGACTCCCTTTGTCACCCCTTCCAAAACCGCAGCCCAGAGCTCGGTGTGGGCTGGATGGATTTGTCGAGGCCTTTACAGTCCCAGAAAGTCCTTCTCCCCCTCCCTGGGACCGCCTTTCTCCCCCCCTTGGCTCTGTAGTGTGTCACAGGCGGGTGTTTGGAGCCGGTGTTGTAACGTGGCCTTTGGCTCTATTGGTGCATGGGGGTGAAGCTGGGAGGTGGTCTCTCAGGACCCCCAAGTGCCGGGGCTCGTTCACTCCTGGCCCTGCTCAGGCCAGCTGCTGAAAGCGGGTCGGTTGGGTGAGCTCCCCTAGGCCATCCTGTCTGCCATGCGGCGGAGGCACAGCGCGCCCAGTTGGGAGAGGCTTCCCTGTGTAGGGACAAGTGCAGCAGGGGTCCTGCAGACCCCAGACAGCTTCAAGCAGAAGGAAGTGCGTCCGCGTCCAGGCCTCACAGAGCGGACCACTGGCCACCAAGGCTTCACTTGGTTCATTCTTCCCACTTAGTGGATGGGCTGGGGTTGTTCAGGCTTCCCTCAGATGGTGAATTTGGGGCACCGTGCCACACTTGGGGGTGCATTCTGCTTGGCTGTGGGTCTTGGGTGCAGACCAGCCACACACACACTCAGGATTGCCAAGACTGTTATATTTGTGCCTCAACTGGGGCACATTATGAGAACAACCGTCAGATTCTTTCTGAGGCCAGTGCCAAATAGTGTTCTGATCCCTTTCCTCTTCGATTTATATATTCCACTGCACAGTGGGTTTTTTTATACCTTGAGATTTCCATAATGTAAGAAAAAACTTGGGTGTTTTTGTCGGCATGGGAAGAAAAGGAGGGAAGCGAGTGCTTCGCTGGTACGGAGCGGGAGGCTGTGCAGTTTTTCTTCTCAGTGCCTGCACTGCCAGATGCTCTGAAAACATGTGCTGCTGGGCTAATTGAGTTATAATGAAGACTCGCTAGTTGCTGCCCCGCGTCCGGCTGCAACTGCGTTATCATAATTACAGGTGTGTGTGCCGTAATTAACAGGTCAGGCAGAACACATAGGTTCGCAGGAAATGACAAAATGCTGGGTTTGCCCTGGCAAAGGCAGGGGGTTCAAGCATCTCCGGGGGTTTGGCAGCCGGTCCCCTCCCTCCTCCCAGCCCACGGTTTGGCTGCGCTTCCTGGGAAGCGCCTCTTACTCAGGCACCGGGAGGGCAGGGCCGGCTGAGGGGTGTTTGGAGTGGGAGGGCGTTCTGCTTCTGCAGCGTGCGGATATGTGGGGGTGGGAGTGAAGGGGAGCAGATGGGGCAGCCAGGATGTGTGGGTGCTGGGGGTCAGATGAGCCAGGAAGGAACGCCCGGGGACCTGTGAGGTCAGGACGGTGGGGAGCCCAGGGGGTCTGAGGAGAGTGGCATGTATGTCTAACTGTCTGGGCACCCATGTACTGATGGGCAGCGTGAGGAATAGGGACAATTTAGGGCTGAAGTCATGGAGCCCCCCCGCACTGCCTGCGAGGTCACTCACCGAAGAGAGGTGTCATCAGGAAGCCAAGGGACCTGGGCCCAGGAGGGCAGCCGTGCAGTGCAGGGAGCCAGCTAACCGCCAGCCCACCACCAAGGGTCAGCCTGCAGAGCTTGTCAGGGACACAGGCCCTCAGCCCCACCTGCTAGTGGAATGGAACCTGCCTTTGAATAAGGAACTGACCTGCACAGCACTTGGGTCACTCGGCCACATGGACGTCAGGCAGGCACCAGCACGTCCTGTGGCCACCCCATTCTTTCCTGACAGTTCTTCCCAGGCCAGCTGAAGCCTGGGGAGGATGGGCCGGCCCTTGGTGCTGACATTCTGCCCTCACCTTTGTGCCTGCAGCCTTCCCTGGGCTCTGCTTACCCAGCTTGTTTGTAAGAAAACTTTGGGAAGCAACTGAACCAAATGTCAAGTCGAAATAGATTGCTGCGAGGGTCTGCTCAGAGCCATGGTGCAGCTCAGCCCGTCCATGTGACAGGTGACAGCAGGCTGACCAGCAGTGCACAAACTGCTTACTGGAGCGCCGCTGTTAAACCAGTGGGCGCCTTCCGGTGGGGGCAGGTGCTCCATCTCCGGAGATGAGCAAACGCCCCCGACCCCCCTACTCCCTGTTAATCCATATCTTCTTGTTCCTTCTATGTCAGATGAGAAGTCTGGACGGACCAACGTCTTGTCCCTCTGACTTTCAGAGGAGAGACTTGTGTTGAAAACAGGATGTTGAATACAGTCAGTCTAAATGAAAACACCCATTATTTTAATGTGATTGTGTTTAGAAAAAGACTAATTGAAATGTAATGTATAAATGGTACAGAGGACCTTTGTGGTGCTTTATTGAAATCAGGGAAGCTAGGCCCTGACAGAATTCACAGAGCAAAGCAGCGGCCAAGGCCCCTCCTCCCAGCGCAGCTCCTGAGTCCCCTGGTGCTCTGTCACCCAGCCCCCAGCCCCACACGGCAGCTGGAAATCGGGCGTCTCTTGATTTGGCAGTTCATCCCCTTGCCTCCCTGGTCTCCCTGCTGCACCCCCCAGGCCTCACTTGTGCTGTCCTCAGGACGACCAGCTAGGTGAGGAAGGCAGAAGAGAGCAGGCATGGCTGAGCCAGGCAGCGGTTCCCAGAATTACTGGCCTTCTAGGATATTTTTGTTTTTTAAATTGGGGAATATCAGGGAACAGTATGTGTTTTTCCAGGACCCATCCGCTCCATGTCAAGTCGTTGTTTTTCAATCTAGTTGTGGAGGGCGCAGCTCACTGGCCCATGTAGGAATTGAACTGGCAACCTTGTTATTAACAGCTAGGGCTCTAACCAACTGAGCCATCCAGCTGCCCCCACTACTGGGATATTTTTAACCTTCTCAGATATTTAAATGGTGTATTTAAATAGTAGAGTAGCCTTGGGTGGTGTTGGGCACGTGACAGCCAAAGGCTGGAACTATGGGCCCAGCAGAGCCTCAAACCCCAGGCTAATGTGGACGTTCGATGTTTCTACTGAGTTCTGGCTTGAAGAAGCTAATTTACTTTTGTGAAGACTTTGTTCAAAGGCTGGTGGCCTTGTGTCCCTGACCCGCCCTCAGGGCGGGTGTGGGCAGACACCGGCCTGCCTCCAGCTGGTGTGGCTTCCAGGGCTCCTGGCCCAACTGCGCATCCCCAGGCTTCCCCCCTGCCCTTCTGTGCCTAGAGTCAGTGCCTGGGGCTGACTGGCGCTCCCACTGGTAGGGTGCTAACCAGGCTCTCGTGGGAGTCTCCTCACTGAGAAGGCGGGAAATGCTGGTTTGCGGGTTGTGCCTGCATCTCTGTAGCGCGGTAGAACGGTAGAATAGAACAGAAAGGATCAGCCTTGTGTATACCACAGGCATAGTTTGGTGTTCTGGGTTACCACATAAAACGTATTTCTTACTGTGGGTTCAAAATAACAGAAAGACCCCACCCAGCCTAGGCCTCCAGGTCTCCTTTACTCTGCACTCAGCTGAGTGGGTTTAGAAATTTCCAGAAACACTTAGTTGGGAAGCCGAAGGGGCGCGGTTCATGGAGGAGGATGCCAGCAGGCCCACTGCCCCAGCCCAGGGGGCACCTTGCGGGCACCCCTCCCCCGTAGTCTTCCTCCCCCAGCCCAGGTGCGATGCCCCCACATCCCCTCTGGATAGAGTCGGCCTGACTGCCCAGTGGAGTCTGACCAACTCCCTGAACTGGCCAAACCCGCGTGCATAACAGCCAGGGAGAGGGTGCCCTTCCTGGTTTCTTTGCTTTGGGATGGGAGAGGCTCCCATGCGTGTACAGTAACAGGAGGACAGTGGGTGACAAGTTTTACATCTGTATGTTTTCTTTAACATCATAGCAATTAATGCACTGGAGTGCAATGTGTCAGTGAAATGAAATACATTAAAAATGAAAGTCCGTAATGCCGATTATCCGTTGAGTAACTGGAGGGGGCAGACTTCAGCAGCCTGGGTGGGGCGGGTGCTGGCCTTTAGATGCAGGCACAGCCCGTGTCCCCAGCCCTCCCTGCAGCACTGCACACAGATCCACCTGCATTTAGCTCGTTCAGTTACTTCGAGAAAATGACAGTTTCTGACTGAACAAATTTCTTTGATTTCTTTCCGCCCAAAGGAAAAAAGGACATCTTTTAGATGAGGAAAGATAGGAAATATATATCATTGGCTTCTTTAATACTCACCGAATTAGAAATAGAAAATTCTGGAGTCTCAGGAAATACAGACGTGTGGGAGCTGGTGGGCAACACTCAGGATAAACAACTTAGATGTTGTCTCTGGGAATCGTGATGTTTCATTTTCTAAGAAACTGCAACATTGGTGGGCTTCCTGGGTTGCTCGTCACTGCCCGGGAAGCACCGGCCTCCTGCCCTGCCAGGCTGAGGACAGGCCCATGTGTCCCAGCGGAGTTGGCAGATGACACCCTGTTATGTGAACGGTAAGGAGATTGTGTCACACCAACGGAATGTGACATCAAGAAGAGATCAGCACTGAGCCTGAGAGACAAGTGGAAAGATAATTCGTCACATTTCCAGATATAACAAATGCAATTTTAACCTCCTGTTGCTGCTTTTCCTCCTTATAAAAGTACACTTCATCATAGGAGACTTGGAAATACGGATTGAAGAGAAGCATAAGTGTTTCAAAGTCTCCAGAGGTAATGGCTCCTAATTTATTAGGACAGTTCCTCTGTCTCGTTCAGTGTTTCTGTGAGACTCACCCCACGTGTTCGCACACACACACTCTCACTTGGCACCTCCATGCCCACCCTCCCTGGCCAACCACACAGCACAAACCTAACCTCTTCTCTTTGTAAGTCTTTCCGAACCTGTTTTACGGTTGAATTCCCATGGGAGGAAGAAAAGAGGAGGACTTTGCAAATGGAATCTGAGGACACTGCCTCCCTGACTTGGGAGTCGCCGTTGCAGCGCCCCACGCCGTCCCCCCGCCCCTGCCTTGTGCAACCGGCCACTCCAGCCACCAGGAGCTCAGCAGCTCCTGCCTCTGCTGCTGTCCAACCAGTGTCAGAATTTAGCCACCCATTTAGAACTACACAAAACACCAAAATCTGCAGTGGTTGTCTGGTGATGGCACTAGAGGTAATTTTTCCTTTTATTTATCGTACTGTCCAATTGTGCATTTTCCCCATGGGTTAGTTTTATGATTAAAGCCTTATTTTTTATGAGATAACATCTAAGGCTCATTTAGGCAAATGGACATAGAAAAGCAAAATGTCAGAGCACGTCCTTCTGAAGCCTGCACACAACGGTGTAGGGAAGTGTGACATCTGTCCGGAAGCTGTCCCTCCAGACCCAGCAGCTGACCAGTCCCATGTGGTGTTTTCCGGAAGGGACAACCTGCACATGCTCCCTTCGCTTATGGGAAGCCAACTCAGTAGATTGACATGATGACCCATTTTGGCTAAATTAGCCCAGTAGTGCTGCGCCTGTGGGGCCCTGCTTCAGGGGGAGTCAAGGCAGAACCCCCCGGGCTTGTGGTCTGGTGACCCAGGATGCCGGAAATCATTTCTGTGCCCCACGTGAAAAGCTCTAACCCCGACTGACACAGCTCCCAGGCTGGCCTCCTCTGCTCTCGTCTGTCCCCTGGATGCCGAGTGGTCATTACTCAGCGTGTAGATGGCACAGGAATGAGACACTCAAATTCACATCACTGTTTTTCTTCCTGAAGTGGAAGAGGGCCGTTTCGAACTGAATAAGAGGCTGTCAACACGCATGCATGTGGCGGGAGAGATACGTCATTTGTTCTTCCTCATCAATGTGAAATCACCCCATAAAGACCTTCTCATGGCCTGACGAGGGGCCTTGGGGGCAGTCACTGCCCTTGAGTGAGGGACGCCCCTCCGCACAGCAGGCATGTGGGTGAGCAGCAAGGGGCCTGCACACCATGAGGACTAAGCCGGGTCGGAACAGCAAGCTCACTGTCCTCAAGCAATGCCCGGGTGCAGGCTGGGGGCTACAGCCAAGCTGCAGAGGTCGTCAGCTCTGCTTACAGCCGTGAAAACACATTGTCACATGCACTTGTCACATACATCACACATGGCTGACACTTCACACAGGTTGTCACACAGGCTGTCACGCTGTTGTACGGTCAGCAGGTGTTCGGACTGCCCCAGAAGGCGGAGAAGCGGCATGGCCCCAAGGACCGGCCAGGCTGCTGGGATCCCCGAGGACACACAGCCCAGCCGCTCAGAGCCCAGGGCCCAGCCCCATGCCTAGTGGAAGCACATGCTCAGTGGACACTGTGTTGAATGAGAAATGCAGGTGTGTGACTAGTCAAGAGGTGACAGAAACAGGGTAAGGACAAAGAGAAGAGGGGCGCGTGACGCAGCGGCCGGGATGGACCCCTGATCCTCCTAGGCCAGCGGGGGCGGTGGCCACAGGGGGGGCCTGGAGGTCCAGGCCACAGGTGTGGAGCAGCCCACAGGAGACACGGGTCAGCCGGTGCCCAGGAGTGGTTCAGGACACGGCGGCAGTGTGGGCTGGTCTCATGGAGCCCTTGTGACAGGCGTGACCTCACTAGTCTTTAGAACCTTTCATGTGGCTGTAGAGGTGTGACTGGGGCTCAGGTCAGGGTGGGGAACTGGGAGAGAGGGCTGTTCAGGCCCCGGCCCCTCACCACCCCCGCACGTCCCCATCACGGTCCACACGTGGCGCTGCACTGGGCTCCTGATCTGCGCGGTGTCTGCTCCGGTGGGGCTGCGTCACTGGGTCGTGAGCCGTGAGCCATCTGGGGGACGACTGTGGAGTGTGTCTGAGCCCCGCTTTCCAGACGGGCAGGATTCATTGGGCCCACACAGCTGGCAGGCCAGAGCTGGAGCCCAGGCACCGTGTAAGACGTAGAACCTGCCACTGCAGCCACTCGGTGACCTTAACTACACTCACCGAGCTGTGTGCTGGCATCACTGTTTCCAAAATTGTTTCCTTACCCCAAACAGAAACCCTCTGCCTGTTAGCAGTCACTCCCCAGTCACCCCCACCCCACCACCCCGCCCCCAGCCCTGGTGACCTCTGACCTACTTCCTGTCTACATGCCTTTGATGTTCTAGATGTTTCATGCAATATTGGGCCTTTTGTGTCGGGCTTATATCACCTACAGTGTTAACAAGGTTCACCTGCTCATGTTGTAGCAGGTGTCACTGTTGCATTTCTTTTTGTGGCTGAAAAACACCCCACTGCGTATATATCCCACCTTTCGTTTCTCTACTGTCTGTTGGTGGGTGCCCCCCTTTTGGCTGCTGTGGACATTGGCTCCCTTTACCTGGGTCGTGTGCTAATTCTGCGTTTCATCTCCCAGCGGCTGCACCGCTTCACGTCCCCACCGGCCGTGCACACGGTTCGTGTCTCCACAGCCCGATGGCCTGGCGACTATCTGTCTTTCAGATTGATCCCAGGATTGCTAAGTGGGAGCTCACACGAACGGTCTGGCTTGCATTTCCCCGCTGCCTAGCAAAGCCAAGCATCGTTGCACAGCTTGTTGGCTATGGGTGCAACTTCTCTAGAGACATGGCTGTTGGGGTCCTTTGCCCATTTTTAAACTGACTTATTTCTTTCTCTTTTTATTGCTGAGTTGTAGGACTCTTCATATTCTTGATATTAAACCCTTATCAGATATGTGATTGCAAATGTTTTCTCCTCTTCTTTGTTTAATTTTTATTAAAGTGTAGCTAACATACAACATTATATCAGTTTCAGGGGGACACCATAGTTATTCAACATTTATATTCCTAAAGAAGTGATCACCATGGTAAGACCAGCAACCATCTGACACCGTCCCAGCTGTCACAATATTATTGACTATATTCCCCATGCTGTACGTTACATCCCCATGACTTATTTGTTTTATACCTGGAAATTTGGACCTCTTATTCACCTTCACCTTTTATCCCTTTTCTAATTTTTCAATTACAGTGACATTCAATATTATGTTAATTTGAGGTGTACAGCATAGTGGTGACATTTATACAATAAGAAGATGCCCCTGACTAGTCTGGTCCCCATCTGACACCATAGTTATTACAATATTATTGACTATATTCCTTATGCTACACCCCACATCCCCATGACTACTGTGTAACTACCAATTGGTATTTCTTACTCCCTTCCCCTTTTTCACCTACCCCTTCAACTCCCCTCCCATCCGGCCATCAAAATGTTTCTGTATCCCTTTTCCTCTTCCGGGGATGGTGTCTACAGGCATTCATAATGGTCCAGCGTTTGACATACCGTAGGAGGCTGTCCTACAATACAGCTTCTAACAAAACTAGGTTGTCCCAAACCCCTCGTAATAGAATTGTTTACCTTTATACCAAGAAGGTGGGGAAAGCACCAAAATCTGTGTGTGGCGTGTGCCCACGCTGACTTCGTGGAGTTCGTGCTGTGAGACCTAAAGTTCTGATGAGGTTGTCTAAAACGGAAAAACGCGTCAGCACAGCCTATGGTGAAATCATGTGCTAAACGTGTCCGTGACAGGATCAAGCGTGCTTTCCTTATCGAGGTGCAGAAAATCGTGAAAGTTTTGAAGGCACAAGCACAGAGTCAGAAAGCTAAATAAAAAAATGAAGCTTTTTGGAGTAATAAAAACAATTAAAAGGCTTGTTCTGCCATAAAAAAAAAGTTTCTGTATCTATGAGTGTGTTTCTGTTTTGTTTGTTAATTTTGTTCTTTAGATTCCACATGTAAATGAAATCACATTGCATCTGTCTTTCTCTGTCTGACACGCCAATCAACACAATACTCTCCAGGTCCATCCATGCTGCTGCAGATGGCAAGAACCCATCCCCTTCCCTGGCTGAGCAATATTCCATAGGATACATGTACCACCTCCTCTTTATCCATTCATCCATCAATGGACACCAGGCTGCCTCCACATCTTGGCCGTTGTAAGCAGTTTTGCAATGAACATATTGCACATGTCCCTTCAATGTAGTGTTTTTGGGTGTCTTCAGGTAAATACCCTGAAGTAGGATTACTGGGTCCTTGTCTCTTGTTACAGCCTTTGTTTTAAAGTCTGTTTTGTCTGGTATAAGTGTTGCTACCACAGCATTGTGTGTGTTTTTTCATTTCCATTTTCATGAAATAGTTTTTTCCATCCTTTTACTTTCAGTCTATGTGTGTCTTTCCATCTGAAGTGAGTCTCTTATAGGCAGCATATGTAGGGGTTTTGTTTTCTTACCCATTCAGCCCTCCTACGTCTTTTGAGTGGAGCATTTAATCCATTTACATTGAAAGTAATTGTTGATAGATATGCAGCTATTGCCTTTTTATTCATATTTTTTCTTTTTTTTTTTCATCTTAAAGAAGTCCCTCTAACATTCCTTGTAATACTGGTTTGGTGGTAATGAACTCCTTTAGCTTTTTTCTTTTGTCTGGGAAGCTTTTTATCTGTCCTTTGATTCTAAATGACAGAGTAATCTTGGTGGCAGCTTCTTGCTTTTCATCACTTTGAACATTTCCTGCCAGTCCCTTCTGGCCTGCAAAGTTTCTGTTGAGAAATCAGCTGATAGTTTTATGGGAGGACCCTTATAAGTTACTAGTTTCCTTTCTCTTGCTACTTTTAGGATTCTCTCTTTATCTTTAACCTTTGCTGTTTTAATTATAATGTGTCCTGGTGTGGGCCTGTTTGGGTTCATCTTGTTTGGGACTCTGCGTTTCCTGGACTTGTATGTCTGTTTGCTTTGCCAGGGTAGGAGGGTTTTCAGTCATTATTTCTTCAACTACGTTCTCAATCTCTTGCCTTCTTTCCTGCTGGTACACCTATGATGCAAATTGTTACATTTGATGTTGTCCCAGAGGTCTCTTAAACTGTCCTCATCTTTTAACATTCTGTTTTCTTTTTGCTGTTCCGAGTGGGTGGTTTCTGCTACCTTGTCTTCCAAATTGCTGATTCGATCCTCTGCTTCATCTAGTCTGCTGGTGATTCCTTCTAGTGCATTCTTCATTTCAGCTATTGTATTCTTCACTTCTGACTGGTTCTTTTTTATGGATTCGATGTCTTTTTTTTTAATGCTTTCTATCTCCTTGTTGGAGATAGATGCTGGAGAAGAATGCTAAGTTCCTTGAGCATTCTTATAACCATTGTTCTGAACTCTGTGTCTCGTAGGTTACTTGTGTCCATTTCGTTTAGTTCTTTTTCTGGAGTTTTCTCCTGTTGTTTCATTTGGGATGTATTTCTTTGTTTCTTCATTTTGGCTGTCACTCTCTGTTTGTTTCTATGTATTCGGTAGATTTGCTACGTCCCCCAGTCTTGGTCAGGTGGCCTTATGTAGTAGGTGCTTTGTGGGGCCCAGTGGCACAGTCTCCCTGGTCACCTGCTCCATGTACTTCAGGAGTGTCCCTTGTGTGTGCCCTCCTGTTATAGTTGAGCCTTGGTGGCTGTTGGCACCTCGGTGGGTGGGATTGACCCTCAGGCTGACTGGCTGTGGGGTTTGGCCACGTCCACAGCTTACAGGCTTACTGCACTAAGTAGGATTCACCTCTGTGGGCTCTGGTGCCTGCTGAGACCACCCTTTGTGTGTGCTGCTTGTGGGGCTAATTGGGTGGTGTTCTGCTGTGGTCTGAAGCCAACATCCAAGTGTGTTGGTTCTGGGGCTTCTTGGGAGGGGCTCTGGTGCAGTCACCTGTGATTGGCCGGGGACTACCTGATAGGAGCTACAAAGCTATCCGCAGTTGTTCCCTGCCTGTGCTAACCCTGGATGCATGTGAGAGAAGCCAAGCTGTGAATTGAGAACATCTGACACTAGTACTGGGCCTGGGGTAGCTCCGCGAAATGCCAGGGGACTGGAGGTCTGCTACCACCTGCAGGCTCCTCTAAGGTTCAGCTACAGATAACGCCTTGTGCGTTACGAGTAAGTCTCAGCAAAAGTCTCAGAGCACACCAAGGCCAGTTGCCGCCCGTCTTTGGTCTGTCTGACTCTGATAGTTTTCCCAGAAAGGCTGCTTGAGAGAAAGTGCCTTTTGGAGTTGGGTGGGGCGGGGTCCCAGTGAGTCAACATGACAGAGCAGCGGAGCTCACCAGACCAATCAGATTCAGGTTTGGCCGGAAGCGTAGGGGGTGGGCTCAACATAGGAAAGATGGCGTCGGCCTGCCGGCTGCACAGGAGAAGGACCTCCTCACAGAGAAATGGCAACTGTCTTCCAGCCCTCAACCCAAAGCAACACAACTCAGTCTGCTCCCCGTATGTCTCTGAGGCTCCCCAAATCTCTGTCCCTCCACTGGAGCACAAGGTGAGTGCCTGGGAGTGAGAGAATCTGTGCGCCAGGCCTTTCAGAGGATGCCTGGGTTTCCCACGGCCTTCCGTCCCACCAGGATTGTCAGAATCCCCACATTTTTTCACGGGCAGATGTTGTGGGGGCTCCTCTTCCCAGCACCAGTACTCTGGGCGGGGGAGGCTGGTGTGGGTCCCTCCTGTTGTGGGGGACGGGTGGATATCCATGGCCGAGATATCCCTCCCAGTTCTCAATTGCCACACGGAGGTGTGCACTTAGCCAGTTCTGCATGTCTGCCCCTCCTACCAGTCTCCCCAGGGCTTCTTTATATTTTCAGTTATAGGACTTTTGCTCAGGTAGATTTCAGATGGTTCTCCATGTTGATTGTTCTAGTCTGGTTTTAATTTTCATGTGTTCAGGGGATGAAGCAGGCATAGCTTGTACCTGTTCCGCCATCTTGGCTCTCCCTTTCTCTTATTCTGTGGGTTAAATTTTCACTGTGTTGATAGGGTCCGTCAGTGCACTAAGCCTGGCTTTAATGAAGTCCAATTGATGTGTTTTTTTCTTTTGTTATGTATGCTTGTGGTGTCATATTTAAGAATTGCCAAATCTAAGGTTGTGAAGATTTGACCCTGTGTTTTCTAAGAATTTTATAGTTTTATAGTTTTAGCTCTTAAATTTAGGTCACTGATCCATTTTGAGTTAAGTTTTTATCTGTGGTGTGAAGTAGGGTTTTAAGTTCATCCTTTTCGTGTGGCTGTTCAGTTTCCCCAACACCATTTGTTGACAAGACTGTCCTTTCCACATTGAGTGGTCTGTACATCCTTGTCAAAAATCAACTGATCGTTGGGCCGGCCTGGTGGCTCAGGGGGTTGCAGCTCCATGCTTCTAACTCCGAAGGCTGCCCATTCGATTCCCACATGGGCCAGTGGGCTCTCAACCACAAGGTTGCCGGTTCAACTCCTCGAGTCACCCCCTGCAACTAAGATTGAACACGTCACCTTGAGCTGAGCTGCCTCCCGGATGGCTCAGTTGGTTGGAGCGTGTCCTCTCAACCACAAGGTTGCCGGTTTGACTCCCGCAAGGGATGGTGGGCTGTGCCCCCTGCAACTAGCAACGGCAACTGGACCTGGAGCTGAGCTGCGCCCTCCACAACTAAGACTGAAAGGACAACAACTTGAAGCTGAATGGCACCCTCCACAACTAAGATTGAAAGGACAACAACTTGACTTGGAAAAAAGTCCTGGAAGTACACACTGTTCCCCAATAAAGTAAAAAAAAAAAATCAACTGATCATTTATGTGAGGCTCTCTATTACATTATGTTCATTGGTCCGGCTAGCCATATACGAGGGCCACACTCTGGATTACTATAGCTTTGTTGGAAATCAGGAGGGAACTCCAATTTTGCTCATCTTTTTCCGAGGTTGTTTTGGCTGTTCAGAGTCCCTGACATTCCATGTTAATTTTAGGATGTGTTTTTCCATTTAGGTTATCCTAGAAGTGGGCGGAACATTCTGCTAGGTTTTGCTTGTAAGGAAATCCCAGCACTAATATTTGGGGGAGAGGGTGTGAAGGCTTCACTAAAACTTGTCAAATTCAGACTCAAGGTGCTTTTCATTTCAGTGCCCCAGGGTTTAAGAAGAAAAAGTTAGGTTTTTAAAACTTTTTATTTTAACTATTTTAGACTTAGAAGAAAGCTGCACAGTTAGCACTGAGTTTCCTATATCCCTGACGCAGCTTCACCTCATAATAAAATCTTACGTGACTGACACCAGTGACCCCACCAGGGACTTAACGCTGGTCCTGTGCACGAGCCAGGTTAACGCCCTCCCTCGAGTGTACCCATTCCCACTGACATTTGTGATGCAGGGCTCTGTTCAGCATATACACCATGCTGAACTTGTATTTCTCCTTCGTCTCCTGCCTCCTGTGACAGAGCTCCAGCTTTTCTTTGCCTCTCCAAGTGCTAACACTTTAGGGTCGGCCTGGTGGCTCAGGAATTTGGAGCGCCGTGCTCCTAACACCGAGATCACCAGTTCAATTCCCACATGGGCTAGTGAGCTGTGCCCTCTACAGCTAAGATTGTGAACAATGGGAACAATGGCTCTCCCTGAAGGTGGGCTGCCCTGAGCAGCCGCTGCAGTGGGCTACCGTGCGCTGCCGTGAGTGGCCGGCAGCTCTTGCAGCTTGAACCAGAGGTGGGGGGTGGTGGAAGAAGGGGGAGGGGAAAAAAGAAATGCTCATACTTTAGAAGAAAGTATGCTCAGCCTGCGAGAACTGACGACACATCTTTCGTGCACCGCGTTTTTTGTCTGTGGCCTCTCAGCATGTCACCAGATACTGTTCAGGCTGGTTCTTTTCTCCCACGGCTTCAGTGAGGTTCTTATCTGCCATAAGTCCAGGTTCATGTGCTACTGTTTTTCGTTCCGTTTGGGTTTGGGTTTTCTGTAGCATGTGGGGGAATGTGGAGCACACAGTGGTGCTCAGGGTCACAGGCACATAAAAGGGACTCAGAGGAGGTCATCTGCTGCTCCGTCCTCCCTTCCACGCCTTTCCCACCACCCCCTGTTAGGGACCAATCTCTGTTGTCTCTGGTCTATCCTTCCTGAACTTGTCCTGCACAATGTGGCAGACACCTGCAGGTTTGTATATACCTGCTGTCTTGCCCCCAGTGTCGCATCCTCTGTCATCTTTGGAAGCTTCTGCATATAACTGTGTCCTGGGAACCAACCGCTGCGTGTATACATCTTCCTCAGTCTTGTTGCAGCTGCAGGGACTCCAGTTTTGGTAGTCTATGCTTCCTGGGAAATTCTCCATTTCACCAAGGTTTTCACATTAATTTCATGGAAGACTTCAAACTATATCTTATGATTTGTTTTTTAATTCTCTGTTTCAAAAGTTAAATGTCTTTAATATAATCACATGGTTTAAAAAAAGGAAAATGAAAAAAATTGAGTGTCTGGAAAATATCATTATCCTAGAATTTTACACCTATTGTTTGCAAAGCAACATGTTGCAGAGTATTGTTTCCCAGGTTTTCAAAGGTTAGCTGATTGATGTGTGATACAAAAATATCTCTTCTGTCCATCTGTGCTGTTGGTTTGGGAGCTGCCCATCATGAAAAGGTTTTCTTGCTTGAGAATTATAGGAGCAGGCTTACTGACCGAGAGGCTTCAACCAATTCCCTGAGCGCTGGTTGATATCAGTTTGACTTACAGAGCTTAATTCTCAGGATGTTAAATGCCAATAAGGATTTAACACAAAGGTCGATTTATTATACTGTCATTTCAGGAGACTTCAGTCTCATCATATAAAAAAACTATATGATGTGATTTCTCCCTCTAAAATGAGAATAGTTTTATTCCTTTTTCTAGTTACTAAAATGACTTATACTTTTTGTTTTTAAAAAAGACTAAGAAAGACGTAATGAAGAAAACAGATATTACCTAAAGTTCCACTGCCCAAACCTGTGTACTATTAATCTGTTGATCACGTCCCTTCCAGAAATTTCTTTATGCATCTGCCCACAGAGGGAAATCATGTGTACACACATACTGTCACACTATGCTGTTCTGTAACCTGCTTTCTCTGGCAAGCACCACGTTACGGGCATGATTTCCCAGACTTGAAGAAGATGTCTGCAGAAAAAGGCACAGGCCCTGCAGGAGAAGCTGTAGATCTTGAGTAAAGCATCAGGGGTTGTGTCCATAGTCAGACCGGGAGACAGTATCTGCAGCATGAGGGCCTCACGAGCAGGTAGCTTCTGCTCCTTGGACTGAAGACGGACTTCTTACTTCTGCAGAAAGGTGGCAGCAGGCCTCCTGGAGGTGCCTGGCTCCCTTGGGGAGGAAGTTCTATACAAACCAGGCTGCCCTCGGGCTTCTCAGGGAAATCCAGCCCACGGTGGCATTCTGCTGTTTGGCCCACATCGTGCTGCTGACAGCAGCATGATAAATGTGACAACTGTCATGCAGTTCTCCATGGAAAGTTACATTATGTGCAGCCCATTCTGTCCCACGTGGGTACTTGTTTAATAGCATTGATTTGAAAAGAAAAGACCAATTAAGGGTTGTCATGATTGAAAAGTGAGAATTCAGTTTCTGGAACATTTGCTTTTCTGAACATTTCTGTTCGGGTAACTGAGATGTGCTATTTGGTACCTACAAGGAAGCCAGCCTGCTCTTTCTGGGCTCAGAGGGCACCTGCTGGACTTCTATGGGGACACAATGGATGTCTCAGGCCCCCTTCTGGCCCCTCACTTGAGGCTCAGAGAATCCTGGGGGACACGGAGCCGGGGCATGGAAGAGTCTAGCGGCTGCTCCAGACTTCCTTCTCCCCTTAGTGCAGCCCAGCTACCTCTCAGGTGCCGGGACACTGGGTCACACAGGGGCACCCTCCCTCCAACCGCTGCATGGTGGGCAGAGGGTAAGAGGGATAACTCCTGGAATCCACAAGAATTTCAAACCAAGTCTCCTTGATGCTCCCCTGCAATTCCAGTGGCTCTGTTTAAACGCGTCTGTTTGAGTGGTGTTCAGGGCTAGGCTGGGCCAGAGCCATGGCTTCTTGGCAGGGAAGGAGTCTGGGCCCAGTAAGGTCTCAGGCTCCACAGCAGAGCAGGGGTGGGGATTCAGTAGTTTAGGACAGCAGCTCTCACACTTCTCAGTCATAAGACTATTGAGGCCAAAAGAGCTGTGTTATGTTTGTTGTATGTACAACCATCACCCTGTTGGAAATTGATGGGGGCCCCGTCCCTGGGGTTCCTTGACACCCTGAGGACCCGTCCACTGTCCCCAAGACCCTAGAGAACAGATAAGAGACATTCAGGATAGATTTGGAATTACTGGAAGGAAAGACAGAACTCCCAGGAGTATTAACTCTCCGTCGGGAATCACGTCTCCTAAAACTGCTGGTCCGGCCCCACCAGTAAGCAGAAGGGTGACGCCAACACCCATAGGCCATGGCCACAACTAGAAGTACTTCACTGTGGTGGGTAGATGGGATCTCTCATCTCTGGGGTCCAGAAGCAAAAATACTCATGTAAATAGCTACTTCAGAGAAAAAATGGGTTTAACAGTACATTTGCAAACAAATGCACTAATTATAATTCTCTTACCTATACACTGAAATGGATCTGGCAGCTACAATTGTACTAGAATGTAATATTCTCCATAAATATCTTAGACACAGAGGCACAGTGATGTACTTAATACCTGAGGATGTGCATGTTGAGATTGTACAGATTAACCCGATTGTGGGTGAGAAGACCCAGGGTGACCCTGACAGGATTGTAGGTGAGGAGACCCAGGGTGACCCTGACAGGATTGTAGGTGAGGAGACCCAGGGTGACCCTGACAGGATTGTAGGTGAGGAGACCCAGGGTGACCCTGACAGGATTGTAGGTGAGGAGACCCAGGGTGACCCTGACAGGATTGTAGGTGAGGAGACCCAGGGTGACCCTGACAGGATTGTAGGTGAGGAGACCCAGGGTGACCCTGACAGGATTGTAGGTGAGGAGACCCAGGGTGACCCTGACAGGATTGTAGGTGAGGAGACCCAGGGTGACCCTGACAGGATTGTAGGTGAGGAGACCCAGGGTGACCCTGACAGGATTGTAGGTGAGGAGACCCAGGGTGACCCTGACAGGATTGTAGGTGAGGAGACCCAGGGTGACCCTGACAGGATTGTAGGTGAGGAGACCCAGGGTGACCCTGACAGGATTGTAGGTGAGGAGACCCAGGGTGACCCTGACAGGATTGTAGGTGAGGAGACCCAGGGTGACCCTGACAGGATTGTAGGTGAGGAGACCCAGGGTGACCCTGACAGGATTGTAGGTGAGGAGACCCAGGGTGACCCTGACAGGATTGTAGGTGAGGAGACCCAGGGTGACCCTGACAGGATTGTAGGTGAGGAGACCCAGGGTGACCCTGACAGGATTGTAGGTGAGGAGACCCAGGGTGACCCTGACAGGATTGTAGGTGAGGAGACCCAGGGTGACCCTGACAGGATTGTAGGTGAGGAGACCCAGGTGACCCTGACAGGATTGTAGGTGAGGAGACCCAGGGTGACCCTGACAGGATTGTAGGTGAGGAGACCCAGGGTGACCCTGACAGGATTGTAGGTGAGGAGACCCAGGGTGACCCTGACAGGATTGTAGGTGAGGAGATCCAGGGTGACCCTGACAGGATTGTAGGTGAGGAGACCCAGGGTGACCCTGACAGGATTGTAGGTGAGGAGACCCAGGGTGACCCTGACAGGATTGTAGGTGAGGAGACCCAGGGTGACCCTGACAGGATTGTAGGTGAGGAGACCCAGGGTGACCCTGACAGGATTGTAGGTGAGGAGACCCAGGGTGACCCTGACAGGATTGTAGGTGAGGAGACCCAGGGTGACCCTGACAGGATTGTAGGTGAGGAGACCCAGGGTGACCCTGACAGGATTGTAGGTGAGGAGACCCAGGGTGACCCTGACAGGATTGTAGGTGAGGAGACCCAGGGTGACCCTGACAGGATTGTAGGTGAGGAGACCCAGGGTGACCCTGACAGGATTGTAGGTGAGGAGACCCAGGGTGACCCTGACAGGATTGTAGGTGAGGAGACCCAGGGTGACCCTGACAGGATTGTAGGTGAGGAGACCCAGGGTGACCCTGACAGGATTGTAGGTGAGGAGACCCAGGGTGACCCTGACAGGATTGTAGGTGAGGAGACCCAGGGTGACCCTGACAGGATTGTAGGTGAGGAGACCCAGGTGACCCTGACAGGATTGTAGGTGAGGAGACCCAGGGTGACCCTGACAGGATTGTAGGTGAGGAGACCCAGGGTGACCCTGACAGGATTGTAGGTGAGGAGACCCAGGGTGACCCTGACAGGATTGTAGGTGAGGAGACCCAGGGTGACCCTGACAGGATTGTAGGTGAGGAGACCCAGGGTGACCCTGACAGGATTGTAGGTGAGGAGACCCAGGGTGACCCTGACAGGATTGTAGGTGAGGAGACCCAGGGTGACCCTGACAGGATTGTAGGTGAGGAGACCCAGGGTGACCCTGACAGGATTGTAGGTGAGGAGACCCAGGGTGACCCTGACAGATTATAGGTGAGGAGATCCAGGGTGACCCTGACAGGATTGTAGGTGAGGAGACCCAGGGTGACCCTGACAGGATTGTAGGTGAGGAGACCCAGGGTGATCCTGACAGAATTGTAGGTGAGGAGACCCAGGGTGACCCTGACAGGATTGTAGGTGAGGAGACCCAGGGTGACCCTGACAGGATTGTAGGTGAGGAGACCCAGGGTGACCCTGACAGGATTGTAGGTGAGGAGACCTAGAGTGACCCTGACAGGATTGTAGGTGAGGAGACCCAGGGTGACCCTGACAGGATTGTAGGTGAGGAGACCCAGGGTGACCCTGACAGGATTGTAGGTGAGGAGACCCAGGGTGACCCTGACAGGATTGTAGGTGAGGAGACCCAGGGTGACCCTGACAGGATTGTAGGTGAGGAGACCCAGGGTGACCCTGACAGGATTGTAGGTGAGGAGACCCAGGGTGACCCTGACAGGATTGTAGGTGAGGAGACCCAGGGTGACCCTGACAGGATTGTAGGTGAGGAGACCCAGGGTGACCCTGACAGGATTGTAGGTGAGGAGACCCAGGTGACCCTGACAGGATTGTAGGTGAGGAGACCCAGGGTGACCCTGACAGGATTGTAGGTGAGGAGACCCAGGGTGACCCTGACAGGATTGTAGGTGAGGAGACCCAGGTGACCCTGACAGGATTGTAGGTGAGGAGACCCAGGGTGACCCTGACAGGATTGTAGGTGAGGAGACCTAGGGTGACCCTGACAGGATTGTAGGTGAGGAGACCCAGGTGACCCTGACAGGATTGTAGGTGAGGAGACCCAGGGTGACCCTGACAGGATTGTAGGTGAGGAGACCCAGGGTGACCCTGACAGATTATAGGTGAGGAGATCCAGGGTGACCCTGACAGGATTGTAGGTGAGGAGACCCAGGGTGACCCTGACAGGATTGTAGGTGAGGAGACCCAGGGTGATCCTGACAGAATTGTAGGTGAGGAGACCCAGGGTGACCCTGACAGGATTGTAGGTGAGGAGACCCAGGGTGACCCTGACAGGATTGTAGGTGAGGAGACCCAGGGTGACCCTGACAGATTATAGGTGAGGAGATCCAGGGTGATCCTGACAGGATTGTAGGTGAGGAGACCCAGGGTGACCCTGACAGATTATAGGTGAGGAGACCCAGGGTGACCCTGACAGGATTGTAGGTGAGGAGACCCAGGGTGACCCTGACAGATTATAGGTGAGGAGACCCAGGGTGACCCTGACAGGATTGTAGGCGAGG
This sequence comes from Rhinolophus hipposideros, assembly GCF_964194185.1. Lineage (NCBI taxonomy): Eukaryota > Metazoa > Chordata > Mammalia > Chiroptera > Rhinolophidae > Rhinolophus > Rhinolophus hipposideros. Next base: position 235,308 of record NC_138063.1, on the reverse strand, counting down.
AGACCCAGGGTGATCCTGACAGAATTGTAGGTGAGGAGACCCAGGGTGACCCTGACAGGATTGTAGGTGAGGAGACCCAGGGTGACCCTGACAGGATTGTAGGTGAGGAGACCCAGGGTGACCCTGACAGGATTGTAGGTGAGGAGACCCAGGGTGACCCTGACAGGATTGTAGGTGAGGAGACCCAGGGTGACCCTGACAGGATTGTAGGTGAGGAGACCCAGGGTGACCCTGACAGGATTGTAGGTGAGGAGACCCAGGGTGACCCTGACAGGATTGTAGGTGAGGAGACCCAGGGTGACCCTGACAGGATTGTAGGTGAGGAGACCCAGGGTGACCCTGACAGGATTGTAGGTGAGGAGACCCAGGGTGACCCTGACAGGATTGTAGGTGAGGAGACCCAGGGTGACCCTGACAGGATTGTAGGTGAGAAGACCTAGGGTGACCCTGACAGGATTGTAGGTGAGGAGACCCAGGTGACCCTGACAGGATTGTAGGTGAGGAGACCCAGGGTGACCCTGACAGGATTGTAGGTGAGAAGACCTAGGGTGACCCTGACAGGATTGTAGGTGAGGAGACCCAGGTGACCCTGACAGGATTGTAGGTGAGGAGACCCAGGGTGACCCTGACAGGATTGTAGGTGAGGAGACCCAGGGTGACCCTGACAGATTATAGGTGAGGAGATCCAGGGTGACCCTGACAGGATTGTAGGTGAGGAGACCCAGGGTGACCCTGACAGGATTGTAGGTGAGGAGACCCAGGGTGATCCTGACAGAATTGTAGGTGAGGAGACCCAGGGTGACCCTGACAGGATTGTAGGTGAGGAGACCCAGGGTGACCCTGACAGGATTGTAGGTGAGGAGACCCAGGGTGACCCTGACAGATTATAGGTGAGGAGATCCAGGGTGATCCTGACAGGATTGTAGGTGAGGAGACCCAGGGTGACCCTGACAGATTATAGGTGAGGAGACCCAGGGTGACCCTGACAGGATTGTAGGTGAGGAGACCCAGGGTGACCCTGACAGATTATAGGTGAGGAGATCCAGGGTGACCCTGACAGGATTGTAGGTGAGGAGACCCAGGGTGACCCTGACAGGATTGTAGGTGAGGAGACCCAGGGTGACCCTGACAGATTATAGGTGAGGAGACTCAGGGTGACCCTGACAGGATTGTAGGTGAGGAGACCCAGGGTGATCCTGACAGAATTGTAGGTGAGGAGACCCAGGGTGACCCTGACAGGATTGTAGGTGAGGAGACCCAGGGTGACCCTGACAGGATTGTAGGTGAGGAGACCCAGGGTGACCCTGACAGGATTGTAGGTGAGGAGACCCAGGGTGACCCTGACAGGATTGTAGGTGAGGAGACCCAGGGTGACCCTGACAGGATTGTAGGTGAGGAGACCCAGGGTGACCCTGACAGGATTGTAGGTGAGGAGACCCAGGGTGACCCTGACAGGATTGTAGGTGAGGAGACCCAGGGTGACCCTGACAGGATTGTAGGTGAGGAGACCCAGGGTGACCCTGACAGGATTGTAGGTGAGGAGACCCAGGGTGACCCTGACAGGATTGTAGGTGAGGAGACCCAGGGTGACCCTGACAGGATTGTAGGTGAGGAGACCCAGGGTGACCCTGACAGGATTGTAGGTGAGGAGACCCAGGGTGACCCTGACAGGATTGTAGGTGAGGAGACCCAGGGTGACCCTGACAGGATTGTAGGTGAGGAGACCCAGGGTGACCCTGACAGGATTGTAGGTGAGGAGACCCAGGGTGACCCTGACAGGATTGTAGGTGAGGAGACCCAGGGTGACCCTGACAGGATTGTAGGTGAGGAGACCCAGGGTGACCCTGACAGGATTGTAGGTGAGGAGACCCAGGGTGACCCTGACAGGATTGTAGGTGAGGAGACCCAGGGTGACCCTGACAGGATTGTAGGTGAGGAGACCCAGGGTGACCCTGACAGGATTGTAGGTGAGGAGACCCAGGGTGACCCTGACAGGATTGTAGGTGAGGAGACCCAGGGTGACCCTGACAGGATTGTAGGTGAGGAGACCCAGGGTGACCCTGACAGGATTGTAGGTGAGGAGACCCAGGGTGACCCTGACAGGATTGTAGGTGAGAAGACCTAGGGTGACCCTGACAGGATTGTAGGTGAGGAGACCCAGGTGACCCTGACAGGATTGTAGGTGAGGAGACCCAGGGTGACCCTGACAGGATTGTAGGTGAGAAGACCTAGGGTGACCCTGACAGGATTGTAGGTGAGGAGACCCAGGTGACCCTGACAGGATTGTAGGTGAGGAGACCCAGGGTGACCCTGACAGGATTGTAGGTGAGGAGACCCAGGGTGACCCTGACAGATTATAGGTGAGGAGATCCAGGGTGACCCTGACAGGATTGTAGGTGAGGAGACCCAGGGTGACCCTGACAGGATTGTAGGTGAGGAGACCCAGGGTGATCCTGACAGAATTGTAGGTGAGGAGACCCAGGGTGACCCTGACAGGATTGTAGGTGAGGAGACCCAGGGTGACCCTGACAGGATTGTAGGTGAGGAGACCCAGGGTGACCCTGACAGATTATAGGTGAGGAGATCCAGGGTGATCCTGACAGGATTGTAGGTGAGGAGACCCAGGGTGACCCTGACAGATTATAGGTGAGGAGACCCAGGGTGACCCTGACAGGATTGTAGGTGAGGAGACCCAGGGTGACCCTGACAGATTATAGGTGAGGAGATCCAGGGTGACCCTGACAGGATTGTAGGTGAGGAGACCCAGGGTGACCCTGACAGGATTGTAGGTGAGGAGACCCAGGGTGACCCTGACAGATTATAGGTGAGGAGACTCAGGGTGACCCTGACAGGATTGTAGGTGAGGAGACCCAGGGTGATCCTGACAGAATTGTAGGTGAGGAGACCCAGGGTGACCCTGACAGGATTGTAGGTGAGGAGACCCAGGGTGACCCTGACAGGATTGTAGGTGAGGAGACCCAGGGTGACCCTGACAGGATTGTAGGTGAGGAGACCCAGGGTGACCCTGACAGGATTGTAGGTGAGGAGACCCAGGGTGACCCTGACAGGATTGTAGGTGAGGAGACCCAGGGTGACCCTGACAGGATTGTAGGTGAGGAGACCCAGGGTGACCCTGACAGGATTGTAGGTGAGGAGACCCAGGGTGACCCTGACAGGATTGTAGGTGAGGAGACCCAGGGTGACCCTGACAGGATTGTAGGTGAGGAGACCCAGGGTGACCCTGACAGGATTGTAGGTGAGGAGACCCAGGGTGACCCTGACAGGATTGTAGGTGAGGAGACCCAGGGTGACCCTGACAGGATTGTAGGTGAGGAGACCCAGGGTGACCCTGACAGGATTGTAGGTGAGGAGACCCAGGGTGACCCTGACAGGATTGTAGGTGAGGAGACCCAGGGTGACCCTGACAGGATTGTAGGTGAGGAGACCCAGGGTGACCCTGACAGGATTGTAGGTGAGGAGACCCAGGGTGACCCTGACAGGATTGTAGGTGAGGAGACCCAGGGTGACCCTGACAGGATTGTAGGTGAGGAGACCCAGGGTGACCCTGACAGGATTGTAGGTGAGGAGACCCAGGGTGACCCTGACAGGATTGTAGGTGAGGAGACCCAGGGTGACCCTGACAGGATTGTAGGTGAGGAGACCCAGGGTGACCCTGACAGGATTGTAGGTGAGGAGACCCAGGGTGACCCTGACAGGATTGTAGGTGAGGAGACCCAGGGTGACCCTGACAGGATTGTAGGTGAGGAGACCCAGGGTGACCCTGACAGGATTGTAGGTGAGGAGACCCAGGGTGACCCTGACAGAATTGTAGGTGAGGAGACCCAGGGTGACCCTGACAGGATTGTAGGTGAGGAGACCCAGGTGACCCTGACAGGATTGTAGGTGAGGAGACCCAGGGTGACCCTGACAGGATTGTAGGTGAGGAGACCTAGAGTGACCCTGACAGGATTGTAGGTGAGGAGACCCAGGGTGACCCTGACAGGATTGTAGGTGAGGAGACCCAGGGTGATCCTGACAGAATTGTAGGTGAGGAGACCCAGGGTGACCCTGACAGGATTGTAGGTGAGGAGACCTAGGGTGACCCTGACAGGATTGTAGGTGAGGAGACCCAGGGTGACCCTGACAGGATTGTAGGTGAGGAGACCCAGGGTGATCCTGACAGAATTGTAGGTGAGGAGACCCAGGGTGACCCTGACAGGATTGTAGGTGAGGAGACCTAGAGTGACCCTGACAGGATTGTAGGTGAGGAGACCCAGGGTGACCCTGACAGGATTGTAGGTGAGGAGACCCAGGTGACCCTGACAGGATTGTAGGTGAGGAGACCCAGGGTGACCCTGACAGGATTGTAGGTGAGGAGACCCAGGGTGACTCTGACAGTATTGACCTGAGGAAACCTTGAGATTTTTTTGTAAATGTAGATTAAATAATCTAAAATTTATTTGGAAGGAAAAGAAAAGCACTCAAATACGTAAAATTGTTTTGAAAAGAAGATAAATGTGGGTGGAATCACTTTATCCAATTTTGAGACTTGTGCTATAGCTATAGTTATTAAGACCATGTAGTATTGGTGGATAGATATTTACATAGATCAACAGAATAGAATAGAAAACCCAGTAATAGATGCATACGAACATACCCAAATGATATTTGACAAACCTTCAATGGAGGAAAGCTACTCTTTTCAACATATGGTGCTGGAACAATTAGACATCCCTTGGCCAAAAAGGTAAATCTTGACCTATGTCCCACACTTTACACAAAAATTAACTCAACATGAATTTATTGGCCTTAAATTCAAAACTATAAATCTTAGAAAATGAATCATAGAAAATTTGGAGGATGTTGTCCTAAGCAAATTATTCTTGACACCAAAAGCAGTCAATAAAAGAAGAAATGATAAATTGGACTTTATCAAAAGTAAAAACTTTTGCCTCACTGAGCTTTTATCCCAGAGGAAAGAAAAACCTTTATGGAAATGTTTATAACAGTGCTGTTCATTATACCCATGTCCTGGGAACAAACCAGCCGTCCTTCAACTTGTGAATGGTTCAGCAAACTGTGGCACATGCATCTCATGAGAGAGCCCTTGGAGCAAACTATTGGTGTAGCAACAACCCGGATGTATCTCCAGAGAATTACACCGAATAAAAAAATCCAGTCCTAAAAGGTTACATAACCACTTGTGTCTATTTCTATACCATTCTTGGAATGACAGAAGTATAGAGATGAAGCCCAGATTAGTTGTTTTAGACGAGTCAGTAGTGTGTCTGGACCATGCCAGTTGGCATCCTGACTGTGAGACTGGACTGCAGTTTGCATGATACTGCCGTTGGGCTAACTGGGTAAGGGGCACATGAGATCTATGCAGTCTCAAAATTAAAAGTTTAATTTATATGCAGCTCTGCTCCATACACCTTGCTTTTCTGGATAAGAGTTATTAGTTATTAAATTTTCATGTGTCATAGATTTGGAGATTATGTGGTTCTCATAAATCATAACTGAAAAAAATCATCAATTTCTGTCACCAACACAGCTAAAAATAGATATAATTAGCAAGTTTTCAGTTTTGTTCATATACACACTTTAGAAGCCTTTGTAATTTGCATAACTTTGACATATAGAAAATAAATCTATTTCAAAACAAAATGATTGAACACATATGAGTTTAACAGTCCAAAAGAAATTATAGAAATGATCCTAATAGTTCTTATCTTTATTTTAAGACTGTGAAAACCTCCCAAAGAATCATGTTGTTTTTAAAATGAGTTATTTACCTTGGGCTCTTTGTTTTCACCCCCTCGGTGATTTTTATTGTAATTCCTATGAAGTTTGTCTTGAGAGGACAGTAAGACTTGCAAACAAGTGCAGCAGCCTCCTTATTGTCAGGACGCGGGTGTATCTTTATTTTAACCTCTCAGCCGCAATCAGTGCTAGTGAGTTGGTTAAGGAGAAGCATGTCTTATTTAGACCACGTTTTCTCTATTGCCACATAGTCTGTGTCACGTGTTTGTTCTTGGAACCTGTGTCATGTCAGAGGGTAAGTGTTTTGACTGTGAAGCAAAGTGACCAGACCAAGAGCAGAATGGCATGTAGAGTCATCTTTGTGAAGCTGAGGCGTGGTTCCCTCTTACCACAGACCAAGAATAGGTAAATGAGTGTAACCAAAGTTACGAAAACACGTGAACCAAAATGGAGGCAGGGAACCACTTGTCAAAGCCTGTAACTGCTAGATGAATTATCTCACCACATCTATCGTGGGAAACATTTAGCATCCTAGAGCAGCTGGCTTTTTTTTTTTTTAAAAAAAAAAAAAACATTTTATTGGGGAAAGGGAACAGGACTTTATTGGGGAACAGTGTGTACTTCCAGGATTTTTTTTTCCAAGTCAAGTTGTTCTTTCAATCGTAGTTGTGGAGGCTGCAGTTCAGCTCCAGGTCCAGTTGCCATTGTTAGTTGCAGGGGGCACAGCCCACCATCCCTTGCAGGAGTTGAACCAACAACATTGTGGATGAGAGGATGTGCTCCAACCAACTGAGCCATCCGGGAGGCAGCTCAGCTCAAGGTGCCGTGTTCAATCTTAGTTGTGGGGGCGCTGCCCGCCAGCGCCATCCCTTGCGGGACTCAAGGAATTGAACTGGCAACCTTGTGGTTGAGAGCCCACTGGCCCATGTGGGAATCGAACCGGCAGCCTTCAGAGTTAGGAGCACAGAGCTCTAACCGCCTGAGTCAACGGGCCGGCCCCCAACAGCCACCTTTTTAGCTGAGGTCAGACCACTCTTTGACTTCCTCCTCACTGTGACACCCTCCTTTTGATGGCAGCCTGCTAGCCTCCCATGCATCTGGGGACGACTGGCCCCCCAATAGCCGTGTGATGACTACCAGCCTCTAAATTGAAATCTAGCTTTTTGTCACTCCTTTTCCTGCATGGCTTCTTTAATGAGTGTTTAGTCAGTGCGACAGATGCGTTTGAGCAGGTCCACCGTCAGCACACTGACATTTGGGCTGGGTGACTCTGAGTTGGGCATCCTGTGCCCTGTGGGTGCTTAGCAGCACACTGTCCTCCGCCCACTTGATGCCAGTAGCCCCCAGGCGTGACAAGCAGTGTCCCCTGTGGCAGGGAGGGGGCACAGCGGACCCCTGATCTGGAAGGCCCCCCTGAGCTCTCTCCTTGAGGATGCTGATCATGTTTCCTGGAGCAGTTTGTCTGACGTCCTGGCAGTGCCCATGCACATCCACAGACACACCTCGAGTCAGGCATTTGGTGTGTTTGAGCGTCCCCAGTGAGCACTTACAGAAGCTCTAGGTGATGAAATTCAGAACGTATGTGATACTGTATCCCAGCAACTTGTCTTCATCACATTTACCAGGAAGCCCTCTGGTGTTCACACACGTCCAGACACAGGAAAACCCACACTTGCCACAAGGACCTGGACAACTTCATGCAACAGTGGTTTCGGGCTGCACATTGTGATCTGAGTGCAGACAATTCAGTACAAATGGAATTATGTCCATGATTTCATGTAAGCCACATTTATTTTAAACTGCTTGAGGGGTCCTAGAGCCAGTTAATGAATTCGCAAGTATTCAGCCAGATTTATACAAAATAGTCATTGTTTTCCTAGGACCGTCTTACTTTTTTGAAGGGAGTAGGATTGGGCAGGAAGAATCCTGGGGCTGGAATTGGGATTAAAGTTGCCTGGGTGGTACCACTGCTCTCTAATGACATTCCTTCAAGTAAGTGTCCTCCCTTCTCAGGAGGGTGGTGCCTGGAAGAGGACGGTGTTGTTACATCTAATAACAAACGTGCTGGCCTGAATGCTTCAGTCCCCAAGAACATTTTGCATTCAACTTAATCTTTGCTCTATTTCTGTACTACCAGCAAATGTCCAGCAGCCTGTGTGCTGTGTGGGCGTGTGGAGTCACACATGAGAGATTTAGATTGTAATTAATGAGGAAGGGGACGTGTCTCTGAGAACCTGAGCCAACATGCCCCCAACAGCATCAGAGGAGAAAGCACTGAGCCTGATTGCCAGGCACTCTCGGGGACCAGACGGGCTCCTTTCTCAGGGAAGCGGGGGCTTAGGTTTTCCCTCATAGGTGAGAGTTGCATTCCTCCTGGGATCGCTGTCATCCACATTTCACGCCTATCAGGGGTCCCCAGCCAGGAGTGGACTATGGAAGGTCACAGCTGGACCAATATCTTACTGGTGGGGACCAGACAGGAGGCCAGTGGCTTCTCGACGGTCCCCGGTGACAGAGCCATATTAAACACGGACCTGACCCCAGCAGGCGCTCCACCTGGCCCACGCTGGTGTGGGCTCAGGCTCTGCCTCATTAGGACTTGTGTGGTTTCTTCTGGGGAACGATGTGGGCCATGTTCCTGGGTACCTGTGTCAGTTCAGACCAGTTCAACCCCAAAACGGTGCCAGGCTCTGTGCTGGACAGTGCTCCAGGCCATGGGTGATGTGAGGGGAGAATCTGAGACTCACTCATTTTCTCCTTTGTCCTTTAGCAAATGTTTCCCGACCACACACTCTATGCCAGGGACTGTGTTGGGGTGTTTGGGACACATCAGAGGACAAAACTCAACAGCATGGCCTCGTGGAGCTTATATTCTGGCAGGAGCAGATAGCAAATAAACAGCACGTGTGACAAATAAGTCAATTAGTCCTTTAGGAGGAGAAAAGTGCTATGGAAAAAAAGAGAAAACTCAGTCAAGTAAAAGGGTCGGGAGGGCACAGGTGTGAATTTTAGTATAAAGTGAGTGACAGAGGTGAGTGACAGAGGTGAGTCTCAACGAGAGGCAAGAGCTAAACAAGCACTGCAGGGATGAGGGCAGCAGGGGGACAGCCAGGCTGTACCGAGGCTGAGGGAGGAGCAGCAGGGAGGAGGGCTGGGAGAGTGATCAGGGAGGGGAGGGGACCGACTGCATTAGCCCTGCTGGGGTTTTAGTCTGTGAGAGCAGAAACGGAGAGTTTTGAGCAGAGGGGTGGCAGGTAGGCTTTAGAGGCCACCCTGGCTGTGTGTTGGGAACGAGTGACAGAGGGAGAAGTGGGAGAGCTGCTAGGAATGGTTGCAGCAGTCCTGATAGGAAATGGTGACTCCTGTCGACCCCTTGAGGGGGCCTGGGAGAGAGTGCCTGCACGGAGCCCAGCGTCACCGTGTCACCGTCTCCACTGGTAGTCGCAGCTGTGGGATGTGTTGGTTCATTTCTGGAAGGTTTGTTTTTTATTCACATCCTCCTCATGTTTTTGATAATGTCTTTTTTCCTCTTGTGCTTGTAATTCTTTCGTGTCTTTATTTTTGATAAATCTAAATTTCCTAGGAGTCTAATCCTACTAGTCATGTGTGTGTCTGCTGGTATTTGCTTGTGTGGGTTCTTGTCTTGTGTGTTTTAGAATTTTGGTTTGTAAATTCATCTTAGTTGGGGCTTCAGCTGTGGGAACCCTATGAGGCCTGAATTGAGAGCATATCCCTTTGTTCTGGGGAGCTGTCCTGTGTACTGTGGGGTTTAGCAGCACCCCAGTTTGTACCCACTCATACCCAGTCATGACAATCAAAAATGTCCCCAGGCCTTGCCAAATGCCCCTGCGGGCAGTCACCACAGTTGAGAAGCACTGCCCCAGACGGAGTGTGTGTTTGGTTCTAACACATGCCTCAGAGATGTTGCCCACCTGACGCTACTTTTTATGGGGAGAATTTCTTAGCTTTGAGTTTCACAGGCTAAAATTCCAACCTCAAACCCACTGTGTAGGTCGGCTTTAAACACACTCTCATGTTTAACACAGCAGACAGAGAAATCTTAGAACCTTCCTATACCAGCAGGTAGACGTTTCTCCCCCTAGGTACCCTTTCACTGAGGGTGCAGCCCTTCAGGGTCCCTGCTTCCTGTAGGATTAGTTCAGACTCTCTATCTCCTGCCACAGGGTTCTGCAATTTACTGTCCGTTAGAAATGGACAAGTCAGACAGACCCACACCCTTGACCACTGTGTGTGTCATCAAACTCTCATCTGTTATAATACCTGTGGTCATTTGAAATGTTACTCTTGCTATTATAAATGAACATAAGCATCTTTTCACATTGAAATGCTTTTTTTCCTTTGGCAATTTGCACATTTCTTCTACTGAGCTGTCAGTCTTTTTCTTAAAATCAACCACACTTCAATGTCTGTTATGTTCCACGTGAGGACATGGGAAGAGCTTCAGAAGTAACTGCAGTCTCTCAGGTGAACAAGAAGTTAACTTAAAAACACTTTTCAGGCCAGCCCGGTGGCTCAGGCATTTGGACTGCAGTGCTCCTAACGCCAAAGGTCAGGGGTTCGATTCCCACATGGGCCGGTGAGCTGCGCCCTCTACAGCTACGATTGTGAACAACAGCTCTCCCTGGAGCTGGGCTGTGGCGAGCAGCTGGAGGTTGGTGTGAGCTGCTGTGTGCTGCCATGAGCGGCCTGTGGCCAGCGTGAGCTGCTGTGTGCTGCCATGAATGGCTGGTGGCCCGTGTGAGTGGCCAGCAGCGGCGAGAACTGCCATGAGCCACTGTGAGCAGCCGACCGAGGACCGGTGACCGACTGCCTCAGCCGGAGGAGAGCACAAGAATCATAATACCAGCATGGACTGGGGAGCTGTGTCCTACACAACTACACTGAGAAACAACGGCTTGAACGGGGCTCGGGGGGTGGGGAGGCAGAAGTAAGGGGAGGGGGAACAAAAACACTTTTCTACATATAATTTATGTGTATTTTGTAAATGTATAATCTGGGAGAGAAAACCCTGTACAGCAGAAGTTCCATATTCAGCTAATTATCCAGTTTTGGAGGACTGTTTTAATGACGATTCCTGCCTACAGAGAATAGGGAATACACATTTAATTTGGCTATAAAAGGCCTGCGCTACCAGCCTGCGCTACCATTGGGTACATGATCAAAGGGGACAGGAAACGTGGAGGGGTCAAATCCATATGTGGCCCAGGCAGGCTTTCCAGCATGTTTGTCACAGAAGTCAGGCTATCACTGTCCCTTATGGCCAAACTTGACACTGCTTCTCTCAGCTCTGATTTCAGCAGCCACCTGAAAGGGGGTGTGGGCGCCTTCCAGCCAGCAGAACCACACCTCAGCCTCTGCCCAGGGGCTCCTCTGTGAGAGCCTCTTCTGGACCGGCCCTGTGGGTGTCCCCGAGAGTGCCACACGCAGGCCATGCCAGCCTTCCTTGGCAAAGCACTGCCGTCGATCTCTTCAATGTCCTCTCACCACCTCATTAGGGAAGTTCTGTCTTGTGATTCCGGGGGTCTGATGAGCGGGGGTTCTCAGAGCCTTGAGCCTCCACCCAAGTCCTCGAGTCCTCGATGTGAGGAAGACGCTCATGGAATGTCGGCAACCTCCTTCTGTTGCCTAAATGACCACTTTGAAGTAAAACAAAACCTCCCTCTGTCACTGCTTCTTCCAAATGCCCCCCAACCTTACATCCGGCCAGCCACCAGCCATCCCTGAGGAGCCCCCTGGGGGCCCCTCCAGAGCACCCTCTATTGTCCCTGTTGTAGAACTGACTTTGCTGTGTGGAAGGTGCTGGGTGACCGGTGCCCCCAAACTGGAAGCTTTGAGAAGCCACGTCCAGAGCACCAGTGTCTGGCACAGCAGATACTGATGAAATTTTTACTGAGTGCTGAACTGACTTGGGGCATAAGGACACACAAAATTGAGTCCGGATCACTTTCTCCCCAGTAACACACAATGAACTTGGCTTCAGAGGACAAAGCACATGCTGTCCTGTTGATCACTGAAAACTTACCCACAAACTTGGCCACGCAGCAGCCTACCCGTCTGTCCCCTCGTACCTGCCCCTAAAGAAAGGCGAGTCTGTGAGACGGATCCTTTCAGGAACTTTGCTTCACCTTTGTGCTTCCACCTTATGCCTCCCAGTTTGGCCCCAGAAAGATGGCTGGTCAGCCAATGACGAGTAAGAGTCCCCATGAGGGGGTACAACTCAAGCCAGGCACAGTCGAGTGGGGACCAACAGGAGAACCCACGGGGTTCACAGAGGTGGGCACAGCCGCTATCTTCCCCCGGCTAAGGAGAGCCTCTGCCTCAGCAGCTGCATTCCTTCTCACAACCTGTAAGGGAAGAGACTCAGTGATGTGCTCTCCATCTATTCATATGCATACAGGTTTTGTCCCTTGGGGAAGGACATGCATCCTGAGACTTAGGGTTCAGCTGCCTGCAGACAAAGGTGCCTGGCTTGAATCAGTTTCCTATTATGATGTGTGGGATTCACAGATCTTGAGATTGACAAGCTTTATCTCCTTTACTTCCCCATCTAAGTAATAAAAGCTAATGTGTTGGCCGATCAGGCACCACAGCTCAGACTGGAGGCTGCTGGTCCCCCCCCCCTTCACTCTATTCGTGGTTATTGTCTTTTCTTAACCCTGCACCGCCCTCCTCGCTCCCCACAACCCTCCACCCCACCCCCTTCATTGCAGCTATACCTCCTAAGGCAATTTTTCTCAAATTCAGAAGAAATTCTCAAATTCTTTATTGGCAAGTAGTGCCTGCTTGTCGGTGGCAAGTCTGTGCTAATTGCATTTGGTTTAGGCTTTCTCACCACCCCTCCAACCCCAGGTGAGTCCCACTCCTGGGTCAGGTGGCAACAGGCTTTGGGCTACATGCTGAACACAGCCATGCGATGCCTATTTCATGGTTCCTGAGTCACCTGGTGACAGGTCTCAGCTTCACTTGGCAATGGTGACAGTACGAAATCAACAACAACCAGACAGTTCTCAGACTTCATGCACTAGACAAGCTCACTACATGCACAGTACCGTGTTTCACCCCAGACCTAGTCGTTCAGAAGTTCTTTAATTTTTTAAAAATTGACATAAAATTCAGATAACATAGTGTTTACAATTTAAACCATTTTAAAGTGTACAATTTAGTGTTTCTAACTATATTCAGTGTTGTGCAGCCATCACCACTACCTAATTCCAGAGCATTTCACCACCCTAAAGAAACCCTGCACCCATTAGCAGGCATTCCCCATCTCCCCTGCCCCCAGCCGCTGGCAACCACTAACCTACCTCTGTCCCTACAAATGTGCCCATTGTGGACATTCCCTGTAAATGGATCCATCAATATGTAACCTCTTCTGTCTGGCTACTCTCACCTCCATGGTTTCCATGGTTCATCCACACTATAGAATGTGTCAGCATTTCCTCCCTTTTCATGCCTGAATTTTATCCCAGTGTGTGCACACACCACTTGTTTACCCATTGTCAGTCGATGGGCAGCTGGGGTGTCTCCACCTTTTGACTATTATGGATAAAGCTGCTGTGAACATTTATGTACCTGTGTTTGTATGAACATATTTTTCATGTTGCTTGGCTTTATAGCTAGGAGTGAAATTGCAGGTCATACGGGACTACATTTAACCATTTGAGGACCCACCAACTATTTCCACAGCAGCAGCTCCATTTTATGTTCCCATCAGTTGTTTATAGGGGCTCCAGCTTCTCCACATCATCTCCAGCACCTCTTCCCCCCATTTGTTTGATTATCACCATGTTAATATATGCAACGTGGTGCCTCATGGTTTTCGTTTGCATTTCCTTGAGGACTATGTTGAGCATATTTTCATGTGCTTGTTGTTGGTCATTTATATATATATATTTGGAGAAATGTCTATTCAAGTATTTGCCCATGTTTAATTGGATTTGTCTTCTTGTTGAGTTGTAAGAGTTCTTTATATATTCGGAATACTAGACACTTATCAGATACAGGGTTTTCAAATCTTTTTTTCCTATTTTGTGAGTTGTCATTTCATTTTCTTGATAGTGTCCTTTAATGTACAAGAAAATTTTGATAAATGTTTCTTTTGTTGCTTATGCTTTTGGGGTCATACTTCAGAAACAACTGCTTAATCGAAGGTCATGAAGATTTACTCTAAACGTGTCCTTCTAAATGTGTTTTAGAGTTTTAACTCTTCTTTTTAGGTTTTGGTCCATTTTGAGTTACTTTTTGTACATGATATGATGAGGTAAGGATCCAACTTCACTCCTCTGCATGTGACATCCAGGTGTCCCGGCACCATTTGTGGAAGAGACTGCCCTTTCCCCATTGAATGGTCTTGGTCCCCTTGTCAAAACTCAATTGACTGCAAATGTATGGATTTATTTCTGGGCTCTCAATTCTATTCCATCAATCTGTAGGACTCCTTACACCAATACGATACTCATCTGATTACTGTAGCTTTTTAGTGAGTTATAGCTCTCCAACTTTGCTTTTTCAAGAAATAGAAATTATGACAAAAGGCGTCCTTGTTCCTTGTCTTATTCTTGATCATAGTGAGGGGGAAAGATTCCAGTCTCGCCATTGGGTCTGAGATTAGCTGTAGGCTTTCCATATATCGCCTTTGTCATGTTGAGGAAGTGCCCTCGTCGTCCTACCCTGTTTCCCCCGAAAATAAGACCTAGTTGGACAGTCAGCTCTAATGCGTCTTTTGGAGCAAAAATTTATATAAGACCCGGTATTATTATATTATATTATATTAATTATATATTTTATTATACATTATATTAATTATATTTATTATGTTATGTTATATTATATATTATAGACCAGTCCTATATTATAGTAAAATAAGACCAGGTCTTATATTAATTTTTGCTCCAAAAGACGCATTAGAGCTGATTGTCCGGCTAGGTCTTATTTTTCGGGGAAACACTGTAGTTATTGAGAGTTTTTTACAATGGAAAGATGTTAGGTTTTGTCAAATGTTTTTTCTGCATCTATGAGATGATCGTGTGTTACTTCCTTCCTTCTATAAATATGTATAGTACCTCTATTCTTGTATGGTGAACCACCCTTGCATTCCTGTGGTAAATTCCTGTGATAAAGGACCACATGGTTATTTGCTAGTATTTTGTTGAGCGAGTCCAAGTTGGGGTGATAAAGCCTCTTTCAGATTTATAACAGCCCTCTTCCCTCCTGACTGTTATTTGAAGACGATCAGGTAACAAACTGATGTCTGGCGTGGCCCAGCTCTGCTGAGGCAGCTTCTCCAGGGCAGGCCTCCTTTGGCCGGTGCCCGGTCTCTAGGAGATAAATTGAGGAGCCCAATTAACTGGGGAATGCTGGAGAGCTTGTGGTCTGCTATTTGGGTCGCCTGTAGACGGCAGGTATTCAGGAGGGAAGACCCAAGTGGCTGGGCGGGTGTGGCGAAGCTCCCGGCGCAGCCTAACGCTCCATCCCCTTTCCCAGGCCCAGCCTCCGGACCCGACCCTGCGCATGGGGCCATGGCCCTGCCCCGGGGGCCCACGGAGCCCCCCAGCGGCGGCCTCGGGGCCCGCGCCCGGCACGTCATCATCAACGTGGGCGGCTGCAGGGTGCGCCTGGCCTGGGCCGCGCTGGCGCGCTGTCCCCTGGCGCGCCTCGAGCGCCTGCGGGCCTGCCGGGGCCACGAGGAGCTGCTGCGCGTGTGCGACGACTACGACGTGAGCCGCGACGAGTTCTTCTTCGACCGCAGCCCGTGCGCCTTCCGCGCCATCGTGGCGCTGCTGCGCGCCGGCAAGCTGCGGCTGCTGCGCGGCCCGTGCGCGCTGGCCTTCCGCGACGAGCTGGCCTACTGGGGCATCGACGAGGCGCGCCTGGAGCGCTGCTGCCTGCGCCGCCTGCACCGCCGCGAGCAGGAGGCGGCCGAGCCGCGCGCGGGGCCTGCGGAGCCTGCGGAGCCTGCGGCGCCCGACAGCCCGCGCTGCGCCCGGGGGCGGGACGCGCGCCCGGGGGGCCGGCGGCGCCTGCGCGACGTGGTGCACGGCCCGCACGCGGGGCTCGCCGGCAAGCTCTTCGCCTGCGTGTCTGTGGCCTTCGTGGCCGTGACGGCCGTCGGCCTCTGCCTGAGCACCATGCCGGACATCCGCGCCGAGGAGGAGCGGGTGAGTGCGGGCCGGGGGCGGCCGCGGCCTGGCCTCCGGGGGCCGGGGCGGGCCTGGGCGCAGCAGGGCCCCGGCCGCGTGGAGGGAGCGCCCCTGAGGGCGGGCGCCCCTCTGTGGGTGGTGGGCGAAAGCACAGGCGGGGCCACGTGCCTCGCTCTGCGTAAGGTGCCCGCGGGGGCGAGCCCCGGGGGCTGCGCGGGGCTGCGCGGGGCTGCGCGGGGCTGCGCGGGGCTGCGCGGGGCTGCGCGGGGCTGCGCGGGGCTGCGCGGGGCTGCGCGGGGACGCAGAGGCCAGGTCGGAGAACTCGGCGGGCTGCGCTGGCCGGAGGACCTTCTGCACCGCGTCTCTGCAGCGGTCAGGCCCTGACGCTCGGGCACCTTGGGGCTGAAACACTCAGTGTCGGAAAGGCCTAAGGGCTGTCTGCTCGAGTCCTGTCACCCGCGGGGTGCCACCTGCACATTTTTCCAGGGCGGAGGGCCAGGCACCGGCAGGGGCTGCGTCCGGGAGCCGGGGCTCCTTTCTGAGCAAACAGTAGACTTCTCGCCCCTGCTCTGTCCTGGGACAATGCCAGCACGGAATGTGGGCAGAAATGTCATCGTCGGATCAGCGTTTGTGCAGAGCGTGTTGTGGAATGTTCAGGAAATGGTCAGGAAGGCTGCCGTTTGTGGGGTCCGAGGGGGCGGCTTAGAAGAGAAGAGGACGCTCCAGTGTTTGAAGGGTGCAGCTGAGTGTTGCCCTGAGAGTGTCGCCTGTATTTCCCGGTGGGGGGGTGATCTGCCTGCCACTCCCCAGGATGGTGCCCTGCTCCCGCCTGCCAGGAGCTGGGCACAGGCTGCGGCCAGGCCGAGTGGCTCAGCCCCAGAGGTTTTGCCGAGCTCGCAGGTATTGGTTCATTGTTCAGTGAGGAGCTGAAGGGAAATGTCCCAGGTCCTCCAGGAACACTTGCCATTAGCTGATGTGCCCTAGGGAATGGCAACCCTGACTACAGGTTCAGTTTGTAAATTTCAGGGAATTCATTGTTGGGCTGTCTGATGCCTGAGCTGTCTCCAGTTGTCTTAACCAGGCCCAAGTTTCGGATTCTGCTTCTAAAAAGATACTTGACTTGACGTGTTTGGGTTTTCTAAGTGGCAATAACTGCATGCAGTATGCCGGAGGGTGGTCATTTACATAAGGATCAGGGGACAGGAGGTGTTAGGGACTTAACGAGTGACAGCATCCCGGAGTCCAAGCCAGCCCCTGCAGAATCCTCTCTGGTGTCCTGGTGTGTCCGTGTCATCCACCGTTCATGTTTACCCCCACCCCTTCCCCATTTCCTGAAGTACCACTTCACACCACATAGGACTGTCTTTCCAGGTCAGTTCAGGTTAAAGGGCTGTCGTGCAGGGTTGGTGAGTATGGCCACGTGCCGCCCACCGCGCTATGAGGGGCGTTGGTGAACCCGGGCCACTGCACGGCATAGGTGCCGAGAAGGGTGGGTGTTGGCAGTACCTCAGGAGCAAAAGTTATGTTTCACCCGCATTGTATGCGTGTGTGAAGTAAAACATACATAAAATTTGCCTTCTTGTCCATTTCTGAGTGTGCTGTTCCGTGATGTAAATGCACCCACAGCACTGTGCTGCCACCTCGTCATCCATGCACACAATTTTCATCTTGTAAAACTGCAACTCGGTCTCCCCAATGCCCTTCCCCAGCCCCAGAACCCATCGTCTACTTCCTGTCTCTAGGGTGTTCACCACTGCAAATACCTCACATAGCTGGACGCCACCATATTTGTGCTCTGTATAATTTGTGCACTCAGCATAATGTCCTCCAGGTTCATCCACGTTCAGGCCTCCAGCCCGGGGCCACTCACTGCAAGTGCTGTTCCTGGGGATGCCACTGTCCCCGCACTTCCTGTGCTGTGCTCACAGTCTCAAATTAAGCAGATGTGAGATATTTCTTTCTCCTTAAGGAAGTCCACCTCCTGCTTGAGGGGTTTCAAACGCCAGGGTGCCTTGGTGCTGTAACACCAGAGTTGGCCATTGCAATCTGCAGGAAAGCACAGTGGCTTGGAGATAATATGAAACATCTAAGGAGCAAAGGCCTATTGTCGAGCACATGTGCCCACCTGCAGCTGGAAAGCACACCCGGAAACCTTGTGGCACACACTCAATCCTAAATTATCTTTGAGCAAAACATTTGCCATGTGTTGCCAACAGCTTTTCAGAACCGAAGAACAAAGCATCCTCAGTGAAATTAATGTGCTTCTTCACTGTGGGCACCTCGGGGCACACCCAGTCAGAGAGGGGAGCAAGACCACCCACCACCTGTCCCCACCCCGTGTGCCCCAGCTGCGGGACCTAGAGGGCATGCACTCAGGATCCACCAGGCCTGTCCAAGGCCTGCACCTCGGCGCCAGTCCTGGGTCCATGGTGGGCCATTCAGGAGCGGCCGTGGCCTCCCAGGAAGGAAAGGACAAAAGTTAGAAGTACCCGAACCCTAAACATCCACAGCAAGTTCTGCTGAATTCTCTGACCCCGAAACGTACATTCTAAACCAAACTGACATGCCCAGTGCGAGCCTTGTTTCCCCAGGGCTCCCAGGAGAAGTGACCCCAGTAATAACAGCGCAGACATTCCCCATCCTTCACTGCCAGGTTGCAGTGCCCCGAACCTCGGCCCATAGAGGTGTTTTGATGCCTGGTGCTTGGAGGCAGTGAGGAGCTGTCAGAGCTAACTGGTGCGGTCATGCTGTCACGGAGGCTCTCTGAAGGGGCTGCTCCACGCTCTTGGACAGAGAGGCCATGCTGACCCAAAGCCCCCAGCCCCCGTCACTGTTGGAGCCCCAAGCCAGAGCTGTAGGGTCTCCAGTGCGTGTGTGGCCTTCGCTCTCTACCCCTCTCACCTGCGGCTGGGCACCTCGAGGGATGCCGCAGGTGTGACGAGCACCCCAGTTACTGTGGAATAAAGTGGAAGTGAGGGAAGTGAGTGCTGCTGCTCCTGAGAGAACATCTGGAGTGGCAATAGTCGAGGTTGTGTGTGCTCTCGATGGCCAGGAGAGGCCTTCCAAATGTGGACAGAAACTGCTGCTCTGGCAAACAGCTCGGACACTGCACTGTGCGGTGACCATCAGCAGAACCTGCGTGTCCTGACGTTAGCAGTTCCTCAACCCTGATGTAACCTGGGGAGGGGGTTCGCCTGGGCTTCACAGTCAAGGGTGAGACGTGGCCAGGCCACCCTGCCCGCAGCTGGGCAGCACTGAGGGGTCTGCATGTGCCATGATCTGAGCTGCCAACAACAGGACTCCCAGCAGCGTCTCTGCAGGCTTGCTGTCCCCACACCAGCCTGCCCCATACTCTGGGGTTTGCTCAGAAATGAAGTCTTTCTGAAAATATAGTTTTAGTGACATGATTTGCTTGCATACCCTCCACCCATTCGCGTGTACATGGCTTTCGTGTATTCACAGGGTTGTACAGCTTTCACCAGAGGCTCGTTCACATTCCCATCACCCCAAAGAGAGCTGTGCCTGTAACAGTCAGTGCCCTAGCCCCCACCAGCCCTGAGGAACTGCCAGTTCCTCTACAAACAGATCTGATCAAAGTGGGGCTTCTAAAGCCGAGTCTGGCACTTGTTCTGACCCAGCCGGGCGCCCCTCTCCATCCTGTACCCCAGCTCTCCCCTGCAGCCCAGGCCCGTTGTCACTGGACCCACTTTCTTTCAGCACAACCTCCACTGCTCTTGAGGGCACTTTTAGGCCTGAACTTCTCCACACTCTGCTGCAAACAAAGTCAGATCCTTTGGGAAGAAATGGGGAGCTCTGGACCTGGGAGGGGACAGTAGCAAGCTGCTTTCTCTGGTGACCCCCATTCTCAGAGCTCGTGCTCCGTGGGAGGGGGAGGCACAGGCCGAGTTCCCCCTGCTGGCCTCCTGGCATGAAACCCCGTCCTGAGCCAGGGCAAGGCGCAGGGGTCCCAGTGTTCTCAGGGCATGTGAGTGGGGGCGGGGCGGGAGGTGGCCCTCTTCTCAACCCCCCTCACCTGGGACTCAGCTGGGGGCCGGAGGAGAGACACTGAAACCCCCTCCTGCCGGGAGAGAGCCCCAGCTGGGAGGGAGCTGCAGCCTTTGGAGCGGAGTCTCCTCCCTGAGCTGGGGCTGGGGGGGGGGGGGGTCTTGGTTCAAAGAGTGGACTCTGGCCCTCACGAATTTTCTTAGAGTCTCTTGATGTTGCATTTGCTGCTTGCCCGCAGGACTGTTTCCAGAGGCTCCGAATGGCTGTTAACGATTTGCACCAGTTTTGCTGGGGAGCAGATCAGCTGAGCTCATTCCTCAAGCCACTCTCCAATTGAGTCCTTTTTTGACAGGAATTGGGCATTCCATTCAGTGGGCACCCCTGGCCCTCCTGCAGTGGCACAGTTGCATGGGTTGCGGTCGGAATCGGGGCAGCCTGGCTGTGACATCCCCCCATCCCGCGGAACCAAGGGCGCAGGCCTCCCTGCCCCCAACGCGTGTCCCTCTCCTCTCCAGGGCGAGTGCTCCCGCAAGTGCCGCAACCTCTTCGTGCTGGAGACGGTGTGCGTGGCCTGGTTCTCCTTCGAGTTCCTGCTGCGCTCGCTGCAGGCCGAGAGCAAGTGCGCCTTCCTGCGGACGCCGCTCAACATCATCGACATTCTGGCCATCCTGCCCTTCTACGTGTCGCTGCTCGTGGGCCTGGCGGCGGGCGCGGGCGGCAACAAGCTGCTGGAGCGCGCGGGGCTGGGGCTGCGGCTGCTGCGCGCGCTGCGCGTGCTGCACGTGATGCGCCTGGCGCGCCACTCGCTCGGGCTGCGCTCGCTGGGCCTGACCGTGCGCCGCTGCGCGCGCGAGTTCGGGCTGCTGCTGCTCTTCCTCTGCGTGGCCATGGCCCTCTTCGCGCCGCTCGTGCACCTGGCCGAGCGCGAGCTGGGCGCGCGCCGCGACTTCTCCAGCGTGCCGGCCAGCTACTGGTGGGCCGTCATCTCCATGACCACCGTGGGCTACGGCGACATGGTGCCGCGCAGCCTGCCGGGCCAGGTGGTGGCGCTGAGCAGCATCCTCAGCGGCATCCTGCTCATGGCCTTCCCGGTCACCTCCATCTTCCACACCTTCTCGCGCTCCTACTCGGAGCTCAAGGAGCAGCAGCAGCGCGCCGCCAGCCCCGCGCCGGCCCCGCGCGACGACAGCACGCGCTCCGCCAGCGCCACCGAGGACAGCTCGCAGGGCCCCGACGGCACCGGCACGGCCGGGGACTCCACGGACCGCGAGTGGGTGCGCGCAGGGCCCAGAGGTGGCCGCGGCCGGCCGGCACAGGAGGCTGCCCCTCGTGAGCTGTAGAAATGGAACCGCAGCCGTTCCCTCCCGCCGCTTGCAGAGGGACAGGGACCGCCCCGGGGCAGCAGCTCCCGCTGCCGTCCACGTGCATGTTGCTTGACCGGCGCTGCCCCAGGACTCCGCCCAGGCTGGCGCGCCTGACTGGAGGTAGGGACAAGAGCCACCCTGTGCTTTGAGTAAAAGTAATTCCTTGAAGGCACCGCCAGCCTGTTCTTCCTTTTATTCCTGTTGAAGTTTGGACTTTATGGCTAGATAAAAATAAGTTCAACAAGTCCCAGAAATTCCAAGCCTGTACCCAGTACGAGGCCATACTGTCCCCAGGCCTAGCCTGACTTCCCTGCTCTTAAGCCTGCGAGGGGCAGTCCTTGGAGGAACAGTATGGACAGGAGGGGCAGTCCCTGCTCCTGCCACATCCAAGGTGGGCTGTCCCCGTGGAAGGCCTTCCCTGTGCATCCAGCTCTGCAGAAGCCCTCATCCCTGCCAAGTGACAGGCAGAAGTGTGACATTGATGCTCCTTTGGGGGCACAGCCCTGACCTCTGACCTCATTCCAAGGCACTCACTCTGGTCACCTCCTCACAGCTCTCCCCTGAAATGCCTCTGCCCATGCACTCTGCCTCCTGGGACTCCCTGTGTCCTGGGGGAACCTTTCCGTCCCTCTCCAGGCCTGGAGGAGGTTCAGGGAGGAGATGGGGGCAGGGACCCTGGGCATGTAGCTGGTGGAAGCCTGTCGTCACAGAGTTCTGGCCCTTTTCCCCTCTGGAGATGGAGCATGGAACTTTCCCAAGCATGCTGCTTTGCACTTTTTTGTTGTAGAGCCAAGCCAGGACCCCTGGAACATTGCTGCCACAGACCCTGCAGGAAGAGGAGCCACACCACTAGGAGACCCCACTGATGCCAGGCACCCAACCCATCACCATCCAGCCCAGCTTTTAGCAAAGCCTGTCCTGGGGCGGGGAGGGCGAGCCAGCAGGAAGGGGAGGGTGCGGCTGGGAGCCAGGATGGGGCCTCTGCAGACGTTCCTGCCGTGCCACCTCTCCTGCACGGCTTTCTCCCTCTCAGGCAGTACCAACGTCCTCCCCAAAGCACAGGGGTCAGGGGTGCCAGGAAGGCGCTCCCTGTGACCACAAGGAGTCAGGACATGCAGTGTGTGGGGCCCTCTACCTGGACAGTGTCCATGTATGCACAGCCAGGTGTGTCCCTTCAGTCCCAAGTACCCCCAGCCTCATTCTGACGCTGCTCCCCCCAGGGTGGGGCCAGGAACATACCCACAGCTGGATCCCAGGGCGCCCCCGGTGGGATATACACTGCCCCACGCCCTGCAGGGGCCTCCACAAGGCAGCCTGGGTTTCCTCGTGTCCTCCTCACTCCCCGTGTGTGCAGGAACCCCTGGGCTCCACCTACCGAGTCTGTCGGTCACTGTCAAGTGGACAGCAGCTCTGGGAAGTGGGAACTGAAATAACTTGGTCTTAACAGCAACCAAGAAACATACCAGGGCTCAAACAGAGCTGAGGGTCCACAAACCACTGGAAGGCAAAGCCTGTCTCCCACTGTCTGCTTTCTCCAGGGTGCTCACGTCAGCTCATCAGATGGGGAAATGGAGCGTCCACGGTGGACTCGGCACCTGGCCACCACCTGCCACCCCACCTGTGAGCACAGCCAGGCTTGCCCAGATCCCTAGGCAGGCATCGGCCATGGCTCCTGCGGTCACTGTCCTCAGGGTTCGACTGTTTGGGGGATATGAGCTGCAGCCCAAGTCTCACAGGGCAGGCCATGTGTGCCCTGGGAGGGGACGTGTGTGGGCCCTTCCCTGGGGACCCCCAAGGTGAAATGACGGGACCGATGTTTCACTCTCCTGGGCCCCACTGGGATTCCATTCACGAGGCCACACTGGATCCGCAAGCGGTTTATTGATTTAAACTCACCATATTGGCAGAGCCTTGCGTGCTCCCACACCTGGCACATTCGGTCACCACTGCCATCGGTGACGTTTTAGTTTAAAGGCAATTACTGCTACAGACATCTGCCTTCATTTTTTAAAATAAATGTTTTCAAAGCATCTTTCAGGCCAAAGAACTAAGCAGGATCCTCACTGAAAACATTCAGGAGTTTTTGAGGAAAACTCAGGAGGAGGACTTGGCTTTGAAAGCTTCTCACCGGCCACCACAGGGATGCCCCACCGGCCACCAGGTCCCTCTCGCGCTCTGGCACTGAGAGCCACCCTTCCACCCAGCAGAAGGGAAAGCGCTGCCTGTGGGAGCCACACAGAAACATCTGGAACACCTGGCCTTTCGGGGTCTGGGAGCTGCCACAGGGCTGCTGGGCACGGTGGAGATGCTCATGTAATACTGAAAGGGGGAACAAACGTGGGGTGCCTGGTGTCAGGCCGGAGGCCCCCACACAGCCAGGTGCAGTGGACATGGAGAGCGGTGCACAGGCAGGACAGTGAGCACAGACCCCCTCACCAGGCCATGGCCCACCACCCTGGAAGTCACTTCAGGCCTGGGAGCTGTGGAGTGTGGGTTCGGGGCTGCCACAGGGAGGCCTGCCTCACCTGTCTCCGTCCCAGAAGATGGACATCACATCCATGTGCTGCAGGTGTGTTCCCAGAATGAGGGGAAACGCTGCATGTGCAGCCCTCCTGGGGGTGGCCGTGTGCGTCTGCTGGCCCAGCCCTGGGCCCTCGGACGTCGGGGAGCTCGTGCACCACTCGTACCTGGCCACCCCCCTCTAGGACTTGTGGAAAAGTTCAGGCTCTGATTCAAAGCCCCTGAGCTTGCTCTGGCCAGTGCCTGCCTGGTACGGACCGGGACGTGTCCTCTCACCCCCAGGGAGGAGGCCAATGTAGCTGCCAGGCCGAGGGCCAAGGCCCCGTCCTGAACCCTGGGGGGTGGCCGCGTGCAGGTGGCCCCGGACAGGCCAGCTCTGGCCAGAGGAGCGAGGGCGTGGGTCCTGTGTTGGTGCACTGCCCTCCCATGTGTCTGGGCACACCCTCGACCCAGCCATTCCAAGTGCCCTTGCCGCTGAGACTGCAGGCCCTGCATGCCGGGCCCAGGATCACACACACTGGATCCTGGGGCTCCTGGTCACCTGTCTCAGGCCCGCAGTCGCATGTCCTCATCCGCTGGGCTGCCTCACAGCGCCTTGGCACTGGTGGGGTGCGCCGTGTGGGGGGCAGGCTTTGGGGGGTGGCGGGAGAATGTGTAGGCTTGTGCCAGTATGGCCAGGTCTACCAGCACCTGCAGCAGGCCGCACACAGAGAACTGCATGGGCGCGCCGTTGAGCAGGAAGTATGCCGTCTTGAATGTGTCGCCGCTGGTCCACATGAGCACCATCTTGATGCTGTAGAGACACAAGCCCAGGTCAGGGGCATGCCAGGGGTCAGGGGACATGCCTGGGGTGAGGGGGCACGCCTGGGATCAGGGACATGCCAGGAATGAGGGGGCACGTCTGGGGTCAGGGGACACACCCAGGGTCAGGGGGCACACCAGGGGTCAAGAGACATTTCCAGGAGTCAGGGGACACACAGACCCCAGCGTGTCCCTCCTAACACCCCCTAGACCTACCTGCAGAGCCCTGTGCTGACACAGATGCCTCAGACCTTCCTCCAGATAGCGCCCTGCTGTCACCTCCCACTGCTTCCCAATCCCTACCTCCCAGTGGCCCTACACTGCGGCTTCTGTCACCTCCTCTCTTCTGTGCACAGAGCCCAGGCACCAAAGAAAGGAGTCGCTTTTCAGGCTGATCCCAGAGTTACGGTGTCTGACACCCCGGGAGCCAGCACAGCCTGCCCACGCTTCATATCCACTGCTTGGTCCACACTGCAATCAGAGTGGAGTACATGGCACGACACCCAGTCCCCACTGCAAACTGACTACAGAGCACACTCCCCCTTACCACCTAGACGCTCAGCCAAACCCATTTTGCAATCACAGGCACACTGGTCTCCACACTCACAGGAAGTAAACGGACTGCCCAGTTTTATGGGAGGTTCCTTTTGGAACTGTCCACACAAAGACGCATCTGCATTTATCTCTTCTTAGGGCTCCAGCTGATGTCTGACTCCTAAGTCCTTTCCCGAAGTTGGACTCACACATCCAGTCGCACATGTGCTGGTACTGGGGAGCCTGGGGGGATCAGACCCAGCTCTTGAGAGCCACCAGGGAGGCCGGTGGGGGAATAGCAGGAGCTGGGCTGTCAGCTCCCCTAAGAGCCATTGGCTGCCGTCCTGGTCAGACAGTGCGCCGGGCGGCCACAGTGAGGACAGCCAGGGGCTGTAAACGGGACATGCTGTGTGGCTCTGGGCCTGGTTTGCTCGACTAGAACTGAGGGCCCCCGTGTGAAAGGCAGCCCGCCCACCTCATACCCTCATGTATGCATGCGTCAGGAATGGCCACATGCAGAGCGCTGCCAGGACCCGACCCCATCCCAAAACCAGAGATGGCCTGTGTGGCACCCCTTTCATGGAGGAGGAAACTGAGGCACAGAAAGGTGAAGGGACTCACCCAAGGGCACATAGATGGTGCTTCTCGGGGGACAGGAAGGGATGGGGTGGGGCAGCAGAGCACAAAGCTGGAGCTGGGTCCCAGGACCACCTGTTGCCTGTCCTGGCGCCGCCTGTCTGGTGCCTGCCTGGTCAGTGTCCCCCGGGGCCCTGAACGCACAGGTGCACACTTCACTCTGGCAAGTGCAGATGTGAGGTCATTGCCAGAGCTGGGCTCTGCCTGACACACAGGAACATTTTTAGCTGCTCAGACACCTCACCTGGCCCTGGCCCTCACTCATCTATCTATTGCACGGGGACAGGAATCTGAGAGCCTGGCTGGGGCCCCACGACCAGCCGCCTGTGTGAAGGATCAGGGAGGGCAGGGGCAGAGCAAGTCAGACATTACTGAAGTTCTTCCTGCCCAGGCCCTGAGGCTCTGCTCATCAGAGGGAATGCCCGGGTACGTTGGGCAGGGATACCCCAGACGCATGACAACTCCTTATTGGCACCCTCTGGTCACCACAAGTCCCCGCAGTGCCCTGCCGATGTCTGCCAGACTCCAGGTATTCACTTCACGTCTCCTGGGACTTTAAACAAGCTATGAATTCCCATTCTTCCTTGACATGGCTGTTCTGTAACCCTCAACCTCAACAGTGATGCGAACGAACCGACAGGCGGGCGGGCGGGCAAGCCTCAGGGGTTCTGCTATGGCTGCTCAACATGCCCGGGACGTGCTAATGGACACTCAGTCTGAAACTGGGCCGCTGCAAGTGGCTGGGTCTGGCCCCGTCTTCGTTGCGGGAGTCCCACCGGAGGAAGCCCCGTCCTCAAGTGAGGAAATTCAACCAGCACAGGGCCCGACAGTATGGACAGCCCACCCACGGAACACAGAGAACTCTGCAGATGGGGCTAGTCTGGGTGGGAGGGTAGACTGTCACTTCCCAGGCCCCAGGCTACATTTTCCCAGCTCAGGTTGGTGGCCTGGGAGTTGGACTCCCTTTTCTAGGTCCCCATGGGCCATCGCCAACTCCAGCTGCCGCCTCCTGCACGGGACCTTCCCCCCGTACCCCACTAAAACCCCAGCTCCCATGACCTCATTCTTGGCTCCAGCTTTTTGCCTCCCAACTGGGCTGCCAGATCACTATTCCTAAAATACCTCTTGCTTCATCCGTGGCCTGTCCGGCAGCCTAGAAAGCCCCTCCCAGACCAGAGCCCGGGAGCTGAGAGCCAGACGCCTGCGCCTATCCCAACAGCCCGCTGGAGGCTCCCACACGTCAACCCCTGCAGGCGGCCAACGCACCCGTCACTCCTGCCTCACAGCCTGCCCAGACCTTGCTGTTCTTCCCACCCATCAAAAGTTCCCCATAATTCAAAATCCACACATCCCAAAGGAGTATGTCTTTGTGACCCTGGGTTAGACATTGGGTTCTTGAGTATGACACCAAAAGCACAGGCAATTAAAAAAGGACACATGGGACTCCCATCAAAATTAAAACCTTTTGTGCTGCAAAGGAAAACATCAAGACAGGGCAAAGACAACCCTCAGAAGGGGAGAAAAGATTTGCAAATCACCTATGTGAAAAGGTTCTAGTCTCCAAAGTAGCTAAAGAACACTATAACTCAATAAAAAAGACAACCAAATTTTAAAATGGACAAAGGATCTGAACAGACCTTGCTCTGAAGAAGATGTGCAGATGTCCCACAATGACAAGAAGAGATGCTCAGCATCGTTAGTCACTAGGGAAACGCGAATGAAAATGCAAAACCACAGCGAGGCCCCACTTCACACGCACTAGGACGGCTGGAACGATAAGCAGTGTTGGTGACAATGTGGGGAGATTAGAACCCCATACCCGGCTGGTTGAGACGTAAGATGGTGCGGCCACAGGGACAGCAGTCTGGCGGTGCCTCAAATGATTACATATCGAGTGACAATGTTACCCAGCAGTTCCTTTCCAAGAGAAAGGAAAACACACGTCCACACAGAAACTTGCACACGAATGTTCCACAGCAGTGCTATTCACAATTGCTAAAAGTGGAAACAACTGGGGGCGGCCAGATGGCTCAGTTGATTAGAGCCCAAGCTCTTAACAACAAGGTTGCTGGTTCGATTCCCACATGGGCCAGTACACTGCACCCTCCGCAACTAGATTAAAAACAAAGACTTGACTTGGAGCTGAGTTGCGCCCTCCCACAACTAGATTGAAAAAAAACAACGATTTGACATCCTGGAAAAACACACTGTTCCCCAGTATTCCCCAATAATTAAAAAAAAAGTGTAAACAACTGAAATGTCCGTCACTGAAGAAGGGATACTCAAAACGTGCTGTACCGTATGACGGGACACAGGACATTATTCAGCCTTCGAAAGGAAGGGGGCATGGAGACATTGTGTATGGATGGAATTATGCTGGAAGCGGACACAAAAGCCCATGGACTGTGTGATTCCATTTATATGAAGTGTCCGGAACAGACACACCCACAGACAGAAAGCAGGTCAGTGGTAGGCTGGGGCCAAGGGCAAATGGGGCGTGACTGACAATGGCACAAGATTTCTCTGTGGGGTGACGATGTGCCCTCAAACTAGATAGTCATGACAGTAGCACAGCTCTGAATGTGCACGTTACTTCTCAATGATGAGTTACATCTCAATGAAGATATTTTAAAGAGTTCCAGGGCTTTTGTTGAACCCTAATTATGCAAGCCCTCCTCTTTACTGGGCCGCTGACTGGACGGTGTGTGCACATGTGTGTTCGTGTACACACATGTGCACATAATCACACACGTCGTGTAGAACATTCTCCACTCCCACAATTACCTGGCCTGTTAGGGGTCGAGGAGGCAGAGAGAAAAGCACTTGGGGGCTGCCAAGGGAGGCAGATGTGACCCCAGGGACACGCTTCCCACGTCCCAAGGAGCCATCACTCCAAGCTGTTGCTCTAGAGTTCAAGTGCAAGGCCAGAGTGGGAGCAGCTGAGGTGGTTTGCGGGTGTGGCCGTCAGGCACGAACACCGAGTGGGCTAGGACTAGGAATGCTGGCATGGGCAGCCCTGAACTGCTGCCCCAGAGAGGTGGGTTCAAATTCTGCCCAGCACGGCCACAGTGGGTGGCCTGCGCCTCCTGTCCCCTGCCACCCGATGGCTGTGACATGTGCCACACACACACACACACACACACACACACACAGAGCGGCCTCCCTCAACGCTCATCACCTCCTCACATGCCACGAGATCACAACCAGGGCCTGTAGTGAGCGTCCGCTGACGCCGTCCTCTGAAGCATTTGGGCAGTGACATCGTCCTGCATTCCTGGTGGCTCTCTGTCCTCTCCCCACGCTGGCTCCACCTGGTGGGCCTTCTCTGCCTTGTCCCACCCACCAGGCTCTCCCAGTTAGGTGCCAGGGCACAGTCTTCAGGTGCACAAAACATGGAGGGAGGGTCCACGACCACCCACAGAATCTGCCTGCAGGGCTTCCTGCATCAAGTGGTACAGCGACTTCAAAGGTGCCATTGCTTTTTATTACTGGTTCAGAAGCAACGAGTACTTAATATGTTATATATTAAAAGGAAATCATTCAAAGTATCTCTGACAGTTGCTTCAAGGCAGTAAAAGCATGTGTGTGAACACGTGCACACATGACTGCACACATGCATACACATGTCCAATGAGTGTGAGCATATGTACACAAGTGGGTGTGTGCAGAAGTGGGCGTGTGGATGTGTGTGCATGAGTGTGTGTAGGTGTGTAGGTGCGTGTGCATGATTTTGTGTGTGGGCATGTGTGCATGAGTGTGTGTGTGCACAAGTGGCTGTGTGCATGAGTGTGCATATATGCACGTGCACGAGTGTGCATGTGCGTGTGTATGTACTTATGTCCTTTAAACAAGTCCGGTGAGGAGTTCTGCTAGGAGGCTAGTGAAGCGAGTGTACTTAGGGAGGAGTCCACGAGTCCTTTCCCATTCACACCCCCTAGTGGTCTTCTGTCTGAAGATGACTTGAGGCCGAGTGTCCCAAACCAGATCCAAGGAGGCATTTACATCTCCCATGGCTCCGGTCACTGGTACTAGTTGGTCCTCAAAAAAAAGAGAGAAAAACTTCATGCTGTCATTTTTCAGGCTTCTGTTACTTTCCATAAGTGCTTATGCATGTGTGTACACATCTTAAATACATAATTCTGAACAGGAGATTATTTACCAGGAGGCATACACACTCCCTCAAATTCACTCTTTAACCTGCACAGGGACTCAGCTTCTTACTTTTAGGGTCATAGACTTAGATTGGCTGACCTCTGATTGCCAAGCTATTCTGAGAGCTGTGATAGAAAAACTCAGCAAGAAAGCAACAATACAGAAACTCAACAACATCATAAGCACAAAGAATCTAATAGGGGACATTCCAGTCAACAATAGCAGAATACATATACTTTACAACTACCCACGGAACACATACCAAGACAGACCATATTCTGAGCCATAAGACAAATTCCAACAAGCTTAAGAGAATTGCAATCATACAGAGTGAGTAGTCTAAACATAATGGAATCAAATTAGAAATAAATGGAATCAAATTAGAAATAAATAATGGAAAGATAAAAAAGATAAAATTATACAACACACTTTTAAGTAATCTGTAGGTCAAAGGGGAAGTCTTAAAAGAAATACACGTGCATAGTTATGAATGAAAATGAAAATGAAACGTCAAATTTGTGAGACACAGCTAAAGCAGTACTAAGAAGGTATAGCACTAAATGCTTACATTAGAAAAAAGAAAGTCATATTAATCATCTAAATTAAGATAAGAACAAATATCAATGAAATTTAAGACAGAAAAATCAACAAAACAAAGAGCTGATTCTCTAAAAAGATTAATAAGTTGACGAACTTCTAGAAGAGAGAATATATAAATTACCAGTAATGGAACAGGAGATATCACTACCGACCCTGCAAATATCAAAAAACAAGAAAGGAATAGTATGAAAACTCTACACACTTGAATTTGACAACATAGATTCAATGTACCAGTTCCTCAAAAAGTCCATTCTACCACAGCTCACCCAATATGAAAGAGATCATTTGAATAACCCTTGAACTATTGAGGAAATTGAATCCATAATTTAAACACTCCCAAAAAAGAAATATCCAGTTTCAAATGGTTTCATCACAGAATTCTAATAAATGCTTAAAAAGAGGTAACAGCAATTCTGCACATTCTCTTCCAGAAAATAGAAGACTTGTCAATTCATTTTATGCAACTAGTGTTACCTTAATACTAAAGCCAAAGAATTACAAAAAAGGAAAAACTACAGACCAATATCCCTCATAAATACAGACACAAAAATCCTTAAAATATTAGCAAGTAGAATTCAGCTATTTGTTTATATTTATTTATACACACCTACATGCATACATACACACACCATGAGTAAGTAAGTGAGCTTTATTCCAGGGAAGCAAGGCTGCTTCAACATTTGAAAATCATCAATGTAATTATCACTGGCTAAAGAAGAAAAATCATATGATCATATCAGTCAATGCAGGAAAACCATCAGATAAAATCCAACAGTCCTTTAATATAAAAAGTTTCAGAAAGACAGGAATAGAGAACTTTCTACACTTAATATTACGCCTAATAGTGAAATACTGGATGCGTTCTCCTTATGATCAGGAACAAGCAACCAGTCCACTCTCACTGCTCTTACTCAGATAGTGCCGGAGAGTCTTTAGTGCAATAAGGCAAGAAAAAGAAATTAAAGGCATACAGATCAGAAAGAAAGATATAAAACTGTCCCTATTTACACATGATTGTTAACATAAAAATCCAGGATCTACAAGAAAATGAAAACTAATGTGTTCAGTCAGGTGACTAGATACAAGATAAACATACAAATTAACTATATTTCTGTATACTGGCAATGAACATGGAAAATGAAATTAAAAATGCAATACCAGTTACAATCACTCAGAAGCAAATGAAATACTTTGATATAAATTTAATAAAACATGATGTACTGGATGTGTATCCTGCCAGCCCAGCTCACGACACCCCCGACACCAGACTGCCTCTGCACACCTCTGCACTCTGGGCACAGCCTGCTGGGCTCCCGTCCCTGCTCCCACACTCAGCACCTCCCTCCCACTCCAAGGTTCAGGCTCCCAGACCCTGCAACCCAACGCGTTATCTGCTTCACGAGGGGTCTCAGTATCTGCTCACACTGACGATGCTCACACATCAGGAGGTCCAAGGCCCAGGGTGGTCAAACCTGACCTGCTCTGGAACTGGCAGTTTTACAAATATAACTGAAAACAGAGCAGCCAGATTTGTACAATGGTTTTTACCCAACACGTGGGGGGCACACTGGTGCCAACAGGCACGGCAGGAGTGACACACGCGCCTACCTCATGCCCTCCGTGGACTGGTGGCGGTGATTACGGTACAGCTGCGGCACGCCCAGCATGGCTTCAGTCAGCACAGCCAAGAAGCCCAGGGTCTCCACAAATAGGGCCGAGTCGATGGACAGGTATGTGACGTAGCCTGCTATGCCCGTGAAGGCCAGGACACACTGCACATAGTCTGCAAAGCTGCTCCAGTGCCAGAAGTGGTGAGGGTCGAAGTCTAGGGCAAGAGGGAAAGAGAGACATGAACTAGATGTGCAGGTCAAGGTCAGTGTGAAGAGAGACATGAACTAAGTGAACAGGTCAAGGTCAGCATGAGGAGAGGGATGTAAACTGTAGGGCTCCAACTGGCATCAACTAAGGCACTTCTGAGGGCACCTCGATACAAATATTAACTCAACATAAATGATGCTAAACCCTCAATCATCCTAAACCAGGACTGAGAATTAGCATAGTGCAAGATCATACCAGAACCTCTGGAATCTCTTTCCTGGGTCAGAACACCCATTCTTCCCCTCCACAACTTTAGATTGTTAATAATGTGTCTCCATTTCTTTAGATGCAAAAGAGGAATAATGTTACTAATAATGTTTTAATGGTTAAATTAGTGAACCTTATGAATCTTATAAAGTGTCCCACCCATGATAAGGGCCCCATAAAAGTATATAATTACTATCACTACACTCTTAGTTGACAGAATATTATCATTTGTCCATAGATGCGTCCTGCAGAAACCAAATTCAGAGGCACCCACAAAAATCAGCAAATTACAGGAAGTTCACAGGCTTTGGCAGATGTACATGGCCAGTCCTGGGGACAAAGGCAGCTTCGGGGAAGGTCAGGGAAATGGAGGAGTGTGAGGCACTTGACCCTGACCCAGCACTTAGATTGACAGGCTCTGGAGCCAGGTACCCCGTCAGGAAAAAGGCCCAGCAAGGATTCCAGGTGTGGGCAAGGATATGAGGTGTCAACACTGGCCATCCAGGCAGCTGGGAAGTGCCGTGGGGGGAGGGGAGGTGTCCAAGCTGCACACATACACCCTGTCCTCCCAGCCCTCCAGATCTGGGCCACCCAGCAGCTCCACTCCCTCACCCCATGTGAGAACACTGCCAGCTTCTGAGCTAGAAAGGGAGAGTACAGGCGGGGGCTGCAGAAAGGGGTACACGTCTGCAGGTCTGAGGCCACATCAGACTGGGCGTCACTTCCCACAGCATGGCAGGGTGTGAGCCACTTGTGCTTCGTGAAGAAGCCCCAGCTGTAGACGGGGGCGTCCTGAATGTGCTGGGGGAACTGAGGACACAGAACTGGGGGCAAAACCAGAGGGGTTCTAGACAGAGGTCACAAGAGATGGAGTCGAGAGGAAGAATCTCAGACCTGGCTGAGGTCCCTGCTCTGTATCTGTGGAGAGAACGTGGTCTGAGCTGAGGAACACAGGCCAGGACAGGGTGCACATGGACAGGAGAACTGAGGACAGCAGGGGAAGGTCCAGGGACGTAGAAAACTGGGTCTGATGTCCATCTGTTAGAAGCCTTTCTATTTTAGGTTCTCAAGGAGCAAGTCAAGTGGCAAATGACTAACATAAATCCTTATTAAAAAGTTGCTGTGAAAAGACTAAGGTTGGGGCCGGCCCGGTGGCTCAGGCAATTAGAGCTCCATGCTCCTAACTCCAAAGGCTGCCGGTTCGATTCCCACATGGGCCAGTGAGCTCTCAACCACAAGGCTGCCAGTTCAATTCCTCGAGTCCCACAAGGGATGGTGGGCTCTACCCCTGCAACTAGGATTGAACACAGCACCTTGAGCTGAGCTGCCGCTGAACTCCTGGGTGGCTCAGTTGGCTGGAGCGCGTCCTCTCAACCACAAGGTTGCCGGTTCGACTCCCACAAGGGATGGTGGGCTGCGCCCCCTGCAATGATGGCAACGGGACCTGGAGCTGAGCTGTGCCCTCCACAACTAAGACTGAAAGGACAACAACTTGACTTGGAAAAACTCCTGGAAGTACACACTGTTCCCCAATAAAGTCCTGTTCCCCTTCCCCAATTAAAAAAAAAAAATCTTTAAAAAAAAAAAGACTGAGGTTGGACCCTTATATGACCATATATACAACTTAACATAGATCAAAGACCTAAATGGAAGAGATTATAAAATTCTTAGAAAAACAAAATGCAGGGAGAGCTTCAGACATTGGATTTACCACTGGTTTCTTAGATATGACA
The DNA here is from genome assembly GCF_964194185.1 of Rhinolophus hipposideros. Taxonomy (NCBI): domain Eukaryota; kingdom Metazoa; phylum Chordata; class Mammalia; order Chiroptera; family Rhinolophidae; genus Rhinolophus; species Rhinolophus hipposideros. The sequence goes on along the minus strand of NC_138063.1, from coordinate 200,955 downwards.
CCAAAAGTACAGGCAACAAAAGAAAAAAAATAGGTAAATTGGACTTCATCAATATTTTGAACTTTTTTATTTCTAGGGGAAAAGCTCTTTGACATGGGTCTTGGCATCGATTTTTATGGTTTTGACACCAAAAGCACAAGCACCAAAAGCAAAAATAAACCAATGGGATGACATCAGACTGAAAAGCTTCTCACAGCAAGAGAAAACAATCAGCAAAACGAAAGGCAACCTACAGAGTGGGAGAAGATACTTGCAAACTATCTCATAGGGGCTAATATCCAAACTATAGCATGGAACTCATACAACTCAATAGCAAGAAGATAATCTGACTTAGCAAGAAACGGGCCAAGGACTTAAATAGAGTTTTTTTCGAAGAGGACATACAAATGGCCAACAGGTGCATAAAAAAACACTCAACATCACTGATCATCAGGAAAACGCAAATCCAAACCACAATGAGATGTCACCTCACACCTCTTAGAATGACCATCATCACGAAGACAAGAGATAAATGTTGGTGAGGATGCAGAGAAATTAGAACCTCGTGCACTGTTGGTGGGATTGCAAATTGGTGCAGCTACTGGGGAAAACAGTGTGGAGGTTCCACTTCTGGGTATATGCCTCAAAGAGATGAAAGCAGAGTGTCAAACAGACTTTGCACGCCTGTGTTCATAGCCTTCTTCAGACAGCTGGACCGTGAAGGCAGCCCTTCCTCACAGCCCTGCCCACACCTCTGCTCTCTGAGGGGCACACAGGTCCCAGGCAGGCAGTGACGTGGCTTCACAGGCGCTGGGAGGGCACTGGTGCTGTGTGGTGCGTGGCCCAGCTCTGCCGCTGCCACCATGGGGTGGGGGTGGGGCCAGCACAGCAACTGGATGTCAGGGCTGGTCAACCGAGGACCCATGTCTCAGGTCAGTGTCACCCCAGGCTGAAAAGAGTGACAGAGCTCGGCCACCCCTGGGCAGGGACGGAGGAAACCACGTCCAGCTGCACCAGGTGCTGTCCTGGCAGGTAGTTTCTGGCCATGCATTCTTATCAAGCTCCAAGCAAGACCCTACTGTCAACACACAGTCACGTAAGCTGGGTTCTGGCTCCTGCAATGTACAGGCAGCTCTCTGACCAGCAAGCTTGCAGCACTCGCGTGCAGTGGTCCCCATCAGTTCAAGTGTGTCCTGCTCCCAAAGCAGAGAGAATCCCCCACCCCCACCCACGGCCCCCACCACCCCCCACCCCGTCCAGGCAGCACTGGCGGAGGACAGCTGGCTCCCCCCCAGTGGCAGCTTGCAGTGGCCATGGCAGCGACCAAAACCCTTTGGGATAGTGGTGTGTGGTGTGAACCCCAAGGAGACCACACGAACAGCCACGTGGCCTCCATGTGCTCCATTTTCAGGAGCGAGACCACCCTCGGGATGGCCCCATCCTCAGAAGGCCCAGGGGGCAGCGAGTGCGGAGGGCTCAGACCACCTGGACATTCTAGTCGCACAGAAGCCGCCTGTGGACCCCAAGCTCCTGTCCCCTCCCAGAGGGCAGCTGAAAATGCCCAGGGGATTCCTGAAAAGACCACCACCCAGGGAAGGGAGGGGCTTGCCCACCAGGGTCCATGGCAAGCACGGTGCCAAGTAACTTGGGCCGAGCGAGGAGCCAGGGGCCAACAAGGGGGGCGGGGGGCATGGCCATCCTGTTGGGTTCCCAAGGGAGTGGGGAGGGGGCGCAGCTGGCAGAGCAGCGGGCGAAGGTGACATCCAGACACAGTAGGGGACACCCCTGTGCTTCGGTGGGGCCTAGTGTTAACAAAGCTTCTGGGCTCCATCCTGCTGCTCACTGCTGCATGGCCATCTGCCTAGTGACCCAACCTCTCTGTGCCTGTTTCCTCATCTGTAAAGCAAGGGAAATCACAGTCCTCTCCGCAAAACTGACGTGAGAATTAAATAAGCAATTTCACAGGAAACACGACAGAGCCTGACACATGCTGAGTGCTCAACATCAGCTGGGCTCTGTCCCCCACCCAGTGGCTGAGCTCCCCTGGCCGCAGCTCCACCCGTGACGGTTACATTTCTCTGGGATGAGAGTTCACCAACTCTCAGTCCCACTGAGCCCAGCAGGGTACCTGCCTCGTCCCATTTACAGAGAACCAAACCCACTGAGGCCCGGGGACCCCGGCGCTGGCTCCTCCCTCCACACCGCCTCAGCCACGCAGGCCACCCTCCCACGCAGCACAACGGCCCCCAGGCTCTGCCCTGGTCACCATCCGCCCTCACAATCTGCAGTCACACCTCCTCCCACAGCCGGCAGCGGCTGCATCAGGAGCCTGGACCATCTGAGGGGGCAGGACGCAAGGAGCTGCCTGAGGACGAACCAGACTCAGGGGCAGAACAAACAGGTTTATTCACTAAATGAAGCAGGAAGCCCTTGTGTCCTTACTGCTGACATTAAACTCAGGAATATGGTGAAAATCTGAGGAGGACAGCGCTGTATATACTTTCAAAGTGCCTCCAGAACTGGATTAATCCCACGTGGAGGCGAGAGCTGGAGGCCGGAGGCGTTGGGACGGAAAGCCGCCCAGGGACCCCAGGACCGCTGATGGACTTGCCCCTTGGAGGCGTGGGTCAGAGAACTGCTCCCGCAGAAAGGAAACGCAAGGCGATTCTGACCGGATCCTCGCCCACATTAGGAGAAACTGGTGACACATGCTGGAGTCACGCCAGGGTGTGTCCACCTGTCTGGCCAAGATGTCGCCGTGCGCTCACAGGGTGCACAGCCCTGCTTTCAGGAAGTAGAGATGAGCGTGTCTGGGAATCATCAAGCATGGAGTCAGAAAGAAAAACAGTAAAGAAAAGTCAACACCAAAAGTTGGTTCTTTGAAAGAAAATCAATAAAATTGGCAAGCCTTTAGCTAGACCAGGGGTGTCAACACTGCGGCCCGCAATCCATTGTTAATTGGCCCGCAGCAAATTCCAAAAACATATTTAGTTTACTTAAATAAACCAGGTGAGGCAATACGTACTTCACCTCGACTGAGTGGCCTGGCTGTGTATTTTACCGCACAAGGCCCTTGGTAAAAAACGTTGAAAAAACGTTTGGACACGTCTGAGCTAGAATGACCAAAAGAAAAAGGAGAGAAAGGAGACTCAAATTACTAACGTCAACAATGAAAGAGGGATCATCACTACCAACCTTATAGGAATAAAAAGGATTATAAGGGAATACTAAAAACAGCTATAATTCAACAAATGAGGTAACTTGGATTAAATGGACAAATTCTAAGAAAGAAACTGTGAATACTAATTCAGGAAGAAATTGAAAATCTGGGTAGACTTATAACAATAAAGAGATTGAATTAGTAATTTAAAAGCTTCCCACCAAACATTTAAAAGAACTGATAGACTCGCATGGGTAGTAAAGAAGCCCTACAGCTGCACGGGACAGTGGCCAGAGGCACCAGTACTGTAGTGTAGTCATGAAACTAAGAGACTAAAATCAATTACTATTCCAAACACAAAAAAGAAATGCTTATGTAACATGAGAGGTGCTAATTATTACTACAATGGCAATCATATTACAACATATAACTGTATCAAATTAACACAAAAACCTTAAATTTACACAACGTTGTATATCCCAGACATCTCAATTCAATTTTAATTAATAGTTGATACCAACTTTTCACAAAGTCTTCAAAAAATACAGCAAGGAAGGAACATTTCCCATTGCCCACTTGTTTTATAACGAAGGCCCATGCTAGCTAGCCTGATACTAAAAGTCATCACAAAAAGAAAAAAGATCAGTATGTCATGTGCTTGGACACAAACACCGACACATAACCCCTGCACACGGAATCTAGAAATTCCTGAAAAGGATAATACATCCTGATTCGAGGGGATTTATCCCAAGAATGCCAGCGTGGCACAACATACAAAAATCTATCAATGGGATACAGTACAGTAATGGAATCAAGGAGGAAAACCACATGGTCATCTCAAAAGACTCAGAAAAACATTTGACAAACTTCAACATCCTCTCGTGATGAAAACACCCAACAAGCTCAGGGCGGAGGGTGGCTGTGTAACCTAATCCAGGGCATCTACGTAAAATCTACCCTCTCAGTGGTAAAAGACTAAACACCTTGTCCCTAAGACCAGGAATGATACAAGAATGTACACTCCCAGCACTTCCGGAGAAGGGGAATTAGGCAAGAAAAAGAAAAGCATCCAGATTGGAAAGGAAGAAGTAAATTCTGTTTGCAGATGACAAAATCTCACACATAGAAAATCCTCAAGTACCCACTGAAAAGCCATTAGAACTAATAAATGAGTTCATCAGAGTTGCAGGATACAAGACCAATATGTGAAAACCAATTTGATTTCTACAAAGTAGCAATGCACAATCCAAAATTAAATTAAGAAAACAATTCATTTACCCTAACATCAAAAAGAATACTTCAGAGTAAGTTTAACAAGAGAATTCCAAAGCTGGTATGTACTCTGATCATTCCTTTCATCCTTCCTTCGCTCCCTCCCTCTCAGACACAGGAACTCCTCCGTGCTTGACAACAGCTATGGTTGGTTAGTTTGCTGGAGTCATGGCCACACTCAGTAAAATGAGTCACGTACATGTCAAGATGCCCGCATAGGTGAAAGTGATGACACAGAGGAACGAAGCTGCAATGAAATGAAACAAACACACATCTCAGTGGACGGCTGCATGCAGTGCGTACATACCCAGATATGACCGCCTGGGGGCGACTTTGATTTCTTCATCCTTATCTGCAGCTACATTTAAAAAGAGACAGAAACAGAATGGAAGAAAAGACAAAACAGATGGGTTTTAACACTGATAAGCAGCGGGGTCTCCCAGTCCTGTTTGCATTTCTTTTTTTAAAAAAACTGGAACAGAAAGACCATAAGATTTTGGTTTCTGTGCATTAGGAAATCTACTTTTGAACTATTTTTCACCAAACCTACCCCCTTCCAAAATAAGTGTTTAGAGGAAGGGGAGGAAATTTGGGGCCAAAAGTGAAGTCACCATTTTCATTTAACTTCTAAGGTCAGAGGTGGCATAAAGCCCACCACATGTCCACTGAGCTGACGGAAAGAGAGCCAGTGGACCCTGCTTCCACTTTACCCCAGAAACACACCTGTGAGCAAACTTCGGCTGCAGTCCAGACCCAGGGTCAAAGCCTGCAGGCAGCTGCTTGAGGGGGCTGCGGAATGCGTGGTGAGAGGAGAGCTGGGACGACACAGCACATGACAGGCACGGAGACAATGCTACGAGCACGGAGGTGACCCAGCCCAGGAGTCCCTGATGTCGGGGCAATGATTCAATTCTCAGGCACCTCGGTCTCCCCAGCCCACCCCCACCTGAGAACTCCTACTGTGCGCTGTCCACAACAGCAGCCCAAGGCCCCACGACACAGCCAGAGAGCCTGCAGGGGGGTCTCTGGTGGCAGATGGTTACCAGAAGAGTGAGACTCAATGAGTCATTGTGATCAGACAGCGGAAGGGGGGATCAAAGGTTGTGTCCTGCCCCAGGCAATGTAGACTCTACCTGAAAATGGAAATTTGCAAGTGGACAGCTAACAGCAAACACCAGACAGTGGCCAGGATGGGATGACAGTGTGAGGTGTCAGGGCAGTGTCCCCTCACCCGCCTCCCTCCCCAGCACCACCCCTGGTCTTCAGGGGTCTGCCTCCCTGGATTTCTCAGCGTTCCGCTTCTATTTCTCTGACTTAGACCAATTTCAGCATTCATTGGCACCTCTTCTAAAGATCAAGGTCCCAAAAGGGGAAGGAAAGGGACGAGCGGGGGAGGGGGGCAGGAGTGTAGGAGAGAGCTCAGCTCAGCTGCTTGCAGCTCAGATGCGAGCAGACCGAGTCCCTCCTCTGAGTGGCCAGATCGTGCCACTCAGTGTGATGAATGTCAGTGTTGGCAGGACTAGATAGAGTGGGGGGCGCAGGATGGCCAGCAGTGCTGGGTGAACGGACAGGCTGGGGGAGGGGCACGCACAGCCCTGCCAGACTCCTGCTGTGCCCTCCGGCTTCCTAGCTGGAAAGCAACCTGATCAGACCTGTGTGGTAGAAAAGCATGTCTGTGGGCCAGCCTAGAGGAGAGACGTCAAAAATGTCCTCAGCAGCACTGTCATTCCGCAGGTCTGTGCTGAACACACTGCAGGCCAGGCCCACACTTCCCTCAGGACCTCACTGTGCCCCACCAGGAGGCGGTGTCCTTGTCCCCCGATTGTGGGTGGGCCTGTGGCCACTGCTGTCTGCAGAAGTGAAGCTATATGATTCCCAAGATTAGATCTTTAAAAAGACGCAGCATCCACCCAGTTCTTTCTGACACACCCTCGAAGCTTGGGCCGCAGGCCACAAGAGGAGACCACGTGTGGACGTCCCAGCAGAGGCCCACTGAGGTGCCCACTGACAGCCAGCACCAACCCAGATAGGTGAGCAAGGAGTAAATGAGTGAGAGCGAGGGAAGAGAGAGGGAGGCAGGAACCCAGGAATGGCCAACTGTCAGGGCTTCCCTGCCAAGCTCTGCCCAAACTGCAGGTTCCTTCTCATTCAACTTGTCGGCAGAATGGTTCCTTATGGCTGGAGGACTGAGGTTCCCGTGTCCTTGCTGGCTGTAAGCTGACGGCCATCCAGGGTCAGAAGCAGGCCCCACCCACCTGCAAAGCCAGCAACAGGTGGAGAGCTCCATGTCTCTGATCCGCTCTTGTCTTTTCCTCTTCCTCTAAGGGTCCTGTGAGGACATCGGGCCACCCCTTGAGGCCCCATCCTTAACATCACAGGTTGCCAGGTGTGGACATGGGGGGCATTTTTGTGCTCACCACATAAACGGTCACTTGCTAAACTTCAGACTCCAGACCTATTACTGGAGACTCACTGTTTTAACCCAAGTGAACGTAACAGAACAGAAATTCGCCTTTTGGAAGAATTCCCACAGAGCACAGCAAGCCGAGAGAGAATGATCAGACTTCCACCATCCCACGCACTTTATCCAGAACCTTCCTGAGAGAGGCTCCGAGGAGGCTCAGCCTCCCGCTCACAGTCCCCACTGATGTCACCCCCCCACCCCCCACGCCCCCTGAAGACGTGCTGGGAAAACCCGGGGGGGGGGGGCGGGGGGAGGCACGCCTGCATTTCAGCAAGGTCACGGAAATGTTAAACTGTCACATGCTGCACGCCTGGCAACGCCTGCTGTGTCAGGCAACCAACATCATCAGAGTCCATGCCCCACCTCAAACAAGGTCACAAAACCTGGTCTCCTGTTTCAGAGCTGTGGCCCAAGTGTCTCTCCCAGCCAAGGATGAATGCCCTTCTGCAGTTGGCCAGGAGCACCTGTGCCAAAGTAAAGGCGAGGTTCAAAGGGGCACAGGACACAGAGGCGGGTGGCAGCCCGAGCAGAAGCCCTCACCCCAGGAAAACTGAAGGGCCTGGCAGGCACCTCCTTTCAGTAAGGGCCCTGCTTTCTAGGCAAGACCGGCACCAGCTCCCCTGTGGTGTCCTCAATCAGGACAGGGGGACAGAATAGATCTGTGGATGAGAGATGGCCTCAACAGGAACAAAGAACAAAACTCACCAGGAGCAGGGTAGTCACTTCACAGTTTAAGTGACACTGATTGATCCAGGCTCCGCATCAGAGCTGAAGGCTGACCTACTTTCTCCAAAGACTGAAATTAGCATACATTCCTCTCATTCGAAAAACAGAAGCTACACAGAGGGAAGGAGATAACCGAGAACCACCGTGAGGAACGAAAACACAGGACCGGGCAAGACCTCCAGGCCACCAGAGTCCCACAGCTGAGCACACTGTGCAGAAAATGCTCTCTCAGCAACACCTGAGACTGTCCACGCACGTAACCGCGGACAAAATCCAAGTGAGAGCTGCCGTGGACGTAGTAATTAGAACACCAGGAGTAAGGCACCAGCTCTCCTGTGTGCTAGGAGCCCGTCAGCTGAGTGCTCAAACCCTGAGCCTCGGCTAGGAAGGAGCTTTCCAAAAGAGAGGACAAAAGCAACAAGAAGCATTTTCTATTTCACGAGTCACCAAAAGTCAAGGCACGCACAGGCGGAGCGTGTGGCCCACCTGCCCACTCCAGGCAGGCGGGCACTCAGCTGGGGACACACAAGCATGGCTTCAGGAGTATTTTTAATCAGGCATGTGACAAAAGTACAGTTAACTGGGCCACTGGCAACGGGTTTCTGTACGCCGCACACAGTCAGATCCAGCTGCCCCCTCAGGCAATGTCTTTCGCAGACCAGATCAAGCAGGACAGGGGGCCAGAGAAACGGGCCTCCTGTTCCGATGCGGAACCGTGTGTAGCGAGATCAGGTGAAGAATCCTACGCTGAGATCAGTCGAGACCTGGCCCGAACCCCAGTGGCCAACTGGCCTCACATTATACCGCGCTCACAGTCGGCTGTCCTCCGGGAGGCGAGCTGCTCAGACTAGACGGGCTGGAGTGGCTCTCGCTTCACCCACAAACGCGAGGCGCACAGTGCTGGCAGATTTAGTGGCCTCACCCCCACGTTGCTGTCACCAACCTGCAAAGAGACGGCGTTTGACGTTCAGCTCGTTGGCCACGCGGACTTCGGTGCAGAGCTTCAGCATCACCAACATGGCGAGGATCATGACGACACTCTGCCAGAGCAGTGGGGACTCGAAATGCCGCCCAAACCTGCGGAGACACCGCACGTCATAAGGTGCCCACGCCAGTGTCCCGCCAGCCAACCCAGAGCAGCCCGGGGCCTCTCACAGCCATGGTGGCCCATGACTGCCACGGTGGGACGGAGCTAGGAGCAGAGGGGTCCTCGGAATCACGTGCCTGGCTCCCCAGGGACCACTAACGGGTGGGAGAAGCCAGGGTTGATGAACCAGTCCGGGATGAGGGGAAGCTGCTGCCAGAAGAGGTATGGTGCCCAGGCTTTCTCCACGGAGCCCAGATGGGAGGGAGGGGGTCACACACGGGCTTCCACTCACCACACAGCCCCAGGCCTGCTGGCCCCTGACTCATCGCCTCCCCTCATCTCTTCTCTAAAGTGCAGATACTACCCCTAAGACCGTCAGGGGACATTCCTAGTCATTTTTAAGAACTGGTCCCCACTGGCTACCTAACTGATCCCGGAGGTTGACTCACGCATGGGTAGAGGTAATACAAGGGGACAGTGAAGGTTCTGTCAGGCTGAGGAGGCTGGAGACACTCCCTGAGCAGCCGGCATCACGACAAACTCAGTCACACTGAGCCCTGCCCACCAAGCTCATTCCCAGGCTGAACATGTGCAATTTGGGCCATTATTTGAAAAACACAGTTCTGTGTTCAACAGAAACGAGTGACTAGAAAAACTGGAGGAAAAACTATCAAGGTTTGCAGCTTCTCCTTGTACCACACCAAAAATCAAATCTAGATGAACTCAATATTTAAGTAAAAATGAGGCCATTAAAGTGAAGTGAGGGGCAGCCGGTTAGCTCAGTTGGTTAGAGCGCAGTGCTCTAACAGCAAGGTTGCAGGTTCAATCCCCACATGGGCCACTGTGAGCTGCGCCTCCACAACTAGATTGAAACAACTACTTGACTTGGAGCTGGTGGGTCCTGGAAAAAAAACACTTAAATAAATAAAAGTTAAAAAAAAAAAAAAGTGAAGTGAGAGGGAGCAGAGGTGAATATTTAACTGATTTCAAGGTGAAGGCCGGCTAAGCAAGACACAAAACTTCGAAAAGTACAACTTTCCACAAACAATATACAGGGACAAAATAAATATGAAACAAAGTTCAATATCATTAGTAATTCTTAAAAGCTAATTAAAATGGAAAGATACCATTTCTTATTTATCAAACTGGAAGTGTTTTCTGTCTTAAATGCTAACAGTCTGTGTTGGCGGAATGTCATGAGAGTGTCTCCTCCTCCTCCCCTGCCCGAGAATGGGGGTTGGCACAGCCTCTTCTACTACAAACGACTGGGACAGCCCACCTGACAGGTGTAGGCCTGCTGCCCAGGGAAGCCAGTCAAAGCAGGTTCTCTCTTGGTTGCAGTGTGTATGTGTCTCGTCTCCAAGGAGACACACATTGCAGAGAATGTGCAATGTTTCACCAAGTCCAAGCAAAGGTCTCTACAAGGACCATCTCCTCTACTTCTTCAAAGTAACAGAAAAAAGCTCAAGTGACAAAGAAGGTGTGCATCTACTTCTCTGTGCCACTGACAACTATGGTTAGTAGCGGAATGTTACCGCATGTCCGATACAGTGTCACTCCATCTCTGATAGTGTATGTCTAATACACTTACATCTCAGACACAGCGTCATTACCTCTCTAATACAATGTTACTGCATCTTCAATGCAGTGTCACTATTTCTATTACAGCGCCACTACATCTGATACAATGTTACTACATCTCCAATACAGTGTTACCAGACCTCCAAGACAGTGTTGCTGTACCTTTGATACAATGCTACTATATCTCCGATACAGTGTTTTCATCCAATAGGGATGGGCCTTGGGAACTAACTCCATGAATACACGAAGGTCTGGGTCAGAAAGTCCTGCAACACCATCCTCGCACCCTGGCCCCTGCCCTCCCCTTCATCTCTACAAAAATCACAAGCCTATAAATAAATATTAGCTACAAGGCCTCACATAGCCCTTCTCCTGGCTTCTAACACCACAAGGGCCAAATCCCGTACCTCAGCATTTTATGTACTAAGATCTGCTGACAGCTAGTTTTGCAAGAGGATGGTAAGGATTAAAAACAAACAGGAGTTCCCAGTTTCAGAACCCTGGCTTTGTACAGTGCAGTTGGCCTTCCTGCAGACTGCTGAGCAACTCACACGCCTCGCACTACAAATCTCCGAGTGGCCTCCCAGGTGGACTGGAGCTCTGAGGAACACATGGTCCCAAACAGCTCAGGACATGCACTCTCCAGCACTTCCTAAGACCACCACTGTTCTCGTGTAGAGCCAGTTCCCGTCTCACCTGGATGGAGCCTGCTACAGCTCCTGGTCTGTGCCCTCTCCCCGCTGCACTACCCACAATCCATGTATGGTACATTCATGACATGCTCCCACTACAGGGGAAACCCCGCAGCTGCTGACCCAGTGTCTGGCACATTCCAAACCTCAAAAGCCCATTAAATCAAATGGAGCTTAGAGGGGGACCCAGGAGTGAGAGAGGAATAAAGGGAGCATCTGCCTCACCCTCAGAGCAGTGGGGCCTTGGGACCAGGAGGGCAGAGGTGCACACTTGCACAAGTTGTAAATGGAGGCCTGCCTTTCTGCTGGCATGAAATGCAGGGATACTGTGCCCCCATGCCAGAGACCCTCGAGGGGAACCATGCCCTCTGCCAGCACTCCCTTCATCCCACACATCCACAGTCTTCTGGAATGCTGTCTGAAGGCAGCCCTGTGTGTTCCCGCGGTAACCACAGAACCCCTGAAGTGACCCAGGGCAGCTCAGGGAGATGAATGTATGGGGAAGGACCAACCAGATATGCAGAAACAGACTTGCCAGTGGACAAAGGTTAGAATCCACAAAAGGCAGCCCTCTGAGAGCTCAGGACTCTTTCTCAAAGTCTCAGACCGCACAGTGAAGAGAGAACATCGGGCCCAACCTCCTCAGATGCCAATTAAATCCAGGGGCATGGACAAGATGGCATTCAAGAAACTGGTCTGACTCCTCCAAACAAGATACTCAGATGTAGGTTAGATATTCTATTTTCTTTTTGCAATTTTGAACGATAAGCATATTGGGGGGAAAGACCTCAAAATGGAACTATTTTCCCATAAGGTAATCCAACCCCAGGCAGTTCCCTCCACTGTGGGAGAAGACTTACTCCATAACTAAAGGGCACGTGGTCCCCACCTACCACAGTGGGCCTGGGTGGCCAGCACCCCCTCCAGTGTGCTCAGAGTCAACAACAGTATTTCAACCTGCATCTGTTCAATCTCAGACTTAAGGCCGTTTTAGAAAATGGAAGCAACGAGTCATGCCTCACAGGGTGATCTCTGCCCTCAGCCACAGGGAAAAGATCAATCTTCAAAATGCAGTTTTTCAACTTGTGCCAAAAAAAATAAGGTCCTGCCTACCCCTCCTTGAGAAGTTGGCTGGCCCAGAGACAAAGCTCGTGATGGGACAGACTCACCAACTCACCTTTTAAAAACCCCAGACAGGGGAAAAACTAATACACAGTGAAAGTGAGGGAGGGAGGGCTGGACAATGCAAAAGAGCAGACAGAACTTCTGGACTCCAGAAATTTGCATCATGATTGTGATGGTGATTACGGTGGGGGACGGGGCTGTACCTCCAAACGCATCAAACTGTGCACTTAGAATGGGTGATTTAGTTAATGAAACTCATATCCCAATAAGGTTGACTAAAAATCAATTAGCAAAAGAGCAGAATTAGTCAGAGCCAGAAGCCCTAGCCCCTTGCTTCCCGAGAAACCTTCCTCATTATCTGCTGACACGGAGTGGGGGGGTGCCTGGGACCAGAAGGAAGGGAAGTTCCAGACGTTGGGGGCCTTAGCATGAGGCTACCAGAGCTCTTCCTATTTCCTCTGAAAATTCACTGTCCCAATTATGTCTGGCTTCCGCAACTATTAAAATTAATGTCAAGTTCCTCACCAGAATGCAAACCATAAGGGGAAGTTGGGCTCGGAGGAGCAAGAAACAACAGTCTCTTAAGTGTTATCCAGAAAGCTGACTTCCTACTTAAACATGAAACGCGCACACACAAGAGAAGGCTGAAGGCAGTGCCCCTCCCGGCGGAGGCCTGGGAGCGGCTTCCTGACAGGCTCCCATGTCCCCTCCTGAGCGGCTCCACTGGACACTGGAAAGCCGTTCCTGCTGCTCATGGCTTTTTGTTACTCACATTCGTTGATTCAGTTCGTTTTCTACCCCCCGTCTCGCCTCTCTTTCCTCCTCCTCCCCCCATCATGTAAATACCCTGAGGGAGCCAGGCCTAGGACAAAGGCCTGGGGAAGGATGTGACTGACATCCTGTGTGAGATTCTCCAGTCCCATTTTCCCTGGGAAATACTCTCATCCATTTTACCAGCTGCTTCTTAAGAAGTACAGACACTTCCACCTCCTGGCTTCACTCAGAAACCCCAAGAGCAAGCCATCTCTCTGGGAGCACCCCCACAGTGAGAGAGCCCCCTACTTACCAGAAGAGTATCCGTAAAATATTGGCCACCAGGAGCACCAGACACACGTAAGTAGAGAAGCCCTCGGCATTCTGAGTCCTCCGGATGTCCCGGTACTGCGGGACGTATGGCACCACCCCTCCGAAGACCATGGCCCCAGCTGCCCCCCAGGAAACCAGCTGGTGCAGCGGGACCAAAAGCCAGTCCAAGCCTTGTGCGTCCATCGCCAGCACCTGTGCCGCGCACCAGGCCAAGTCCCCTTGGCTCCACGGGCTCCCGGGACGCGCGCTGGCTGTCACCCCCACATGGCCGCCACTGCCCGGTGCGGTCCTCCTGGAGCCTGGCAGGAGCGGAGAAGAGATAAAGAGCTGGGGACAGGGCGCTCGAGCCGAGGGAGCGCGCTGCGCAGGACACACGTGAAGCCGAGGCCGCACCCGGGCTCCCGGTGGGGCGCGACCCCTCCTCGGACACGCGCGGCTCAGGGACCCCTCGGCGCGCGCAGCGGCATCCCCGGGGGCAGAGGGCGGGACGCTCCGCCCGGCGGTGGCGGGGGACACGCGGGGCTCGGTCCCGGAGACGGACGCGCAGTCCGAGGGGGATCCCGGCGGAGCCCGGACCTGGGGGACCCGCCCGGGGCTCGGTCCCAGGGCCCGTCCAGGGGCGCCCGCCCCGCGCCCCGCGCCCACGCGCACCGCGGACCCCGCCCTGGCGCTCACCCGCCGCGCGGGCTCGCGGATCCGCGGGGCGTCCGTTTGTCTGTCTGACGCAGCCCGGAGCCCCGCCTCGGCGTGACGTCACAATGGCCGGGCCCCGCCCACGCCGGGCGGACGCGCGCCGCCGGGTCCTAGAGAGCGCAGGCGGCGGGGGTGGGGGTGGGGGCGGCGGGGCGGCGGGGGCGCTCAGCTCTCCAGCGGACACTCCTCGGCCGTCCGCTCCGCTCGGGTCAGCAGATTCCTGCCTGGCAGGGCCGCTCCTTTATGGCCAGGTGCCCGCGTGGACCCCTCTCTCCACTGTCCCGGGACAGTGGCCCTGTAGAGGCCGCACTGCGCCGCGAGGGGCGGAGGACGGTGTCCTGTCGCCTCACGGTGGTCAGCGCGAGGCCTGGGGACCCCCCTTCTGGGGACAGGGAGGGTCCGGGTGGGCAGACGACCCTGTCGCGGGGAAGGTCCGGGTGGAGGGACGTCACCCCTCGTGGGGACCAGGGGGAGTGGGTCGCCACGTGCGCGCCCCCAGGTGAGTCCAGGGATCCTTCCAAGCGGTCATTCTCTGACCGTGGGAGTCACGCCCCCCCCCCATCCTGATCCAGGCGGAGACCCGAGGAGCAGGATTAGGAAGTTTTCAGTGTCCGGGCAGCTTAGCCGCGTGGGGTGGGGCGGCTCACCCGGGAAATGCAGCGCACCGCGCAGCCCGCAGCCTCAGCAGCTCCTCAGAGTGTCCCTTCCACGGCAAGCACCCCAGGCCACGCGTTCTGTGACGTGAATCAATAGGGAACCCTTACAGACACAAAATAGAAATTCCTGCGGTGTCTCCTGACCAAGGTGACCCAACAGGGGCCCTAGGGTCGGTGCTCTGGACAGAGATGCTGGACGGCTGGAGTGCATGGAGCCCAGTGCCCAGGTGACGGGGGGCCCTGTGAGAAGCCAGCAGCCCTGCCTGCCAGAGCCCTGGTAGGTGCGGCTCAGGGACCCCAGGATTCCATCTGCAGAGGAGCTGTCCTCAGAGCTCCCCTGGCAACCAGGCAGACCCGAGGCACCCCAAAAGGGGAGGCCTGGTGAATGAGAAAGGATAGCCCCAGGGGCACACACGTGGCTCCCAGCTTGCGCACCACAGAGTCCCTGCCCCTCCCCCAAGGTCTGGCCGCCTGCTTCCTACCTGGTAGGTTATGCGGGAAATCACAAGAACAGTTACAGCCTTGCCAAGAACAACTCCCCAGCAAGCCTGGTGTGATTGGGGGAGGGGCACACAGGGTTGCTCTCTCTCCTCTCAAACCTCTGGGACAGACCTTAGGTACTTCTGGGAAGTCTCTATTCAGAGTATCCACAGGAAAGGACAGAGAGAAACAAAAACACAATACTCAGAGAAGGTAGACAGACTGGCAAGGAGGTGTCCCTACTTAGCCACTTCCTGTCCCAGCTCTAAAGCCTCTAGAATGTTCCATTCTTTCTGTTCTGGGTGTTGGAGGAAGGATACAGTCTTCCTTCCTGACTCTGGAGCACCTGGGATCACTGCTGCTGGCCCTGTTTTTCTGGCATATCGGGGCAGATTGGTGGCCAGCGCTCAGCCACCTGTGGTTCAGGACCCATGGGCGTGTAGGGAGCACCTCCAGAGTGCAGCTAAAGTCTGGGCAGCCCATGGAAGCCTCCGGGTGGCTCTAATGTGCAGCCATGTTTCAGAGCCACTGTTTTAAAATGCACACCCGATACAGGAAGTCCTCGTGACTCAGGATAATTTGCTTCCAAGAAAGGCCACTTGCTATCAATGGAGCCAGAATTGCATAGTAAGTAATTAGTGGATTTAAAAATAGTTGATAATATTGTATTAAAAAATGAAAGCTAAAATTATGAAAATATTGCAACTTTTAGAATAAAAAAAAGCAAAAAAATTCCATAATCTGTATACCCAAATCTATACTGCCAAAGAACCCTTCTTTTCTGACAGAATGTTTAAATGAGAATTTAGAAACACGTAAAAGCAGGACTGTAGCACGGTGAAGGCTGGGTAGCCATCATCCAGCATCAATAACTATACAAGAACTCTTTTAATGAACATAAAATAAAAATTGGACAGGACATTCTAATTGACAGCATTTCTCCCTTTCTTGGCAGTAACAGTGCATCTTAAAATCAGCAGTGTCTTAGAGTAAAAGCCTTAGAAATGTGACCATACACGTGGAGCCTGGTGTCTGGGGCTCTCCCCCTGCCATTTATGCTCCATGGGGTGGAAATCAAAATTAAAAATTTGGTTTTCTCCTTTAAAGTTCTGTTTTACATTTAGCTTCTGCTCTTATTATCTTGTCTTTGGTTCCGTAAATATGCACTTCTTACTCAGACTCTGTTTTCTTCCCAATCTATCAGTCCTTTCACCAGCAAAACACCCAATACCACAGCCCCACAGCTGGTGTGTGTGACTGCCTAGATCAGTTGCTTAGAGGATTCCCCCAAATCCCGTTCCTGAAATTCAGTGTCCTCAACAAAATGGGTCTCTGTTGAGTGACTGTCTCTTCCATATTAAAAAATTTGTCTCCCACAGAGCTAAGAATCTGATCCCTGACCAGGCAGTATGGGTGAAAATATCCAGGAGCTTGGTGCAGAATGACAGATCCTGTTTCTCCCATGAACACTGGGTTCTCAGGATCACCAGATAATTTCCGGGTAGGTTTCCAGTGGACCAGCTGAGAAAGATAAAGCACCTATTAAAAAATACAAAGGATTATGTAATTTCATTAACAATTGTCACCCCAATAAATAAATTAAAAAAAAAAAAAAAAACAAAGGGAGGGCCGGCCCAGTGGCTCAGGTGGTTGGAGCTCCATGCTCCTAACTCCGAAGGCTGCTGGTTTGATTCCCACATGGGCCAGTGGGCTCTCAACCACAAGGCTGCCAGTTCAACTCCTCGAGTCCCACAAGGGATGGTGGGCTGCGCCCCCTGTAACTAGCAACGGCAACTGGACCTGGAGCTGAGCTGCGCCCTCCACAACTAAGATTGAAAGGACAACAACTTGAAGGAAGCTGAATGGCACCCACCACAACTAAGATTGAAAGGACAACAACTTGACTTGGAAAAAAGTCCTAGAAGTACACACTGTTCCCCAATAAAGTCCTGTTCCCCCTGTTCCCCTTCCCCAGTAAAATCTTTTTAAAAAATACATATTGTGGTGAAATATACGTAATGTCCAATTGGCCATCGTAACCAGTGAGGTGTCCAGTTCAGTAGCACGAAGTGCATTCACAGTGCACGCAGCCATCACCACTAACAGGTCCAGAACTTTCCATCTTCCCAAATGGAAACCCCACCATTTTACTGTCTTTCATTATGAATTTCAGTACTCTACGTACTTCTATAAGTGGAATCATACAGCATTGATTCCTTTTGTGTCTAGCTCATTTCACTGAGCATAATGACCCCTTCACGGGTCATCCACATGTCGCAGCGTGTGTCAGAACTTCCTTTTTAACACTTAATAACATTCCGTGGGGACAGAGTCCCATAGAGCATTTTCCAACCTCTCAGCCTCGGTGGGGAGGTGCTGGCTCTGGGTAGGGAATGATCACCAACTGTGATTGGTTGGCTGTCAGTTGTAACTGGTAAGACTGGCCAGTTACAGTCTACTGACACTGGGAGTAGTCGGTCTACTGATACTTGGCTGCTGGTGTAACTGCCGGGACTGAGTTGGTTGGTTGGTAGGTTGGCTGGCAGAGGAAGGGAATGGCGGACTGCAGATCTTGTGGATCCTTCTGCCTGTGTCCGCCCGGCCGCCAGCGAGACTATAGTGGCATGACTCCCCTATCTATGGCTTCCTGGGTGTTCCTTTTTGACCTCACCATGTCCTGCGTTCTTATATGGGAAGCGGGGCCAGAGACCCCACATGACACACTGCACAACACATTCCATTGTGTGTATCACATTTGTTTATCCATTCATCTCTCGCTGGACACTTGGGTTGTCTCCTTTTGGCTATTGTAAGTAATGCTGCTGTGAACATGGTGTGCAAATATCTATTCAAGTCCCCAGTTTCACTCCTTTTGGGTGTACATCCAGAAGTGAAATTGCGGATTCATATGGCAATTCTATGTTGAATTTTTCAGCAGTACCATCCTTCATAGCGGCGGCCCCATTTTACATTTCCACCAGTGATACAAGGGTCCAATTTCTCCAATACTTGTTTCTGTTAATTTGATAGTAGTCATCATAGTGGGTGTGAAGTAATATCTGGCGGTTTTGGTTTGCATTTCCCTAATGACTAGTTATGTTGAGCATCTTTTCATGAGCTGTTTGTGTATGTTCTTTGGAGAGATGTCTATTCAAGTCCTTTGCACATTTTTAATCAGGTTCTTGAGTTTTAGGAGTCCTCCATGTATTCTGGATACCAATCCCTTATCAAATATATGATGTGCAAGTATTTTCTCCTGTTTCGTGGGTAGCCTTTCATTCTGTTAATAGTGCCCTTTGATGCATGGAGGCTGTGAATTTGGATCAAGTACAGCTCACCTATGTTTTGTCTTTTGTTGCCTGTG
Organism: Rhinolophus hipposideros; assembly: GCF_964194185.1. NCBI lineage: Eukaryota > Metazoa > Chordata > Mammalia > Chiroptera > Rhinolophidae > Rhinolophus > Rhinolophus hipposideros. The sequence goes on along the minus strand of NC_138063.1, from coordinate 182,590 downwards.
CCTTTCGTGTCATATCCAAGAAACATCGCTAAACTCATTATCATGAAATTGTCCCTATGTTTTCTTCTAAGACTTCTATGGGTTTAGTCTTCCGTTTAGGTCTTTGACCTCTTCTGCACTGATTTTTGTATGTGGTGTTAGGTAAGGGCCCAACTTCATTTGTTCCATGTGGATATCCAGTTTGGGGAAGATGTACTTTTAGGCCAAAGAAAACAAGTCATGGTTTATAAAACAAACCATGACTTAGGGATGCGTGCTGTCACCCCAGAGGCCCAGATTCCTGAGCTGGAACAGATAGGTGTGGGTCCAGGGGTGTGTCCGGATCCCAGGTCCCTTAACATGTAACAGAGAACACAGGGGAGACCAGCCTGCACCTCCCTGCTCCACTGGTTGAAGGCAGAGGCTGGGACAGGGTAGGAGGTGCTCCCTCAGGCTGCACCCTGTCCTGTGGTGTCAGGCGGCCTAGTGAAGTCCGAGGCGCCAGGTGTACAACGGGCAACAGTGCCGGCCTCCCGTGGGCTATCATGCAGATGAACACAGTAATGAAAATAATATTAGTCCGTCTTCCAGCAACAGCATTTGGGTGCCCCCTTTTCATGCACCTTGTCCTATCTTCCCAGGTAAACTGAGCATACCTTTGTTTGTGCCCACTGTATCCTGTTAAGACGCGCAGAGCACCTGGGGACTTGTAGCATTTGGGACCCCCCCACTCCCACCGGTGAGCCTTCCTTGTGCCCACTTCTACCTGGCCCAGCTGTGCAGCTCCAGGGTTGTGCAGGGCATTCCTTGACATGGCCGTGAAAATGCATGTTCCTGGGCTTGGGAAGGGCCCCGGCGATGGAGGTGCTGGGTCTTGGGTGCGGTGCGTGTGCTGTTCTAAGCACCACACAGAGGCCATCGCACCTCCCAGCTTTTCCCTCTATTCCAGGCCACATCAAAGTCCTCTCCCAGCCCCACAGCCCCACTTCTGGAACTTCCTTTCCACACCTCCTGGTACCGCGCCCTCCTACCTTGCCTGCTCTCTCTCTTGGGGCCTGAGTGAGCCCTCACCTCCCGCTGCCTCCAGCTCTCCCGCTTTCCCAGCTCCGTGAGGGGACCGGTCCTGAGCCGGCGCCCCTCCCTGGGAGCCCCGCCAGGCCTCAGACTGGCTGGACTTCCTTTCCTGAGGCTCTGTGGATCCAGGTGGGGAGACCCCTGCCATCGGCACAGACCTCCACTCTCTGGGCTGGGGCTTGGGGCCTCGTTTTCACAACTGACTCTTACTTCCCCGCAGCAGCCGTTGGGTACACGGAGGCCAGTGGCCCTGCTCAAGCTGTTCAGGAAGCTTGAACTCACAGACGACCTTTTGCATCTCTAATGCAGGCTGCTGTGGCCGGGCCCTGCCTGCCCCCCACCCCCCGCGTCTGTAGTTACAAACAAGGAAGGCCGGGCCCTGCAGCCTGAGCCCGCACCAGGGCTGGCTGCTAAGGTCCCAGGTCCCCTGCGGGAGCGCCTGCCACCTCCCCTCCTAAGTCGGCCTCCGCCGGCTCCCGGAGTCATTAGCGCCCAGAACCCGCGGCCTGCCCGGCCTGAAGGGGTGAGACTGCCGCGTGGTCTCTAGCCGGCTGTCTGGTTCCACAAGGGAACGGCCCTGAGCTCGGCCCACGAGGCGGGTCCTGTCGTGAGCCAACAACCCCCAGGCACAGTAACGCATAACAGGGAGGCGCGGGGTCCAGGACACCCCTGCGAAGCGACGGGGCACCGCGCCCAGCACCGCCCACCTCCAGAACCAGAACATTCTCCCAGGAACCTGGAGGGGCTTCAGCAGGTGGCTCCTAGAAGTGACCCTTTGACTTCCCCTGCTTTTTCTGTAAAGTTTTTGAGTGGGTTCTGGGCCTTGAGACCCACGCGTCGGGCCTGAACGGCTTCCCGCTCGCGTCCAGCAGGCTTTCCCGGGGCGCCTCCTCCCGCGGGCCCGCCGGGAGCTCCGCTGCCTCGCCTCCTCCCTCCGGGCAGATGGCCTCCGCCTCCTTCGGACGAAAGCAGAAGCTGTCGGGCAGGATTCCTCACGGGGCGCCATCCGTGAGGAGGAGCCGGGAACCCCAAGGGCCTCTTCCTGAAGGGGCCCAGGCAGTGTCCCTGCCCCACCCGCGACCACTGCAGTGCCATTCAGCGCTGCCTTCCACCTCAGCCCCCGTGGGAGGGGAAACAGGCAGGTGCTAAAAAGACATGAAAGGGAGCAAAATGGCCATCCTTTCCAAAAGTTATTGTTTTAACAGCTTTACTTTGATATAATTCACGTACTAGAAAATCCACCCAGTTAAAGTGTACAATTCAGTGGTTTTTAGTATATTCACAGGGTTGTGCAATCATCACCACCATCTAATTTTAGAGTATTTTTGTCCTAAAAGAAACCCAACTACTCATCAGTCTCTCCCACAGATTCAGCAACCGCCACTCCTCCCGTGTACAGACTCCCCAATTCTGGGCATTTCCCAGCAATGGAACCCTACGACGTGTGGCCCTGTATGAACACTCCTCACTGAGCATCCCTTCCCAAGGTCACCCCTCGGCAGGAGTGAGCGACACGCCTTGTGGCTGAGACTCCATCCACACCAATTCTGCTCAGGCAAATTCTGCTGATGGACACTTTGGTGGGTCCCCGCCTCCTATGGCCGTTGTGACGCTACTGGGAATCTGTGTGCACGTTCCTGTGAGGACACTTGCCGTTTCTCTTGAGCAGACAGACACCTAAAGGTGGGATTGGGGTTGTGTGTCTGTTTAACTTTTTGTGGAGCTGCCAGGCTGTGTTCTCCACTGGCTGCTTGGCTTCCTGTTCCCTCCAGCAGCGAGTGAGGCTGCAAGTCTGTCACCTCCTGGCCAACACCTGTCAGTGATTTGATCCTAGCCGCGCAGCGGGTGTGGAATGGGCTCTGGAGCGTGGCTTTGATTTGCATTCTCCTGACGAACCACGTTGGGCGTCTTTGCAGGCGTGCCAGTTTCACAAACACACGTGCTGTTGCTGAGCTGCGCCCCGGAACACCGGGGTGACCCAGACGCGCAGCCCGGCCCCAGAGCTTCCATCGCACAGGGGTATAAAGCAGGTGCCTGGGGACCGCCCACGAAGTGACCCGTGAGGCCCATTCACAGGGGCCTGAAGGGCAGGGAGGAGGGAGACGACAGTCTTCCTTCCGCTCAGGAGAGGGGACAACATGGCATCAAAACGGATGGAATGTAGGTACCGAGAGTACAAGATGGAGCCGGGGGCCGAGGGTCAGTGTACAAGGGCGACAGACGGGAGACGCTGTGGGCGCAGGTGGCGACAGCGCACAGCACCGAGTGTGCTCACCGCGAGCTGTGCCTTTAACAATGGCTAAGACGGGCCATTTGTATGTCGTGTGTATTTAACAGTTACTACAGTAAAGATCGCTCTTTTTTACGTCCCATGCAATGAAACAAAGCAGACCAGAGCTGCGGAAGCACTGCGACCACGGCCTTGTCCCTTGTCCCGGCAGAGGACAGTGACAACCGCATCAGGAGGGGGCCCTGGGCCGCGGGCGCCGCCCCGTCCAGGAATTCCGGCCGCGCCGAGGTTGTCGGCGCCTCCAGCGCGGGTGTCAGTCCCTCCGCTCGCAGGCGGCCACGGGGACAGGGACGCGCTGCGGGGCGCGGGGGCGCGGGGCCCCGCCCGCCTCCGCCTCCCTCCGCGCTGGAAAGGGGCTGGGGGCGGGATGCGGGGGGGGGGGGGGGGGGGGCGGGATGCGGCGGGATGCGCGCGGCGGGATGCGCCCGGCGGGATGCGGGCGGCGGGATGCGGGCGGCGGGATGCGGGCGGCGGGATGCGGGGGGCGGGATGCGCCCGGCGGGATGGGGGGGGGCGGCGGGATGCGGGCGGGAGCTGGAGCCCGTAACCGAGGCGCCCAGAAAGCGCCCCCGCCCGCGGGACAGCAGCCCCGAGGCGCCGCCAGCCACCCTCCCGCAGGCAGAGAGCGGACAAGTAGTGACCGGGAGGCCACACGGAAAGGCGGGGTGCGTTGGCGGATGTCGCAGACTTGAACGACTTTTCTGAGAAAGGTGCCAGGAGACAACGCCGCTGCAGCGACGCTTTCTGAAGGACCCCCGCCGCCCCTCCGCACCTCCATCACGCAGAGGGTGCTGGCTGGTGCAAGGGCTACACGGTCAGCACTCCGAGCTTCCATTTGTGAACCAAGCAGCGTGTCCTCGTGTCCCCAACAGCAGGGACATTTGTGGTCAGCGCCCGGATTGCGCAGGCCCACCAGGGCAAGGGGCAGAGGCCCCGGCCGTGAGCTGTGTCGGCCCCACGGAGAACGCTCCGAGAACCCGCGGTACGGAGATTTCTGCTCGTTACCTTAGGACACGCGCCAGATCTGGAGCTTCTGCGAGGCTCTGGTCAGGCAGAGTTGGCGTCTGTGCTGTGGGGTGAGGGCCAGGCCTGCTCTGCCGGCAGCTACGCATCTGGCCCCCTCATCGTCCCGGCCCTGCTGCTGGAGAAGGCTTTCCTTAATACGAGGTCTGGGGTTAACAAAAAATTCAAAGACACGCTTACCTTGTTCTACGTGTGAAAAAAGAAAGAGACTTACGGCGGAGCGGTTTGTGCTGGGAGTTGGTGGCGCGGGGCGGGGCTCTTAGGCTGGTACCGGGGACCGGCTGGCAGGGTCTGCCACGGAGCCGGAGCACATGCTGGAGGGACAGACGCAGGTTGCAGAAAATCCTCACTCTGAGTACGGCCTCACAGATAACGGCGAGAGAATAGTAGAAAATGAGAAGATTAATGCAGAAAAGTCATCAAAACAGAAAGTGGATCTCCAGTCTTTGCCAACTCGTGCCCACCTAGATCAGACAGTGGTGCCTATCTTATTACAAAAACTTCCTGTGCGTGCAAAGGAAAGGCCACCAAATCCCATTGAATTTCTAGCGTCATATCTTTTTAAAAACAAGGCACAGTTTGAAGATAGGAACTGACTTATTGGGAAGAACAGAAAAATTTGGTTTCTACTGTACATTTACATGATTAAGAGGCAGCTTTAATTGCTATGATTTTCCCCCATCCCTTTTTGGAAGTATAAGAACCTTCAGGACAACAACTCATTACTGGAGTTGCAGAAGAAAACATATTTCCTTTATTTTGATTTAATCACCATACTTATTTAATGAGTATTTTGTGCAATTTTTTCTGTCTTTAACTTTGTTTTTAAAATGAACTTCAAAATAAACTGTAAAAACTTCAAAGCGAGAGAGAGAGAGAGAGAGAGAGAGAGAGAGAGAGAGAGAGAGAGAGAGAGAAAAGGCTCCTCTTATCTTCTGAATGGAAGTCTTGGCATCTTGTCAGAAATCTGTATAAATGGATGGTTCTAGTCCATGATGCTCAAAAAGCCCCACATCGAGAGTAAATATTCAGTTGTCTTATGGTTCATTTTTTTTTCAGGCAGAAAATCTATTCCAGGAACTTCAAGAACATTTTCAAGCTCTGACTACAACATTAAGCCTCAGAAATACCCTTTTCTATCTTCTAGCAAATACTGTGATGCTTTTGGACTGGTGAATCATCCTGGAATGTCTTTTTAGTGGATAATTATTGACCTAGGATTTCCTGGTGTTTCCATATGTGCTTTACATGGCATCCTGATGTATTAATTACTACTCACAGGTAATTGCTTCCTGCTTGACTGGCAGTGCAGGGCATTTTGTACGGCAAGGGTAAATACAAGGACACAATGTATGGTATCACCCAATGGGACTTTTCCATCAAGCCCTAAATAAATCTGGGCATTCAGAAACCCACAGACATGACACAGAAGTTCTCCAACACAGGGAGCTATATATGGCTCTCCCCACCTTTATTGTGTTTTTTTTTTTTAATAACTTGAGCAGTTCACTGTTATTAAGACATGAGTTCAAACAGAATTAGGAGAGAATGTTTGTGTCATTTGAGCAAATCCAGACAAGGGTAGCGTCACTCTGCCCTAAGACTTGAGCTCACATCATGTCACACAATTAAATTCATTCCCTTAAAGCTATGTGCAAAGTATTAACCATTAACTTGGAATTTCTGGTTCTGTAGATGGGTTCTCACAGGGAAAAATAGATTCTCAAAAATGATAAAATTAAGCTGAGTTCATTTCCATTGTATTTACATATTCATTAAACTTTGGTTAAAGATATAAACATACCAGAGTACTTTTTACCCCTGAATCTGTGTCCAGCCAAGAGGAGCCAAGTTTTCAGAGCTGAGCTCACAGTTCAAAGGTTAAAGACACTACAAAAACCTCAGGGAAGCATTTGTGGACCTTCAGGTGTTAGTTTGTGCCAGGTCTCCTGAATCTCCTGACTCCCTCACGTCGCAAGTCGAACTGCTGGAGCCTTGGGTCAGGTCCCAAGATGAGCAGGCACGATTTGAAGCTGGGCCCTTGGGGCTTTCTGGTGAGCAGCTCTGCACTCCACGTGCAGCTGTCCTTAATGTGGAACTGGAAGAAATGGGGACTCAAATCGGGGACTTAAAAAAGAATGTCAGTGACTTAATGGTGCAAGCTGGGACCAACACTTCCGGTAATGAGCAAGCGGTAAGGCTGTCTGCCATTCTTGTTAGGAAACAGAGAAGCTCACTTTCTGCAGAGTTTGTGACTCTTTCATCTTGGAGAATGCAATCCCATGTTTGTCCACCGCGGAATCACTGCCTCTGTGCTACATGGAAACTTTAGGAATAATGAAAGTCCTTCTCAAATGCTCTTTTCCAAATACACCAACCTTCAAAAGTGCACATTTAAATAAAAAAACTATTATTTAAAAATTGGATTTTATTGAAGTAGTTTTCAACCCCACCCTTCAAATTAGTCTTCAGTCAAAACACAAATCATGATGAGTTAGAGATTGGGGATTATAATTAGCAGTTTCTGTTTGAGACAACATGTTCATGGAACCATTTAAAGAAGACACTTGTACGTTTGAGAGTGATCTGGAGGGTCCCCCCGGCTCCCCCCACAAAGCAAGCATCTCTTTTCCAGTGGAATTTTGCACTTAAGCTTAAAGATGCAAATAAATACTTAGCTTTAGGTCTCAGGCTGGATTCAAGTCCATGCAACGTATATGGATATACAAACTTAAGACACGTATCCTTTTATTACCGGCATGAAATTCTGACTGTATGAGCGTGCTTTAGTTGAACAATTAGATAGATGCCTTTGTTTTCCCATTTCTTTGACAATTGTTACCCTAAGTCAGCTGGCCAATTATCCATATTTATTCTGGTAAATCAGAGCGGGTGCACCCACCAGAGACGTATAAATACCTGCATCTGGTATTCCAGTAAAAAAGACAACCGTACCCTGTGTCCTGCTACACACAAGCCGGAAAACACAGGGGCGGGCACTCTGAAATTCTGTTCCTAGGGGGAAAATACCACTTCCCCTCCCCTGGCTGTATGAGGCAGGGCCCACTTGCCCATCTGTCCTCCCTGGGCACTATGGTCGCCACCCTCTGAGGACTGGTTGGTGATAAGCCAGGGCCTGAGGGCAGGTACCAGTGGGCCGGGTCTCGGCACACTGCCAGGCATGGGATGGCGGTGCAGTAAGTCCCTTCCCTTTATTGTACAACCCATACTTCATCTGGCTGTTTTAATTTTGGTAAAAATCCACGAAATATTAGGCGTCAAATTCAACGGTATCGAAACCTCACTTTTTTAATGCAGATACAGCCATTACTTAAAGCAGCATGGGAGAAGTTCAGACATCTGAAAGTTTTTTTTATAGGCTGTTAATATCTTTTAAGTTAAAAGAAAGACCTAAGTTTAAATGTGTCCCTGTGGGTGACACTAGGTCAGGCTTGTGCGTAGATTTCAGGGGATTCTGCTAGCCCCCTAGACTTGTGTGTCTATTTGTGGGAGGAGGGTCCATGACACCAACAAGTTAAAAGTACTGCTCTATATTCTGAAAGGTATGGCACTTTGTCAGTCTCCGCATCAAACCGTACCTGTAACCCCTTTCCCACGTTTAGTTCAGCATAGACAGCCACGTTGTCACCCAGTGTGCTCTCCCATCGCCAGTGACATTAGTCAGGTGATGGGATGTTGACACGAAGCTCACTGTTCACTCACCTTGGTCTTGAGTCCACATCAACTCCATCTGACTGAAATGAAATCATAAAACATTTATTTTTCTATATACTGAATTTTTCCTATATAAAAACGTTTTAGTAATTACAGGAAACATAGTATAATTATTGAAAGCTTGGATTCCACTTTACTTAACTGTGCATTAATCGGTATATAAGTCAATCATTACCTCTTTTCCAATTTTTTTTCTTATAGACCCAAAGACAGCAGATCAGTCACTTGAAAATGTAATAAAATAAAAAGTGTACTTTTTGAGTAATAATCTACATGACCTGAGTTCTGATGTGTAGTATTTAATTTAAAAATTCATTTTAATAAAATGAACAGCAAAACGAACAAAGGCAATGGGGAGCAGCTGGTTAGCTCGGTTAGAGCGTGGTGCCCTTAACAAGGTTGCAATCCCCACATGGGCCACTGTGAGCTGCGCCCTCCACAACTAGATTGAAACAACTATTTGACTTGGAGCTGATGGGTCCTGGAAAACCACACTTAAAATAAATTTTTTAAAAAATTTAAAAAAAGAACAAAGGCAATGTCGTAAGATTGTAACATAGAAGGCAATTAACCACTGAAGACATACCGTGTTTCCCCAAAAATAAGACCTGATCTTACATTAAGTTTTGCTCCAAAAGATGCATTAGGGCTTATGTTCAGGGGATGTCATCCTTTCCTGGTGGGTCTTATTTTGGGGGAAACTCGGTAGCTGTTAAACGGCAGCGTGTTTCCATGCACACCTAATTCTCGTAAATCATGGAGGAAAAGCACAAGCTCTATGATGTCAAAATTTCTCTGAATTAAATTCTGCAAAGATCTCTTTTAAAAAGATCGTAAGCAGTTTTCTGATAGAAGTTGCTTTTTATTTTTTTATTATTTTTTAATTTATTGGGGTGACAATTGTTAGTGAAATTACATAGATTTCAGGTGTATAATTCTGTATTACATCATCTATAAATCCCATTGTGTGTTCACCACCCAGAGTCAGTTCTCCTTCCATTACCATATATTTGATCCCCCTTACCCTTATCTCCCTCCCCCCAGAAGTTGCTTTTTAAATGACTGCATTCCAACTCCACATTTCCAGTTGCACAGTTTTGGGGAAGACTCACTTTAATCTGTCCAATTTAACATCTTGACAGCACTGTTCTCCAAACCAAATGAAAACCAGGAAGGCAGGTGACCCAGGAGCTCCATGTTTACTTCCGTGGTCCCCTTCACAGTCCCACCCTGTGGAGGTAGTTTGCAATCAGGTCTTTGTAGGTTATGTAGAAATGTTGTCTAATAACTGTCCAACTCCCCTCTCTCCGAGCCAGAGTAAAATAAACTCAATCACCTAAAAATGGGATCAGTTATAGGCTCTCATTGTAAAAAAATAACATTATTCCTGCATATAAAACAAATCATACTCTTCATTCAAAAGTCAAAGTCAACCATAATTACATAATTTAGAATTAACCACTGTCAACATTTTTCTCTGCATATTGTTTATAATCTAATATCCTGTTCTTTTCGCTTCATAAATTTTTTTCCTAGATGAAAATTTCATACACACTTTTTTATGACTGAGTGTCTATCGTATGTCTAATAATTTTTAAAATAATTTTTATTGGGTCATATTGGGGAACAGTGTGTTTTTCCAGGACCTCATAAGCTCTATGTCAAGTCATTGTTTTTCAATCTAGTTGGGGGTTGCAGCTCATCTCCAAGTCATGTTGTTGTTTTCAGTCTAGTTGTGGAGGGCACAGCTCACTGGCCCATGTGGGCATCAAACCAGCGACCTTAGTGTTATGAGGACTGCGCTCTAACCTCTGTGACAACTGGCCACCCATATGTCTAATAATTTAACCATTCCCTTCAATATTCCTTGGACACTGAGTCATTTACCACTTTCATCTATTATAAATAATCTGTAATGAACATTCTCATCCATGAATTCTCTCCGCACAGTTCATTAGGCTCAGAGTATGACAATTCATAAGGCTCAGAGTCGGTCAAGAACATTTAGCAAAATGCATCTAAGAAAGGAAGTATCATTTTATACTCCCAACAGTGATGCATGTCTTTCGTCATCCAAAGATTTTTTTTTTTTAAGTTTTTTAATTACATCATTTAAATTCAATATTCTTGGTGATTTAAAATCATGATAGTGAAACTGGAGGCCAGTCGAGATTGGGGCTTGTGCTGCCTGAGCCACTTAGCCAATAGATAGACACAGGAGTTGGGTAGTAGAATAAGCATTTATTATCAGAGCACCGGTGTAACACCTTCAAGAACTGCCTTAACATTCTCAGACCAGCTTGGGATATTTGAGAAAATCTGGGCATTCCTTCAGACGCCACATGATGGTTATGGGGGTCTGCATGGAGCCTTCCCTCAGGTGATGTGGCTCTCCTTTGTGGTCATCAACCCAGGAGCAGTGATGACAGTAACTTGGAAAAAATGCTAGGCCAGAGATTGTGATCATAAGCGTGGGGGTATTTTTTTTTTTAAGATTTTATTGGGGAAGGGGAACAGAACTTTATTGGGAAACAGTGTGTACTTCCAGGCCTTTTTCCAAGTCAAGTTGTTGTCCTTTCAGTCTTAGTTGTGGAGGGCGCAGCTCAGCTCCAGGTCCAGTTGCTGGTTGCAGGGGGAGGAGCCCACTATCCCTTGTGGGAGTCGGGGAGTCGAGGAATCGAACTGGCAACCTTGTGGTTGAGAGGATGCGCTCCAACCAACTGAGCCATCGGGAGGCAGCTCAGCTCAAGGTGCCGCGTTCAATCTTAGTTGCAGGGATTCGAGGAATTTAACTGGCAACCTTGTGGTTGAGAGCCCACTGGCCCATGTGGGAATCGAACCAGCAGCCTTCGGAGTTAGGAGCATGGAGCTCTAACCGCCTGAGCCACCGGGCCGGCCCCGTCCAGACACTTCTGATGACGGCAAACTACTGCTTGAGCTAGGTTGACCAACATGTCCACTTGTACACATTTTTTTGACACCCCTGGTATGTTTGAATTGAAGAAACCAAATAGATCTGAGTTGTCATGAACACACAGAACAGTTTAAAATTCAGGATTTTTAAGAAGTAGAGAAGAAAGTTTCTATTAGTTATTAACTAAAATGAAAACATTGATACTGTCAAAAATATGCTAATTTCTTTCTAGAGAAAGTTCCAAGCTGATCCCCTTTTATAGGCTGACATTTAATCTTGCAATTATTCCCTGAAACCTTTGAAGAGATTATTTGACATGGTATGAAATCATACCTGTTTCAATATCTTTCTGACATTTTTATAAATGATTGCTATTTCCCCTGCACCCTTTACATATATTTAAATCAGGATGTTTCCATAGGAATAGAGGGGAAGTAATATATTTACATTTGTTTAAACTTTCCTTCTAGCCTAAAGTACATTAATATACTTCAATAGAAAGCGGTTTATTCACAGAATACTTAAATAAAACGGAGTTACTTCAATATCAAATACTATATTTATATACCTGTAACTTAAAACTCGTCTAATACAAGTTATGAAACTTAGGAAAAGCTTAGTAAAGAGTCAAATGTGTAAGGCAGAAGTTCTGGGTGCAATTGTCTGAAGCCTTAAATTCTCACACATGACTTCCTTTCTTTACAACCCTGGTGTCTTGCCTGATCTAGCCCCACAGAATTTTAACTCTCCCCAAATCTCCTTTTAGCCCCTCTAAGCTGGGCCCAGAAAGATGTTTTCAGAACTACACCTCGCTCCCTCCCGAGTCAGGGCCACCCTGCGCTGTGCGACCCCTCCCCCAACTGCGCCTAGCTCCACCAGCTCCCCCACGGGGGCTGTGTCCCCACAGGTCCCCTTTTGGAAGGGGGCCCCACACCCGCCCAGTTACCTCTTTTTATATCTGATCTCAGCTTGAAAACAGTTTCTGCAGAGCCTTCCCTGGGTCGACTTCTGGCCACTCTTTCTGTACGATGTCATAGCACTCTATTTGCCAACTGTCACAGTCATGCTTCTCTGTGATCAATTGTCCCCATAAAGTGCCACCAGACGATTCTGCTTGCCATTGTGTACCCAGTGCTGGCACCATCCCTGGGGCACAGGAGCTACGCAAACATTTTTTTTAAAAGAAAAATTTGAAGTTTCAGGACACTCTGCAGTCTTTCGTCTGATGCTTTTTGCCCATGAAGACGAGTGAGCTCGATCCCTTTACTGAACAAGGAGACTCAGGGCCAGAAGGAGGACTGGGGTGGAACTGCAGTGACTGGGAGACAGCGTGTCACCCACCTGAGCCTGCACAGCAGCAGTCCCACTAGGGCACCGTCGGTGTTCTCTGCTTAGCTTTTGATGATAAATGTAAAAACGCCACAAGAATGCTACGATCTGGTGCTTTCTCAAAGCCATTCATAAAAACGCTGCAGGGAACCCTATTCAAGATGGCAGCCACATAAAGTAAGCCCTCCATTCTGAATTTTGAGATCTCAGTCTTTCCCAGTTAGCACCTGAGCTTCAAGGTAAGACACCTGGTGAGGCCGTAAGTGCACCTGTCCGTTAGCTGATCAACCTGAGACACCTGACTGGGTGTGGGTTCAGGAAACACCAGTGAGACTGTTTTAGGGCGGTTGTGGGAGTGGGTGCTTGGACTCTGTGGGTGTCACCTCCTTCCTGCAGGGCTCAGGAGCCCGGCCCCACTGCACACGCTGTTGTTGGTTGTTGTAATGTGTGGGCTCCTTGTTTTGAATGTCTGAAAGCGGCCTGTAGGATACACCCAGTATCCTTCCCCAGCAGCAGGCCACTCGTCTGCTGCGTGTGTCACCCTCTGAATTACCTACTTTCCGTTCGATTAACGTTTCCAAATAATGCTCCGATGAACGTGCCTGCACCTCCTGTGTGTGCCGGGTCTCTGGGGTACTGGGTCACTTACTGGTTTCCTGGATATGCTCGCTACCTCCTGTTGCCTCTGTCAGGGGAAGGACTCCTTCCTGGACTTGGCCTAAAAGCCATCCTGGGAAAGACGGGAGACAGATCCTGCAGGGCTCAGAGCCGGGATGTCCACAGGCTTGGCCATTAGTTAATGCCAACTTAAAGTGACAGAGGACAGCAATGAGCTGTCCTAGGCTGGGCTTCATGCCGTCTGCAACCAGCTGTGCAACCTAATCCTGTTTCCTTCCTGCAAACTCTGCCCAGCAGGTGGGTGGAAGGATTTGAGAAAATGGCTTGTGAATCACTTAGTTCAGGGCGAGGCAGACAGCAGATACATTATAATGAGATGTAAACTTGGAATGAGGAGACCCACTCATAGTAAATTCATCTATATTGCAGTCTATAAGCTGCAATATATTCAACTACAAAGCACCAGTAAAAAGAAACTTATTCAAGTCAGATGTGAAGGAACTTATTACAACTTATCGATACAGCAAATTGACAATATGAATTAAATTTACAAATGTGGAGTGTTTTTTTAACAGCTAATAAAGCTTTATCAGTAAGAGATGTAATTCATATGCCACACAATTCATCCAATTAAAGTTTGCACGTCAGTGGTTTTTGGTACAGTCACTGATATGTACAACCATCACCACGACCAATTTCAAGAAGAAATCCTGTACCCAGTAGCTATCACCTCCTTGCCCCCCTGCCCCCGTATTAAGCAACCACTCATCTGCGTTGTCTCTGTGGACGTGCCTGTTCTGGACACTTCACATCAGTGGAATCGTACTGTATTTGGTGCTGGCTTCTCTCACACACTCTCGTGTTTTCAAGTTTCATCATGTTGTAGCCTCATTTCTTCATACTGGATAATATTCCATCGTATGGGTGGAGCATATTTTGTTTCCTTTCAGCAGCTGATGGACATGTCGGTCGGTTGTTCACTGATTTGAGCTCTTTTAACGCTGACATACGTGTTCGTGTCCAAGTGTTTGTGTGGACGTGCGTGTTCAGTACTCTTGACATGGCATGTACCTCCGAGTGTCATGACTGGGTCACATGATAACTGTTTTACTTTTGGAGGAACTGCGAAGCTGGTTCCCAAAGTGACTGCAGTGTTTTCCCTTCCCACCAGCAGTCAAGGCTTCGCTTCTCCAGGTCCCTGCCTGAGTTTATGCAGACCCTCCTGTGTCACATCTCCTGATTTTGACTTGCATTTTCTTCGTGATAATGACAGTGACACTCTTTTCACATAGTTATTTGCATTTATCTTGAAGAAATGTCAGAAGCATAACATTGACTATTATATGCCAGGGACTTGAGGTCACGCAGATCCTCACGAGTTGGTATCTCGTTGTTTGTAAACGCGAAACTTGACAAAATTTTAAAATGAGATCAAACTGCAGATATGCAATTGAATTTTAAATCCATTTAAAACCACACCCTCATTTGTATTTGTTGGTTTCAATCTTTGGGAAGTATGCCTCATGTGTCAAAGATGACCAATCAAGGTGACCACGGCAGTGAGCACGTTCACGCCCGAGTCCACCATGCACTGTTCTGAGTGGTCTGGACACGTGTGATTCACAGCAAACACTATTGCTGAACAAAAAAACTCTCCTTGCTAAAAAGTTTTTTTTTTAAAGAAAGGCTTTATTGAGCCACAGGGTAGCCAGAAATAGACCAGGTCCTCGGGCGTGTAGTCTAAACCACCAGCAGAGCAGTGGGGCTGGGAGAAAAAGACAAGCATACCTGCAGCCCTGGGGTTGGGGGCACTTTTATACACTGTTTTGGCGAAGGAAAAATTTGTTTTGAAAGAACTTACACTAGTTACAGATAAAGGGTGGGGGAGAGGCAGGAGACAGCCCTGCAATCGATGCAGTCTGAAAGAAACATTTTAGACTCTTCATTAGTTCCAGACAACGGTCCAGAACATCCATGTGTATGCAGGATGCAGTGACGTCCAGTGGTCAGCAGCTAGACACCTGAGGGTTGACTCAAAGCTCCAACACACATTCGGAATGGGAGTGGTCGGTCTTCTGTCAGCAGGCCCAGCTATGAACTGGTCACCTACTCTTGTCTCTTGCTCTCACTTTGGCTGCTGTGACTTAATTTAGAACATCTCAGACTTTCTCTCCGGTGACTGTCACCCCTTCACTCCAAAGATGGAGCTCCAGGAGGCCACTTGCCCGAGGTTCTGAGTAGGTGGCAGAGGTGGGCTCTGGAACCAGGTGTGTCCCCATCCTGAGCCTCGCACGCACGCTCTTCATCATCTGTGCAGAGATGTGCTCTGAGGACCCCCACAGCCATCGCCCTGCTGCAGGGCTACACTCAGAAGAGAAACCTGAGATTGATAAGGAAACTACTGCATGAAGCACACTGTATACAGAGAAGAGACACTCTCTTAGGAATGAGGAACAGCTCGTACTCTACATTTAAAAGGTTCCAAAAATCATTATTTTATTGCACTGTTTTTACAACCAGAAGAATGAAACATTTTTCCTTATGTGTGTATTCTTTCTGAATTCAAGCCTTTGGATTCTATTTTGGGTTGAATTGTGCAGTCCCCCAAATCGGCATGTTGGGGTCCTAACCCCATGGCCTCAGAAGGTGAGCTTAATTGGAGACGGGGCTGCTGCAGATATAATTGGTTAAGACGAGGTCACAATGGAGTCGAGTGGCCGTCATCCAATGACTGGGTCCTTACTAGAGGGAAATCTGGACAGACCCACAGTGAAAAGCCACGTGAAGAAGAGGCATCCACACGCCAGTGCCGAAGCTACTGAAGCTGCCAGACACCTACAGGAGCTGGAAGACGGGCAGGGAACACATGCCTGGCTTAGACTTCCTGTGTCCCAGCCTGTGGGACAGATTCTGCTAAGGCACCCAGGCCGTGGTATTTGTTACAGCTGCCCCAGGACACTCAGAATCCCACTGCCATGTGTGTAAAACAGTGGCCCACAGGACACATGCCTGAACTTCACTCCAATGGTAACGGTAAGAGTTGAGTTTCGACTTCCCAAATCAGAAATCTATACATCCAGGTTCTTAAGAAATAAATGATTAGGACTGTTCCCATCAACAAGTATTTTATTTACTTCAGCGTAATATTTACAGATATTTGCTAATATAAAAATACAGTGGCCAGGCCGACTCCAAGTTGAGGCCATGTGCCCCATACTGTAAAGGCCCTCCAGCTCCGTGGGCTTACTGTTCTTCAAACCCTTTAAATAGTTCAGAATATTCCCACGTGGAAATGACTCTACAACACACACACCCAGCCTGGGCAAGCTCAGTATTTGTTGGGATGAGGGCTCAGTACCTGTTGGGACAAGGGCTCAGTATCTGTTGGGACGAAGGCCTAGTATCTGTACTTCGTGGAGTAGTCCTTGGGAGACACGACCAGGCCACGACCCTTCCTGGCGCCTCGGTAAACAGTCTCGATGATGTCGATCATCTCCTGCTTGTCTTCCATGGCCCAATTGATCTTGTTGTTGTTTCCGGTCCCCAAGTCAATCATGATGTGCTTGTTCCTACAAAGAGGAAACAGGGTCAACAGGCACGGAGAGCCTAAGTGTCCCCACTGTTATGAGCACCTATCAGAAATCACCTCAGACTTGGGTCTCTTTTTTCCCCCTACCCCCATTTTAATGGAGGGGGCAGCTCACAGTGGCCCATGTGGGGATCAAACCAGCAACCTTGGTGTTATTAGCACCACGTTCTAACCAACTGAGCTAACTGGCCACCCCCACCTCAGACTTGGACTTGCCACTTCCTGATGGTTCCTTCAACCACAAACACAGTAAGTCGTCTCATCTCCGAATCTGACACACTCAGCAAACAACGGCAAAGCAGAGCCACAGAAAGGGATGCCTGATTCCCCTGACAAGTGTGGGGACGCTGGCTTAGCCAGCACACAGCCACACACAGCATTAGGAGCTGGACAGTGGACCCCGTCCTGTTGGCAGTCACCCCAAAGGAGTGCAGAGGCCAGTGATCACCCAGGGATGGAACGCAGAGTTCTTTCAAAACCAACTCCTAACTGAGGCCCGGTGACAGCACTGGTGCCCTTCAAACAGGGCATCATTGAAGGAATAAAGAGTACATGTAAAACCTTCAAAAAATCATTTGAGACAAGGACACACACAGTCAAGAGGCTACACCATGATTTAGGAGACTAGAAAAGAGCCTAACTACTATTTTATTTATTTTTATTTATTTATTTTTGTGTAGTACATTTTAATATGTTCATGTAGATTACCTAAATTAAAATCCTTAATAGTTGCTGGTCATTCAGCTTTAAAGGTATTTTCCTTGAGTATATTTACTTAATATTTTTGTCATCTTCCCAGTGGCAATTTACAAATAAAAATCCATTTAATCACTTTCTGCATGCCTTACATTTTATTGTTGCTTTACAATTACTCTAAAGTAATTACAAGTGTGACTATATGTGAGGATATAATATTGCTTATATAAAAATAAATGAATTTTTTAGCAGACCCATTCAATCCTCTCAGTTCCATCCTGGG
Organism: Rhinolophus hipposideros; assembly: GCF_964194185.1. NCBI lineage: Eukaryota > Metazoa > Chordata > Mammalia > Chiroptera > Rhinolophidae > Rhinolophus > Rhinolophus hipposideros. Next base: position 165,060 of record NC_138063.1, on the reverse strand, counting down.
TAGGTAAATTTTACTTTTTTACCTCATTAACCTCATCCTTGGTACTAGTCATTCGTCCCCTTTCTACACTTCCCAGGCTACTTGCCCTATGCTACCATTTTCATAGTATTAGTAACCAGATTCCAATTTACTGCATCCAGGGAGGAAGTTCTTAAGGTCTTGCATTCTAATATAGAAACTAAATACTATTTAAAAAAACACTCAATGGACTGTCCACTAGCCTTTCTGTATGTTTCCCTAGGACAAGTATCCTACATTGAAACTCCAGGGTTAGTTGCCTGGAAAGCCAAATTGTTTCCCAGGAGGTTGCACTCATTTACCTGAAAAATGCAACGTATGAGTTTTTTATGATGCTCTTGTGAGTACTGAATGTAAGTTTTATTAGAAGTCCTACTAATAGTGAAATTACTGGTTGTGAATATGATAGTATGTCTGTTCAGGAAGCAGATGATTCTTCACAGAAGGCTCATTTTTACAGGTGCACTTTATAGAATGAAGGTATGAACCCTTGTGCTTATGCACTAATCTTCCTGGGTTGTTGGAGATGATTTTAGTGCCTGAAGCCTTCACGGCACAAATTTGGACACGTGGTTTTAGTCCACCATCCCACAGAAAGTGCTCCATCCTGAAGCTCCTGCTGTGGCCTCCTCTCAGCCAGAGCAAGCGTGAACAGACAAACTTGATGTCACTTCTGCTGCAAACCTTCTTCACCCCCAGGACAAGCTTCCAAGTCCTCACACTTGCCAGGACCTGGGGACCTGCCCTACCCCTGCCCTCTTATACCTCCTGCAGCCCGTCACGCATGTCAGCCCACCTTCCTGCAGGTCTCCACACCGCATACCGTCTGTACCTCTGCCCCTGGGGGAGTGCTTACACGTGGCTCACCCCACACTCCCCGCTGCCCTGGTGTCTTGTCTGTAACTACCTGTCCTTTGCCCTCTCCCTGCTTCCCTGGGCTGACAAATTCTGCTGAGTCCATCAGATGAAGTTCTGCGACAGCAGGAACCCTGTCTTATCTGACTTAATGTCCCAGCACTGGACCATAAAACCTGGAAGGACTCAGCATACACACCGGTGGACAAGTTAACTGGCATGCTGACACTGCTTGTCGTAGAATTGGGGGTCGCAGACAGGAGGTTTCCACCCTTTCATGAGTGTAGCCCCAGCCCCCAAACCAAGACACGCAGCCCGCCACACCGACCCCAACCCCGTCTCCGTCATAGCACCTCCTGCCCTTGGCTGGCCACGTGCAGTGGGGCCAGGACCCTAGACAGACCTCACAAATCCCACCTGAAGGATGGGGGAAGAGTAGGAGGAGCATGAAGAAAAGGCCCCGACTGCCATGAGTCGCCTGTTAGTGGCAGCCTTGGCTCTGAGACCACCACCGATGATGGCTCGGAAGGAAGTGGGGAACGCGTCAGTGGGAATGGAGGAAGGGGTCCTTAATGGAGGTAGAGTGTCAGCGATGCCGTCCTGCAACTGGTGGAAAGCAGGAGTCGTAAGTGATAAACTCGAACATTTAGCTGAGGAAATATCAAGCGAAGTTTTGAGGATGCCACCTGGTTTCTTCTTGTTGCTTAGAGTAAAATGAGAAACAAGCTGGTTTACAAAATGTAACAGAAAAAATAAATTCTTAGACTCTCCAGATAGCAAAAGATGCTGAAATCCACAAATGGCTCCTGGACATGTGGCACAGAGAAAAGGAAGAGACCACACGACCTTCTGCTAAAACCTACAACAGACCTGCCAGTCAGGCCACTCCGTCAGAGGAAAGGTGTGCATCATGCATGTTCCCCAGGAAGCCACTGTCACACAGCGGGCGTCCTTGATGCGCAGGACAGAAATACTGCCGGCTCAGCCTGAGAGGACAAGAGGATACAGTGAAAGGAGCTGATGAAACCCCAAATGCTGCTGGCAGGAAGCAGGCTGAGAAATGACCCAGCTGCAAACACCTTTCATGAAGGCAGGAAAACCGGGTTAGAACCCTCTCGGGGCGGGCGTCGGCCAGGAGCCCAGCCTGGCACCAGACCCCTTACCCTCCAGCCCCTCCTGAACCCAGACCTGTTTCCTTTGCCTGCCCCACACTGCATGCTGGGAGAATTGGGAACACAGGTAAGGAGGGGGGTCCAGGAGCTGTGCTTGTGGGTCCATATCGATTCTGCACATGGGTGGCAGAGGACAGTCTGCAGTAGGTAAAAACCCTAAAATAAACCCCAGGATTTCCCATCTGAACCTCTGAGACTGTGACATGGTGAGACCGTTCCATTACACTTCACAGGGACCCTGCAGATGTCCCTAAGGTTACTAATCAATCGACTTCAAAGTAAGGAGGTAATCCTGGATTACTTGGGTGAGTGTAATCTAATCACACAAGCCCTCTAAAAGCAGAATAGGAAGTTGGAGACTATATGAAAAGAACTCAACCTGCCACTGAGGGCTTCAAAGATTGAAGGGCCTCTAGGAGCAGAGAGGAGCCCCAGCGACAGCCAGCGAGCACGAGGCCTCAGACCCACGACCTCCAGCCGGTGGATTCAGCCAACAACCTGAGTGAGCCCAGTGACTTCCTCCTGGACTGACGGCCCCGGCCTTGTGACATGGAGACCCTGACAACCCACTGAGCCTGCCCGGGCTTGGCCCTCAGAACCTGGAGCGCATCCAAGCCCGTGCTAGTTTGTTATACGGAATGTAAAGCTAACACACTCCCTGTGCAGGCCTCCCAACCTTCCGTCGCAGCAGGGCTCGGCCTTTAGTGGGTCGCCTGTCGCCAGTGTTGCTGTTCACTGATTCTGTGGTAACAGTACGGAATTTTGACAAGCCTAACAATGTCAAACAGTGATTTCTTTGCAAATTAAACCTCCACAACAGAATTATCTTTTTACTCATAATGTTACTTAACTTTATTACATAAGTACCACCAAGCGTATATGCCATCTGCACCCAACGCTTGTGTACTGGCCAGTGTCCACCCCCATGTTTTCCTTTGACACAAAGCCCGTAAGTCATGGATACAAATTAATCTAAGACAACTAGGGAAATTCTATTCTTCATGCCAGTAACTGATTGACGACAGTCTGCAACAGAATGCTTTAGCTGATAAAATAACCTTGTACTTATAAGCAAAGAAATTAAGTACAGGTTTTCCTGTTGGGTAGCACAGAAGGGTGATAAACAGAGTTACTGATATCATATTTTAAAAGCAAGTCACTTTAAAACAGACATTTTCATCAATAGATTACATTTAAAGGTATCTTAAATGTCAGTAAGAATGTCTGCTATTTAATTCATTTCAGGTTAGGTTTCTGGGCAGTTATTTCAAAAAGGTAATTTCTCACTAAGAAAATGCTAAAACTGGAACTGTTACTTTGAAAATTATCTAAAAGATAACACTGATGATCTGGTGATACAAGCTGTATGTGACATGACTGTATAACTGACTTCCTTCTAAATAAAAGAATCTAAAGATATCTTGATTATATTACATTTCCAGGTCAACAATTTCAATTTAAATAACTTTAAGAAGACATACCTGAAGAAAAACATGACAGTACACGGGTCGTATAACTCATACATTTTGTTGAAGTCAGGTACTTCTGTAATATCCACAAGATAAATAACTGCGAAATTTTTAACCTAAAAGTAAAGATTGGGGAAAAAAAAGAAAAACCTAAAATCAATCAATTTTTCATTCTGTAAAAGCACATTCAAAACCAAAAACAACAATCTGTGTATAACACAAAAATTTGCCAACTAACTCTCCAACATTCTTCCCAGTAAAGGTAATGCACAGGGAAACAACACGCCAGGACGCTGAACTGGCTGTTCACACCTCACTTTAGCACTTTGCAGAACAGCTAGTTATACGAGCCCTGCAGAAAATGTCCAGATATATTATTCATGCTAATCTACGTGAACTTGTGCAACTTGCACTTTGACAGCTCCTTAATCACATGCTTTAAAGAATGCCTTTAGAGATCACCCATACATCCCTCACTCACTTAGGTCTGAACTCTTGTAAATACTAACAGACTAGTATCCCAAATATAATATTGTATATAAAATTCTCTTTAACTGTTTGAATTGCAAGTTCATCAAAGATTTAGAAAACTAGATAAAATCGCAACACAAAGATAACTGCTGCAAATGTTTTAGTATCTACTTTCTCATTTTTTCTGGTGTGAAGGCGGGGCCACCACCTTAGATGGCCCTTATCTCCTCTGGGCAGCTGTATGCGGAAGCGCCAATACAGAACCAACTGGCCTTCCTCTAACTCTGACCCCTCCCTGATTCTTTCCTCTGGAGAAGCTGCCATTGGTCAGAGTTTCCTCCAGTGTGGGCTGTGAGGACCGATATGAAGCCTACCACAAGGCCTGAACTGTTTTTCCTAAACATGTCACATCCATGAACGAACCTGCAGTGAATTAAAACCCCTGTGTATTTTTTTACATAAAACTGAAATTAAGCTAGATACCTATTCTCCCTTTAAGAAAATGTTCACGACAGGGCTGTCACCTCTGCTTTTCAACATAGTGTTGGAAGTCCTTGCCAGAGCCATCAGGCAAGAGAAAGAAATAAAAGGCATCCAAATTGGGAATGAAGAAGTTAAAATATCACTCTTTGCAGATGACATGATGCTATATATAGCAAACCCTAAAGACTACACCAGAAAGCTGTTAGAAACAATTAACGAATACAGTCAAGTTGCTGGCTACAAAAATCAACGTACAAAAGTCCATTGCATTCCTATATACTAACAATGAAATCTCAGAAAAAGAAATACAAAAAACAATTCTCTTTGCAATTGCAGCAAAAAGAACAAAATACCTAGGAATAAACTTAACCGAGGATGTGAAGGATTTATATACTGAAAACTATGAGACATTTTTGAAAGAAATTGAAGAAGACACAAAGAAATGGAAAGACATTCCATGCTCATGGATTGGAAGAATCAACACAGTTAAAATGGCCATATTACCCAAAGCAATATACAGATTTAATGCAATCCCCATCAAAATCCCAATGTCATTTTTTAAAGAAATAGAACAAAAAATCATCAGATTTGTTTGGAACCACAAAAGACCCCAAATAGCCAAAGCAATCTTAAGAAAAAAGAACAATGCTGGAGGTATCACACTGCCTGACTTTAGCTTGTACTACAGGACTACAATAATCAAAACAGCATGGTATTGGCAGAAAAACAGACACATAGACCAATGGAATAGAATTGAGAACCCAGAAATAAAACCACATAAACATGGACAGATAATTTTTGACAAAGAAGCTAAAAACATACAATGGAGGAAAGACAGCCTCTTTAATAAATGGTGCTGGGAGAATTGGATAGCCACGTGCAAAAGAATGAAACTGGACTGCTATCTGTCACCATGTACCAAAATGAATTCAAAATGGATCAAAGACTTAAGCATAAGACCTGACACAATAAACTGCATAGAAGAAAACATAGGTACTAAACTTATGGACCTTGGGTTCAAAGAGCATTTTATGAATTTGACTCCAAAGGCAATGGAAATAAAAGCTAAAATAAACAAATGGGACTATATGAAACTTAAAAGTTTCTGCACAGCAAAAGAAACCATCGACAAAATAAAGAGGCAACCAACTGAATGTGAGAAGATTTTCGCAAACAGTGCCTCCGATAAGTGTCTAATATCCAAAATATACAAGGAACTCATGAAACTCAACAACAAATAAAGAAACAACCCAATTGAAAAATGGGCAGAGGACTTGAAGAGACATTTCTCCAAAGAGGACTTACAAATGGCAAATAGACGTATGAAAAAACGCTTAATATCACTAATCATCAGAGAAATGCAAAGAAAAACCACAATGAGATATCACCTCACCCCAGTCAGAATGGCTATCATCAACAAGACAAATAACAACAAGTGTTGGAGAGGCTGTGGAGAAAAAGGAACCCTCATACACTGTTGGTGGGAATGCAGACTGGTGCAGCCGCTATGGAAGGCAGTGTGGAGGTTCCTCAAAAAATTACAAATAGAATTACCATATGACCCAGCAATCCCTCTCCTGGGTATCTACCCAAAAAATCGAAAACATTTATTCATAAAGACACGTGTGCTCCAATGTTCATTGCAGCTTTGTTTACGGTGGCCAAGACATGGAAACAACCAAAACGTCCTTCGATAGATGAATGGATAAAGAAGTTGTGGTATATATACACAATGGAATACTATTGGGCATTAGGGAAAGATGATATAGGAACATTTTTGACAACATGGATGGATCTTGAGAGTATAATGCTAAGTGAAATAAGTCAGACAGAAAAAGCAGAGAACCCTATGATTTCACTGATATGTGTGGTATATAAACCAAAAACAACAAAAGAACAAGACAAACAAATGAGAAACAAAAACTCATAGACACAGACAATAGTTTAGTGGTTACCAGAGGGTAACGGGGGTGGGGGGTGGGAGATGAGGGTAAGGGGGATCAAATATACGGTGATGGAAGGAGAACTGATTCTGGGTGGTGAACGCACAATGGGATTTATAGATGATGTAATGCAGAATTGTATACCTGAAATCTATGTAATTTCAGTAACAATTGTCACCCCAATAAATTAAAAAAAATTTTACAAAGAAAAAAAATGTTCACTTGGAAAATATAGAAATGAAATGGAAAAATCACTCCTTTGTATCCAGCCCAGTACTTTTCAAACAGATATATGTAATTTACAAAACGTAAGACAGGCAAAATTAATCAGCAGTATGAGTGTGTTAAAGTGAAAAGTCCTCACATGCTTGCTGTGAGGACACTGTATACGCTGCTCTTCTCCATCTGACATCACTAGCAAACGTTTCCCCACATTATTCCGTAAAGCTCTTAGAAAATCCTTTTTCATGGCCAAGTAATAGTCCACTCAGTGGGATGGACATTCCCAGGCTAAAGCCTGATTTCCAAGACAGATGGCTGGGAGTGCCCGCACAGGACTTGTGCAGGACCACATGGGGGGTCATTTCCTATATGGCGCTGTGACTGGCCTTAGTGCTCAGAAACTGGGCCAGCATTGGGCGCTGTCACCAGATGCTGTGCTTGCCTCTCATTTCACTGTGAATCACAGCAATGGTGTCATGGAGCATAAACCTTTGCCTCCCTAAGGGCAGGATGACTGAGAAAGGTGACTGTTCATAAGGCTTTTCATATAATCCCAGGCCGCTTCCCAAAAGAATGGTACCAGTTTTACTCCCCTCTGATTATACAACTTTCACCATACCCCAACAATTAAATACCCTTTTCTCTTTGATGTGTCTGAAAGAACAACAGAGCACTATTTTAACATTTGTTTCTTTGAAGCTTACTGAACCACTGGAATTTCTTTTTTTCATGTTCTTTGCCCATTTATGCATGGGAGTCATCTTTTAAAATGGCACTTTAAGCTTATTTGCATAAAGACTTTCATATTTAAATATACACTGCCTACTGTCTTTGCAGTAGTCCTAACTGGTGGTTGAATAGTATTTTTTAAACTAAGAACCACATGTAGAAATTTCATTGTATTAAGTTGTTTTTAACGTACACACTCTTTTGATCACCTACAGTAGTGAATATCCTTTCCAATCCTGTTGTCTGCATATTCATAAGCACACGTTCTTTTTCTTCAGCAAGTCAGTGATTCAGCTATCCAGCAATCTCTCTGCATGCCACCAAACTGTCTCCAATCAGGTGACTCATGCAGACCACTAAGACAGGCCGGTACGTGATGCCAACCACCAGCCCACCTTTGTAGAGCGCGCCTCCACCAGCGAATAATCCACCAGATACGCCAGAAAAAACGTTCTGGGCTCACAATTGGCACTGTGTAGTCTTCAAGAGCTAATTATTACATTTGTAGGTAATTCATTTCAAATAAAAAAAACTGCAGGTAACTATTTTCTAAAACTACTACGTGCCCTGATTAGCTCTACCTAGAGTAACTCTTGCAAATGTTGTGATGTGAGAGTAATAGTAATGGTAGGTAATGATTACCAAATAGACTTGCTCTGTAATAGGAAGTGTTCTCGAAGCCTTTATATGAATTCTACCTTCACCGCTGCCCTGTGAGTTAGGCACTGGTACCCCTCCGTCCGCTGAGCAACATGCGGCGCAGGAACAATTATTTAAGCTCACACAGGTAGTCAGTGGCAGAATACAGCTTGGTCTGTGCCTTAACCACCGCTCCATCCTGCCCCTCACAGCTTGCCACTAGCTGCGAAGTTCTTAGATCCAAAGACACAAATGCACAGTGGACCCAAACCAAGCACATTCTGCCGATTCCTGTCAGACTCCTCACGGACTGAGAAGCACCTCCTACTGGTTGACTTACTTCACGTGATGCTAAGACCAATCCTACGTCAGTCCTAGAGTTCCACACACACATTTGCCTTATATGCACCTTGAGTAGAATGTACGATCCTGAGTTGACATCGTTTAGGTTCTGAATGTTTTAAATTATTCGTCTGGGCTTTTTAACACACAAAAATGAAATGTCCCATTTATTCTTACCCATTGTGGGAGTTAGGTGACATAGAGCTGTGACAAACTGCTCCTGCAAAATGGCAAGACAGCTCAGGGGTGCACAAAATAGCATCTCTTCGAAGCTGTGCATAAAAAGAGCTGCTAAACAGGCTTTATTTGTTTCTATCACTCCACCAACCTCCAGACATCTGTCAAGTCTGGAAGCAACCTCCATCTCAGGACAGCTCAAATGAGTCCAGCCAGCCCTGGAAGGTCAAGTTCAATACACCACATTCCAGGAGAAACATCAGGTTTGGCCTCAACACTGAACTTTTACTCACTTCAGAACAGCTGGGATATCCAAACAGGGCTCGTGACAAGGTGAGGAGGATCCCCCATTGTCTGCCATTTCTGCAGAGGGAGATTTTTAAACAGCGTTAAATTGTTCTTTACACTAAAGCCTTCGATTTTAAAACTTCCTGTTAAGCTTCCCCAGAGAGAGTGTCCAGAATTACAGTCTTATTTTGCACTTATACTAAGAAGAAATTAAAACATTAATAGTCTTGGAATGCACTTCAAGTTTGCATTTTGAACTGCATATAATACAGTATTAAAAGTTTATTAAAATAAAAACCCAAATTTTTGGACAAAAGAAAAAGAGTTACTTCAAGACCAAACAAAAATACTCAAAGTGAGCCCAATTAAAACTGTCCTGATGAACAGGTTCAAGACAAAACAAAAAAAGAATGTATTTACTACTGACTCGGCAATTCAGTCTGTACCCGACAGAAGGGATTAGGAAAGAACAACTCTGGTGAAAGTCCCTGAACACTTACGTTAACTCACAATATCTGCCTCCTAGCTAAGAGCATCTTGCTGAGTTTTGCTCAGACAGGAAGAGCCAACCAACCCTCAGCTCTCCATCCATCCTAGCCTCGCGCTGAGGGCAGCAGGATCGGACATCACCTGGTGGTTATGCCGCCACCTGTGAGGCAGAATCGAGAACACACACCCTGAGTTATTTCAAAGTCAACAAGCTAACGATTTGCTTATTGGAGAAGTGCTTGGCCGTCTTCACTGAAGTCAGCAGTAGCTGCCCTTGACCTCTACAGCTTAAACAATGAATAAATGACTCCCTGGTACCGCCTGACTCATGACCTCTGACCCCAACTGGGAGGCCCCTAGTGCAAGCCAACAGGCCTCTCCAGAGCTCCCCAGGCACCTCCTCAAGCTCCTCAATGTCTTGGTGTCCAAGAGGAAGAGGAGGGGATGGCTGATAAACACGGCACTCCTACTTGGCTAACCCTGACCTCTGTCGAGGGGTTTCTGAGAGTCATATCACAGTTCCCAAGGGAACTTCTTAATGACAGTTTCGGGACCTCACCCCAGACCTCCAGATTCAGAACCAATGTTATGCCATTTGGTAAGCAGTCCAAGTGGTACCTATGACGACTGACACAGAAGCCGGTCCCTAAGGCTCACAAGGCACCACGAACACCTCACTCTTCTACCAAACATGGGACAGTAAAAACTAGCAATGGCAGGTCAGATAGCTTTTCCTTTCTTAAATTCAAAATACGTCCTTACATCTGATACTACTCACTCAAAGGTGTTATTTTAACCCAGCTTATTTTAGCATCTCCTATTCTCATGAAAGATGCCTTCAGTGTTTCCACTTTTACTGTTCATTAAAATGAATGCCCTCTCAAATCATTTATAGAATATTAATAATTTAATTATTTCACGAACACCCTAATATATTTGCCTTTTTTCCTCTTGCTACAATTGCAAAAATACAAATCAAAGCTAACTTAAAATCGCCACCAGGAAATTATAAACCAAAGAATTACGTGGCTGGTTATACAATAGTGCCCTACAACTGCACTTTTATCGCCAGCAAATAAGTGCCACAGACAAACCAGTCTACTAACATTAAAAATTAGGAAAACTAGCTCTAACGAAGCGCAATTCTACTTTGGTCTACCAGGCCCTTCATTTAAATCACTCTAAGCTATAAATCAAGTGACTTACAAAGAGCATGGTAGGGTAAAGAAAAGAAAAACGACAAAAAGAAAAAGAACAGGATTTATTATGCTATTAACACAAACGTTCTGCTTTATAAATCCAACAAATAAACACAGTCCCCCAAAAAGGACAATCCTTTTCAACCAAGCTATTTAAAATAAGCTCCAACGCCCTCGCCAAAGTCTGCACGCGTGTTTTGTTCATGGTGCTACAGATGTAGTCTGAAAATACCCTAACCCTAGGATTTATTAATTTATTTCAGGAGCGGGATCACGAACCTGTTTAAAATGTGAAAATGTACGGAAAGGTGTCCCAGAACGAGACAAGTGCTATTACGTACGATTTCAGGGAGCACATCCTCACCTCCCAAGGCAAGAACCTGTCCGTGTTACTCCTGCGTCTTCCCTGTTTGGAGGCGGTGCCGCATATTAGAGACTAAGGCCTTGAGAATAAACACAGAATGCAGTTTTTAACCTCACTGCACAATTCTGCTGCCAACTGGCAGAGCGGCCGGTGGATCGCGACGAGAAGCTACGCGGCTGCGTTACCTTTTCCGCGATGCTGTACAGAACCTCGTCCATCTTCATGCACGTGGGGTCCCAGTCGTGTCCAAAGCGAATGACGACCACTCGGTCCTCTTCCGAAAGGATGGCCTGATCCACCTGCCAGCCGTTGTGCAAGTGCGGGAGCATGTACGACATCCTGGCGACTGCACCGGCCCCTGCGCGACAGGAACTCGGTGGAGCAGCTCCTTCCGCCTCAGTCACAGCGCGCGGCGCTGGCGGGGGCTGCCGCCCCGCTCCCGCAGACCCGGGCCCCGCCCCCACGCCGGGCCCGCTCCCCGCCCCACGCGCTCCCCGCCGGGCCCCGACCCCACGCCCGGCCCGCTCCCCGCCCCACGCGCTCCCGCAGACCCGGGCCCCGACCCCACGCCGGGCCCCGCTCCCCGCCCGGCCCGGCCCACACGCCCAGCCCGGCTCCCCGCCCCACGCGCTCCCCGCCCCACGCGCTCCCCGCCCCACGCGCTCCCCGCCGGGCCCCCACCCCACTCCGGGCCGCGATCCCCGCCGAACCCGCTCCCCGCGGCACCACGCTCCTCCACCTCGGCCCGCACGCACCTCCCGCGAAGCGGTCACCCCCGGCGCGGACGCGCACTGACGCGCACTGACGTGCACGTGCGCGTGTGTGCCGAGCGTGCGTCCGCCGTGCGCGCCCGCCGTGCGTGCGCGTGTCCGCAGCATGGAGGCCTCGCGCTGGGTCGGGCAGGTTGCGGCGGGTTTCGCTGCGACGGGTGACGGCGGTGGGCTGTCAGCCCTGTCGTCTGTCCCGTCAGAGCGTCGGCGCGCCCGCGCTTCCCCGCGACGTCCCGCGGCCGGGCAGGAGGCGGCGCTGCACTGAGAGGACGCCGGGAGCCCCGCGGAGGCGGGGACGGAGGGGACGGCTCCGCGGCGTGCGCGCCCCAGGCAGGCCCGGCCCCGGCGCTCGCACGCGGGGCCCCGATTCGGCGTCCGGCGCCCACGCTTCGCAGACGGGCGCGGTTTGCTGTGCTCGTCAAAGGCGGCGCGGTAACAAAAGTGCTGCACGCCAGTGCGTGGACTCCGGTGCCCGCGCGTCGTCGGCCGGGACGCGCCCTTCCCCGGTCCACGCGGTCAGGCCCGGAAAGGCCGCTTTAATCCCGTCCCGGCTCCGTGTCCCGGCGGCGGCCTGTCCGACGCGGTGCTGAGCCGCCGCCGCTCGGCCCGGGACGTGACACCCGCGGAGAGTGGCCGTCCAGGGCTGTGGCGCCAGCTCCTCTCACCGCGTAACCTGGAACTATTCCCTCCCGTTCTGGGGATCGACGGCACTTCTTTTCTTTCGTCTCCACACCTTCCATTTATGCACAGAACTAAAGAGACAAGCACAGTCACTATTGCGGTTAGAAGTCGGCAGCTTGGGAGACGGAGGAGCAGGTGGGCAGTCGGGACGTCGTTAACAAACGGGTGCCCGGGGGAACTCGGTCTTTTCAGCCCGAGAATAATCGGAAGAGCGAAAGCGGCTGGGGAAGGCCAGAACCTCGGGGTGCAGGGACTGGGTGCGGGCAGTGCCCCCCGCTGGGACCCCAGCCCTCCGCTCTGGCGGGGAGCGGGCAGCCTGCTCCCCGGGGCCGGTCTGGGGCTGCCAGATGCTGCGGCCCCCTGGCCGGAGGGGCTCCCAAACGCTGCCCTCCAGGGAGATGACAGCACTGCCCCCAGCTGCTCTGCCGGGGCGCAGCGGTCCTTGACCTCCTCGTGGCAGTCCGCTTGCAATTCAAGCTGGATCCCCGTCAGCTGCTTCTTGATGGCGTCCTCGGAGCTGGCATAGATCGTTTTGCTCTTACGGGGTACAGACTCGGGAGCCCAGAACATAAACACCAGGTCCTCCTTCCTGCTCTCCTTGGCCTCATAGGTTGCATCACAGAGGGCGCAGCGACAGTCCTTGTGCGGCAGCATCTTGACACAGGTGGCGTAGGGGTCGTCTACAGTCTGGCACACATCACCTACCACGATCTCCTCGCCCTCCTCCAGGATGATGTTCTTCTTGTCCTCACTCAGGCAGAACAGCACGGCCTCCTTGCGCTTCTTCACCTCCTCGGGTGTCCACGACTTTCGCATCTTCATGTCATTGAACACTTTGATGACTCCATCAGAGACAGCCACACCAGAGGCCATGTTTCCGGAAGCAAAAAGGCGACAGCAAGGAGAGCCACAAAAGATTAGAGCCGCTGCAGTTGCTGCTGGGATCCGACTGAACCGACTTTTCACTTTTTAGTGGTGTCATTTGTAGCACAAGTTTTAAATTTTGATTAAGCCCAATTTATGTATTTTTTTCCTTTATTGCTTGTGCTTTTGATGTCATATCTGAGAAACCATTGCCTAATTTAAGTTCATGATGTTTACTCCTGTGTCCTTCCAATAGTTTTTTACTTTTAACTCTTATATTTAGGTTTGTGAGCATTTTAAGTTAATTTTTGTGTATTTTGTTATGTAGGTGTCCAGCTTAATTTTTTTTTTTTTTTAAAGAGGGCCCATCTCACAGTGGCACTTGTGGGGATCAAAACGGCAACCTTGGTGGTATCAGCACCGCGCTCCAACCAACTGAGCTAACCACCCACCCCCCAGCTTCATTCTTTTCCATGTAGATATCCAGTTGTCCCACACCATTTATTGGAAAGGTTATTTCCCAACCAAATTGTTGAAAATCAATTGACTTTAAATATAAGGATTTTTTTCTGTAGTGCTAATTCTATTCATCTATCTCTCTGTGTAGTCTTATGTCAGTATCACTATCTTAATTAATGTAACTTCGTAGCATTACCGCTGACACCAGGGGTTGTGTCCAACCCAAAAGAAAACATGAGCAGAAGTTTGCAGCACAGAATGAGAAGGTTTATTTAAGGAATTGGCACCAAGTCCAGAGACACAGGTGAGCTATTGCTCTCAAAGACCTGGCTCCCTGATGCCTCTAGCAGCCAGGTTACAGGAACAATCATTAATCGTGGTCTCTATGGGAGTGGGGGTTGTGGACTCCACTAATTGGTCGGGGCCAAACAGAGAGCAGTTGGTCATGGCTGCGGGTCCTGGTGTCACTCATGGCCTTGTTCGGTCCACTTCGCAGGAGATGCGGTTTGTGGGGCTGATCTGCTTTCATGAGTCCAGAGCTGAAACAACTGAGGCCAAGGTGTTATCCTTGTTTGACTCAAACCTTATTCTATCTTGAGATTTGGTGGTTGTATCTTAGTCGTGATTGGTAGACCTGACACTTTATTCTTAAGTGAATTTGTTGTTGAAATCCAGTGTCCTAAGGGCTCAATGATTAAAAGGGGTGCACATACAGCATATGTACAGGTAGGAGGGTCTGGGGAAAGAATGCAAGTGAATCATAGTTTTATCAGGATACACAAAGCCTGCTTGGATTAAAGCAATATGCATGCTAAAGAAATGAAGTTCATGTACGTTATAGTAGTAAGTCTTGAAATCAGGAAGTGACTCCTCCAGTTTTGTTCCTTTTCAAGATTGGTTTGGCTCTTCTGCGTCCTTTGCATTCCATATGAACTTTAGGATGTTTGTCAATTTCTGCAAAAAAGGCAGCTGGGATTTTGATAGGAAATGTTGAATCTGTACTCCAATTTAGGGAGTATTGCTATCTTAATATTATGTTTTCCAGTCCATGGATATGGGATGTCTTTCTGTTTATTTAGGTCTTCTGTATTTTCTATGGAATTATTATTTTTTAAACTTTTGTATTTGTTTAAGTGTGTTTTTCCAGGACTCATCAGCTTCAAGTCAAATAGTTGTTTCAGTCTAGTGGAGGGCGCAGCTCACAGTGGCCCATGTGGGGCTCTAACCGGCAACCCTGGTGTTATGAGCATCGTACGCTAACAAAGTGAGCTAACCGGCTGCCCCTTCTCTGGAATTATTTTAAATAATTTCAGATTATTCATAACTAGTGTGTAGAAATACAATTGGTTTTTGTATACTGATCTTGCATTCTGCAACCTTGCAGTGTTGGGAGGAAGAATGCCATCCATTTTTCCCAGTGGTTTATCACCGCTGTCCAGGAAGGATGCTGAAATGGCGGGAATGCCCCAGGGGTCTTCTGGAGAGATTTCAGGTTAGGAAGAGTCCTCTCATCCAAACCCAAACTCTCAAAATAGCCCTTACAAATTCACAGTGTTTGTAGTTTAAATGTCCCTTTGCCATAGTGGCTTCTCCACATCCTCTTATCAGTAAGCCCCCAGAGGGAGCACTGGGCCGCTGCTGGGCCGCTTAGTTGTCAACGACTTACTTCATTGTTACACCCAAGCAACATTTTTGTCTTTGTCATGATCAAGTGTATTGAAACAACTAACTCGTAAACATGTGGCATCCAAATCCTATTAAACCTACACACAACTTAAGAGCTGCCCTGCTCTCAACACCCCGCAGGGTTCCAAGGCCGAGGTGTGCAGTCCCCACCCCCCACCTGCACGGGAACACCCCCGCTCCTCACTCCGGCCATGCTGAAACCCACACCAGCCCTTTCCCCACCACGCAGGCCCCACACACCCACGGCCCAGGCCCCGGTCCCGGGCCGGGGGCTTCTCCAACGTTACTGGGGGTGACCCATCCCAAGCCCTGGCCGGCGACCACGGGCACGCAAGTGCACTTCCGGTGCGACCCGCCGCCACTTCCGCTGCCCTCCAGCGGGAAGCTAAGGTAGGGGCGTGGCCAGGTCCAAGGGGCGGGGAAAAGGATTGGCCTAGTCCGGGGTCCGAGCTTGCTGGCCCCGGGAGAGGCCGGACGAGCGCGGCACTAAGCGCGGCGTGGCCGGGCACGAGGCGGGCGGGCTGCGGCCGGGGCGTGGGCTGGGGCGGAGGCCGGTGCCTGGAGCGCGGGCAGCGGACAGCGGGCAGCGGGCAGCGGCCCGTGACAGAGGGCGGGGCCTGGGGCCCGGGGCGGGGCCTGGGGCCCGGGGCGGGGCGTGGTGGGCAGGTGGGAGGGAGGACGCCGCGCGCTCTGCCCTGCGGCAGTCCCTGTTGTGGGCTTGCCCCGGGAGCTGGCTTCCACCCGAGCGTCCCTCACATCTGAGATCCTCCTACAGGGTAAGCGTGCCCCTAGGATGTCATGGCGTGGGCGGCAGACTGGACCGAGCTCTGCCGCGTGGGCGGGGCTGGGACCCCAGACCTCACCTGGCATAGGTGGGCCGCATCAGAGTTCTAACACGCATCCTGACCCGCATTTCAAGAGCCTGATGGACTTATCAGGGAAAACCCAACGTCGTCATTATTTATACCTGCCGCGTCTCAGAGGTTTAAGGTGGCTTCAGGGACTCTGCCAGAAATTAAAGGTCAATTTGTACAGGTAGTTATTTTTCTGAGCTATAGGCAATGGCAGATTAAGCTTTAAATGGGTAAAATTCAGGTACTCACCGTTAGGCACGGCTGGCGGAATGAATGAGTCGCCAGCGACCAAAATTGGTCTATAGAATTTATTTGGCATGTTTGAGCTGCAGGAGGTCAGGCTAGAAAAGATCATAACCTCCCCCAGCAAAAAGGGGTATGGAATTTTATAAGTGGGGGTAAACAAAGTTTTTCCCCCTTCAATGCTTCAGGGGGGTTTTGTTGCATTGTCTCTAGCAACAAAGGGTTTCAGGGCATGACCAAGCCCTCCTGCTGGCTCCACACCCTGGCCCCGAGGCCTCCGTCTGCCCAGGCCCACTGATCACAAGCCCTAGGAGACAAAGTACAAAGCAAGACAGGATAAGATGGTTTGTCCTTTCCTGGCAGCTTCTCCTAGCAGAAAGGTACAAGGTCTTAAAGCAGAGCGAGATGGCTTTTAAGATAAGAAGCTTCCTGTTTCTGGTCTAAATATGGCCTAACACTCACATCAGATTTCAGCTCATAGTTTATTCCCTTATAGGAATCTAGTTTTTTAGGAGTGTAGCACCTGTTTTTGCTGAGACACATTGTGGTTTTAAATTATATTGGGCTTGATACCTGGTGACTAAAGAAACATCACAAAAGATGAAAACAGTTCAGTTTTCATTAATCCCTAATGAGCAAACAGATCAAGGAATCTGTGAACTCTTTGGCATAGCTGAATCTTTTAGGTCCCCTTATCTAGTCATGTACTGATCAGATAATTTTCCATGCTAAGATAATATCATGCTAAGGATGATAAGAAAGCAGAGGGGTTTCAGCCTCTTTTCTTAATCTCTTCTGCACAATTTTGGCCAGGAGTCTGTGTGAGAGACAGAGAGCAAACAGTTTTGATTTTATACTCGTGATTGGGGCTGAAAACTACTGTAGGTGAGATGAGAATAAACTTTGAAAGGGGTTGGAGAGAGGAGAAGAGGGCAGGTTTGGCAGGGAGGGGAGACAAAAGCCAGCTGGTGCTGATTTAAGGCAAGTCTTGGTAGATTGGGGAAGTGAGGGTGATTTGGGGTATATTGGACCCACCTGTCAAATATTAAGAGTGGAAGATGTGTGAGGAATAGGATTTTAAGGAATTTCACTGTGTTTTATGAATTCAGTCTCCCTCTTTGGTGTAATTTTGTTCATTTTTATAGACGGGTAAATATTAATATCTGAATTGCTCAGATTTAAACGTTAGTAACTTGCATACACTGAAAGCTTATAGTTGACTCTCTGGGCTCTGCATGTTATCTCTGTGGGATATACTCAAAAGGAGTCAGGAGGCTTTAGCTAGAAATAAATGAGGAATATTTATTCAAAAGTCTTGGGGCTTGCAAATCGGCAAAACCCAGAGTGTTCCAAAGGAGCAAGAAAAGTCTGAGAGTATTAGTCAAAAGAAGACTCAGTTCTGCATTCTGAGCCCCTAGATCAGTCCAAGATGATATTCATCAGATGTCCGGTGGTCTAGACAGTGGAACATTTCCTTCCTGAGGTCGTCAGATGACTAACTGAAGGTTTAATGTTCAAGCAAGCGTTCACGCACAACAACATAGTGATGTGTCCGGGTGTGGGCGCAGGCCTAGGAAGTTCAGACATTGGGCTGTCAGAGCCTGTCAGCAGGAGTGATGGTTTCCTTATGCCTAGCTGCTTGAAGTTAGGAATGTAACAGCTTAGCCACAGGGACTCCATTTTATTTCTCTTCCTCACCTCTCACGCTCAGGGCCACTGTGCAGGGCTGTCGGTTACCCTCACTTTACTTTGGAGGAAAGTGAGTTTCAGAGGGAAGCACAGCCCAGCAGCTGGCCTGAGCCCTCCCGCTTTGTTCTTTTCATTTGTCCTCTTTCCTGCCCTCACCCCATTTTGGTTGTTTCTCTTTCTATCCCCAAAACTAAAACACTTTTATTGGTCGCATTTGGTTTTTCTGTTTTTCAGTTTTGCTTTTTAAATTAGAAAACACATTCTTTATTGCTCCGCTCCTTTTGCAAATTGAAGAAGTCCTTGAATCTCCGCAGCTCTGCCCTTGAGTCTCCGTGGCCCCCCCCTCGCCCCCTTGGTCCAGCACAGCTGTCACAGGGCCCCTGGGGTTGCAGAACTAGTGGGTCTGCACTCCTCACTCCCTGCCCTTCCTCCATGACTACTGTGTAAATGTCAGTCATACTTGTCTTTTGAAGCAAGCTGTTGGAAGTTTATTTTACTTCATTTTTCTTTCTGGGCCTCAAGTTTATAGGGGCTTCAATAGAAGAAAATCCTGAATTTAGAGCCTTGGATCTGTTGAAGGCAATTTCAAAAACAGTAGTTTTTTAAAAAAATTAAGCAGTCATTTTGCAAGAAGAAAATACAAATTTTTAATCTATTTTAGCAGTATAAATGGAACCTCATGAGGAGAAAGCACACAGCAGTTAGAAAATATATGTCTGAATTATCACTGTTAGGCAAAACCAAAGCTGTAAAATCTGGTTTTTCCAAACTTCACGTGTGGCTTTATCTCTTGACTTGGATGCAAGTGACTGACAGTACACCCACTGCATTGCATGCTCCTTCCTTGCCAGAATGTTCCCAACCTACCCCTCATGTTGCTACTGCCCATCCAAGAACAGCACGAGAGGCGCACACTACTTAGCTCTCTTTATGTTAGGTCAGCTACAGGCATGGTCAGAGCGGCCAGGAGCCAAGTCAGACCCCTCCTCCCATGACGGAAACTGGGGCCCCTGCCCCCCCCCCCCAAGAGGCAGCAGACCTTTGTGCGATAAACAACTCCTAAACAACTCCGGATGCAGCCACGCGCGCCCGAACTGCGCTGGGGGGCCTGCCCATCTGCCACCTCACTCAGCCACCCCCACCCCAAAATCGCTTATATGCCTCCTTCGCTCTGCCCTGGGCGCGACGTCACCGGCCCTGTCTGCGGACCAGTGAACCTCACCTGGGAGTGCAGACTAAAGCACTCACCTTTCTCAACCCGCCTGACTCTCTTAGCCTCATTGTCTCGCCGCAAGCCTTACACTTTATACAGAAATTGGAGGAGAAGAGGGAAGTGGGATCTTTGGGTGCAACTATAACACACTTCCTGTTATTATTACTCCAGTTGCATCAAGAACTCAGGAGAGCTGAGAGACCACTGACCAGCCACAGAGCTGTGCCAGAGCAGATAGATGTCCAAGACTTTCATAGCCACCGACGCCTCTGAGCACAGGGCTGGGTGCCAGCAGCCAATATTTAGTGTTCCTTTGCTGGACTCCTGGCCTGTGACTGGAGGTGGTCAAATTCTATGCTTGTGAAAGGAATTACAGAGCGAGAGAAAGAGACAGAAAAAGGTGGGAGCCCAGCCTTTGCCTAGGGCTCCCTCTCAGCCTGGCTGTGAGTCTCCTTCCTTTTCAGCATGTGCAGCAGCCAAAAGTCCTGGAGTCCTGTGGGAAATCTGTAGCCTGTGGTGTGATGGGTAAATATGCATTGCCCTCCAACCAAGGTCAATGGGAAGTCAAGGTCAATGGGAAGTCAAAGATAAAGCCTCTGTGCGAAAATCAACTGAAATCTTATCTTGAATAGAGCTCTTTTAATCTTTTGCTCAAAGTCCAAAAAAGATTTTAACCAATTATGCTCTGAGCTTTAAATGAGTCTTAAACATTTTAAACTATGTTCATAATCCAAAGATAAAAATGCATTAATTAGCCTCAATTCTTGAAACAAAGCAGGTTTTCTTTTTGGAGGGCAGCTATAAAATGTTAAAGATGTTTTTAATTAGTAACAAGAAACGTAAAACCTTATTTAATTCATTTGGCAGATGATAACAAATATCTTTTATTTTCACAGTAGAAAATGGTCATGTTGATGTAAGAACTTCCAAACCTGTAGAGAATTTCTATAGGAGTTTATCTGATCCAAAATTCACAACAGTTGCTGGGAGGCAAGATCTCAAGTGCTCCCTGAAGGACAGTTTGCAGCTTTGTTTTTAGCATTTGGAATCAAGGGAATTTGAGGACGATTAAATGAAAATGGGAGATAGCAGGTGGGGATGGATTACAGGACAGCTGACAAAACCATGTGTCCTCTTGAAGATGGTTACACTGCAGGGATCTGAACCTCATGAATAGGATTAATCTGGCGTCTCAAAGGTGTGTGAGCACAGAACTGTTTCATGCCAAGGTAACCTTTTACTAAAAAAGTTACAGACCTGGGTGTGACCACCCACCTACCACGACCCACGGAGTCTGGAATTTATGGTCGGATCACCCAGTGAGGTGACTTTCCATAGAACCCCTCTTTTGTCCACAGTCAATTTTATTCGTTATTTATTGCTGCATACATAATAAATTATCCTGAATTTTAGTTGCTAGAAAAAACAAACATCTGTTATCTCCCAGGTGTTAAGGTCAGTAATCCAAGACTGGCGGACCTGGACAGTTCTGCTCAGGGTCTCATGAAATTTGAATCAGATGTTGACCAGAGCGGCAGTCATCTGAAGGCTCCTCTGGTGGTTGGCGGGCCTCTTAAGATGTGCTTCCAGCTCACTCAGGGCTTCTGCACAGGCTGCAGAAGGAATGGGAGAGGGGAAGAGACGGAGGGGAGAAAGAGGGAGAGACTGGGGAGCGGAGGGGGAGGAGAGGGAGAGCGAAGAAGGGGGAGGAAGAACAGGGGGGAGAGAGGGAGGGGAGGAAAGAGCGAGGGGAAGGGGGGAGGGTGAGGAGAGGAGGGGAAGGGAGGGGGAAGGAAGGGGAGAGGGAGAGGAAGGGAGGAGAGGAGGGAAAGTAGAGGGAGGAGGGAGAGGAAGGTGGAGGGAGGGAGGGAGAGGAAGGGAGAAGAGGGAAAGGAAAGGGCAGGGGGGAGGAAGGGGGAAGAAGAGGGAAGGAGGGAAAGAGGGAGCAGTGACCACCCATTGCTTCTGTCCTATTCTCTTATCTAGAAGCACACTCCAGGGTTGGAGTCACACCACTGTGGTGGGGCATGGCTATCACGAGGGTGTCACTGGAGGCAGCTCAGAGGCTGCACCACAGCCGAAGGGCAGGTGAGGCAGGGAGGAAAGTAGGCATGATGGGACATTGCTATCTTCAGAAGTCTGGGTCTATTGTCTTTCAGGTTTTCTAGGAATTTACCCAAGACCTGAAATGCATCCTGGTCTTGTAATTTAGAAAATCTGAGGAGCAGCAAAAGAGCTCGCAGGTGGTTCCCTTAAAGACTGTTTTGTCCTCAGAAGTCATGTTTGTTGTTCCACAGGCCATGGGAGAGCAGGACCTGCCAGGGGTTCTGGTGTCTGCACTTGAAGGCCCAGCTGGGGTGTGTGAAGAGCATGTTGGAGACCTACAGAAACACTTCAGGCTCATTACAATGCAGGAATTCATGGGAAATAAAACCCAGCTGGGTCCAAAGATTCACGCTGTGTATATCTGGGGTGGAAAGCCTGCCATTGATCGGGAGCTTCTGCAGGGCCTGCCCGCCCTCAAGATTGTTGCCAGCTCAGGAGCCGGTCTGGACCACCTGGACCTGAAGCTCCTTGCCAGCTTTGGCGTAAAGGTGGCCAACACACCATGGGCTGTGTCCGGCCCCACGGCCGATATGGGGATGGCCTTACTGCTAGCAGCAGCCCGGAGAGTCGTGGAAGGTACGTGGTGTTGAGATGCTGGT
This sequence comes from Rhinolophus hipposideros, assembly GCF_964194185.1. Taxonomy (NCBI): domain Eukaryota; kingdom Metazoa; phylum Chordata; class Mammalia; order Chiroptera; family Rhinolophidae; genus Rhinolophus; species Rhinolophus hipposideros. The sequence goes on along the minus strand of NC_138063.1, from coordinate 143,036 downwards.
TTTCCAGAGGTCAGATTGCGGACATTTAACAACACACATGACAGAATAACCTCACCTTCAAACTGCAAGTCTTTCTGTCCTGATTTCTCCCCAGTGCACCTAGCACTTGGGGAAGGAGCCCGTCTCGGTCCCCTGTAGCGAGCCTGTGCCTAAGCCCAGCACCTGCCTCACGGCAGCCGTTTTCTCCCCCACCACATGCCACTCATGGAACAGGTGGGAAGGTGTGTGCGGTGACATCATTGCAGCGCCACCGTGGAAGTGCCTGTGGGCCTGGCACTGGCCAGTCGTGGGCATGCTGCCCTGGGGTTAAGGCCTGCAAGTGAGTAGGCAGAGGTCCATCTGCCCACACACTGGACACCTCTGGGTCGTCCCCAGGAGTGACCCCAGGAAAGGCCGTGCAGGAAGTCAGCACTCGCCCATCCCGATGGAGCTTGGGAGTGAGGGGCTGAGGAAAGAGAAGCAAGAACCAGGCTCTTCTGTTTCTGTGTGTGCTGGTTGCCACTCCTAGTCACACACATGCAGTCAAACACATACACATACATATGCAGTCACACACACGTTCACACAGTCACAGTCAGATGTGTAGTCACACATGGTCACACACACAGTCACATAGAGTGTTGTCACGCACATGGTCACACACAGTCACACAGTCACACAGACATACAGTCACGGTCGCACACAGTCACACACATGACGTAGTCACACACATGGTCACACACAGACACATATGCAGTCACGGTCACACAGTCACACACACATACAGTCACACAAGACGTGTAGTCACATGGTCACACACAGTCAAACACATAGTCACACACAGACACGTGCAGTCACACATGGTCACACGGTCACACACAGACACATACATATACAGTCACGGTCACACACAGTCACCCAGTCACACACACATACAGTCACACACAGACACGTGCAGTCACATACATGGTAACATACAGTCACACAGACACATGCAGTCACGGTCACACATAGTCACAAACAGTCACACATACAGCCACACACATACACAGTCGTACATACACATAGTCGCACACGTAAAACCACACACATACAGACACCCACGCCAAAACCAACACATTTTAACCAAAACTTCCTCCTGAATGTGAAAAGAGTTGCTATTTTCAAGCATTCTGCCAGGAGGTTCTGTCATGAGGACGCTGCCGTCTGTTCCCCCTTTTTCCTTTGCAGAAACGTGTTTGTTGTCAGAATAAAAAGCGTGAGAGCCGTGGTCGGCCACCAGCATTCTCTACCCTCGTAACCTTGTCAGAAGGTCCCAGGAAGGGCTGTGGGTTTTCTGCGTGGTACCATCTCCACTCTCAGTGTCATGTTGTATACCTTAGGTCATGAGTTGGCCATCTCACCGGATACAGAGAAGTTTTCCATAAACTGGTTGGGCCAGGAAGTGACGGGGGCCACCCTGGGCATTGTGGGCATGGGCAGGATCGGCTACAAGGTCGCTCAGAGGGCCAGGGCATTCGAAATGAAGATTCTGTACCACAACAGGAAGTGCAGGTAGGACTCGCGAAGTGGGCTTGGAGGGCATGGGGCGGCACTGACACCATCAGTGACTTAAATGTGGCTGGATGTGGATCCCTCCATGTTTCCTAAGATTCCCTGGCTCTTTCTCTCTAGAAAGTAGGGCTGATGGTACAGAAAGGGACCATGGTATTTCTATGGTTACCTAGAAACGTGGCTGTGACTTGTTTCCACTGAAAAAGTCACCAGAAAGATTTTAACTCACCTATAATTGTTGTTTTAGTTCTCAAGTGACTTTTTGATCATGGGAGATGCTATCCACACCCACTGAGCGATTGTACTGGTTCCTTCAGTTCTGAGGTATATGCTCATCCACTCCCTTATTCATTCTGAAACCCATTTCCTTTCATATAGAGTTCAGCCCAACACACAGGCCTACTGACTCCGTGCCCAAAACAACCCTCAGACCTGCTTGTTCTCTCTCACTTCATCCGCACACATCCCTCTAAGGAGCTGCCTGTCTGCTCTTGAACTCCAGCCCCCTCTGCAGATCTGTCATACGACGGCCACTGGGCATCAGCTGTCAGTGGCTTCCTACGGCACGCGGAATGGAGCTGTGCTTGGTGCTGAGCTGGGAAATGTTACATGCGAACGGTGCCCTTTCTCAGCCACTGCATTTGCACAGTGGACAGTGGATTGGCTTAGGCAGCTGTCACAGCTTCAGTGTGATGAGGGGCAAACGTGAAGGCCGGGCTCTTACAGGAATAGGTGTGGGGTGTGGGCAGGGCGTTTCTCTTCCCTCCTGGCGGTCCCCCGCCAAGACTCATGTTAGGAGAGACTTCCTATAATTTTGGATTTTGTGTCTGTGGCGGTGGCAGCCACCTGAGATGCTGTGGCCACCTGGAGCTTGCATTTGCGTTGAGTAATCAGCTGTCTGGGGTGGCCGGAGCAGGGGTTCAGATTGGTCCCAAAACAGAACGCACCAGACCCTTGGATCCTCACTTTCTGTTTGACAGAACATTCCCAGGCCCTCTCCTGTTTGTTTTCTGAAAACTTTGATGTGTTTCCCACATCCTGTAATGCTCTGACACGTCTGACGCTCGATCAGGCTTGTACCAGACTCTACGGTTCCAGAAGAGTGAGAGGAAGCTCCCGGCCCCAAGGAGTTCTGGGTCCGGTGTGGAACCCTGCAGACGCCAAGGGCTTGCTTGGACAACCCAAAGGTGCCCATGGGGCTTCATGGCTGAGGCCTAGCCCCACATGGAGGGGAGACCGAGGCCCTGGCTCCCCTCAGAGACTCCTTCCTGGGGCGACTTGATGAAATTTTGACTACAGAACGTGATTTTTCTTCCCTGTTCCCTTCATAGGACGTTGGAGGAGGAAGAGGCTGTTGGGGCCACATACTGTGAGAGGCTGGATGATCTGCTTCAGCGATCGGACTTTGTGATGTTGGCTGTGAGCCTGACGCCCCAGACCCACGGCCTGATTGGAAGGAGGGAGCTGAGGCTGATGAAGCCCACCGCCATTCTCGTCAACATTGGCAGAGGTACCTGCTCCGCTTCTGTGTGGCCAGGTGGCTGGACAACCATGCAGGACAACCCCTCATGGTCCCAGCGTTTGCTGTGGACGTTTTCTTCGAGGGGCTGAAAACCCCACTTGGACTAGATGTGGGGAGCATAAGTTAAAGGGATTTTACTTTTTATTTAGAAATGTTTCTGATTTTTGTTTTCACATCTTTTGACTTCAAATTAGTAGTAAAAAGAGTGAAAATCTGCAATGTGGGGGTTTTGGAATCCAGGTTTGGGCAGGTACTTTGGGTAAAGGTGTTTCACAGTTTGGTTTTCCAGGTGCAATTAAGCAAAATTTATGGGGATGAATTTTCTGAGTCTTCACTTTGAAGAGTAACCAGTGTTAGCGTGGCTTTGAAGTTTAGGTAGTGTGGTTTGTGTTTACACACAGGACGTGGTATAACCTAATATCGTGGGGGGCTAGTGTGGCATTTATAAAGAAGAGTCAGAGTCCTCTGAACACCGGCGAGTGACAGCACACTGAAGCCAAACATCCAGGCTGGGCCTTCTCGTGGTTGGGGACGCAGGGCATGAGACCTGGTGCTGCCTGCCGCCATCCATGTCCCTCCTCTGGGAAACTCACAGGGCTGAGTTAATATGTGAGAGTTGTCTGAAAATTCAGACCCTCTAAGCGAGCAAGAAGCACGAGTGCATTATGTGCTTTCAGTGACGCCAGCCAGGGAAAGTAGTAGACTCTGGAAATAGAGACACTCTGGGGGAGGGGAAAAGGGAGAAGGTGCAGGCTGCCAGCAGAGGACCCCTGGGCTGGAGGACAGGGCTCCCTCCTGCCTCTGCCTACTGTGTGCGTTTGAAATTGCAGGTAGGGAGCACGCAGTCTTAATGTGTGTATAATGCATGTGATCTATGTGTAACATATGAGATCTTGTCATGAACTCATATGTTAAGTTCGTGACATATTAAGTTCCTGAACTCATCCTAGAAAAAGTGCTCCACACCTCACTGCTGAATATCACTACGGTCACCTTCGAAATACTTCCTTTGGGAAGCTATGCACTGACGCCAGTGCCTAGTCCACCTTTCAAAGCCATTTGGGAACTCTTTCTGGAATGGCCATCAGAGCTGTCGTTGTATTACCCTGGATGTCCTGAATGTCATCAAAATGTCTTCCTTTCACTATTTCCTTGATCTTCGGGTAAAGAAAGAAGTCATTGGGGGCAGATCAGGTGAGTAGGGAGGGTGTTCCAATACAGGTATTTGTTTACTGGCTAAAAACTCCCTCACAGACAGTGCTATGTGAGCTGGTGCATTGTCGTGATGCAGGAGCCATGAATTGTTGACGAAAAGTTCAGGTCGTCTAACTTTTTCACGCAGCCTTTTCAGCACTTCCAAACAGTAATCTTGGTTAACTGTCTGTCCAGTTGGTACAAATTCATAGCGAACAATTCCTCTGATATCAAAAAAGGTTAGCAACAGCGTTGCAACAAGTTTGTGAACTTAATTGTCTGATCTTGTACGTGATGCGTGTAACATGTGATGTGTGTGTAACGTGCAGCACAGGTGTAATATGTGTGTGAGCTGTCTCCACTGGAGCCGCATAGTCTCAGTGGGTGTGACGTCTGCGCCCTGAGTGACTGTGAGTCACCGTGCTCCGTGCCCTCCTGACTCTCACAGGTTACCGTGTCAGGCCTTTGGTGGCCCTACACGTGTTGCAGTAGTAGCTGATGTGACCAAGTTCTTCCCGGTGTCCTCCTCGCCGTGGTAACCGCAGAGGCCTTGTGTCGTTGCCTCAGGTCTGCTAGTGGATCAGGACGCACTGCTGGAAGCGCTTCAGACCGGGGTCATCAAGGCAGCGGCGCTAGATGTGACACACCCAGAACCCCTGCCCAGGTGACGAGCCACACAGCCCACAGCCCCTGGGGTGGGCATGACCCTCAGACAGCTGTGCTCGGCCAGGACTGCGAGGTCTCGGCCTGGGAGGGGCCTGTGCAGGCAGGCCTGGGGACAGGCTGGCATCTGCTGACACCTCCAGGGACAGGGCTCAGTGGGCTTTGGCACCAAATAGTCCCCCTCCCACTGACCTTGATCTGCTCTGCAGCGTGGAAGCCAACTTTGGTTTTCTTCCCTTTTATTAACTGCTACACATTCTAAAACAATTCCTCTCTCATCTTAGTCTTTTTTCTGAGGCTAAATACCTCCGAGATTTTCAATTTTAGCTTAAATAATGGCATTTCTAGACACCTTCTCATTGGGACTGTCCTCCAGCTCTTCTGTTTTAAGGTTCTCGCAAGAACCAAACACAGTATTTGTGTTGTGACCTGGACTCTGCAGAAAAGTCACCCAAAGTCTATGTTGGCAGCATGTGTTTTCAGAGGCCTTGTGGCACCCTTAGCTCATGAAGTTTTTAGTTAGCTAAAACTGAAATTGTTATTCCTTCAATTGTTTTTTAAGTGTATGTGTGGAATTTTACATTTATTTCTATTTAATTTCATTTGCTTCTGTGCTTTGACCCAAAGATCAGGCTGTTATGGCTAGAGCCTTGATTTTGTCATTTATTTTGAAATCTTGATGCTGTTATCCTTTAAACTAGCTGTCCTACGGTAGCTTTCATTCCTCCAGTTTTGATTTCTATCCAGTAAACAAATTACAGGCAGCTGAATGATATTACAACCAAATTTAATATCTAAATTTATTAAGATTGACCATAGAACTTACAGACATTTCTGAGACACATAATTTATTCAGAACAGTGTTTCTTAGAAGGTTATCTGGATCAACAGTTTTGATCTGTGAAGTCAAAACTATTTTCATAATACTGTAAGATGTGATTTACCTTTCCACTCATGTTTTCTCAAAAGTATCGTCGAGTTTTCCAGAGACAAATGACATGCGATGACTCTTAGCTAAGGAAATGTGTGCTTCTGTATTACTGTATTAATTTTTTTCAGTTGTAATTTCTAATACAGTAAATGTTGACAGATATAACCCACGTAAACAAATGGTCTTTGGCATTTTCAGATTTTAAGTGTAAAGACATTCTGAGACCAAATTTTAAAGAACCACTAATCTAGAACAAAAAATAATTTCAATATAAATTAAGACACATGAGCATTTTAGACAGTTGTCCACTTACTCAGAAACCTAGAAGTCACATGATCACCCGTCGCCTCGTCTGCTAAAATGAACTTTTCTTTAGATTCACTAACAAGTCTCAGGGCCAATACCTGGCTTAAAGCCCAAAGTTTAGTTTATCCTAATAGGTGGTGTAGGTGGTGCGCTCCCAGTGTCCCAGTTCAACTCATTTTTGTGGCTGAGAGATTTAGCTATTATTTTCGGAATAGCTTAATCTTTAGATATCCATATTAATTTCTAATCTATGTATCAGATATATTTAAATTTTCATCTTGATTTTTGGGGCAGACATTTTGTTGCTGTTTACTGTAAAAACATTTTTAAGTAAGAAATTTGGGATTATTTAATCATACTACTTAAGTGTTCTTTGTCTTACAAAAGGATTTACTACAAGATTATTTTAAAGAGAAAAAATTCATTTGCCAATAGAGCAAGGAGCCCCTAACATCACCTTCAAGCTTAATGATTTGCTGGACAGACACCCAGGAAAGCTTTTCCACTCACACTTATAGTTTATCATAGTGGAAGTGTACAGATTCAAATCAGTAAAGGCAGACAGTGGGTGAGTTGCACCCTAGAGACAGCAGTTGTCCTCTCCCAGTGCAGTTGGAGGGGCAGCAGTTACGACTTCCGCAGTGATGTCTGACAACACACTTGAAATATTTCTAACCAGGGAAGCTCTCCCAAGACTTGGCGCCATGGAGGGCCACCATGTTTGACATTCGCTACTTGGTCTCCAGCCCCTCCAGAGGTCAGAATGATGCAGAGTGGCCCAGGGCTCCAGGTCAGCCAAAGTAGGCATTCACCAGGAATGACTGTCTTAGCATTAGCTGTCAGGCTTTCCTCATGGCCCCAGGAACAAGACGACACTTGACAGGCAGTGTATCACCCAGAGCCTGTCGTGGGCAGATGCTGGGTGTGATGCTTCGGGCCTGTCTGCAGAGTCAGTCCTTTACCCCACGGCCATTCCGTCTTGATCAGAGCAGTCTTACAGCAGAATGACAGTATGTACCGGAGCAGCTGCATTTACTGCAGTATTTACGTGACGGCTACAGCAAGACTATCAGTAGGACTGCCTGGCACGCGGAGCAGCCAGTGAGGGCAGGAGTAGATTTAAAGCAGCAACTAAACCACCCTATAAAGCCATTACATACTTTTTTGTATTTTGTTCTAGTTTGCCCACTGATCTACCATTATTGGGATTTGTGAAGTGCTCTTTAGTGTATGAATTAGCTGCTGGTTAGCTAAATCTAGTTTTTCCTCAGGCCAGTCATTTCCTACAGGTATCAGGTTCTGAGGAGGCTTTAACTCAATCTCCCAATACTGTTACCCTCAGTGTCAGTATTATCATAGGATGTATTTACACAAAGCAGTTAAATTTACCAGTAATGCCAGGGTTACACCGTATCACAATATTGGTCATGCTGTAATTCAATTTCATCACATAACACATCACTAATAATTACAGAGGTATGTGCTGTGCCTTCTCAACAGAATTGGCTCTTGCCCATATACCAGATGTTATTATGGACAGGTATTGTTACAATTGGCCATATCAGTTATCTCTGGGTTCCAAGTCCATTGTCACGAAGCCAGTAACCCCGTTTCAGTTCACAGCATCCTCCTGAGACTGGTTTCCAGTATGTGCTGTTATGTAGTAACGCCCACCTCCTTCCATGAGGAGGGCGAGCGTTATTCAGAATAGTTCTCACCCCTGCTAACTATACTGCAGGATATGTCTTACTTGGATCAGTCCCAGAGGCTAGGGCAGTCATAGTGCCTTGATAAGTTACGAGTGCCCCCAGAGATTTCCATAGGTTTAGGGGTCTGTAAGATTCCCAAAGTGTGAGCCTCAGTAGCTAGGGTGGAGGGTCATTGTCACGTGGCCACTTTGGCCTGTGCATTAAAATAGGAGGCCCTGTTGGGTCAGGTTACAGCTGTTTCCCAGTGTTGGGTTATAGTGTTATCCATCATTATGTTTAGTCTGCCTGACCCACTTCACTAAAACCTCATTATCTGTCGCGTCCAGTGCAACACGGGCAGCGAGAGAACGAGAAGGGACAGCGAAAGGTTAAGAAAGAAACAGAAATCAAGGAAGTTTTGAAATGGGCCAAGGGTCTCACAGCCTCAAAGGAGTGAGAGCCCCGAATCGGGCCACCTTGTGGCTTTTATTGATGCGCATATAAGGAAGTAGCATTGTTTTTTCTAGGGTCTGTGAGTCTCATATACCATACCAGAAAACTGGTGCAAACCAATCACCCTTGTCTGTCGAAAGTCCCATGATGTATTAGTAATTATTGTTTGTACCTCCCCAGGGGACAAAACTTTTATGCTGAAACTTGCTGAGGTGGAAAACTGATGTTATCACATCAAGAATCACTTCCCAAGCAGGTTGTGGGAAGGAATACAGCCACATAGGCAAACACTCTCCTTAGACGAGGGAAAGTGGAGGGCTGTGCCCACCTCTTTAGACCCTCTTGAGGTCTTCTGGTGGTCCCCACGTGACTGTGCCTGTCTTAGGTCGTTCGGCTCTTGAGGAGTCTTACCCGTTATTGGCTAGCCAGCCATCTTTTGGGGGCCAAAGAGAGAGACATGAGATGTAAGCACAAACGTGAAGCAAAGTCCCTAAAAGGAACAGTCTCACAGACTCTTCTTTCTTTTTAGGGGTAGGCACGAGGGGACAGACAGGCAAGCAGCTGCATGACAACAATTGTCTTTAATGGGCTGACTCCCATCCTTGCCTTCTTCCTGGAAGAGGACTCCCTCTACTCTGCTAATTCTAGTTAATAAATCTTTTTCCCTCTGAATGCCAGTCCTCAATAAAGGTGCATTCAGCTTGTCCTGTGATGCCGGGGCCAGAACCTGTCTCCCCTAAGGCCCTTTTCTGTCTTGTGAGCCTGTGTTTAATCCACCAGCATGTTGTGCCGTTGTGTACTAATGTCCTGGATGCAGTTAAGGTATGTGTTTTACACCCAAAAATGTAGGGTCCCACATAGTAGGGTAAGATGAGTGGTGGTCACAACTAGGTGTAACTTAGGGTATGCCATAAGGCCTCCTGGACCTTCCCCATCTCAGGGTGGGACATGAAACTAGAATATGAAGTTCAAGAGACAAAACAGCTCTGAATGGTTTCCCTCAATCTGTATTTCAGAGATCATCCTTTGTTGAAATTGAAGAACATCACTCTGACTCCTCACATTGGAAGTGCAACTCATCAAGCCAGACTACAGATGAAGGAAAACTTGGTTGAAAGCATCCGGGCTTCTCTGGATGGCCTTCCCATTCCTAATGAAGTGCTACTTAAATGATTTATGTGGGCTGAAAATGCAGAGGGATGAACACATGGCAGATTAAATGAAAAAAAACTATTATTTTGTGTATTTTATTTCTGTTAGAGTCCACTGTGTGGATTGGTTTACTGTTATTTTATGTGAAAAACTTTAAGAATAGTAATAATAGTTGCCATTTATTGCGAGCTTGCTAATTTCAGTGCCTTATTTGCATTTTCACTTCGTCCTCAAGGCAGCTCTATGAGGGAAGTTCTATTATCATTTACCATGAAACTGATCACAGAGAAGTACTTGTCTAACATTCAGAGCCTGCAAACATTTGAATTTGGATTCAAACACAGGGCTGGTCTGTGGATTTTCCAGTGGGCTGTTGCTTTCCATGCTATTAAATTCTGATAGCTTCTTGGATTACAATCTCGCTGATACTCTAATCCCTGTTCATTCGGTTTTTTCAATCATTCAAAAAATGACTACCGAGCACCTTCTAGGTGCCAAGTCCTGTTCTAAGTGCTGGGGCGACTTTGGGAAACAAAGTCGCCACTCTCAGGGGGTTTACTTCCTAGTGGGGAGAACACCAAACAGTGCCATTATCTGGGTGAGCCAGTGCTGAGCAAAGGCGGGAGGCGGAATCAGTAGGAAGCGTGCCTAGTTCGCTGCAGGAGTTATCAGGGAGGCCGCTGGCGACGGATTTGGGATGAGTGTGCCTCCTTTCTGGAATGTGCGTCCTCTTCCAGGTAACCTAGTGAGGTCGTAGTGCAGGGAGAAAATATTCAGGCGTGAGTAAACGAAATGGCAGTATAAACAGGCAGAGGCATGAATCCTCCCTGGTTGCGGTAAGTAGCAGGGGCAACTCTCCGGGCGGCCCCCGTTTCATTTAAACCACCCTGCGAAGAGCTCTCACTTCCCTGCCGTCATTTGCTACTTAGTGGTAGGGGAGTTGCCACGAACCCTTCTCAGTGAGCTTCGTGTATTTACAGAGACCTCATCCCTCCTCCTGCGCTCACAGAAGCCGATCAGTCCGTGCGCTCTCCACGTGACCTCCCCCGTGCCGTTCGGCCCCGCCCCTCCGCGCCACGTCCCGCCCACCCGCCCTTTAGGCCCCGCCTTTCCCCATGCTGTCCCGCCCCGCGTCCGCACCGCTCCGCACTCACGTCGCCCCGCCCCGCCGTCACGTCCCGCCGACTCGTCATCCAGGCCCCGCCTTATCAAAACCCCGCCCCGCGTCGGCACCGCTCCGCACGCCCGTCGCCCCTCTCCGCTTCTTCTCGTCCCGCCTGCCCGTCCTCCGGACTCCGTCCCGCCCGCGTCGCCCCGCCCCGCTGCTGCACGTCTCGCCTACCCACCCTCCCCGCCCCGCGTGGTCCGCACCGCCGTTACACGCCCCGCCTACCCATCCTTTAGACCCCGCCCCGCCCCTTCAGGTCCTGCCTATCCGTCCTCCAGGCCCCGCCCTTCCCCGTGCCACCCCCGCCCCCGCGTCGTCCGCACCGCTCAACACACGGCTCCGCCCCGCCGCCCCACGCCCCGCCCACTCATCCTCCAGGCCCCGCCCCGCCCCTTCAGGTCCTGCCTATCCGTCCTCCAGGCCCCGCCCCGCTCACGTCGCCGCGCCCCACGTGACTTCGCTGTACGTCATCCCGCTCCGGCGCTCCTTCGGCGGCCATGTGGCCTGTGGTCCAGGGACTGTGGGGGTTCCGCGCGGAGCTCTGGGCACTGTTTGGCGGCCGCCATGCGGGGCTTCTTTCAGGTGGCGCCCGGGGCCTGCACGGTTCGCCGATCCCCTGCGGCAAGAACCTGCTCAAGAAATTTGCCTCGAAAACCAAGTAACGCACCCCGAGTGCGGCGGGGCGGGGGGATGGGGCTGCCCACGCGAGGGTACGGGGTCAGGGTGGTGCCCACGGGGCGCGCGTCCACGCGAAGGGCGGGGATCCCAGAGCCCTGGCTCCCAGCACTCGGCCTGAGGCTCAGACTGTGCTTGTCAGATCCGTGGTTATTGAAAGGTCACCACCCATCCCACGCTCCCTGTTAACATTTGCTGTTTTTCCCACCCCACCTTCTTTCTGGTCTTTTACAGTTGAGATAACATAGCTTTAGGTCTCTTTAAAAATAATAGTATATCATGAACATAATCAGCAAAGTGATGTGTCCATTTATATTGATTATTGTTACTAGAAGCATTTTTCAGGAGAGTAGTTTCATCAAATAAGGACAGAAATTTGAAAACCATGAGAAATTTTCTTTGCATGTGGGATTGATTTGAGGAACGAAGAAAGCTTGTCAGGGTAGATTTTTATAAGAGGTAAGTATAATGGTGATTTCCATGCTACTTTTGTAGGTATATGTGGTGAGTTTTTTTGTTTTTGTTTCAGAGTATTTTTGTTGGTAGACTATTTTTAAAAAACAGTTTTTGATTTATGGAAAAATTGGCAAAGATAGTACAGAGTTCCCATAAACCACACCCAGTTTCCCCTGTATTAGCATCTTACGTTGTTCTGGCACATTTGCTATAATTAATGAGCCAGTATTGATAGAGTATTATTCAAGTCGATGAATCAGCCATTTCTCCATGGAGCTCTCTTTCCCATTAGTGGAGAATGGCGTTAGAAACCATGATCTCAGCTCAGTATGTTCATTGCTGCTTGTTGTCTGTCTCTTAGGCCCTTGGAGGTGACAAAGCAAAAAGTTGGTGTGTGCATTAACCCATGTGTATACACTTCACTGTAAACGATTCTGTATGTCACCACCGGTATCTGTATTAAATGAAACTTGAGATCATACAGATCTCCAATTTTATTCCACTACCACACGGATCATTCTAGCTTCCTTTCTTTGCCCTTCTGTAACCTCCCATTGCAACATGGAAAGCCTGGCTCCCCTACCCACCACCTATTTACTTAGTTGTTCGACCCCAGTACCTGTGTGAGTCGGTTGTTACCCGCCCCCGGGAAACAGCTTTGTCAAAGCACAGTGTTCATCTGCAGTTTGGCTCACGTATTTTTAAGTTTCTCTTTCTCTACCGTTTGGACTAGAGGAAGACTTTGTTTAGCTCTCAGATACAGTTGTGGTATCATAATCTCAAGTTAGCTTATGTAACATTTTTTTCTTTAATTTTCTATCAATATCCAACATAGTTTTATTTTCTCCCCATAGAAAAAAGTTTTGGTATGAAGGTCCTTCCTTGGGTCCTCACTTGGTAAGTAGACAGCAGCAGCGATGAGCCACTTTAGAACCTTGATGGGCATGAGGTTCCAAAAGTCGGCAAAGCTCTTGCCTGGCAGTCCTTCCATTTCCATACTGAAGGGGACAAAGTCTATAGGGGTGGGACTAGATGCATTGGTAACATAGAATTTTGATTTAAACAAACAAACCTGACATAAATTTTCCAGAATGGCATATCTATGATCAAATTCTAATATGGGAATGTCCATTCAGTTTTTTTTGTGTGTGTGTGTGAGTGTGTGTGTGAAACACGTGTGTAGATATACTGTAAACGTTTATATAATGAATGGCTCTTGTTGGAAAAAAATACCCTGTATCCAACCACTGAACTGAACCTCTTAAGAGAGGGAGTTTTATGATATGTAGATTATATTTCAATAAAATATTTTTTAGAAAAAACTACATAGTGGCAGTACTTTTAATCTTGGAGGGATGTTGGGTAAAATCTGGAATGATCCAGCTCTGTAAAATACACTGTATCTTAATGAAAGCTAAGATAGGTGAGAGTAACATTTGTTTCTTGTTTGTGAGGTGTTCAGGTCCTTCCTAGCTGCCCCCTTTTGGAAGTTAGTGCAGTTTTAATATACAGTCTAATGTTGGCCTTTGTGTGTGCTATCCTCATGGAGATTTACAAGCCATCCCAGCTGGAATTCCCAACCAAGAACACCTCAAAGAAAACCAAGAAGGAAGACCACGTGCGCCTCAGGGCCCTGAACGGCCTCCTCTACAAAGCACTCACCGAATTGCTGTGCACCCCCCAAGTGAGCCAAGAGATCTATGACCTGAACGTGGAGCTCTCCAAGGTAGCCGGCCTGGGCACATCGGGAAGTGTTGGGGCTGAGGTCTGCAGGCCTGATCGTGTCCCTCGCCAGGTCTTTAGTTTGCGTTGTGGGAATGGTGCTGAGTGTGCCAGTGTAAGCCCACATGTGCGGTGTGGAGGCACATTCCTGCTGCACACGGGGTCCCTGACCAGGCAGTACGGAGTGTGTGGTGAGACGCCCAATAAGTGTGAGGAAGTGCAGACCTGGGAGGCCTGGGGGCCAAGTTAGAAGTGGCCACCTCTGTCTTTGTCTTTGTGTAGAGGTGAGGGAGGTGACTTCTGCCGTCTATCTGCTTAGAGTAAGTTCAGCTGAAAGGAAATGATGAGGATACACGGGCAGTTCAGGTGTTGTCACGAGAGCCGCGAGGTGGCGTGGGCGCTGAGGGTTTGGTGTCTGGGTGTGTGGTGGGGATGGTGGACTGTGGCAGTGTACCCGCCTGAGCACCCGCTCTCAGGTGGCGGATTGCTGAAGACTGCCGTCGCTTGGGTTTTCGTCGGAAAGCCCACGTGAGCTGAAAGTGTTTTGCCGGGCGGACTCAGGTGTCTGTGACGTGGGACTTCTCCGCGTGCCGGGTGTACTGGAAGGCTACTTTGTCTGCCGAGAGGGACACACATGCGAAGGCTGTCCTGCAGAGGAGCTCCACGCAGCTGAGGTGAGCACGCTGGCTGCCAGGGGTGCTTTCTGCAGCAACTTAAGCTCCCACCTTGCTTCAGTACGAAAATTTTGGAAGCATTTTCTTGAACTTCAGAGTATAATTTATTTTCTCACATGAGCTGTAATCTAGGTCTGTGGTTCTCTAAAAAAGAGTGGTCCTGCATCCCTGGCCCCCCAAGACCCTTTCAGGGGTTTGTGAGGTTAAAGCTGCTTCCCCAGAAACATGTTCTGTCCCTTTCTCACTATACACAATGGCACTGAAACCACGTGGGTCAAATTGCTGGCCAAGGTGGCCTGGTGGTCAGTGGAGCTTCATGCCACTTGCTCAGTCAAATCAAGGCCAGTTGTATTTAGGAGTAGCCTTGATGGACCAGCAGAAATTACTAATGTCATTAAATTTCAATGCTTGGGTCTGAGTCTGTTGGCAAGCAGGATGGTGGAGTGCTCGCTAAGGGCTGAGGGGGAGGCTGCCCCTGGCAGAATGTGGTGATGGCTAGCTAGACTGAGCAGAAGGACACCATTTCACTCGGAGGAGCAAGTGAACCAACTGTAGTTATTCAGATTTGGGTATTCGACTGACACGGTTCTTCAAATGACACAAGTAAGCCTGTCACTTAAGGGAAAACAACGGACTATACTTCCCCCCTCCTTTCTTGTGCCTCCCTGCCCCCAACTCTGGTTAAAGCTATTGTTTTCCCGTCTAGTTGTGTAGGACACAGCTCCCTGGCCCATGCTGGTATTATTAGTTTTGTGCCGCCACCCCCCCCCCCCCAAAGCAGTCAGTAGCCAGTCGTCAGTCGGTTGCTCACAGCAGTGCACGGAAGCTCTCGCCCACTGCCGACCACTCACGCTGCACACTCTTGGTGGCACATGGTAGCCCACAGCTGCACACAGTATCCCATAGCAGCACACGGCAGTGCACGCCAATCCCTGGCTGCTTTCCGCAGCCCACCTTTAGGGGGAGCTGTTGCTCACAATCTTAGCTGAAGACAGCGTAGCTCACTTACCCATGTGGGGATTGAACCGGTGATCTTGGCGTTAGGAGCACAGTGCTCCAACCACCTGAGCCACCGCGCTGGCCCTTTTTTTTAAATTAAAGTTTATTGGGGTGACAATTGTTAGTAAAGTTACATAGATTTCAGGTGTACGATTCTGTAATGCATCATCTACATTTCACATTATGTGTTCACCACCCAGAGTCAGTTCTCCTTCCGTCAGCATATATTTGACCCTGTTTACCATCTTCTAGAGCACCCCTCCCCCCTTACCCTCTGGTAACCCCTAAACTGTTGTCTGTGTCTATGAGTTTTTGTTTCTTCATTTGTTTGTCTTGTTCATTTGTTGCTTTCAGTTTTTATATCCCACGTATCAGTGAAATCATATAGTTCTCTACTAGTTCTGTCTGACTTATTTCGCTTAGCATTATATCTCAAGGTCCATCTGTGTTGACGCAAATGGCACTCTTTCATCTTTTCCAATGGCAGCATAGTATTCCGTTGTGAATATACCACAACTTCTTTATCCATTCATCTATTATAGAATACTTTGGTTGTTTCCATGTCTTGGCCACTGTAAATAAAGCTGCAGTGAACATTGGAGTACATATGTCTTTTTGGATAAATGTTTTCAGATTTTTTTGGGTGGATACCCAGCAGAAGGATTGCTGGGTCAACAACTGACCATACTTGTTGCTAGTGATAACATTCAAGCTTTCAAGTGACAATCAGAATTTTAGAAAACTTGTGTCTACCACTGTGAGGTTGACAGCTTTCTAATACTTAGGGACTCTGGATAAGATTGGTGGTGATATTAAGTGCAATATCGTGTAGTAAAATTTGTCAACCTTCTGAAACTGTAGCTTGGTGACCCAGTCTTTCCTGATGAAGAGTGCGTGAGGTTACAGAATCATGCATCGGGGAAGATCAGAGTGCAGGAGACCAGTGGATTTTCACGTGACAGAGTAGGACACGATCTTGATGTGGTTTCAGATTCCACATTGCAACTAACTTTTAAAAAACTACCATTTGTTGAGTTTTTGTTTAGTGTCAAAAAAATCCACACTTGGGGCAGCCACTTAGCTCAGTTGGTTAGAACGTGGTGCTAATAACACCAAGGTTGCTGGTCCGATCCCCACTTGAGGCACTGTGAGCTGCGCCTCCTTAAAAAAACAAAAAAATCCACACTTTTCTGAGGGATATTCATGTACTCCTCCATTTTCCAGTTACAGATCTGTATGAGGCCAAATTTTCTTCTTATATTTCAACCAAAATAACATCGGAACAGATTGAATGCGGATGCAGTCATAAGGACCCAGCTGGGTTCCATTAAGCTGGGCAGGAAAGAAGTCTGCAACTGTGTAAACAGTGCCACTCCTCAATAAATTTTTTTTGGGAAAATAGTTATTTTTCATTAAAAATGTCTATATGGATGTTTAGTAGGTTTATTTAAAATGCATTACTACATACATATTTTTCAAATTCTTTTTTTTTTAAATTTTATTGGGGAATATTGGGGAACAGTGTGCTTCTCCGGGGCCCATCAGCTCCAAGTCGTTGTCCTTCAATCTAGTTGTGGAGGGCGCAGCTCAGCTCCAAGTCCAGTCACCGTTTTCAATCTTAGTTGCAGGGGGCGCAGCCCACCATCCCATGCAGGAATTGAACCGGCAACCCTGTTGTTCAGAGCTCGCGCTCTAACCAGCTGAGCCATCTGGCCACCCAACTGAGCCATCCGGCCACCCTCGAATTCTTAGTTTTAATTTTTAGTACGGCAAACATTGGTAGACACAACCCACATAAACAAAAGCTCTTCAGGGTCTTCAGTAATTTTTTCAGTGTAAAGGAGTCCTGATGTTTTGAGAACTGCTGAGCTGGGTGACAGTAAAGAGGTTAGTTTTCTCCTCAGGCTTAAAAGATGCAGAAACCCCATTATCTGCACCCTCACAGTTGAGTCTGTCCTTCCTGCTCCCCTCTCCTCTCTCTGTCCCGTCTGCCCCTCCCCGTACATCATCCTTCATTGTCAGGGGCAGGGGACAGATGTTGCAAAGTCAGTAGTACACAGAACTAGTATTTTCACACCATGTCCTTAGCCGGCCTACAGTGTGGTCAGTGACGTCCATTGCCGTCATCCCTGGGAGTGTAAACTTGTGTCTGAGCAATTGTCAGTTAATTTCATTTCTTTTTTTTTTTTTTTAAAGATTTTATTGGTGAAGGGGAACAGGACTTTATTGGGGAACAGTGTGTACTTCCAGGACTTTTTTCCAAGTAAAGTTGTCCTTTTCAGTCTTAGTTGCAGGGGGCACAGCCCACCATCCCTTGGGGGAGTCGAAACCGGCAACCTTGTGGTTGAGAGGATGCGCTCCAACCAACTGAGCCATCCGGGAGCTCAGCGGCAGCTCAGCTCAAGGTGCCGTGTTCAATCTTAGTTGTACAGGGCGCTGCCCACTGTCCCTTGTGAGACTTGAAGAATTTAACTGGCAACCTTGTGGTTGAGAGCCCACTGGCTGTCCCGACCCGCGGGACACTACACGAGGGACCCCGAAGCACCTAGAAGGGAGGAAAATGGGAGACACAAAGACCGGAGACAAGACAGGAGTTCTGATCAAGTCTCTCTTTATTGCAGCTCAATCAGGGGTTATATACATTCTTCTGCTGGGTGGAGGGGCATTAACATAAGAAGGGTTGCCCCAGGCTAGCATCTTAAGCCATCCAGACACCCCCTACAGAAATGTGGGTGTTATCTAAAGACCCAAGTAACTTCCTCTATCTCATGCTTCTCAGTTATGTGATGGTGCCTTATAGGCACCCGCCCCCTACAACTGGCCAGTGTGGGAATCGAACCGGCAGCGTTCGGAGTTAGGATCATGGAGCTCTAACTGCCTGAGCCACCGGTCTGGCCCTCATTTCTTACATTTAACAGAAATATGAGAGATTTCCTACAATTATCGAGATAATGTCTTCTGATTAATTTTTAGATAGTTAGAAAATTCAGTTGAACAGAATGTCCCTTTTCCCAGCCCTTTTGATCACGCAGGGCTTAGTGTAAGGGTTTTTCCATAACTGCAAAGAAAGGCAGTGAGTCACTGAGCAGGCCTGCTGTGTGTTGCAGCCCCATTTCACTGGGTACTGACACCCAGATTGCCTTATGTCTGCTGAGTTACGTGTCAGTGGTACAGGGATCACTCCCACATCTGAGATCTGGATCCTTGGGGATTGTGTTGCACTTTGGGGCCATTGAATGTCGGCTGAGTGGAGGACGTCACATGGACAGGTGGCTAGTGCCCATCCGTGGAGTCCAGGAGGCTATCTGCACTCGGGTCCAATTATTTATAGGGACCTCACAAGCTGCATTTAGAAAAGTAAAATCCGTCGTGCTGATGATGTATTTCTTACCCTTTCGTAAGGTGCCATTGGCTAAAGAAGACATTGCCCACTGATATATTTATCTTAGGATAATGTGATAACGGATCTTATTTCTTACGTTTTCACAAGATTGTCATGTTTCTGTTCCTGACACTGTCACACTTCTGCACTAAGTGTCACCTACCACAGTGTAAATCTGCCCTGTTTTTCTCCAGGCATCTTTTGATGTCCCAGCAGACTCTGAGGAACGTACCGCCAATTGTGTTTATTCAGGACAAAGGACATGCAGCCCTAGCCGAGGTGAGGCCTTTACATAATAAACTTTTAATGATGTCAACTTTTACAGGAGTAAGGTTTTTAAAAAGATAATGTATACAGTTTAAAACAGGTAGACTTAGAAGGGCGCAAATGAAGAGTAGGGCTCCCTTGCCCCTTCCAAGCCTAAGTTGCCAGAGATAACCTCATTTTCTGGCTATCCCTGTCACTTTACCTAGTGAACCAAATCTCCATTCCTCGATTTGAAAGCTTCAGGCAGTCAGAACTGCCCCCGACCCCTGGTGCTAGCCACCTCCTCTCACCTCCCCAGATTTCCTCCTGTGTGTTTTCTTGCTGCCTCACGATCCTGGGTTTTTGCTCATTTGCCCGTGGGTCACACCTTTTCTGAGTTCTGTTCAGATCCTACCCGTTTTTATTTGTGCTGTTGTTGATGTGTGTAACTTCATTATGTACCCAGTCGAAGTCCCTTGTCAGAAACGTGTGCTGAGAATCTTTGCTTCCTGTTTTAACTTTGGAGAAGTCCAGTTTGTCCTAGTTTTGTGGCATCGTCAGTCCTATTTCTGGTATTTTCTGTGGACTGGTTTTTCTTTTTTTAAATTTATTTATTGGGGTGACAATTGTTAATGAAATTACATAATTTCAGGTGTACAATTCCGTATTACATCATCAATAAATCCCATTGTGTGTTCACCACCCAGAGTCTGGACTGGTTTTTCTTTTGGTTCTACTTCTGTCCACGTTTGTAATGGTCACTGGTGTGGTGCTTTTGGTTGCTGCAGAATGGCAGGACCCACCCCCACCCCCACCCTGGCTTGCACTAAAGCGGTCGCTGAGGTCGGCCCTCAGCGCACAGTCTTGGTGAACCAACCAGGAGGCGGGTGGAGCGGGCAGGTGGATGTGTCAGCCGCCCCTGGGTGTGCAGGGAGCAGGGCGCCCTTTAGGTGAGGCCCTCGGGTGGGCAGCTTGAGAGCCCTGCAGCTTGGGCCTCTCAGCTGCCTTGGGCTCACTCGACGTGGCCCCAACTGACTTTATGTGGCCATGTGAGGGGCTTTTTCCCCAAACGAATTCTATGGCAAAGCAAGCATTTGACAAATCAGTAAATATTAGTTATTTAATTCAGTTAATATCTAACTTTCTCCCATAAATTTGACTAACATTTACAAGTTTCAAATGTAGTTTTTAAAAACTGTTTGTTATGAGAGAAAATGTAATTGTTAAAATAACAGGTGTGTGAAAGCACAGGCTTGGAACAGGTCTCATCATTTGGACAGTGTTATTGGAAGGAGTAACAGTGAAGTGCCGGCCGAGCCAGCCCGGGGACACGTGACGCTTGAGGTTAGCTGGATCCAGGCTCTGACACAAGCACCGGGAGGTGTGGCTGAGTCATCCTCGGTCTGCTCCCTTTCAGGTTGACCGGTTACTGGCAGTTGCTGACTTTGGCCCCGCTGATGAAAAGGACGACGGCATACAGAACAGCTGCAGGTGATGCAAATGGGCATGTGTTGGGTGCTCTCGGCACAGACGCAGGTGTGGGTTGCATGTCCATGGCGCCTCCAGTTGTCATTGCGGCCGGGCCCTGCCCTGTGCTGTGGTAGCAGCCTGGTGACAGTGCCCTGGCCTCACGAGGTCCTCAGGTCCACCCAGAAGTGCCTGTGGTGTCGGTGAAGGACACGCGTGTCCATCACCTCTTCTTGTAGTCAGTGCATGGCAGGCCCTGTCCTTGCACTTAGGGGACAGGCCAGAACGGAGGACAGTGGTGTGTTCGGTGCCTGCATTTTGTTGGGGAGACTGACAGGAAGCAGTTACCATCATGGAGAAGTCAGTCGTGTGTTAGGAGGGGTGAGACACCCAGTGGGGGGCAGCGTTGCCTCCGAGGAAGGCACGTGAGGATTCGAGGGCTGTGTGTGGAAGGGCCGTCCCATGTGCGGGAGTTGCATGCAGCCGGCTGCATCACCCTCGCGTGCGCACTGTCAGGGCCTTGGGAGCCCGCAGGGCCACTGAGCCAGAGCGGAGGCTCCAGGCAGCACCAAGGAGGCAGATGGGGAGGCAGACCTAGCGGCATGGAACCTTCCTGAGTGAAGTGTTAGGGGATTCCGAGCTGTGACCCCCAGATTGGGGTTTTGAAAGCATCACTCTGGTTTGGTTTTCACACTAGACAATTCATTCTTTTTGGCTCATCATTTGGGAATGTGAGTGATGGATGTAAAAGGCCCCAACCATAGTGTGTGTCACTGGCGCCTGGTGCACTGGAGTGTGTACCTGGGAGCGTTGAAATGTGTTCAGTGACCTGCAGGTTGCTGCATCAGACTTGGGCTGGCCCGTGCCACACAGGCGCATGCAGTGTTGGCGCAGTGGCTCTGGGCTGGAGAATGCTAGCCCCAGACCCACCCTCCGTCCTGTCTTCTCAGTGTCCCTTCGGAGGGCATGGGGACCGTGCACAGGGGACAGTGGGTGTGGGGAGGTGCCTACTACCCTGGGAGCCCCACAGAGTAGATCGGGTGTGTCACCAGTGCTTCTGCCCTGCAGGGACCCTGAGGCCCCAGACGTCCCACCGCCATGCGACACCCTGGGCCCCGCTGTGTCCTCGAGTCTGAGCGGGATTGATCATGAGGCTCTCAGTAGGCAGATCGCGGAGTACAAGAGGAGGAAGGACAAGGGGCGTGGGGGCGTGAGCCCAGTGTGGTCGGGGCCCGAGCAGGTGGCTGAGCTGACAAAGCAGAAGAAAAAGAGGAAGAAGTGCAAGCGCCAACCAGGCAATGACCTCTCCCAGGAACTGCCCGTGGGGGCGGCAAGTGAAGAGCACCTGGACAATGGCGAGAAGACCGTCCCAGGTCACGAGTGGCAGCTCCGAGAGGCAGAGCAGTTGCCAGAGGTGGAGAGAGGTGACAACAGAAAGGGCTGAGGGACTGTTAAGGACACCAGGGAGTGGACGGGAAGGCTGCACGTTATGGAACCTCTGCTTTGAGCAGCGCAGCCACTTCTAGTGTCTCACAGGGAAGCCTTTGTGTGGCGTGCAGTTGTCCTCACTGAGCACTCTTGTCACTGTCGCTATGAGAAGTGAGACGGTGTGTGGAAAGTGCATAAAAACCTTTTAGATTGATGGTACTCAGGTGGCTCATTATTTTCAGACTCACTGAAATGTCTTTGTAACTCGTGCTTTCACGGTCATTCTCAATGTGTGCAGAGGTGAAATCAGTCAAGTTCAGACAAGGTGTCACTGCCTTCTCACTTCCTCTCGTACTGTCACCAACTGTGCCTTTCACAATCTAGCTGTGCTACATTTTCCACATTTTTGTGTCTTCTGATGGTGATTTAATTATTTAAACATGGCCCCGTGTGCAGCTAGAGTACTGCTCAGTGTCCGTAGTGTGGCCGTGATAAGCCTCTCAGAGAAGGGACACATGTTGGGGGGTGTCACGAGAGTGCCGATGGAGAAAGTCAAGTGCATCATCATTTAGTTCTGCGTGGAGAAGCACTCACTGAGTACCATCAGCCTGAAGTACACAAACGAGGTTAACAGCTCAGATAAGCAGGTGCACTATTAAGGTGAAACAAGGAAACCTGGAATGTCATTTCCATTTTTGTAAAGCATTTCAGGAGGGAGAACATTGCCTCACATCTGTGATGCTGGCAGGCCGCCAACACCTTTCTCTGTAGATACGGGGACCCCCCTGTCCTTGTACATTTCTGATAAGGTGGAGGGTGTTTGAGAATTGAGAGAGAGCCTGGGGAGAGGTTTGGCTGATCCTGAGCACAGACAGTCTACAACTAGGAACAAAACAAAACAAAACATCAATAAAACAGCAAATTCTAGAGAATGGGAAGAATTAGATTTCCAGAGTTGCCACATTATTAGATCCAAATGTGCAGTTTTCAACAACAACAAAAACCCACATGGCATACAAAGAAATAGGAAATTATAGCTGATTCAAAAGAAAAATCAACAGAAACTGTCCCTGAAAAAAGACTTGATGGAAGATCTACTAGACAAAGACTTTAAAACTGTCTTAAAGAAAAGAGGAAAGTCAAGAAAATGATGTATGAACCAAATGGATCTAATAAAGTGATAGAAAACAGAGAAACCATAAAGAAATTTTGAAAGTATAATAACTGAAATGAAATATTCACTAATGGGATTCAAAGGCAGATTTGAGTACGCATAAGAAAGAAACAGCAAACTGGGATGTAAGACAATGGAAATTACTGAGTCTGAGGAACGAAAACAAAAAGACTGAAGAAAAATGAACAGAGCCTAAGGGACCTGTGGGACACCATCAAACAGATCAACATACACAGTATGGGAGAACAGAGAGAGAAAGGGGTAGAGAGAATATTGAAATAATGGCTGAAAACTTTCCAGATTTAATGAAACATCCAGGAAGTTCAGTGAACTCAGAGACACACACTGAGACACATAATCATAGTTTCAAAATTCAAACACAGAGAATCTCAAAAGAAGCAAGAGAGAAACAAATCATCACAAGGCATCCTCAATTAGATTAACAGGTTTCTCAGAAATGGAGAAACCTTCTTTCTCAGGAAGAAGTGGTCTGATATATTCAAAGAGCTAAAAGAGAAAAATCCCTTTCAACCAAGACTTTTATATTCTGCGAAAGTGTCCTTCAAAAGTAGGCAAGAAATCAGACATTCCCAGACATTTCTCAGCAAAAGCTGAGAAATTTGTACCACTGGCCTGCCCTGCAAGAGATGCTCAAGGGAATCCAGTAGGTGACATGAAAGGACTTAGACAATAACTCTAAGCTGTATAGAGAAATACAGATCTGAAGAAAGGTAAATACACAGACAATTATAAAAGCTAATTTTCTTGCAACAATAGTTTGTAACCATTTTTTGATTATGATTTAAGAGACTGATACAATTTTGAAAATCATTAAATGCTAGTATTGTAACTCCACATTTTGTTTTCTATGTAATTTAAGGGAGTAATGCATTTAAAAGAATTATTGGTTTATTTGCTGGGCACACAGTGTATAAAGATGTACTTTTGTGACATCAGCAACCAAAAGTGTTCTTTTTAAAGAAACGAGTTTTTGTGTGTTGAAATTAAGCAGGTACAAATTCTGATGAGAATGTTACAGCTTTAGGATGCTAAATGTAATCCCTATAGTAACCACAAAGAAAATAGCTATAGAATATATACAAGAAAACAAAAGAAAATGAGAAAGGAATTTAAATGTTTCACTACAAAAAGCAAAAACAGAAAACCCCTCACAAAAACAAAAAGTAGTAATGCAGGAAATGGGCGACAAAACTATGCCATATAGAAAAATAGCAAAATAGCAGAAGTCCTTATCAGCAATTACTTTGGATATAAATGGATTAAACTCTCCAATGAAAAGACAGAATGACAGGATGGATAAAAAACACTGTCCAAAAAAACCTTACAAAAAAAACCCACTGTCCACCTATATGCTGTCTACAGGAGATTCACTTTAGATCATAGGACATAAATAGATTGAAAGTGAAAGGATGTAAAAAGATACTCCATGCAAATAGTAACCAAAGGATAGCAGGGTTAGTTAGCTACACTAATCATAAAAAAAGGCCTTTAAATATAAAAGTTTACATGAGACAAGGACATATTAATAAAAGTTTCAATAAAACAAGATATAGTTATAAACATTTAGATACATGTAGTGTGGGGTGGCCTGCGGGGCCTCTGCTCCTGCTCCCCCCATAAGAACTCAGGATATGGCTAGGCCAAAAAGGAACACCCACGGAGCCATAAATAGGGGAGTCATACCACTATATTCTCTCTGGCCCTGGGCGAGACACATGCAGTAGTAGCCACATGATCCGCAGTCCGCCATTCACTTCCCTGCCTGCCAACCACCCAACCAATCAACGCAGCCTCGCAGCTACACCCCAGTAGCCAATTGGCCAACCAGTTACAGCTGATGGCCAACCAATCACAGTTGATGGCCAGTCACTACCCGAGCCAGCACCTCCCAACGTGAGGCCAAGAGCCTGGAAACTGCTCTCTGGGACTCTGTCCCCACACACACAATGGTGTACTATCGAAATATATTAAGCAAAAACTGACAGAATTGAAAGGAGAAACAGTTCTTAAATAACAATTGGAGACCAGTACCCTTCTCACAACAATGGATACAAAATCAAGAGAGAAGATAAGTAAGGAAATAGAGGACTTAACACACTATATTTAACAAATATACAGAACACTACCCAACAACATCATACACATTCTTTTCTAGTGCACACGGGACATTTTACAGGATAGAACCTGTGTTAGGCTACAAGTTAAGTCTCAATAGATTTAAAGACATAGTTATACAATCAGTGGGTTAAAGAAGAAACCACAAGGGCAATTAGAAAATGCTAGAGATGAATGAAAACACACAACATACCAAAACTTATGGGACACAGTGAAAGCAGTGCTAAGTGGAAAATTTATAGCTATAAATTTTTACACTAAAATACAAGATGTCAAATCAACAAACTAAGTTTACAATTTAAGGAAATACAAAAAAGAATAAACTAAACCCTGATAAAAGTGAACTGGGATTTTAAGAAAATTAACCCAAGAACTGGGAGGTCTGTGGATGGAGCTGGGTTTCCTGTTACTCTCTAGTCCTGACTTCCTGTTAAAACTGTATGGTTCTAACTTCCTGGCGGAGGGATTATTTATAGGGGCCATCTTGGGAGGAGACTCACTTTTTGCACTTGGCGGCTGGCTGAAGGTGCTCATTCACTGCCACGCTGGTTTTGCTTTTTTCTTTTCCCGAATAAACTCTTTTGATGGACTGCCTGGAAAATTATTTGTCCATTCGACAACCCAAAGCTAGCTGAGGGAAGGAAATAAAGATTAGAACAAAGATAAGTGAAACTATACAAAAACAGTACAGAATATAAGTGAAACTAAATGTTGTTTCTTCCAAAACAGCAATAAAATTGATAAACCTTTACATCAAGTAAGAAAGATTCAGGTTACTAAAATCAGAAAGTGGAAACATGATTACCAGTTGTATAGAAATAAAAAGAATTATTAGAGAATATGAACAAATTGGAAAACGTCAATGAAATGGACAGATTTTTTTTTTAGTGAATTAAAAACACAAATTTATTATCTTACAGTAATGGAGGTCAGAAATCCTCCATAATGGGTTTCACTGGGCTGCATTTCTTTTTGAGGCTGTAGGGGGAATGCATTTCCTAACCTTTTCCAGCTTGTACAGGTTGCTCACAATCCTTGGCTCGTGGCCCTGTATCACTCCAACCTTTACTTCTATCATTCCATCTCATTCTCTCTGAAATGGACAAATTTCTTGAAACACAAAACCTATCAAGACTAAAATATGAAAAATTAGAAAATCTATACACCTATAACTTGTAAGATGATTGAATCAGTAATCAAAAATCTTCCAACAACAACAAAATGCCCTAGACCTCTGGTTTCACTGTCAAGTTCTACCAAACATTTACAGAAAACTACTACCAATCCTCAAAATTTTGCAAAAGTTGAATATGAAGGAACACTTCCTAACTCTATGAGGCCAGCATAACCCTGATACTAAAGCCAGGCAAAGATAACACAAGGAAAGCAAACTACAGACCAATATTCCTTATGAACATTGATGCAAAAATTCTTAACAAAATTCTAGCAAACAGAATTCAGGAGCATATTACATGGATTATACACTATGATCAGGTGGGATTTGTTCCTGGAATGCAACATTCAACATTTGAAAAATCAATATAATATGCCACATCAACAAAATGATTGGAAAAAACATGATCATCTCAACTGGTGCAGAGAAAGCATTTGACGAAATTCCACACTTTTTTATGAAGAACAACAAAATAAAAATAGGAGAGTACCTTAATATAATAGCCATATATGAAAACCCACAGCAAACACTCAGTGGTGAAAGACTGAAAGCTTTTCCTCTGAGATCAAGAATGAGACAAGGATGTCCCCTTTCACCACTTCTATTTAGCATAGTACTGGAAGTTCTAGCCTGAGCAATTAGACAAGAAAAAGAAATAAAACGCCTCCAGATTACACAGGAAGTGGTAAAATCTCTCTGCAGATTATATGATCTTATGTATAGGAAAATCCTAAAGACTCCACGTAAGAGCTGTTAGATGTAATAAATGAATTCAACAAATAGCAAGATACAGAGACAATGGGAAAAGTCAATGGCATTTCTACATACAATCAATGAACAATCTGAAAATACAAAACAATTCCATTTACAATAGCATCCAAAACAATAAAACACTTAGGAATTAAGTTAGCCATATAGATGAAAGACTTGTACAATGAAAACTACAAAACATTGCTGAAAGAAATTAAGAAGACAAAAATAGATGGAAACACATCCCATGCTCATGGATTGTAAGACTTCATTATCTTATTTGTCATAATAAACCTAGGAAGATGTCTGTAAAGTGACTTGTATTTTATTATTCTATTAAATTAATAGAATCACTGTGTAGAAGTGACTTCGGAAAGCACACTCCATCTAATGCATCCCTTTGTGTTTGATTCACTGTTTTCTCATCCATGTTCATGGCTTAAATTATAATGCATATTATGTGACTTATTTCTATTTCTACCCCAGGCTCTCTTCTTAGACCCAGACCTGTATTCCCAACTATCTGTTTGTTATTAACACCTAGAAGTCTCAACAGCTATACTTAACATGATTTAGACCAAACTTGTGATCCCCTTATTCTCTTTCCAGTGTTTGCACTACCCATCCTCAATGCCGTCATCCTGGACATTGACTCATGGCCACATCCAAACTATTATCAAGTCTTGTTCATTTCACCTCAAGTATCTCGTAACTCTTTTGGTGCGATGTTCAGATATGTTTTCCTATGTCTTGCACTATCAACAACAAAGATGTTTTGTATGCCATATTGTGTATCATTTTGTCATAAATTTTTTATGTCTTCAATGCCATAGATTCTAATTTATCTACCGTGTTTCTCCGAAAATAAGACCTAGCCGGACAATCAGTTCTAATGCAGCTTTTAGGGCAAAAATTAATATAAGACCTAGTCTTATACTACATTATATTATATAAGACTGGATCTTATATTATAGTAAAATAACACTTAAGTCTAATTGATACCACTTAGTATGTTTTAAGTATTTCTTGCTAAAATTCAACATAATGGTAAATTTATTACCATACAACAAAGATTTAAAATAAAAATGTCATTTATGTACAAAGCCCCTCAAAACGTTATTAAATGTATAAAATACTCAAAATAGCAACGTTTTATTTTTTTGTAGATTTTTGACACATTTTGAAAAAACTTGAAATCAATTAAAGTAGTGAAAGAGATTAAGCTGTCTGCTGCTCTTCAGCTTCAGTGCTACTACACTAATCTCAGTTCCAAACTACCATCATCTTCCCCTGGACCACTCGAACAGTCTCCTAATTTTCATTCCTCGCATCACCATTCCTTCCTTCACACTACAGCTAGCTGTACTTTTCAAATGCAAACCTGATTCTTATCAACCCACTTATTAAAACTTCACTGGCTTCTCATCAGTCTTCAAAGAACCAGAACAGCTTCCTGATCTGGTCCCTCCCCTCCCCTCATGACATTTTCCTTCCTGTGCTCTCTACTCCAGTCTTGTTTCTTTGCTCCATCTGACTGTGCCCTGCTCCCCCAGTTACAGGACCTTTGTAGGGCTGTTCCTGGTGCTTGGGGACATCTCCCTTCACCACCCCTCTTTGCTTTGATCTGCTGATGGCCACTTGTCCTTCTGGTGTGTCTTCCTTCAACACTGCGAGTCTAGAGCCGTTGTCTTGGTCATAGATGTTTGGGGAGCCCACGTTCCAGGAGCATTTGCCTCGGTTTATAATGAACATCTCCTTGTGTAATTATTTAATTGATGGTGTTCTCCCCGCTGGACTATAAGCTCTAGGAAAGCAGGAATCAGTCTGCTTTTGTCTTCTGCTCAGACTGTCTCCTTGGCACATAGTGGACACACAGAAAGCAGATGTAGAACAGAGGCGAGAAAGCCAATATCACATGTAAGTACGTAGCTCACAAAGAATCATTGTCTCCCCTAGAAATTTCAGTGGTTTTAGATTAATCTTAGCAATTTATGTTGTTGTAGATGAGCATGTGTACAGTTTCTCTTTGTAGTACACCAAACTGTGCTACTGAGTGTAGTTGTCTAGTGTGCGTACTCTACATGGAAACAAGCCAAGATAGGGAAGTGGGAACTAAAATCCAGCCCACTCTGCTGCCCAGGTCTGTGCCCTGATGTGAGGCTGGCACTTTGTATTAGCACTTTGATCACTCACCCAAAGCTTACAAAGGTGTCTTGAGCTGACACATCAGGCACTGGGGCCAGTTTAAGATTTGTCTCTTCCGTGGTCACCCAGAGTGCTCTTTTTATGCAGGATGATTATCTTCACAAATACTGATGCTGACTCTGGGGGACCAGTTGCGAGAGTAGGAAAGGTACTGCAGCATCTTAACTCTTTTTTTCTTAACTTTTTTATTGGGGAATATTAGTGAACAGTGTGCTTCTCCAGGGCCCATCAGCTCCAAGTCGTCCTTCAATCTAGTTGTGGAAGGCGCAGCTCAGCTCTAAGTTCAGTTGCTGTTTTCAATCTTTAGTTGCAGGGGGCGTTGAACCAGCAACCTTGGTGAGAGCTTGCGCTCTAACCAACTGATCCATCCGGCTGCCCCTCTGGAAGTTCAGCAGCAGCTCATTATCTTCAATCTAGTTGGGGAGGGTGCAGCTCACTGGCCAATTTATGAATCGAACCGGCAACCCTGTTGCTCAGAGCTCATGCTCTAAACAACTGAGCCATCCAGCTGCCCCAGCATCTTCACTTTTCCACCCAACTGAACAACTGAAATCAAAGCATCAATACTCATACCGATGCCAAGTAGGTTGTGTGCTTTGGCATGCCCAGCATGTAGGTCCTCAGGTCTAACTTCTGATTTTGAATGATTTGATTACACCTGTGTCATGCACTTTCCTGAAACTTGAAAATAATCTTGATGAATGCCACTGAGTCAGATTGCTCATGGTGAGGTACCATCCTTTCAACATCAAAGCTGTTGAATGTCATTTTCAATGTCATTTATTATATGTCCATGCTGAAGTGTCTATGGACGTAGTGAACTGATGTCTGCAATTTTCTTCAACTGCATTAAAAAAAATGTTTCAGAGATGAATAGTTGGATAGCTGGTGATATATAGCAAATAGAGCAAATGTTAATTGTAAGATCGAGGTGATGGTGTTCACTACAATTATTTCAACTTTTAAATACATTCAAAATTTTTCATAATGTGTTGGAGGAAAACCATTCAACATTAAAGTTTTATTCTATTTATTAAAATACTTGCATATATTTAAGTAACAAAGGCATGAGGGAGACTAGAATAAAAAAGAAGATACGGTCCCTTTTGTAACAGCACTCTTAGAAACACATTAGCAGAAAATGATAATAGAGTGAGTGCAGCAAAAGACACAGAATATTCTAGGGATATGGAGGAGTACCCACGTTTTGTCATGTGTATGTGTATGGTGGTTGTGGTCAGGGAGGTCTATCTGGAAGAGAGGCCAGCAGAACTCAGCCTTGAAGGGCAATGGGATAGAATTTAGTTCTGGAATGAGGAGGGAAGAGATTCAATGAACAACGCTGTGTGGTATTTGAAGGAACAGGAGATGGGCTGGAACCTTGGAGAGCCTGTATGCCATGATGACTCTCTGGGCTTGATCCTGTGGGGGATTTGGAATGGCTGAAGGTAAGGGGGAATGACAGGGTCAGATTTGATAAGATGCTAAGATGGCTGACTGGAGAAGGCAGCGAGGCACCAATGCTGGTGCTGCTATTGGTGTTCCAACCAGGACAGGTCCTGAATGTACACATGGTAGTAGGGCTGTAGTTGAGGGTACAGAGTTGAGGAACATTTAGGATGTAAACTTGGAGAACTGGGAATGGGAAAAATGAAGATTCGGTAAGCACACTGCCTACTTTGAGAGAGGCTATTGAGGGGATGATAGGTTTGCTTTTGAACATTTTGAATTTGAGGTGCCTGTGAGACACCCAAGAGGAGCTGACCAGTTGGCAGCCAGAAAAATAGAAGTGATACTTGGGAAAGCATTGGATATATTGATTTGAAAGTGAAATAACAATTTGAATCTGTGGTTGTGATGAACAAGGAAGAGAATGCAGAATACTAAATGAGAGGCATGGGATTTCCAATACCCAGTGCAGTGCCTGGCACATACCGTGTATCCCCGAAAATAAGACTGGGTCTTATATTAACTTTTTCTCCAAAAGACACATTAAGGCTTATGTTCAGGGGATGTCATCCTGAAAAATCGTGATTGGGCTAATTTTCCGGTTAGGTCTTATTTTATGGGAAACACGGTAGGACATGGGTAGTGAGTATGGGTGAAAAAGCCATGGAAGTGGGCAGAATCCTGGAGAGCAAATTCAAGGATGGGCTGAGGAAGGGGGGCTGACAAAGATGCAAGGAGCAATCAGAGAGGGTGGAGAAGATTAAAAGGGCAGGAAGGGAGACGGGCTACAAATAGATGAGGACTAATATCTGCTCTTGGATTCAGCAAATAGGAGGTCACTGGTGACCAAGGCGATTCTACAGAGTGATGATGGTGGGGGTGAGAGAGCACAAGGATGAGGAGCGAAGGGAGCAGAGGAGATGGATGGAGAAGTGTGATAAAAGGCTCATTGGAGTGTCTGGGTCTGGATCACAGAACTGCAAGGCTTCAATTCGACTTCACTTTTCATCACACCCATAGTTTCTCAAAGGAAGCTATATAAGGACATCATACCCATTTACCGCTGTCATTCATGATCAAATTAAATCACAATGCATAAATAAATATAAAGTACAAACTGCCCTTCAATTATGACTTGTATTTCTGTAGGGAAAAATCAAACTGGTCAGATCACATCAGTCCAGCATTGAATGTAATCTTTAAATTAATTCAGACATTTATTTGGTGCCTGTTAGGTTTTTAGTTGCTAGGCTAAAACGGAATGGAAGGTACTGTAGGGAGAAGCTGAAATTAGGGGGCAGAGGGGAGGAATGAATGGACAATGAGGTGCTGGACAGAGCAAGGGTGACAAGGTCCGACGACGGACCTACTGGCCCTGAACGTGGGCAGACACACCCTCTGAAACGAGCTCTAAGGTCAGCGTGGTTGTTGAGGAAATCCGTGTGCATGTGGGGATGGGGAGGTCCGGAGGCCAAGGCTTGGTGCCCTGGGGAGGAGACGTGGTTTTCGTGGGAAGGGAAGTTGAGGGACAGGTGCTACCCAGGGAACTGCGGTGAAGCGGGAAAGGCCTGGCATAGTCATTAAGGAGCGGGAATACCACAGGGACCAGACACATAAAAGTAGGTGTTTTTGCATACACCTGGCCTCTCCTTAAACTGCAAGCTTCCTGAGGGTGGGGTGGTCCTTCTCTTCCCCATGGGCGCTGGACTCAATGGATGAAGACAACAGCCATTTTGAAAGTTCTTACTCCATGTTTCCACTCATTTAGAGAAATATAATAGTTTCACAATTTTTAATTAATCTGGGCGAAAGTGAACTTTTTGGCCAGAGGAGTTTTTACGAAATGTATGCAATTAACCTTTTCCCTACACAATATATAGTGGCTATAACTTAAAAATCAGAATTCTCAAGGAAAGGTGTGACATTAATTTTCATAGAAGGTAATTAAATCAGGAGACCCTATCCAGTCAGCTCACCAAGATGTGTCAATCAAGATCACACTTCCCAAAGTTCTGAAAGCTCAAGTTCTATTCTCCAATGGCAGGCAGGGTTCTCCTCATAGCTACTTTCCTATTGGCTCTGAGATGTGGGCGGGGCCACCCATTCCTGCGGCAGCCACTAGCTCCACCCCCATTCCATGCAAATGAGCTCAAAGCTCTGGTGAGCCCACGTGATTAGTCACGTGGTTGAGGACTCCATTACCCCACCCCTTTAATGACGTCATCACCCACTCCAACTCTCACGAGAGTGTGCACAGATGCTGTTGAGGGGCTGGTAGGCCCACCCACTGTGGAAGGAGGGGGCGTCAATCCAGGGTCTCCAGCAGGGGTACCCCACTCCCACTGTAGAGCCTGCAGCCCAGCTTTAGGCAGGGGCCCCAAGGGGTCTGTGGAGCACTGCCCAGGGGTCCCATGCACACTCTCCTCCCATTGGCTAGCTGCACCAGCATGCAAATGAGGGCGCGCGTCACTTCCGGAGGCAAATCGAGCGCCATTTTCTCTTTCTGGCCGAGCTGGGAGGAGGGGACAGGGTCGCGCGGGGGTGGGCGCGCGCTGAGGCGGGGGTCCCGCCGCGCGGGGCGGAGGGAGCGCGGGCCCCGGCGGGGCGCGGCGAGAGGCGGCGGGAGACGCGGCGGCGCTCGGGCGCCCAGGGTAGGTACGACCCCGGCCCGGTCCCGCGGCGCCGCCCCCGGCCAGGCCCGGCCCGCCAAGGCCCGGCGGCGGCCCCGCCCCGCCCCGCCCCGCCCACACCGCGGCCGCCGGGCGGACGCCGCGACGTTCTGCGGGCGCGGGGTTCGCGGCCCGGACGGCGGGCGCCCCTGGGCGTCGCGAGGGGCCGGGGGTGGTCGCCGCGGGGCGCGCCGGGGTCCGAGGCGGGAGATGGGCGGACGGGGCCGGGGCGAGGGCGTGGGGGGCGGGGCCCCGAGCCGCAGGGGCGACGGGGCCGGGGCGGCCGGGAGGGCACGGCCGGGGGTGGGCGC
This sequence comes from Rhinolophus hipposideros, assembly GCF_964194185.1. NCBI lineage: Eukaryota > Metazoa > Chordata > Mammalia > Chiroptera > Rhinolophidae > Rhinolophus > Rhinolophus hipposideros. Next base: position 109,509 of record NC_138063.1, on the reverse strand, counting down.
GCGGGGCGGCCGGGGGCGGGCGCGCGGGGCGGCCGGGGCGCGACGGGGCCGCGCGGGGCCTCGCCGTGGCGGCTCTGCCCCGGAAGCCTCGCGTGGGAATGTTGGGGCGGAGATGCGGCTGTCGACGGTAACGCGTTAACTTGCGTGTGCGCTGCTCGCTGCCCTGACGTCACTTCTGTTCGCAAGATGCGTGACATTTGCCTTTGGAATGTCAGCAATTCCACCTGCCAGGGCAGGTGGAGCGCAGCTGCGGAACGGCGGGTGGCTAAATACTCGACGTAGTTTGTTTGCCTTTGAATGAGGGGCTGGCCTGAATGCCGGTGACACGCGTTGTCGTTGGAAGGCGCGCGGGTTTTAGCTCCGAAGCGGCGCTTGGCGCCTGGGTAGCAGCTGCCGGGGGAGGGCTCGTGGAAGCGCACGTTCACCCCTGGCTGCAGGGCAGTCCGGCGAGGGTAACTCGGAGTTGGCGAGTGTCCTTTGGGACTTGGGACTCTGTTGGGCCGTGGTCTTCACGCAGGCGAGGGACGCGTCTCCGTGTGTGGCGGGGAATGGCGCTGGCCAGGGGTGCGCAGCGCCCGGGAGCAGAGCAGGGTCTGGGAAGAATGGCTGCATTAGCATTAGCGCTTCTGGTTCTCACAGGGGACGTGGCAAGACGTGCAGCTGCAGAGATCCTGGAACGCCTTAGTTTGAAGTCTGGTGTGCAGCGTGCTTTTGGTGAATTGATGGTTGCAGTCGCTCTTGGGGGGCTGAGTGCCCAGCAGGGTGCGCCTAGGAGGAGGCTGAAAGGCAGGTGTCTGGGAGGGATCTGCTAGTGTTTTTAACTTAAATAAGGGGTCTGTGTGTTTTGGGGCAGGGGCACAATAATCATGCTGATGGAAGGTGGGCACTTACACTTGAGAATAGAAAGTTCCTATTCTCCCAGTTCAAGGGAGAAGGCTGACAGCTTCTTGGCCCTACTCCTGAGCCTGAACGAGCAACGATAGAGCCTATTTAAAGCTCGCCCACTCACTGACGGCTCATTTCAATACCTCCTCCCGCTTCAGCCAGTCTGCATCCGGCCAGTGCCTGAACCGCTGCTCCGAAAGTCTGAAAGCCCACCAGTCCCTGCTGGCCTTGCTTCTCGACACCCTGTAATAAGACCAGCTTGCACAGCATAAGGCCACACTTTTTTGCAAGCAATAAATTTAGCTTGTTTCAGATATATGTGGATGATGGTCCACACCTTGGACAATAAGAAGAAACCCCAAAGGATAGACAGGGTAGTGGAACTCTAAGGAGGAAATGAAAGCAGTTCTGATAGAATGACTAGAAAGCATCTAAGACATTTCTGATGAGGCTTGCTCTGGCTAAAGAAGGCGGTCGGGCTTGAAAGTGACCTTGAGCTTAGTTTTTTGAGGATGCCATCGTGAGCTGCTTCACAGCTCCTCTGTTCGATTGTGCTTTTGAAGCCTGGAGCCCAATTCAGTGCATTGTATTTTTAGTAATTTTATTTTTACCCATTTCTAAAATACTAAATGATCATTGAATCTCTCCTCCTGAGCCTAAGACCACTTTTCACATAGATAACTTGTCTGAAAACATACCCATTCCAAATCAGCTTCTAAGAAAATTCATGTTTCCTTATTACCCATCCCAAATTCCTCCCTCCTCTTCTCCAATTAGATTCCAGTCTTCCTTTTTGGTTTAATTTACCTTTTGCCAAATATATTCAGACTTTTCCTCCTTTACCTCAGTCATTTTTGATGCTGAGCTCTTCACCTGGAATGTTTTGGGTACCAGCTCTGCAGCCCTCCATAGCACTTTGTACATGTCTTAAGATTCTTGCCCTGTTTTATCTTACACCTTTTGTTCATTTATTATGAACATTTAATACGGATTATTAAGGCCTCAGGCATGCAAATGAAACATATTTCCTGCCCTGAAGTGTAGTCCACTAGGAGAAATAAGAATATCCTCAGATAACTGTGACATAGTGAGGTGAGTGCAAATGAGAGAAGTATAGACTGGTTACCCTGGGATCTCTGGGAGGCCCAATTTTACTCTTGGGGAGGAGGGGTCACAAGAGTGCTGTAGAAGTAGAATTGCTGACTCAGAAATCATCATTTAAAATCTTCGGAGGTACTGCAAATTGCCCTCTAAACATATAAAAATTACAATTTTTTTTTTACTTACCTTCACTACCAGTGAATATTATCAATATTTGAAAGTTAGTGTTTTGATAATAAAAAATGGATATTATTTCACTTGGTGTTCCATTATCTCGAATTTTATCAATTTTGTTTTTTGCTTTTATAGCTTACACATTAAAAAACTTTTTTTGAGATAGTTTCAGATTTATAGAAAGTTGCAAGCCCAATCAAAGAATTTTTTGCCCTGAATGATTGGAAAGTTGCTGAACAAGATGTTACATTACCATAAATACTGTCTCTTTCCTGCAAAGAGCCTCCTACCGTGTTTCCAAAAATAAGACCTAGCCGGACAATCAGCTCTAATGTGTCTTTTGGAGCAAAAATCAATATAAGACCCGGTCTTATTTTACTGTAAGACCGGGTCTTATATAATGTAATGTAATATAAGACAGGGTCTTGGGGCCGGTCCGGTGGCTCAGGTGGTTAGAGCTCCATGCTCCTAACTCTGAAGGCTGCCGGTTCGATTCCCACATGGGCCAGTGGGCTCTCAACCGCAAGGTGGGCTGTGCCCCCTGCAACTAGAAAAAATGGCAACTGGACCTGGAGCTGAGCTGCACCCTCCACAACTAAGACTGAAAGGACAACAACTTGAAGCTGAACGGCACCCTCCACAACTAAGATTGAAAGGACAACAACTTGACTTGGAAAAAAAGTCCCGGAAGTACATCCTGTTCCCCAATAAAGTCCTGTTTCCCTTCCCCAATAAAATCTTTAAAAAAAAAAAAAATATGTGAAACAAACAAACAAAAAAAGACAAGGTCTTATATTAATTTTTGCTCCAAAAGACGCATTAAAGCTGATTGTCCGGCTAGGTCTTATTGTCGGGGAAATGAGGTATATATCCAGAGCACAGCCATCAAAATCATGTAATCAATACATCACTACCATTGAATCCTTAGACTCCATCGAAGTTTTGCCAGTTCCAATAACATTTACAGTAAAAGAGTCTAGTTAGAATTGCACGTTATATTTAGTTATTCAGGCTCTTGCAATCTGGAACAGATCCTTAGTTTTTCCTTCCATGATCTTTTTTTTCAAAGTGTGTAATTCATTGATTTTTAGTAAATTTACAGAGTCGTGCAGCCATCACCACAATCTAGTATTAGAACATTCCCAGCATGCACCCCCAAAATCCATTTGCAGTCAGTACCTGTTCACACCCCTGGCCAAACCCCAGTCTACCTTCTGTCTGTACGTTTGTCCTCTCTGGACTCTATAGAAATGGGTCAGACAGTATAAGGACGTCTGCATCTGTTTTCTTTCACTCAACAGCATCTTTTGAGGTCCATTGGAGTTCCAGCACGACTCAGTACCTAATGCATTTTATTGCCAGTGGTATTCCGCTGTGTGGATCCGTCACATTTGTGTATCTGTTCACCAGTGACAGACATTTGTGTGGTTTCCACTTTTTGGCCATTGTGAGTAGTGTTACCTTGTCTGATCCGGACATTTCTAATTACAGGCTAGTTGGTTATTTTTTTTACAGCGTCTCTTAATTTGGTCTTGTATGCCAGACTTCTGTGAGTTACTCTTTTTTCATTGGTTATCAGTGAGTGTTTCATGGGGAAGTGCTTGGAAACCATGAAAATATCCCCTTTCTCATCAAACTGTCAATCTATTTAAGTAAATCATCAGAGACTTAAGTTTATGTTACCACACCTCCCCAGAACTATGGAATGAAACATTTTATTTAAGCAGCTCAATAATTCTTTGTGTCAGGAGTCCAGGTGGGAGTTCAGATGACTTCTTTCTCTTCCAGAGTCTGGGGCCTTGATGTAGGGAGACTCAAAGCCTGGGGTGATGGGGCAGCGGGGAGCTCTGGAGGACTTTGCATCACACACTGTTGACTGATGGGGGACCCCTGCATATAGTCTCCACTGGGCTAGTTGAGCTTACTCAACGTGGTGTCTGGATTCCCGAGAGCGGGCAGAAGTGTGGCGTTGTTATGGTCTAGCCGTAGAAGTCACATGGCATTTCTTCTGCCACACGTTATTGGGTGAGGCAGCCACAAGTTCTGCCCAGGTCCTAAGGGTGGGGGTCTGGATGCCCTCACTTTCTGGGAGGAGTGTCCAAGTCATATTTTAAGAGCACGTGGGATGGGATATATTTTTGCATTATCTTTGGAAAATTCAGTGCCACAGGTTATAATCCGTTCCGGTCATTATTTATTTGATGCCAATTGCCCCATATTTGGCTTTGTAGCCACTTCTTCAAGTTGGCTTCTTTTGAGTGTTTTTCACATATACTCTCCATTCTTTGACTAATTTCCTTATTTTCCAGCACATGGTGTTCTAGGCTCAGCTTGCCTTTTCCATGCTCCATCCCTAGAGTGAGCCATTTTTCCAAGGAGCCCGGTTTCTTTTTCATGCAGAGTGGTGTTTATAAAATGAGGTTTGGGCCCCAGGAGTGTCCACTGCTCCTGGGCAGTGTAACTGCTTCAAGGCTCTTTCAGTGGACAGAGCTATGGAATAGACACACGTTTACAACTTTATTTTTCATCTATGCACATATTAAAAGCAATAAGGTCACACCTGTACCTTCTTTTCCAATCAGGTATAACAGAGTTTTTTTAATTTTACACCTTTCAGATATTTTCAAAACAGCTTTATTGAGATGTAATGTATATGCCATACAATTCACTTATGGAAAGTGTACAGTTCAGTGGCTTTTAGTATATTCAGAGAGTTGTGCGACCATCATCACAGTCAGTTTTAAACAATGCCAGTATTCCAAAAAGAAATCGAGCACCTTAGCCGGCACCTTCCAGTTCTCCACAGCCCCAGGCACCCAGGACTCGCCTCTCTGCCTCTGAGCTCTGTCTGTCCTGGACACTTCACGGAAGTGGAGTCGTATAGCTTGTGACCCTTTGTGTCTGGCTTCTTTCCCTCAGTGTCATGTTCCCCAGGATCACCCACATCATAGCGTGTGTCAATACCTCGTTTCTGTTTAGGGCCAAATAACACTCCATTGTATGTCTATCCCGCATTTTATTTGTCCATTCAGTGGTTATTTGGTGGATGCTGGGGTTATTTGTTCTGTGTGGCTATTAAGAATAATGCTGCTATGGACATTCTTGTTCAATGTTTGTTTGGATGCATGTTTATAATTTTCTTGGGTGGAATTGCTGGTCCATATGGCACATGTATGTTTAATCTGTTGAGAAACCGCCAGACTGTCTTCCAAGCTGGCTGCACCACTTTACACCACCGCCCCCCCCCCAGCAGTGTAGGAGAGACGTGGTTTCTCTAAATCGTAGCCAACACTAATTGTTTTCTTTTTTTTTTTTAAACTACAGCCATCCTAGTGACTGTGAAGTAGTATCTCATTGTGGTTTTGCTTTGCATTTCCACGTGTCTAATACTGTTTAGCATCTTTTCGTGTGATTTATTGTCATTTGTATATTGTCCTCGGAGAAGTATCTGTGTAGATCCTTTGCCCACTTTTTTAAGATGGGTTATTTATCTTTTAATTATTGAGTTATCAGAGTTCTTTATATATTCCAGGTATAAGTTCCATATTAGAAATACGGTTTTTCAATATTCTCTCCCATTTTGTGGATTCTCTTCACTTTTTGGATGGTTTCTTCGGAAGCACAAAAGTTTTTAATTTTCATGAAGTCCAGCTTACGTAGGTTTTCATGTTGTTGCTGGTGCTTTTTGGTGTTGTGTCTAAGAATCCATTGCCAAATCCAAGATCATGAAGCTTTACCCATATGTTTTTTTCTGAGAGTTTTCTGAAAGTTTTATCTTGTACATGGAGGTGTGTGACCCATTTTGAGTTAATTTTTGTGAGTGGTGTAAGGAAACACTGCCACTTCATTCTTTTGCGTGTGGATATCCCATTGTTCCAGCATCATTCATTGAAAATTATTCGTAGTGTTTATCAACTCTGTTAAAAAAATGCGTATACACACACACACACACACACACACATATTCACGTGTGCATACACACGTATTTACTACAGTTCTGTTTTCTTCCCTTGTAAGGAAAATTTCAAAAATGTTTCAAATTCCTGTGGAAAATCTTGACAACATCAGGAAAGTACGAAAAAAGGTGAAAGACATTCTTGTGGATATTGGGCTTGACAGCTGCAAGGAGTTGCTGAAGGTAAGAGGATCAGTAACAGGTTCAGAGAAGACAGTAACATTGGAGATGCTAGAGTGGGCTTTTGGGAGGTGACATTTGAACTGGGGGTTTTGGAATAATGGGTAAGATTCCTCAAGGTGGAAATTGCTCATTGAAATGACTGCATGAGAGCGTTATTAGTTCTTATTTATGTCTTTCTACTTGAGTTGGGTTAAACTGTTCAAGTTTTAAAGTTACTTTTATGAGGAGTTTTTTATAGTCAGTGTAAAAATATTTTTGACCCATGAGCAGATTTGAACAGCATGTGTCCACTTAGCAATTTGTTTCAATAAATACACAGTCAGCCCTCTGTACCCCTGGGTTTCACATCTGCGGATTCAAGCAACTGTAGATGAGAACCAGGATTTTTGATCTGTGGTTGGGAATCATGGGGGTGGGGGCATGATGGTGTGCCTTGTTCTGTGCCATTCTGTGTGGGGACTTGGGCATCTGCAGATTTTGGTATCCACAGGGGGTCCTGGAACCCATCTCCCATGGGTGCTCAACGACAACCAGCTTTTGGGAAGTCAAACGATACATGCAGATTTTCGACTGTGGGCGGGGGTGGGATGGGCTGAGGGTTGGGCTCCCGATCCTCACGTTGTTCAAGGGTTAACCGTGTATGTGGTTTTGATCTTTGAGGAGAATGTGTTGAGTTATTTTTACTTTGGCAAAAGAAGACCCTAACTTAATTTCTCAGTATTGTCAACTGTTAACAAATGGGGATGCGCCCATTATATGATAGGCTGTTGATTTTTCTGAGTTTTTTTTTTTTTTTTTTTTTTTTTGGTTGAGAGCCCACTGGCCCATGTGGGAATCGAACCGGCAACCTTCGGAGTTAGGAGCATGGAGCTCCAACCACCTGCGCCAATGGGCCCCATTTTTTCTGAGTTTTTAATTGAATACATGTAGTCTTGCAAAAGCTTAAAAATTAACGTCACGGACACACATAAATTGTGTTCTCATAATTATATCCTTTTTTATAACTTGAGACCATAGAGCTGGCATATCTAGTAAAGAAAATTGTTAAATAGGCATGCTGTGTGTCCTTATAACCATTGATAATTCTATGTGTATTTTGTTCATAGCTATTGAAATAGGGACCAGATCTGCTTTGAATTTTTTGAACTTGTGAAGAATTTGATTCAAAGTATTATTGGCCTTGGAAAAGTGTATTCAAAGGCAATTGTTATATTAACTGTCTTTCTCTGGTTTAACTAATATTTTTTAACATATTAAAAATAAACTTTATAAAAACAGTAATAAACTGGGGAAGAGAAAATACAGGTAATTATTTCTGTAGAAAATAAAATTTAAAATGCCACATGTCTACCATTCAGAGATTACCACTATTGACATCTTATTGTTTAGCCTTGTCGTGTGTGTGTATAAATACATATGTGTGTGTGTGTGTGTCTGTGGTCTTTACCACAATGAGTTCATATTGATCATGCTTTTTTAGTACTTTCCTTTTTTTAGTTACCTTCATCTTTCTGTGTCACTCAGTGCTTGTCTTACCTGTTACCCAGTCCATATTCACAGTCTCCAGTTTTCCCCCAACATTTGTTAGGCTTGGTAAGTTTGAACCAGGACTCAGTCTAGACCCCACTGCATTTGGTTGCTGGGATCTCTGTGACCCCGGCCCGTGGGGCTTCTCGTGCCCAAGCATGTGAGCCCCGCCCTTTTCTAAATCGCATGCCGCTGCCCCCCCCCCCGCCCCCCACACACACATGCCTGGAGCTCCCACTGATGCTTCATTATGCAAACTTCTCCTCCAGAACCCTCAGGCAGCAGTGGTGTCCACTCACGCCATTTCCCTCTTCCAAAAATTATTTGTGGGAAATGTCATGTTTGTTTCTTATAAACCTAATTTTAACTTGGATCATTTCACCCTTTTCCTCAGTTTTCATACTTAGTGGGCTCTCTCCTACAGTCTGCCTATGGATGGCATTTTTATTTCATTTTTACCACGTAGATTTTACAGGGACTAGTAACCATATCAGGTTCTAACTCAATATTTATCTTCTGAAATTGCATAATGATTTCTTTTCTTTCTCTCCCTTTTTAAAAGGACCTTAAAGGCTTTGATCCAGGAGAGAAGTACTTTTATAACACATCGTGGGGAGATATTGCTCTCTGGGAACCTTCTGGAAAGAAAGTGGTATGTATTTTTGTATTTGATTTTCATGGTTCCTCAAAGGTTGGGGATGAGGGTCAGTTTAATCCTAAGGAACATCACACGTGTTGGGGTTGCTGATGCATTAATGGGGAGGTGTAAACGTTCAGGAAACAAAGGAAAACAAAGTTACATGTTTTGTGGTAAAGGACTGTTGCTGCTTTGAGAGTTTTCTGTATATAAAGTTAAGTGATAACAATGAAACTATTACTTGTCACGCATGTCACTATGACTGATCTAAGAAGGGCCTTGGATTTATAACTATTCTGAGTAAAAAGATATGCCGTGACATTAAGTCTGTGCAATACAGGTGCGTCCTGGTTTCAGAAACTAAAATGGAAATACGGATCTTGAATTGAGTAACACAGTTTATAATAATTTGAAACCTCAAACCTGAGCAAGTTCAAGCTAAGGCATGTGGAACACTGCTGGATTCTCCTCACTGAAGTGTCTTCTTGGGAGCCTTGCCTGCCACGCAGCTGTGAGGATGGCACCTTCGTCAGTGTCACACTCAGCCTGAACGTTCCCTTTTCCCCCTCCTATTGGTTCAAGTCATGGTGGCCGTGGAAATTTTGGTTTAAAGAAAATTCCTGTAACTCGTCCATCATTGTTCGGTCAAAATTTTCTTTCCAAACCTGCTGTGATCAGCCTCCTGAAGTCCTCCTGAAGCTGCTTTTCTGCCCATCTGGCGTCCCACCTGTAGTCTTGCCCTCCCTGCCCTCACACTCCCGGTGACCATCAGAAGCAGAGTCCTTGCAGCCCCCTCGGTGTGGTGACAGTTCTCAGAACAGCTTGTGGCTATGCAGCAGGCCTCGTGTGGACAACCTTAACTTCATGAATCTCTTCTCAGGCCTCACCGGCTGTTCTCATCTCAGTTCTTAAAACATATCACCTGCAGAATCATATATAATTATGTGCTTTTCATCCACAAACATTTGTTTTAAATCCTGCTATAAAAAGTAGGTAGAACTTTTTGAGTGCCTGATCCAGAGATAAAAATGAGGGTTCTTTTCCTCAAGGAGTTTGTTTTTTGTTGAGGTGAATAGGGCCTAGACCTCAAATGTTAACTGACAATATGAAATAGTAGACAGTAGAGAGTGAATTTGTATTGGAATTTCTATTTAAGATACTGTATGCAGAAAAAGCTGCTGTGGTCTGGTGTGGCAGAGACCGTGTGGCCTGCTCCTTCAGTTCCTGTTCCTCTGTGTTCCTCAGGTAGTCTGCCTGCTGTTGTGGGAAACCATGATTTACAAGCAGAGACAGTCAGGCCACACAGCAGAGAAGTTGTGGTGACCACACTGGATTCTGTTGGTTGTGGTACCGGGAGACCCTTAGGGGCTCAGAGAAATGAGATGTTAGCCTTTCGAGTCTTGGGGACAGAGATATGCGGAGGTTACCAGAGGTGACGGCGCTGTCAGAGGCAGCATACTTTCTTGGGCCAGACTTCTCCCAGAGCCCAGTACCCGACTTCACTTCTTTCTGCTTCTCTCCTTGGCTGTGTCCCTCACCAGGGAGCCACGGCCTCACACTCATGTCACTTCGGATCCATCGCCGTCCTAGGACATTTGCATCCAGGTTTCTGCTTCCATCTCTCTTGGGTAAATGCGAGGTGTGAGATTGCTGGGTGTATTTGGGAAGTAGCATATGTTTGTCTTTATAACAGACAGCAAACTGTTTCCTGATGTGGCTGTATCATTAGCTTTCCCACTGGCAATGTGAGAGCTCTAGTTGTGCCTCGCCAGACTTGTTGTCGGGTGAGGGTGCTTGCGGATTCAGCTGTTTATTTCCGTTTCAGTAGGTGTGTAGTGTGCTGAGTCAGTCTGCACTTCCCCACTGACTGAGGGTGCGACGCATCTGTGCATGTCCTTGGTTGGCCTCCAATACCCTCTTGGTAAAGTGTTAGATCTTTGGTCCGTTTTCTAAAAATTGGGTCATTTGTTTTCTTACTGACTTGAACATGTCCATAACTTATATTCTGGACACGAGCTCTTTATTAGATGTGTGATTTGCAAATACTGTGTCCTAGCTCGTGGCTTATCTTTATTTTTTAAACAGTGTCTTTCAAAGAACAGAAGCTTTCAGACTTTGAAGAAGTCCGATTTGTCATTTTATCCTCTGATCATGTTTATGGTGTCACAGTTAAGATTTTCCCCAACCCAAAGATCTATTCAATACTAACAGATAATAACATGCAGTTGTTGGTAGGTTCTGTCTGCTCTTTGATTGAGTGTAATTTTTACTGAGTATCTGGTTTTCAGTACAGTATTTCATTAAGACACACCATTTTTTAATGGTCCCCTAAGAAAACTCAAGTGATAATTAAACGGTACCACGGAGCCATCAGTTGTAAAGTATACCTAGATTTCAGAGGTGTTAAAGTATGGAAAAAAATGGGTCAGAATCATTGAAATATGGGTTTTTAGCCTGTGGTTTGCTGTTGCCGTAGGTTTGTTATAGATCCTACCAGAAATACCAAAGCCTAACTGCTCAGAGGTAGCAACATGCTATTGAATGTGTTTGGATGATTTCTCTGACCTGTGACCCAAGAGGAAAACCTGCATGACCTGGACAGATTGGGTGACAGTCACAGAATGGGAATATATGTGTGGTGTTTGAGAGAGACGGATCATCAGAGCGCAGATCTGGAAGGGTGGGACTTGACCTGTGGCCACTGTGTAATGAAGCAGTGTTCCAGTGTGGGGCGACCTCGGTACAGCCTTGTTGGGGACACGGGTGTGTGCTTCGTCTGTCCAGGTCTCACTGTTGTCCTTGTGAAAGGAAACTAGGGCCAGCTGTGTTGTTGGTGAGTGGCTCCAGGGTCTGGGGACTATCACGGGACCACAGACTTCACTCCCTTCCATTGTCACTGACCAACAAGGTGTACTGGATGTTAGAACGGGCTCATTCCCCAGGTGGCCAATTGTGGTTCCAGTGTCTGTTATGCCTCCTGCTTGTTGAATTCCCCAGACTTGCTTTAAAGAGAAATTGTAGACTGTCAGTGCTATATTCCGAATCTTAGCTCCAGATTCTTCACAGTGACTCAGGCACAGCCCCTCTTTCTTTACTGCTTGTCACATAGCTTCAGAGTTGGCTGGACTTACCCGTGCTAAGCACTGTCCATTTGGCTCTCACCTTCCCTAACAAGTTTCTATAATGGGGGAAGTAAAAAATAGTAATGATGGCTTTCACAGTTTGCAAGTTATTTGTAGATGAACTCTAGAGATTCTCGAATTTGGATTAAAAACAACAGTGGAGAAATAGGACAAGAAGGGGAGAAAATAACTGTCTTGCAGAGAATAAGCAAGTTTATTTTAATTGTGAGGTTAACTCAAAGTGTAGTACTAAGTAACGAGATTTGTGGTTGTAGCAGATGGTTTGGAAAATGGGTTAGCAAACTGAATTTTGGCCCACCTCATGTTTGTATGGACTACAAGCTAAGAATAGTTGTTAAATCTTTAAATGTTTGCGAATAAAAAATGTGAAAAGAATACCATTTTCTGACACGTGAAAATTGCTTGAAATGTCAATGAGTGTCTGTAGCTTTATTGGAACAGAACCATGCTCATGGACGTGTGTATCATCTGCGCTGCTTAGTTTAATGTGGCAGCACCAAGGACTCACCACAGAGGCTGTGTGGGTGGCCCACAGAGCCTAGAATATTCTTCAGTGGTGGCCCTTGAAGAAAAAGCTTGCCCTGGCTGAGAGCAGATGTTCTCTGAGAGTGATGGTGTTAGGTTGTCGCACGTTCGAAGAAAGAGTCAAACACTGAACTGTCAGAGTGATGTCCATCCAGTGACTGTGTTAAACTATGTGTGACTTTCTTTTCTTTTAACAGAGATACCGAACGAAGCCATACTGTTGTGGCCTCTGTAAGTACTCCACCAAAGTGCTTACGTCATTCAAAAACCACCTGCATCGTTACCATGAGGAAGAGGCTGACCAGGAGCTGCTGATCCCCTGCCCAAACTGTGTCTTTTCCTCCCAGCCCAAGGTTGTGGGCAGGCACTTCAGAATGTTCCACGCACCTGTGCGGAAGGTGCAGAGCTACACAGTGAGCATCCTGGGCGAGACCCGCTCGTCCCGGGGCGATGTGATAAGCTTCACGTGCCTGAAGTGTAACTTCTCCAACACCCTGTACTACAGCATGAAGAAGCACGTTCTGGTTGCCCACTTTCACCACCTGATCAGCTCCTACTTCGGCCTTCGGACTGAGGCCTTGGCTGAGCCACCGAAAGCCGATGGCACCCTCTCTGCCGAGAAGACACCACCTCCCGACAGGTATTACTGCAAGAAGTGCGAGGCCAGCGCCAGCAGCCAGGATGCGCTGATGTATCACCTCCTCACGTCAGACGTGCACAGAGATTTGGAGAACAAGCTGAGGTCTGTGATCTCGGAGCACGTTAAGAAGACCGGGCTTTGGAAGCAGCTGCACATTGCCCCCAAACCAGCAGTGCCCACACCACCAAATGGCAGTGCCCCGGGCATCCCGGCCACATCCCCTTGCTTTCATCTTGCCTTGCCTCAGAGTGGTCAAAGCCAAGCGGCCGCCCCGCCAGGCCAGGGCACGATCCAGCCCGTGACGGTGGCCTCAGGCGCTTCTGGAAGCCTCGCCCCCTCCCCGCCTGCTGTGGCCAAGCCCCACGTGACTCTCGTCCCCAGCCCCCTGGCAGTTGGCCAAGGCAGCCTCACTCTGCCGCCCGCAGCCCCTCCACCTGTCTTTCTTTCTCACGGAGTCCCACTGAATCAGTCAGCAAATCCTCCTGTGTTGCCCCTGACGCAACCAGTTGGGCCTGTCACAAAGCCTGTTGGAGCTGGAGTCCTCTCCAGGAACCCAACCATCCGCCCAGGAGCTCCACCCTTCACCCAGCCTGTTGGGCCCATAAACAGACCTGCTGGCTCTGGAGTTGTCTCGGTGAACAGACCTGCTGGCTCTGCCATCCTTCCCGTCAGCCCCGCAGTCACCCCCGGGGTTCTCCAGGCGGTCTCACCAGGGCTGATTTCTGTGAGTCGGACAGTACCGTCGGGTGTTCTTCCTGCAGGCCAAGCGACCCCTGCTGGGGTGATCCCTTCGGGACAGACAGCAACTTCTGGGGTGCTCCCTGCTGGCCAGATGGTGCAGTCAGGGGTTCTCCCCATTGGCCAGACGGCCCCATCGGGAGTTCTGCCCCCGGGGCTGACGGTGCCATCACGGGTTCTCCCTCCTGGCCAGACGGTCCCCCTGAGGGTTCTCCCTGCAGGGCAGGTGGTCCCGCCGGGGCTGCTCTCGCCCAGCCAGACAGTCTCGTCAGGCATTCTCCCTGTGAACCAGGGTGTGAGTTCCGGTGTGGTTCAGCTCGGCCAGCCTGTCATGTCAGGAGTCCTTCCTGTGAGCCAGCCGGTGCGGCCCGGGGTCCTGCAGCTTCACCAGTCTGTGAATCCGAGCATTCTGCCTGCAAACCAGCCAGTGAGACCTGGCGCCTCCCAGAACACAACTTTCCTAACGTCGGGCTCCATTCTGAGACAGCTGATTCCGACAGGGAAACAAGTGAACGGCATCCCCACGTACACGCTTGCCCCGGTGTCTGTCACTCTGCCTGTGCCAGCCGCGGGCGTGGCCACCGTTGCCCCCCCACAGGTGCCCATTCAGCTCCTGCCGTCGGGCGCAGCTGCTCAGGTGGCAGGCTCTGTGGCTGGTGCGCCCTCGCCCCCGGTGCTGGTCGGTGCCGCTCAGAGCGCGCTTGTTCCCGCCGCCGCCTCGGCGGCAGAGGCGGGCCAGGCACTACGACAGGCCAAGCAGTGGAAGACGTGCCCGGTGTGCAACGAGCTCTTCCCTTCCAACGTGTACCAGGTGCATATGGAGGTGGCACACAAGCACAGCGAGGCGCAGCCTGCCGAGAAGCCGGAGCCGGAGCGGCTGGCCGCCTGCGCGCCCTTCCTCAAGTGGGTGAGGGAGAAGGCGGTGCGCTGTTTGTCCTGCAAATGCCCGGTGTCGGAACCCCAGCTCATGCAGCACGTGCTCATGCATGGCCTGGGCTGCCTGCTCTGCCCCAGCACCTTCCATGACCTCCGGGGCCTTTGCGAGCACAGCAGGACCATGCACCCGGGGAGGAAGAAGGTTCCTGCGGAGTACAGTGACCGAGGCTTCCAGCTGGACGTCGACGCCAACGGCAACCTGCTGTTCCCCCACCTGGACTTTGTCACCACGCTGCCCAGGGAGGAGCTCGGGGAGCGGGAGATACACCTGGCGGTGCTGGCGGGCCTCCACACCAAGTCGCTGGGGCCCGTGTACATCCGCGTGAGGCCCCAGCCCGAGGGCGCCTCCGGGAGCCCCAGCCGGCGGGCGCTGACCTGCCCCTTCTGCTTTGGCACCTTTGGGACGCCCGAGGCCTACGAGCTGCACCTGAAGGACAGGCACCACATCACGCCAACCGTGCACACGATTTTGAAGTCTCCGGCGTTCAAGTGCATCCACTGCTGTGGGGTCTACACTGGCAACATGACCTTGGCCGCCATCGCCATCCACCTGCTGCGCTGCAGGAGTGCCCCGAAGGACAGCAGCCCTGACCTGCACTCGCAGCCGAGTTTCATCGACAACAGTGACCTGGTTGTAGTCAACGGCGAGGTCATACACGACACCAGTTTCTCTGTGAAGAGGAAGCTGCCTGATGGCCACCTGGGGCCCGAAGACCAGAGGGCTGTGGAGGAACGGCCTCTGGTCATAAACACCGATGCAGACCCGGCTCCCGAAAAGACGACCAGCGTCATGCCCTTCAAAAGACAAAGGAATGAAAGCAGGACGGAAGGACCACTGGCAGTTAACGATGACGCTCTTCAGATCTTAGCGTTAAACCCCAAAAAATACGAAGATCGTTCTTATGAAGAAAAGAAGCAGTTCCTCAGAGATTACTTCCACAAGAGGCCATATCCTAGTAAAAAGGAAATAGAACTGTTATCTTCACTGTTATGGGTGTGGAAAATTGACGTGGCTTCATTTTTTGGAAAAAGGAGGTACATTTGCATGAAAGCAATAAGAAATCACAAGCCTTCTGTGCTTTTAGGCTTTGATATGTCTGAACTTAAAAATGTTAAACACAGATTGAACTTTGAGTACGAACCACAAAACTCGTAAAAAGTGTAGGATATTAGTAGTTTTTTTCAATTGAGATTTAAGAAATGTTATTTTCCTCACTGTATGTTGAACTAATCAATTTCAGTGGTCTTTATGCTGCTCCTTAGATGTATTTCAGGTGCTCTGCAGGACTTCCGTGTGAAGAAGTGATAGTTCTTTTTCAAAGTTATTGTTTCCTGCGGTTTGATTTTGACATAATTAATTTTAGTCTTTTCCTCGGTCAGGTAAATCAAATCTTTTGATATTTCATGCACGCCTTGTTTTCCCAGTAGTGTCAGTATCATACGATAAAAACAAATGTACGTATATTTGTTTTTTCATTTAAGGAAATCTCAGCTTGTTTCAGAATACTTAATGAACTGCACATGAGAGCTGAGGTCTCCCTTCCCTCCCTTCCCACGTAGCTGCAAATGAGACAGTAAATGTTTAGAGAAGCGAGTGCGCACTGCAGTAACTTAGGCTGCTTTCTTCTTTGTAAGATATTTGCTTCTTGGACTCTGATTTTCCTTTTCCTTTTTTTCAGGTTTGACCTAACAGCTGTTTTTGATTATCACTCATAAAAAACCACGTTTTCATTTGTTAAAAAATACACTGAACCTGAAGTCCAGTATTTAGCTCATAAGGCAAGAGTTGTTTTACAAATAAATTAATTCTGTAGCTACAGAAACACTTTTCAGTGTAGACTTTCCCCTCTTTTTGATATGGTGATTAAGTCATTTCTCCAGTCAAAGGTAAGACAGCAAATCTTTAGTGCCTTTAGAATAAACACTGAACACACACACACACACACACACACACACACACACACACACACACACACACCCTTCCTCCTCACCTAACTGTTCAGAACCAGTGAAAGGGAAGAACTGTGTTACTCAGGAATGAAATTTTTACCCCTGAGTGTGGGTGCTGAAATGTAAGCATAGGTTTTCTGGGGCAAGAGGAAGTTTCCATGGTTGGTCTGTTAATTTTTGATGGTTTTCTAGAAGTGAGCGTGTTCGTGTGGGTAAATAGGCATCCACACAGCCCGGTGTCAGGCTAACGGACTCCATTGTGTTAGCGTTCTTTGGGCCGTTACACCTCGTTTTCTGTTACTTCTTTCACGTAATAACACAATATAAAATAACTTAAACCGCCAGAACCAGTGATGGAAACCAGCCAGTTTAGACCTTACATCACTGCTGGGATACACAGAGGCACCTGTGCGATGTATTCAGAAGGTATGACTGTCTCTGGGAAATAAGATAATGCTACTCTATGGATTTAAAAATATACTTGCATGTGATTGCTATAATGTGCATTTTTGAATCAATTGTGAACCTGGTCTGTGGTTGTTGGTGTACTCTGTTGTAAATTCAAAAAGAGCTTGTTGAAGTTTATTTTTTTTTTTTACCTATTGTTTTCAGAGTGTCTATTTTGAATTAAAATTTGTTATACCACTGCAAATAGAACTGTTTAATTCTTTTAACAGTTAAAACGTCACTGTCACTCATAGGAATAATCTCAAGTTGGAAATAGATGCCATGTTTGTTTTCTCAAAAACATTATTTGTCATTGTGAAGATAAGTCAGCATCGCTCCAGAGGGCTAATTAATTACCAGGGTCATGAAATAGGGTCATGTGTCTAGACTTTCGAGTCTGTAACCGTGGCCCCCAAACGGTCAAAAAGGAATTTGCCTTTGGACGGAGGCTGGGCTCCTGAGTGGAGGCCAGGTCGGGCTGCCCCAGCACAGGGAGTGGCTGTCCCTGGTTTCTTCCACCTTCCTGTATTCATGCAAATCAGGGGGTTTCTGTTGGCATCTGGGGCCTGATCATTCTTTGTGGGGGTCACTGTCCTGGCTGCTGCAGGACTGGAGCAGTGTCCCATGCTCCCCATTCAGCACCTGCTCTCCCCGTAAGTCTGTGAGTCATGACAGCCGCAAGTGTCATGGCCAAGTGTCCCTGGGGGGTAAAATCAGCCAGACGAGTACTGCTGTGAAAGGAATTCTGATCTAATTGTATTGTAGCTGTAGTTCCACTCTTGATGCTGAGCTTTCTTAGATTATGCTAATTACTGGTTATTAAAAAATTGTTGGGGCCGGCCCGGTGGCGCAGGTGGTTAGAGCTCCGTGCTCCTAACTCCGAAGGCTGCCGGTTCGATTCCCACATGGGCCAGTGGGCTCTCAACAAAAAAAAAAGAAAAAAAAATTGTAATGAAAAAATTGTTTAGGCTTACAAATTGAGGCAAAATTTGATATAAGCTGAACTTCTATCGATTTGGGAATGAAAATTTCGTTCTGCCATAAAACATTTTAGTTTTAAAAACTTAGGCTGAGGTTTATTCTCTTACTGATTTCTATAACTTGAATGTTCTCAGACCAGTTCCCTTTCCGTGTTGGTGACAATAAACAGCTAGATGTCACACATTCCTCAACAGGAAGCTTTACTTTGTAGCATAACTGCCAACTCTGGGATTCAGACTTCTGTTATGCAGTTAGTAAAGTGCAGCTTTAGACTAATTTTTGATAGTTTGTACTCATTACTACTTAGTCTTTATAGTAACTAACTACAAGTATCAAAATCATTTGAGCGATAAAGCTGTTACATAGTTCTGCCCATGGTTACTTTCTTTCAGATTCTAAAGGTTTCTTAATTTGTGACACATGAAACATCTGAGTAAAAAGTGTAAACATCGAAAAAAGTGTTTGTTTCAATTACTATTAGATTTTTCACAGTATGATGAGAATTTACCTGC
This sequence comes from Rhinolophus hipposideros, assembly GCF_964194185.1. Classification (NCBI taxonomy): domain Eukaryota; kingdom Metazoa; phylum Chordata; class Mammalia; order Chiroptera; family Rhinolophidae; genus Rhinolophus; species Rhinolophus hipposideros. The sequence goes on along the minus strand of NC_138063.1, from coordinate 91,175 downwards.
ACTGTCCCCCTCAAAGACTTGTGATAATGACACATGAGAACAGTCTAAATCATACACTTGGTTAGGGTCTGCTATCTGGAAGGGCCGCCTTATAAAATAGATGAAAACTCTGTTGTATCTGATGATGATCTTTAAATCCACCATATTGTAGATTTGTTTGCAAACAACTCTAATACCAGTCGTCCACACAAATGATGTAGCTACACATTTTGAGAGGAAACAATATGTGCAGAATGCTGTTAAATAATATCAAAGGTTAGTTTTTCACAGACTTTTAAGGGAGGGGCTCCTCAAACCTCTTTTCTGTATCCCACCCACAAATCACGAGCAGTGTACATTCCTGCACCCTAGACCAGCTACCCAGGTTCCCATCTCACTCTCAGAAGCTCCCAGGTCCATCTGCAACCCCATTTCTGCGTGAGAATTCTATGTTGGGAGGATAAAGAGACTCCTCCCCTCATCCTCAGAGTATGAGGGACAGGAGGATCCATCAGAAACAGGTTTTGTATAGTCAGCTTTCTTTTGGGCTTTGTTTTGTTTTGGTCTGTGCAAGAGCTGCAGCTGCAGAAATCGGGTTTGCCTTTGATTAAACCACGTTTTCTCCAATCAAAACAAAAAATCAGCACTGTTATTGTTTACTTTTAAACCAAAAATACGTAACATCCTTTTAGAAGGAAAGTGTTCCCATAAAAATATTAATGTTATTAATATTGAAATTGTAAATCAAACTTCAGAAACCGTATAGGCGTGTGTGCTGTGAATAAAGTAAAATTGTGTGGTTATACTTTCAAATACAAATTCAGAATTAGTTGAATGAATGTATTTTTTCAGAAATCACTTCCTTAACGTTTATAATTCTCAATATGGACAGTTTAATGTTAAATAATTTACCATTTACCTAAAGGTAAACTAGAGAAAATGGAATACTGGTTGCAATGAATGATAATAAGGCTTTAATGGAGTCAGCAGTTTCTCTGAAGACAATTTCCCTATGAATGCTGGGAAGAGTTTTCAGGCAGATTTCGAGTTAAGGTCTTCTCGTGCACGGTTTGCTGTTCTCTTGTGGAAGACTTCTGAAAACAATGGGAAACTCCAAAGAGATCATTTTAAAGAAACTGCATTTTACAGAGGAGGTCATTTGGGGTTATTTTTAAAAAATTAATTTTGTGTAGATTTTATAAATACTTTTTGAGTAACTAAATAGAGTGACTAGGTACACCAGTGAGACAGCTTGCAGTAAGTGATGCAGGGAGTTTTGAAATGCCCTGAGTGAAATGCTGCTAATGTGTCTGTTGCTGAGGTTTGCCTGGGTCACTCTGTTGGCTGTGGTGTCTGCCGGGCTGCTCCTCTCCCCTTTGTAACTGTGTGGAAGGCTTTGGAGATTATGTAAGCGCCCTGTTTCTCATTAAAGTAAAACACAATTTGTGTGCACCCTCTTAAAATTATCAGCAAAATGGTTTTATAAAAAGCTCACCATACAGATAACTCTGCTGACTTTTCTTGCTAAAGCAGTAAAGTATCTTTGGACCAAATTTCCCTGGAATGTGTTCTATACATTTGTCTGCCTCTCAAAGGTGATTCCAAATTAGATGACATGTCCAGGGGTAGAAAGATGCTAATAAAAATACAAAGGGCAGGGGCCGGCCGGATGGCTCAGTTGGTTAGATCGCGAGCTCTCAACAACAAGGTTGCCGATTCAATTCCCGCAACTAAAGATTGAAAATAGCGACTGGACTTGGAGCTGAGCTGTCCCCTCCACAGGTAGATTAAAGGATGACTTGGAGCTGATGGGCCCTGGAGAAACACATTATTCCTCAATATTCCCCAATAAAATTTATTTTAAAAAAAACCACAAAGGGCAGCTTGGGAACCAATAAAACAGGGTGAGTTGCTTCACTTCAGCTGTTGAGCACCTTCCTTGTGAGTTGACTGGTGTCAACCGTTCACGTGAATCTTTCAGAATGTATCAAAGCCTCAAGTTTGCCAAGCTCACATCTGCCTCATGTCAACGGCTTTAATTTACAAGATGTGCAGAGTCACCACAACTCTAAAAGCTAAAAGGAGGGTGCGGCTACAATAAGCTACTCTGCCTACTGGGCTTCTCTTGGTCGTGCTTCTCAGATGTGTTTTCAACATGGAGACGAGACCCTCCACCACCTTCAGAAAGGTGACGACTGGCGGAGGCTCAGCTGACGGTTTTAGCAATGGGGCATTATTAACTAAGGTATGTACTTCATAAAAACCATAATGCTTATCGCACACGTGATAGACTGCAGCACAGTGTAAACATAACTGCTGTGTGTTCGGGGAAACCAAGACGTTTGCGTGACTCTTCTGCCAAACTCGCTTTCTCGGGGTCTGAAACCAAAGTGCAGGATCCCCAAGCTCTGTCTGCACAAAATTTGGGGTAACTGTGGCCTTCACTACTGCATTACATAGTCCAAATTTCTCAAATTTTTCAAATTTAGTCATTAATGTTGCACCAAACGGTTCAAATGACCGAGTCCCTCCTCGCTGGAGGCTGCAGGGTACACACAAGTATGTGTGACTTGGATCTGTTTCTGGTGCTTCAGCCCCTCCCCCATTTTGTCCTCAGATTTCACTAGTTCCCACATACGAGCTGCTGTGATGTTGCTATTGGCCGAAAGCATGGACCGCCCTAAAACTTTAATTCTAACATTTGATCCCTTGTCAGGTGCTAATTACAAAATTATAACCTGAAATGAAAAGACAGGAAATAGATCAAATAGATTTTTTTCTGTTGCAGATTAAGTTGGCATCTGAATATGTGCACAGCATAGTTAAAAATCCAAATATATGACTCCATGGTAGTGTTTAAATCACGACGATGTTTGGGACAAACACCAAACACCGTATGTAACATATCCACAAACTCATCAGCTCCAGTCAGGTCTTTGAGACTCATGTCGAGCTTTGGGCTGCAAAAAGAAACCTTAGTTTACGAATAACTATATTTGTGAAGTTAATTGATGCATAATTTTTTTTAAAAGCTTTGAGAAGAGTACATTGATTATTAAGTTGATAACTTGAATAGCAAATCTATTTTCATGTGAAATACTTATGTTTTTATTTTTTTTTTAACTTTTTTTTTTTTTTTTTTAGATTTTATTGGGGAAGGGGAACAGGACTTCATTGGGAAACTGTGTACTTCCAGTACTTTTTTCCAAGTCAAGCTATTTTCCCTTCAACCCTAGCTGTGGAGGGTGCTGTTCAGCTTCAGGTTGCTGTCCTTTCAGTCTTAGTTGCAGGGGGCGCTGCCCACCATCCCTTGCGGGACTCAAAGAATTGAACCGGCAACCTTGTGGTTGAGGGCCCACTGGCCCATGTGGGAATCGAACCAGCAGCCCTCGGAGTTAGGAGCATGGAGCTCCAACCACCCGAGCCACCGGGCAGGCCCAGAAATACTTATGTTTTTAAGTTGACAGAAGTTGCTTAATGGAAGTAACCATGAATTCAACGTGATTAACTCGTTTTTCCTTGTTTCTATTACTGCCATTTGTAAAACCTGAGAGTAGCCCTGAAGCCCCGGCCAAGGGGCTTCCTGACGTGTGTTAACTGCAAAGTGCACACGTTCAAGCCATGTCCGTGACGTGCAAGGCGCCTGGCTAGGTGTGGGATGGTAGATGGTGATAGCCACTCATGCCCTGTGCTGTCACTCCTCCCTTTCCTTCAGTTATTCACGTGCCGTGACACTGGCTGATGGCAGCCTCAGCGGGGTCTGGTGCCCGCAGTGCCGCCCCACACTGATGAACAGGTCTGCTCCTTGACCGGTCAGCTTTCCTTCCTAAGCTCCGCCTGGGCTTCCTCATGCAGGTGGGTGTGGGGCACTCACGCTTCTGCCACTTTGGGTGGTCAGTGAGCCTTCCTTAAAAGCAATTTTTTTAAAAAAATTAAATTTATTGGGGTGACAATTGTTAGTAAATTTACATAGATTTCAGGTGTACAATTCTGTATTACATCATCTATAAATCCCATTGTGTGTTCACCACCCAGAGTCAGTTCTCCTTCCATCACCATATATTTGACCCCCTTTACCCTCATCACCCACCACCCACCCCGTTACCCGCTGGTAACCACTAAACTATTGTCTGTGTCTGTGAGTTTTTGTTTCTCATTTGTTTGTCTTGTTCTTTTGTTGTTTTTGGTTTATATACCACATATCAGTGAAATCATAGGGTTCTCTGCTTTTTCTGTCTGACTTATTTCACTTAGCATTATACTCTCAAGATCCATCCATGTTGTCACAAATGCTCCTATATCATCTTTCCTTAACGCCGAATAGTATTCCATTGTGTATATGTACACAACTTCTTTATCCATTCATCTATCGAAGGACATTTTGGTTGTTTCCATGTCTTGGCCACAGTAAACAAAGCTGCAATGAACATTGGAGTACACGTGTCTCTATAGAGAAATGCTTTCAGATTTTTTGGGTAGATACCCAGGAGAGGGATTGCTGGGTCGTATAGTACATTTTTTTTTTTTAATTTAAAGATTTTATTGGGGAAGGGAAACAGGACTTTATTGGGGAACAGTGTGTACTTCCAGGAGTCTTTCCAAGTCAAGTTGCTGTCCTTTCAGTCTTAGTTGTGGAGGGCGCAGCTCAGCTCCAGGTCCAGTTGCCATTGCTAGTTGCAGGGGGCACAGTCCACCATCCCTTGCGAGAGTCGAACCCGCAACCTTGTGGTTGAGAGGACGTGCTCCAACCAACTGAGCCATCCGGGAGCTCAGCGACAGCTCAGCTCAATGTGCCATGTTCAATCCTAGTTGCAGGGGGCGCTGCCCACCATCCCTTGTGGGATTCGAGGAATTGAACCGGCAACCGTGTGGTTGAAGCAGGTGTGGTCCTGGCGTTTCAACAGAATGTGGCCTCTGGGAGTCTGCGTTCGTCTGGTTTACCCAGTCTGCTCACCTGAATCTCATCCCTGTCGATCCATTGGGAGGGGCAGACACGCAAACCCGCTCAGGTGGTTAAATGGCGTTGAGCGTGGAGCAGTGGCTCTGAGAAGCCAGACCCAAGTTGAAGGCGGAGGATTGACTGACTTCTTGTCTACATGATCGCAAACACAAGTCTTTAAGGAAGAGTGGGGGGTTCAGCTATGCGGTGAGCACTTCCCCAGTGAGAAGGAAGGGGCAGGCAGCCACAGTGGCTTAAATGCCATCAATCCAGAGCCCAAGGGCATCCTGGCCGGAGGGCAGCTGGTGTCGGGAGTGGTGACGGGCTGCCACGGGTGGCTGTGGCCCCACCAGAAGCTCAGCTTGTGCTGGTTTTCACATTCTCCGATAGCCTTTCAACCTGGGACACACAGAAGATCCTGTAGAAGAGAATTAAAGCCAATGCGAGATAAGGAGATTTGGAGAGAGGCGCTTGGAAAGCCGGGCAGTCCTGAAGCCCAGATGATTCCAGCTGCTGTCGCATATCAGCCAGCGTCCACAGCTATAGCTACAGGCCGCAGCAGGCGTAGCTCAGGATTTTCTCAGCCACTTAGAAAGTAAACGGGCAGGAGTCAGGGTGGGGACCTCTGTGAGGGCCCCAGTGATGCTGTGGGGACACAGCGCTGAGCCTGCCTGCCTTGCCCTCCAATGCTTCTGGAAGCCAGGAACGTGGCTCTGCAAGTCTGGCTGCTCTGCCCAGGTAAGTGGTGCGCCCCTGTCCCCTGCCAGTGTCCCTGGCTCCAAACCCCAGCTGGTGAGCGGTGCCTGGGGCCCGTCTCTGTGGAAGGGGCAGTGTTTGCTCTGTGTCTCCTTTGGGGACTGGTTTCACATTGGGTCAGAAAACACGATGTTCACATTAGTGCTGTCTCGACCCCACTGCCCTCACCGTTCCCATTGCAACATTCACTCAGATGACCGAGTCATTTGTGTTTCTTGCAACGAAGGACCGGCTGGGATGCCGGCAAGAAGTAAATGCGGGGCAGCCTCAGAGCTGTCCCGGTTCTTGTCCAGACCTTGGGACACAGTGAGATCTTTGTTTGCTGGTGGAGGGTCTTGCCTTTAGTTGGTGAAAAACGCAACAGCTGCGAAGCGTGCTCATGCGAAGCACCATAAGCAAGGTCTGCCTGTGACCACGGAGCGTCAAGGCTTGGTGCGTGGGCTTTAGGGTCCATTCAAACACAGACCCCACATGGACTGTGCCCCATGTGAACTGGGTGCTGAGGGTTATCAGACCACAAGACAGTTGTGTGCAAAGCAATGCTTGTGCACGGCACCCTGAGCAGAGGGACGGACCTCAATGAACAAATCAGGTAGGAATCTAAAATGTATTTCCAGAGTGCTTACAGCTGGATGTTTGGACTCATTTGCTTTTTCCCCAATTTTTTTTTTTGTGGTAGAATACACATAGCATAAAATTGGCCATCGTAACCACTGATGTGTCCATTTCGGTAGCCTTCAGTGTGTTCAGTGTGTGCAGCCGTCACCACCATCACCTCCAGAACTTTCTGTTGTTCCAAATTGCTACTGTGCCCCCATTAAACAGTCCCTCACCTCGCCCCCAGCTTCTGGCACCGCCAGCTACTTCCTGTCTCTATGATGTTGACGACTGTAGACCTCACATACATGGAATCGCACAGCATTTGTCCTTTTGTGTCTGGGGTCTATCACTTAGCACAAGGTCCTCCAGCTTCGTCCACACAGCAGCACCAGGATTTCCTTCTTCCTTCAGGCCGAGTAATATTCCACTGTGTAGACGGCACACACCGGCTTCTCCACCTACTCATGCCTGGACACTTGGGTTTCTTCCACATCCTGGCCTTTGGGACAGCTGTTGTGTGAACACGCTGTGAACCGTTGTGCTCACTTGCTTTTAGTTAATGCTCTGAACGCCCAGGCCCCAGTGTGGCTCAGCCACGAGGGGAATGTGTCACAGGAACACGGGCAGGCAGGCCCCAGGCCACATTGCAGGGAGGCCAGGAGTCATTCTCTTGTTTTTCTGTATTTTACAAATTTTATAAAATGAATGTGTATTTACTCAGTTCTCTAAAAATATATAAGTGTGTGTCATCTAACAGTGTTATCAGCTGACCCACTAAATCAGTGTTCATGGAGCTGTGGCTGTCACTGCTGAAATGAGCTGCTGCTCGACTGCACAAGTTTGACGCTTGTAGTTCAAACAGCACAGAAAGCCAAGTTCTAGGGTCAACAGATGGATCCAATGTCTTTCTCACCTTTAAAGCTCAAGTGCAAGGAAGCATAACGCAGCGCCATGCAGAGCCAGTCCTCCTGCCAAAGGGCCTCATGAAAGAGCTCTTGAACTGTTCTCTTCCCACTCTGCTTACATTTAGCAACCCCCAACAGCTGCAGGCTGTCCATGGAGGTGGGGACGCCCCCGTGCCCACCCCTGCCCTTACCCATGGGGGCCATTGGGGGTGTGGAAGTGGCCCTGGGACAGGCAAAGGGCAAGAGGACATCAAACATATTGGTTTCTGATTGTTGACAAAAACACTGATGCAGCTGCTGGCTGGCCCAGGCCCCTGCAGAGCCACAGGTCCCGTCTGTCCTGAAACTGTGACCCTCGTGATGTCTTTTCCATCTGTCCACTGGTCCCACTGCGTGCGAGCCCCCCGATGCTGGGGATGCAGCAGGAGTAAATGGGGTGATGCCCGGTGGGAATGCCCAGCCCTGATCCAGGCCGTGCGTGTGGGGGAGCAGGGAGTGGGGTGGCTCGGGGGAGAGTAGACAGGCTTTGCACAGGACTCTGGGTCCTTCCTGACTGCGGTCGCGTGTGTTTGGTGCCTGAGTCTTAGCCTCCCTTTGGCCTGGTAGGCTCTCGTCTACGGGTGTGTGTGCATGAAGCAGCTGTACAGCTAGTCTGCAGGTACCACTCAGGACACTGTCCCCGAGCAGCTGGAGATGAGGGTTTTCGGGAACAGGTGAGCTTGGAGTCTGCTGGTCTGCTTCTGGCTGGGACAGCGGTCCTTGTTCGTAGCAACAGTGTAACTGAGGGTCCTGGGGCCTTGGTCTGACAGCATATTCTGAAGCGTTTGACTGTACTTCTCTGTGAGAGTGTTTCAAAAAGAAGAAAGAACTTCAAAAATATCCCTAGCCCTTGATTCAGTGATTTCAATCCTAAGACTGTTTCTTAAGGAAATAACCAGAAATCTAACCCGATTTATGCATAAAGCTTCTGTGCTTTTTGTAATATGAATACTCTAAAAAACCCATTATCCATCAGGAAAATGCCAAATTTAACTTAGGCATATCCACGTTTTACTTTCAGCTGTTAGAAATACAGTTTTGGCAGAATGTTTATGGCCATGGGAAAATCCCTGTGATAAGTTCCTTGAGAAAGTGAGATGTATGGTCACGGTGTGTATTCACCTGGCGTGTTTGCATTACTGTCCCACGGCGTCTAAGCAGGAACCTAACCTGCAGCAGTGACCACCTGGTAGGAAGGTATTGTGGGCGCTTCTCTTCTTCATACACCCGATAGTTTTCATAATTTCAGAATGAGCATCTATGAACTTTATAGTCACAACAAAATTAAGGTTAAAAACAACACACAACCGTATTGTCTGCTGGAAACTGCCGAAGGTTTCGAGGCCTTAGGACACTCGTCAGACCCCGTATGGCCTGGTACTCTCAGGGCTTATGTCTATCACCCTCATTTGCCCCATTTTTACTGTGTTTCTAAAATGGAAGAATCTATATTTTTCTGCTTACAGAATTAGTTGTTTGCATTTTTCTGAAAATCTTAAAGAGTTAGAAAGGAAAGTCTGTCAGCCCGTTCCCTGACAACCACTGTCACGGCCTTTGTGCCTTTAGGGGTCTATGCTTCATGGTCTGCTCGTGTTGAAATGTCCAGATGCCCAGGTCTTCCTCAGGATCCTACTTCCGTGGGTCACACTTTCCAAAGTTCTCTGTGGGTTACTGGGTGGGTGCATGTGTCAAGGGGATGAGCAGAGTGTACCTGGGAAGTGCATCAGGGACCAGGAAGCCTGGTGGGGACTTCTGGTGGGTGCTGGTTACCATTTCTTCTGGCATCCGGGCCCGCTGGACACCTGGAGAGGCTGTGTGGGAGCTGGGGCAGGGAGCACTTCTCTTAGGGCGCCAGCTGGTGCTATCTCTGCGCAGGAGCAGAATGTGAACCTGGGGTCTGGGAGCCTTGGTTCGGTCTGTTAGCTGCAAGCAGCCAAGCGGCTGAGCAGAATTGTGTCTCCCACCTTCCTCACAGGTGCTGTGAGGGTCACACTGTCCATGGGGGCTTCTGATGGATGTTGTGAGCTGTTATTATAACCAAAATGAAGCCGGAAAAACAGCTGCGGTGCAGTGTGAAAGCAAAGGCCTCTATCCCGGGACAGCAACGCTCCCCACTCCAGCACCATTTCCTCCCTCAGCTCAGAGTAGGCTGGGCACTCCAAGGGGGTGCCAGGAATTGCCAGCCTCTGTGGCAGTGCCCTGCTTCTGTGCATGCACCCCCCCCCCACCAATGGCACGCCTCTACACTCTCCCCCGCCCCCATCCTCTTCTCACTCCCAACTCCGGGTTGCACACGTGTTTATCTGTCAATCAGGGTCCAGTTAGGAAAATGAAAACTGCCGTATGTCTCAGACGAAGGAAATTCAATGGGGAGAACTGACTGCATTGGTTTTGGGATCCACAGAGGAAAGAGATTGAGGCAGATGCCCCCAGGGCTGCTGGAGTGACAGGTGGTGATGGCTGGTGCCCCTGCCCAGAGGCAGGCTGCTGAGGCAAGAGGTTGGATCCTCCATTCTTCCTGGCACAGCCCTCAGGAGAGCCAGTGTCCTGGGACTCAGCAGCTGGCACTCCTACCTCAGCACCACAGGTCACCGGCGGGGTGGGGGCGAACCACCAGTAACTTACGGTGGTGCTAGTTTCCCTGTAGTCATGCCACCCTGCCAGGTAGCAGACGCAGTCGTCCCTCTGCCAGGTGACCTGTCCTCCTGTCACAGGGACAGTGGACCCTTGTACAGGGTCCAGGCCCACCACCCAGCGGTGCTCAGTGTGGTTGGTGGGCCCTGAAGTCGCTTGCTGCCTACCAGTGTGGACAAAGCTGGCCTCTACTTGTGTCTAGCAAGGCGTCGCTCACTAGCCCGTGTGCTTTCTAAGTTAGGGAGCAGGAGGGCACTAGGACCTGGGAATGCATCCTTAGTTACTGTGTTGTTTAATGCACTCATGTTCTTTGATGTTAATTTCTACTGGAATCTAAATTTATAGTCTAAAAACTTTCAAGCTGTACAAGTGCAGGGCTGGGGAAACTGGGCTTTGCGTGGCCTGTGTGCAGTTTGGTGGCTCCCGGCACTGATGCTGCAGGCTGCCGTGGCACGATGTTGCCTGTGGACCATAAATGTGGCCTTCCCTGGGCTCCAATCAGCCGGACAGCACATGCAGTACCGAGTTCAGCCTGGGACACTGCATTTTAGGAGTGGTGTTCACAAAGCAATGAGAGGACAGCAGCCGAAGCAGACAGACTAGCAAGAATGTGCAGTGCTTACAGGGAGGGCACTTAGTTTTTGTCTAAATTTCACAGTAAGTACAGCTGTTCAACATTGGGAGCCTTTGCCAAGTTGCTCTCAATCAGGTGACAGCCACTCCTGTGTCAGGGGCCCTGGGGGATGTGGCCGGGGGCACAGCCCAGTCGTGGCAGCTTGGCTACTGGTAGGCACAACGAGACTTCTGGCTCCGGTTCCCACTGCAGCAGCATTCATTCTCTAAGATACTTTCACAAACGAGAATCACGACTCGGAGAAAGTGAGGAGAAAGGTGAGAAGTCACTGTCTCCTTCCTGTGGGTCAATGTGCCACAGTAGGGAACTGCCCTTCAGTATTTTCAAAGAGCCATTTGAGTGACTCTTCACAGGGAGCAGCCCTTCATTTCACGTATGCGAAGTCTCTCCTGCTGGATGACAATCCTGTCAGACAGAATGGAGGCTTATAGCCACTCCCGCGTACTTCACGGCAGGAGGGGGTGTGTTTCTTTGGCCAGAAGTGTGCTGACAGACATTGCGTTTCTGGAAGCAGGTGGGTAGAGTCCTGGATGTCAGCACAGTGTGAACTGTGGCTCTGAAAACTGCGGTGGAATCCTGGAAACATCAGTGTTTTCATTTCCTCATTTGAAAAGTAATGGTCAAGATTTACAATACCCTCCTTCCGGTTGTTTTTGTACATAGTCATTATTGGCAAATGACATACTGCATGGTGTCCTCATCTGTTGTGATGTTTTTGAAGCATAAGGTCCATGGAAACGTGTGTGTGCTTACACTCACTGAATAATAGCTGGACAGAGGGTAGAGAACGTAACCTCTGAAAAAAGAGCTTTGCTGGTTTCGGAGACAAAACTCAAAAAACCAAAATGGCAGCCAATGACGCCAAGCAGGGTTTGCAGGCTTCCCTCCAGGGCCTTGCAGGGGCTCTGTGGGGACGACTGGGTTCTGGGCTTCAGGAGAACGTCACACAGGCCACATAACTTGGTCTGGAGCTGAGGGTGGACCCTCGGACCGCCTTGGCCATGAAGCACCACACACATTTAGTGGACTGTGTGATGGGCTCCAAAGCTGAAACTCATGTTAAAAAAGCACTCTTCCCCTGGCATGTTAGCTTGAGGTCAGGAGGCTTCAGGTCACAAATAATGTGTTTACTTTCAAAGCTCACTGGGGAGGGAGTGTGGAAACGGCACTTGTTTCCTGGGCTGGGGTGACCAATGCTGAGTCACTTTGTTTGCTTTTTATTAACATAATACTTGATACCTTTCCTTGGAAATGTGGGTCAGTAATGAAAAGTTCTCATTGGCAAAAGTTCTCTTTTTATGAAGATAAAGTAGAACAAGGAAAATGAGGAAAGGAAAAAAACGATGTGTATAAAGACTTAGGATGTCTTCCGGGTAAAATCCTTAGGAGGCTGATGGAGGCAGATAGGAGTAGAGTTTAGGGGGGATAAGAAGATTCACGGACTGCATTTCTGCACATCAGGAAATACTTACTTAGGTCACCTCATGTCACCTCATGTCTCAATACGGGTACCTGGTAGACCAGAGGAAAATCCTGGAACCTTGGTCATTGTTCAGAGTCTCAGTTGTTCCAAGATTTTTGCCTGAGACGCCACCAGTCCAAAGAGCACACCAGGTAGCTGCACGTGGACATAGGTTTATTGATACTTACTGAGTGGGGCGGCTGGCCAGAGGGGCGGCGCTCTGCTCACAGGCGGAGAAGCAGCGAGGTTATAAAGGTACAGAGAACTTCTACGGGAGGATCACCTTGCAGGCTTGCTCGCCTGCACGCAGCGTCCCAAGGAGCTGGAGACCTTGACTGCTGGCCAGCTCATCTGCCTGTGGGTTTGGTCCCTGCATTCCTTAAGTCCAAGCTCAGAGGTAAATTCTGTAACTTTCTTGGCCATATTTTTAGGGGAATTAGCCAATGGTTCTCAAAGTGTGATTCCATATCATCTGGGAACTTGTTAGAACTGACGACCCTCAAGTTCCATCCACAGAATAGCTAAGTCCGAGCCTCTGGGGGTGCCAGGCCAGACACTCTGGCTGATTGTGACAGAACCCACAATTTGGGGTCAAGATGAGAGAGCGCCCGCCAGCCCGAGTGAAATGGGAAGTACTTGAGCTTAGAGGAGCAGCTTAGCTCCCTGGAAGATAAGCTGAGTTGGCAGTCAGCTAAGGAGGAGGTACTTCCTGTAGAAACTGTTGTGCGTGTAGGACTGGGCTACTAGTTCAGCCTGACTTGTAAGCTGCCCTATTCAGGCCGTTGTGATTGATTTTTAATGCTGCCACAGAAAACTTGGTCCTAACTCCTGCTATGGAGTTTTCACCCACAAAACAACCTGCCATCATCCATTACAGGGGCTATTTTTTCATGCAAGCATTAGAAAGGGGAATTTCTACCATGTTTGGTTAATCTTTCAGTCATTTAAAAAAAAAATTTGATGGATACGTGAAAGGAATTTAATAGCTTCTGTTGAGAGATTTACCTCAAAATTGTGGCTCAGCTGGATTTTTTTAGTATCAGCATTTTTCAAATGCCTTTGCAACTTGCTGTGAGAACCCACTCCCTGTCTGTGACCGCTCTGTGTGAAACTGAGAGATACGACAGTACCTTACTGATTTGTGTACAGTCCCATCGGCCGCTGAATGGCCGGCTCGTCTGAGTGTGGCAGCTGGCCAGCAGCCAGGGGTGTGCACCTGACTGCACCACGAGAGTTGAGAGCAGGTATCCAGCTTTGGTACCTGACCATCTGCCTCAGCACCATTTCATCCAACTGTGACGATAACTGTCCAGCTACTGTTTCCCCAGCTTGAAACTGAACAGGGCTGCCTATGGCTCAGTGTCATCGAGGGGACCGAGTGGGTGATGAATGCTCGTAAAGTCCATTACGTGTACCTGATCCTTCCAGGAGTTCTTGGCGCTCCCTGCAATCTCCATAAAATTGTAATTTATTGATTGCGTGTCTGGTGAAGCTCTGCAATAATCTCAGGAGGACAGAGTGTTAATTTTGGAAACCAGGGTATATTTAAGAAGAGCTGTATAGTAAGTATTCAGAAAAGCTTTTTCAAAAATACTTCAAAAGAAGGTTCTAAAAAGGAGCTACTGTGTTTCCCCCAAAATAAGACCAGACCATCAGCTTTACTGCGTCTTTTGGAGCAAAAATGTAAGACCTGATATTTTTATTATATTATTATATTATATTATACCTGGTCCTATATTAAAATAAGACTGGGTCTTACATTAGTTTTTGCTCTGAAAGACACATTAGAGCCGATGGTCTAGATAGGTCTTATTTTCAGGGAAACATGGTAAACAGAACCTAAGACACATCTATCACCCATCAAATATGACTATAATTTGGTCATTTAAAATGCCTTACTACGTGGTTGAGTTTGGGCCCAGTTTTTCACCTGCAAAGTGGGGATACTACTATTTGCCTCATGGAGAATGTGTGAGGATTAAGTGAGAAAAGATGACACATGAAGGGCACTTGGTGTTACAGGCTCTCCATCCTGACCTGTAATCATTAGCAATGACAGTCTCTTCGTTATTTAGGACACAAATGAAAAATGGCATTAGAAGCAACCATCTTTATTCTTTGATATATAAAACCAAGAAAACTTTACCATGTAATACAACATTGCTTCTGTCTTTGTTTTATGAAAGAAATGGCAGAAGTGTAGACCTGGGTAGAAAAATACACTCAAGCAGGTGTTCCAAGCAGCTCATGATCCTAAACTTATGAACAATAGCGCACAAATCTGAGCAAGCCTGTCTTGTTTTAAGAAAATTATTCACATTTGCTCGGCAACTTAAAACATGGTAAGAAATATAACTTTCCTTCTTGGTAACAGACCCAGTTATTCAATAAGACACTCATTAACCAGCAATAACTTAGTAAACGAACATTTCCTCTGTGATAGTAAATTAGCACTAGAATTCTGCTTCTGTAATACTCGTAGTAGTAAAGAAAGCTTCCAACTGCTGTGGTGCCAAACACGATGCTGGTACAGTTTCTGGAGCTCGCAAATTTGGAAGTGTGAGCTCAGACCTCAAAGAGGGAGCATCTTTGGTTTTCCCTGTGCTAGGAACAAAACAGACAAAAGAGCCTGGCATTCAAATAACAACATAAACAGAGGCGCAGGAAACCACGACTACTGAATAAACGCTATTTATGAACAATAAATAGTTTCTGCACAAAAGTAAAACAATTTGGTTTTCACTTAACGAATTCAGGAAACAATGAAAACACGGAAAGGCCGTTTCCCAGCTGGGAGCGGCCCGACGCCCATGAAGTCAGGACAGTTCTGCCACTGACCAGCAGGGGCCCCGCACCACAGAGAAGCAGCTGCATAGAAAGGCCACCTAGAAAAGTAGTTTCGCCTGTGTTCACAGGAAAGCTTTATTTGGTCGGAGTTTAGTTCTCAAAATATAAGTGTAACACTTTTGCCTCCACATCGGATTCAAACAAAATACATTTCATATAAAATTTAATTGGTACAAACATGAATAAACATTGAAAATTACTCAGTATGCAAATACTGCTGGGAGATCAACGAGAAGTGACAATGAATCTAACGTGTTAAAAATCGTCAAGGTCCATGGGCCGATATTTAAAACGAAGGTAACAGAAGCTGCCCGCCCTGATGGCTAAGCTTCCAGAGGTGGGCCAGAAGTTTGCCGTGGGCCGACCCATCCATGCGTGGAAACGTTTAAAAACGGCCCTCAAAGTCAATCGCGTCACGAAGACGCTTTCGTGTCGAGTGAACAGCGGGTTTTGGTCACGAGCGGCCGTGCGGAGCGTGACCTTCCGGCCGGCGGAGCCGGCGGCGTCCCCAGCCCCCGGGAGCTCGGCTCTAGGAGCGCGGCGTGTGCGGTGCGTGGTCCACGGCCGTCCTGTCGCAGGTCCGCCCTGTCGCAGGTCCGGGGCCCGTTCCTAAGGCCAGGCCCACCTGTGGGACCCTCCCTCCGCCGCAGGGTCCGTGCAAGGCCGGTGCACACGCTGGCCCCCCACGGGGCGTCTGTGCCCGGCGTCGGCTGGACGCGCGACCCGACTCTTCCGAGAGTAATTCGACAGCTTCATTTGAAAAATGCAGCCTTTTAAACATTTCAAAGTCGTCTTTTCTGCGCGCGGTCAGACCCTGTCCCCCACGTGGCCAAGGCCCTCGGACCTGCGCCGCCCGGCGCGCGCGCGTCCCTCCCGCGGGCTCGTGGGGGTCTCCGCCAGGGGGATCGTCATCCCCCCCAAGCTGACACACGGGTGGGGCGGGCAGTGGCGGAAAGGCCGCGTGGCGCGCTCGCAGCTGCCCGCGCCGCCCCCGCGCCGCCAGGCCTACAGGGTGACGGCGGGGCCGTGCTCCTCCACGCCGCCCGGGGGCAGCGCCAGGCTGTGGCGCGGGTGCGCGCGCAGGGAGCTGAGCAGGCGCTGCGCGCGGGCGCCGCCCTCGTGGCCCGGGCCGAGCAGCGCGGGAGCCGGGCCCGCGCCGTTGAGCCGCGCGGCGCTGGCCAGCGGCGGCCTGGGCAGCGGGCGGGGCTCGGCCTCCAGCACGACGTCGGCCTCGTCGTCGCTGTCCATGTCCTCGGGCGGCGGGCCGGGCGGCGCGGGGGCGGCGGGCAGGCTGTGGCGCCCGGCCCAGCTGTCCGGGGCGCGGCCCGAGCCGCAGGGCGCGCGGCCGCCGCGCAGCACGTTGTTCCTCTGGTTGGCCGGCTTCACCGTCACGATGAGGTTGTGGCTGTTGGCGATCATCATGTCCGTGACCTGGTCCAGCGTCTTGCCGGCCACCTCGATGCCGTTCACCTCCAGGACCTCGTCGTCCACGGCCAGCAGCCCGGTGCTCTCGGCCAGGCCGCCGGGCACCATGCGCGAGATGAAGATGCCGGGCACCTTCTCCAGCCCCTGCGGCGCCACGCGCACGCTCGTGCCGTCGCGGATGTAGAAGCCCAGCGGCTTCTGGCAGCCGTGCCGGTACAGCCTCACGCGGCGGTGCGTCTCGGGCAGGATGTCCACGTCGATGATGGAGGACACGGGCCGGAAGTCGCGCGGCAGGCCGATGTGCAGGTGCGCGCGCCGGCGCGGGTTCTCCTCGCGCAGCGCCAGCGCCTTCCTCCGCCGGGACAGCGAGCCGGCCGCCGCGCCGCCGTGCTCCGCCTCCTCTGCAAGGGCCAAGGGACGGTCAGCACGGGCGCCAAGGCGGGGCGCCGGCCACACGCTCCTGGGAGCCCGCGGCTCCGGGGCGGCCCGGGGCGCGCACCCGACCGAGCGCGGCGAAGCTTCACGTGGTGCGCGCCACCGTCAAGTCGCGTTTCCAGGAATTATTTACAGGTCTCCCCGCCCAGGAGTTGAAGCATCAACCCCTTGTCTCACACTTCACTGCTCTGCAAAGTATCAAACAGCCTCCGGGGTGAGACACAAACGCAGCTGTGTCACTGCGCCCACAACGATGGTGCCACTGCTGACCGGGCCCAGCAGCATTCACCAGGCGAATTAGAGGCCCGGTTCCACTGGGATTGCCTCCCTAAAGGTCACTTTCTAGAAATCTCCAAACTGACCCCCAGCCACCAATGACAGGACTGAAAGGTTAACAGGTAGGAATGAGAGACTGCAATACAGAGAACTAACAATGCATGGAAAGTTTAAAAGTGCCTGAGTGGACTGTGGGAAGACAGTGGAGCAGGAAGCACCAGACAGGCAGCTGTGCACGTGTTCCTGCTGCGGCTTGTACACAGAATGTGGGAGCCAACATGGGCAAAAAAGGTCTATCCTCCAAATATTGGAGAATCTGTGCTCTGATCACTGACTATTGCTGCTGGTCACAAGATGCAGATAAAGAGGTGGGCAGCCCTTGGTGCATCTCCACACACTGTAGCAAGCCCCTCCCCCTCTGGCTCAAGTACTTCCAGGAAAGTTAAAGGACCAGTCCCTTCTAACACCTTCATTTGTCACTTTTTTCCCCACTGGGAGCCAGATATTAAAGACTAGGACATTCAAAACCAACTTTATATAGGGGAAATTAGGAAGTGACCACACACGCCCAGGGAATGGCTCAGAAAAAACCTGAGGACACATTTATTTTACGAGGTGTGACCACAAAATATGGCGAAATGTTTAAATTTAACAAATTTATTACAGTAAAAGACACATTGCCATTAATCCCTCTCAAAATGCCCCCCACCTCCCTTGCTTTAAACATACTTATCCCATCGTTCTTGCTACTTTCTAAAGCACTTCTGGAAGTCCTCTTTTGTGTCTTTAGTTGCACTGTCATGACTGCCTCGATGTCCGGAATAAATTCAAAATGTTTACCTTAAACGGTAGTTTTGACAGTGTGGGAGAGCCCGAAGTCACATGATGCCAGATCCAATGAATAAAGTGGATGAGGACATACGGCAACGTTTTTATTCTACAGAAATTGCTGTATCAGAAGCAATGTGTGTGTTCCGGCCCTGTGGCTCAGGCGGTTAGAGCTCTATGCTCCTAACTCCGAAGGCTGCCAGTTTGATTCCCACATGGGCCAGTGGGCTCTCACCACAAGGTTGCCAGTTCAATTCCTCGAGTCCCGCAAGGGATGGTGGGCAGCGCCCCCTGCAACTAAGATTGAACACAGCACCTTGAGGTGAGCTGCCACTGAGCTCCTGGATGGCTCAGCTGGTTGGAGCGCATCCTCTCAATAACAAGGTTGCAGGTTTAAATCCTGCAAGGGATGGTGGGCTGCGGCCCCTGCAACTAGCAACGGCAACTGGACCTGGAGCTGAGCTGCTCCCTCCACAACTAAGATTGAAAGGACAACAACTGGACTTGGAAAAAAGTCCTGGAAGTACACATGTTCCCCAATAAAGTCCTGTTTCCCTTCCCCAATAAAATCTTTAAAAAAAAAAAAAAAAAAGAAGTAATGTGTGACACGGAGTGTTGTCATGATGCAGGATGAAGCAAAGACCGTAATGAAAAAGGACTTCCAGAACTGCTTCAGAAAGTGGCAAGAACAACGAGATAAGTGTGTTCGAAGTGACGGGGAGTATTGTGAGGGGTAATTAATGACAATGTGTCTTTTATTGTATTTTTTAAAATTTAAACTTTCACCTTGTACACCTCAGGCTGATCCTTGGCAGAGAGAGAACATACAAAAAACAAAACAAAGAAACCCCCAGCAAACCCTGGGGAAGGGGTTGAATCTGATTTCCAGAGTTATGTTATTAGATACAAACGTCTAGTGTTCAGGAAAAATAATCACAAGACATTCAAAGAAACAGGAGAGTATGGCCCATTAAAAAACAGGAACTGTCCCTGAAACAACAGGACAAGAAAAACGTGAACAAAATTGACATATCAATAATAGATAGTAGGGCCAGCTCAGTGGCTCAGGCGGTTGAAGCTCCATGCTCCTAACTCCGAAGGCTGCTGGTTCGATTCCCACATGGGCCAGTGGGCTCTCAACCACAAGGTTGCCAGTTAAATTCCTCAAGTCCCACAAGGGATGGTGGGCTGCGCCCCCTGCAACTAAGATAGAACACGGCACCTTGAGCTGAGCTCCCGGATGGCTCAGTTGGTTGGAGTGCGGGCTCTCAACCACAAGGTTCCCGGTTCAACTCCCGCAAGGGATGGTGGGCTGCGCCCCCTGCAACTAGCAATGGCAACTGGACCTGGAGATGAGCTGTGCCCTCCACAAATTGAAAGGACAACTTAACTTGGAAAAAAAGTCTTGGAAGTACACACTGTTCCCCAATAAAGTCCTGTTCCCCTTCCCCAATAAAATCTTTAAAATAAATAATAATAGAAAACCTAAGAGGGAACTAAATATAAATTCTGGAGCTGGAAAGTACAATAGCAAATGAAGAATTCACTAGGGAAATTCAAAGGCAGATATGAACAAGCAAAAGAAGGAATCAGTGAAGTTGAAGATAGCATAATGGAAATTATGTCTGAGAAACCAAAAGAAAAGAAAAAGAAATAAAAGTGAATGAATAGATAAACATTAATGAATGCCAACTATAATTTTATATATATAATGTGATGGCTCGGTGTGAGGTCGGAGGGATAGTGGATGAGGGGAGGGGGGTTCACAGTGTGAGGGATATAAATGATGAACGTCTAAATATTACCTTGTCTTGTACACCTGAAACTAATAAATTAAAAAAAAAAGTGAGTGAATAGAGCCTAAAGGACCTGTGTGACACCAGTGAGCAAACTGTAAACAATAAAAACGAAGCCAGTTTAAAATGGAGCAGGAGCTGCCATCCCAGAAGAACTTCCTGGCACATCTGATGCCTAAAACTTTTGGGATGTTAAAAACAGGGCAAAATAATCTTTGGACTGGATCTAAGCAACCTTGAGCTCAAAGAACTATTTGCAAAGATAACAAGAAAGCAGATATTATGACTGCCAGACTGAAAATTGAAAACATTGCTTAGAATCAGCATCACTATGTTATTCCCACCAATAGCAACGCCTTCCTTCCATGGATGTAATTGTCTCCCTTCCCGTTCTCATAAATACCCACTGCCTTTGTCTCCTCATCGGAACATTATTTGGGCATCTGCCTGAATCAGTGCTGCCCGAATAGCTGTTCTTTGATCTCAAAGGAACGCTTGTTTCCTTCTTACTTTGAAAGGCCTTTTATTTTTAGGTAAATGAAACTAAAATGTACATCACGTGAGTCCTAGAAGGAGAAGAGAAAGGGCAGAGGGGAATATTTGAAGAAATAATGCCTGAAACTTACCAGATTTAATGAAAGAAGTGAATATAAACATCCAAGAAGCTCAACAAAATCCAAGTGCGATGAATTCAAAGAGACCCACACCGAGACACATTATAACCAAACTTTCAAAAGACAAAGACAAAAGGAGAATCTTGAAAGCAGAGAAAGAGAAGCAATTCTTCACATACAAGGGATCCTTGGTTAAGACTGCCCATTTCTCATCAGACACTCTGGAAGCAAGAAGGCAGTGGGCCATACACTCAAAGTGCGGAAAAAAAAAAAACAAGAGCTATCAGCCACGAATCGTACATCCAGCAAAGCTGTCCCTCAAAAGTAAGTCAGAAATCAGGGCAGCCGGTTGGCTCAGTTGGTTAGATCATAACACCAAGATCGCCAGTTCGATTCCCACTTGGGCCAGTGGGCTGTGCCCTCCACAACTAGGTTGAAAACGACTTGACTTGGAGCTGATGGGTCCTGGAAAAACACACTGTTCCCCAATATACACCCCCCAAAAAAGTAAGTGAGAAATCAGACATTCCCAGATAGACAAAAGCTGAAGAGTCTGTACCACTGGCCTACCCTGCAAGGGATGCTCAAGGGACAGGAGAGGACTTAACTGGAAGCCGACTGGAGAAATAAAGATCTCAGTACAGGTAAATACCTGGGTAATTATAAAAGCTGGTATTACGGTAACAGTGGTTTGGAACTGCACGTTTTGTTCTCTACATGATTTAAGAGACACACATATAAGGAAAAAGGCAAAAATCATTGTGCTAAAAAGTGGTATTGTTGTAACTTTGGTCTGTAACTTAAAATTTTGTTTTCTACATAAAAGACAAATGCATTTACAAAAATTATTAGTGTATATTCTGGGGCACACTGTATAATGATGTAATCTTGTGACATCAACAGCTGGAAGAGGTGGGGAGGGAGCTGTAAAGGAGCAGAGTTCTTGTATGTTATTGAAGTTAAGGTGCTATAAATTGAGGTTAGAACGTTATCGCTTTAGGAAGATAAATGTAATCTCCATGGTAATAAAGAAAATAGTGATAGAATACATACAGAAAGAAATGAGAAAGGAAGTTAAACATTTTACTGGGGAAAAAAACCCAAATAAATAAAAGAAGACAAGAATGCAGGAAATGAGGAGCAGAAAAATTATAAGGCACACAGACAACAAATAGCACAATGACAGAAGTCCCTCCTTAATCAGTAATTACTTTAAATGTAAATGGATTAAACTCTCCAATCAAAAGAGACTGGCAGAATGGATAAATGATCCAACTGTACTCAGTCAACAAGAGACTCACTTGAGATCTAAAGAGAAGTGTTTGAAAGGGGGGAAAAATGACATCCCCTGCCAAAATTAACCGAAAGAAAGCAAGGGAGGCTGTACTAATAGCAGACAAAATTAGTCTTTAAATTTAAAATAATTATACAAGGCAAAGAAGGACATTATGCGTGATAAAAGGGTTCAATAAACCAAGAAGATATAACAATTACAAACATTTACACACCTAATGACAGATCATCAAATATATGAAGCAAAACCTAACAGAACTGAAGGGAGAAACAGTTCCATAACAATAGTTAGTCTTCAGTACACCACTGACAGAAATGGATAAAATGACCAGACAGGAGATGAGGACTCGATACAATGGACCATGTAAATCGGAGCTCACAGAACACTCCACCCAACGGCAGCAGTACACAGGTGTCTCAAGTGCACAAGGGATACACCTTCCTCCAGGATAGCGTATCTGTTAGGGCACAAATTAAGTCTCAGTAGATTAAAAAAGATAGGCATCATACAAAGTATCTTCTCTGAAGTGAGAAATCAGCAACACAAAGAAAAGTGGAAAATTCACAAAAATGTGGAAACTAAACAACACACTATTAAACATCCAATGCATCAAAGAAATCACAGGGATATTAGAAAATACTTAGAGATGACTGAAAACATAAACATAATTTTGCAAAAAACTTATTGGAAGCTGTGAAAGCAGTAGTAAGGGGGAAATTTACGCTTGCATTAAAAACCAAGAAAGATCTCCAATTAACAACTTAACTGTACAACTTTAGAAACTAGTGGACTTAGGAAAAAAATACATTAAAATCTGAAGAGACCTATAGTAAGCAGATTAGTTAAGTAATCAAAAATCTCCCCAAACAGAATAGCCATGGATCTGACGGCTTCACTGGTTAATTCTTTAAAACATTTAAAGAATAACAATCCTTCTCAAACTTTTCCCAAAATTTGAAGAGGAGGGAACAATTGAGGCCAGCATTGCCCCGACACCAAAGCCAGACAAAACACCACAAGAAAACTACAGACTAGTATTCCCTATAAATAAACACTGATGCAAGAATTCTCAACGAAATTCTAGCAAAAGGAATTCAGCAGCATAGTAAATGGATTACACACCAAGACCAAATGGGATTTATTATAGGAACCCAGTACACGCCCTCCCAAGGGCCCACGTTGGTCCTGCCCAGATGTAGTCCTATAAACACAACCCCAGGGCCGCTGGGTGGCGCCAGGCTCCCCGCCCTGTCGTTTCTTCAAGAGAACATGGTCACAGCTCGGGAAAGGACTTCAGACCCAGAATTACTTCCATGTGGAGAGCAGTTGGCAGTGAGGCCGGTGAGAGGCCCTCTGGGACAGGCTGCAGGCCAAGATGATGGCAGGACCCGGCCCTGGAGCCAGGACCCGGTGTCAGCCTTCAGCTGAATCGATCAATCAGTCGATCACACCATCAACCAACAAAATCATCATTATTTATTCCAGATTGATGAAACAAGATCCAGATGGACCTTTGAAATAAGGTGAGTTAAAAAATCACCTAGGAAAGAGAAGTGAGGCCACGGGTGGGCTGCCTGAGAGACGCCTGCCCTGGCCGCTGCGCCTCCCGTGTGACCGTGGGTGGTGACTGCTCCATGGCCATGCCCCTCGCGGTCACTCCATGGTACCTGGAAGAAGCTCCCAGCGGCCCCTGCTCCCTCCTAGTTCACATCCGCCAGCACGGGGACACTACTTACACTGTGACCGCAAACCTGCTTAAACATGATGCCTGTGGGCCAATGACTGAGACGAACGTCTCCCCTTCATCCCACGGATGCTTCAGGACAGGTGGCGGTTCTGCCTGCACACAGGGGCACACTGGGGCCCCCCGCATGGCTTCCCCAGGTGTATCAGGCGCTTCCACGACAGGATACGGGAGATGAGACCTCAGTCACAGTACCCACAGACGCTCGTCACCCGCACCAGTCAGGAGGCACCTTCCTGCTTAAACATCTGTTTCACAATTTGCAACGACAGGAGCTGGCTGGGACGTCAAAGAAAGTCTGAACTTTACAAATTGAGTAACTGCTGAGTTAACAGGAACACGGGGATTTAATGCTGAGAGCGTGTACCTGGAATATTTGTCGCCTGACTCCTGGCCACCATTCACTCAGCTCAGTTGTTGAGTGTACAGGCCAGGCGGGACCTGGGGCAGTCCTGTTTTTGGATCATTGTGGGTTGGGATGCAGGTGAAATGTGTCTTCCGACCTCAGAAATAGTACAAGCTCACTGCTCAATTTTCCAAGCTGTTTGCACACCACGTAACAAAGCCATCTGGCCCTATCAGTTGGGATAATTTTTCTGACCTTTTGGTGTTGCCTGTGTGTAAAAGCATACAAGCGTGAGTGTGCATATGTGTGAGAGCATGCATGTGTGGGTGAGTGCCATGTGTGGTTGAGGGTGTGTTTGCGTGCGTGCGTGTGTGCATGAGTGTGTCAGGCAGTGTGTCTGGAGTGATGGTTTTCCCAGGACTGCTGCAGAGTAACAACATGTGCTCAGTGAACTTTCTTCTCTGAGGGACTTTTAAAGCCTCCATGTGGCTCCAATGTATGGATCTGCCTGAATGTATTCAACGTTAAGCTTCGCAGCCGCTTAGTTACCCACTGTGCATTCAGCATCAGTCTGACCACCAGCAGGGAGGTGGCTGTGCGGGTCTCGGCTCCGTGTGAACAGCTCTGGTCCCTTGAGGCCGATGCCCAGACGTGCACTCGCACGGCCAGCTGGTGAGGCACCATCGGGACTCTCGTTGTCCTTTGTAAAGTGACTGCAGTCTGGACGTGCGCCTGCACCCTGCACATTTTTATAACCGGGGACAACATGAAGACGGCCATGAGAAAATGGCACCCACAGTGGCTGTAATTTGCAATCACAGGAATGGTCGTGTGTATACATCAATTGTCATAACTGAGAAGAAACAGCTCGAAGCAGAAACGACAGCTTAGAGCCAGGATTTGTGTGGAAGGACAGCAAACGCCGGCAAGGCACCCTGCGTGGTGGCCAGGGTGCGGAGGGCAGTGACAGCTGGCCAAGCCACACCCTCAGGCAGTGCTGCACCCACATGCTTGCTTCTTGCAGCTGGACGAGCAGAAACCAAGGAGCGGGTGCTCGACAGGGCCCCAGTGCTTTTCTGATAGAGCCAGACGGAGGAGGGCAGCAGGGGGACATGGCCCCACAGGCCCCCTGTCTTCCGTCTGGCCTGGCCTGCCATGTCCAACCCACCCGCCGCTGCCGAGCCGGGACCTGCCTCCCAGGGCCAGCTGGCTGATCTTCGAGCATCAGCAAGACAAGCAGAGCATACTATCAGCCAAACTTCCTTCAGGGTCACAGGATGAGCCGCTGGGTGCCCCTCCCCCGGGTCACCTGGGAGAGTCACGGGGCCAAGACACAGGAAGTGGTGCAAGCAATGGCTGCCGGCTTCAAAGCAAAGAACTCTAGAAATAAAAAAGGAGAGAAGGGGAGGACTGCTTGTCACTGGATCTGCACCACAGGGGACTGCCGGCGGCTCTCAGCTTGTCCCTTCCCGTAACTGGACAAACACGCACACACACAGACATCCTGGAAGAACTGCTCCACAGGCTCAGAAACAAGTCAGAACAAGACTGTGCTCTGAGAGGCCCCGGAAACGTTTACATTATTCAAGTCTGCCACACAAATTGAAAAACAAAATGTGCCATGTTTTACAAAGGAATCCAAAACTCCCAGCAGTCTGCTTTCTCCCCCAACTTTGTCTTGAAGTCTTACGACCTGAGTCCATACTGCTTTCCCCTCAAACCCCCAGTCAACACAGTGCCCGACACTGACTCTGGGAGGAGAAGACTCCCTGGAGCCACCAGAGCCCCCCCTCCCCTTCTGATTCATGGGCGTCAGAGCCGTGTCCCCTGCGGCTGTAGGTCTCAGCATGAGGGTGGCGCTCTGAGGAGGCGGCTGGGTTAGTTCTCTCCCAGCTTCAGAGCACAGGCTTTCGGCTGTGCTGCCTGAGACTGGGAGGCTCCCCATGGCACATGGGCCTACGCGTCTCAGGAAGTGGCTCCACATGCGTGTCCTGCTTTGTGGCTGCTCTTAACAGGGCTGGTTCTGGATACAACATAGGCCAGCCAGTCCATTAGGACCTCTGGCAGCAACAGCTCCAACGACAAAGGAAACGTGTAAGACCTGGCAGCCCACCGCTCCGTCCTGGGCCCTGCAGGCGCCCGGTCGCCCCGAAGCATCCCGACCACTCCTGAATGAAGCGCGGGGCGGGCAGGCTGGGGGCACTTAGCAGCCCTCAGAGCGGCCCAGAGCAGGACTAACCTCTCAACAGCGCAGCCCTTGCGGGACCTTCCACGGAAGCAGAATCACATGCCGTATGGCCTTCTGGTTCTGCCGTGTTGCTCAGCACAGTATTTTCAACGTCCGTGCAGCGAGTGTCAGGGCAGCGTTTCTTGTCATGGCAGAAGTGTTCTTTTTTCTTTTTCTTTTTTTACGTTTATTGGATTGACAACGGTTAGTCAAGTTACATAGGTTTCAGGTGTACATTCTGTAATCCATCATCTGCATCTCACATTGTGTGCTCACCACCCAGAGTCAGCTTTCCTAATGGCTGAAGTGTTGTGTGTGTCGATGGACCAGTTTGTTTATCCCTGAATTCCTGATGGACACTTGACTTGTTTCCACTGTTTGGGATTGTGAGTAGTGCTGCCATGGAAGTTTGTGCACAGGTTTCTGTGGATGTGTGCTCGCTTCTCCTGGGTGAGTACCTACAAGTGGAACTGCTGGGTCACGTGGTCACTCCGACTTTCTGAGGAACCCATGTTGTTCTCCACGGTGACTGCAGTGTCATGCCCCCCCAGCAGTGTCTGAGGGTCCACCCTCTCCATACTCTCAACCTTTGTTTGTCTCTGTCACCTGCATGTTGGCCATTGGTACATATTTTTCAAAGAGATATCTATTCAGATCCTTTGCCCATTTGCCACTGTTCTATTTTTATTGTTGATGTGAGTATTCTTTGTATGTTTTAGACACAAGTTCTTATAAGATGCATGTGTTGAAACTGTTTTCTTCTGTTCTGTGGGTTGTTTTTTTCACCTTCTTTACTGTCCTGTGACATCCTCAAGTTGTAAATTTTGATTGAAGTCCAACTAATCTAGTTTTTCTTTCGATGCTTGTGCTTTTGGTGTTATATTTAGAAAACCATCACCTAATCCAAGGTCACATCACTGTGAATTTCTAGGTAAAGTGGCAAACAGAAGTACCTGTGGCCCCAGTATTAAAAAACCAGAAATATAAACAACAGTATGCACTTGGGACCTGGTCTCAGGAGTTTGTGTCTGCAGCAGAGGCCCACCCCCAGAGCACCAGGCGTCAATAGACCTCGTCTGGAATCAGCGTGATGTAAAAACACACACACTGCTCACTGTAGAAAGTCCTCACTTAAGAGATGAAGTACCTGCCACCAGTCCCCGGGGACGTATGCTGCTTCTGGGCTGCAGTCTGTTATGGAGAAGACGAGACTCCACCCAATGCCCAGGAGCCAGTGCAGCCTGCAAGGGTGGCGGATGGGCAGACACCACCTGCCCGGGGAGAAAGCACAAACCCATCGGCATTGTTTCTGTTAAGTTTCCTCAAACAGCAGATCTCTCCTGAAAGCACCTCAAAGTAAAAATAAAGTCCACTCTGCAGTATCCTTCTCTGTCCACAGGAAGCTGTGCCCAAGTACTGGGGGGTTTCGGCCACTCCCCAAGGCTTTGCTGAGCTCTGTCACAGTGCACAGAGACAAACGCAGGCTCCTGGGCAGCCCCCAAATGCTCTGAGATTCAGGGTGCTGGTTGCTGGGGAGACCCCTTCGGTGAGTGATGGGTGGCTTATTGAATCTGCTCTTCACAGCTTCTCGCTTCAGGAGACGTGGAGAAGCCTGGTCCTGTCTCTGAGCCGCTCGTGACATCTCCCTGGGCTCCTGAGCACGAAACGCAACGATGCCTGCAAATGCCGCCTGGCAGCAAGTTCATCGCCAGATGGGCCTCTGCAACCATAACCCACTCTGAGTGCTCAGCAGTGGCCCGGGGCCCACCTTCCAGCCCAGCATCCCCCCAAGTCCCCGGAGAAGGGCAGATGCAGGGTCTGGCAGCCATTCCTGGACTTCCTTGGGGCCCTAAGGCAAAGTCGGCTGAGAACACAGCTCCTGGAAGCTGGGCCCAGGTGACAGCCTCCAACCCCCTTCCTCTCGGTCCTCACGGCCCTTGAGGACAGTGACACCATCCTGTGACAGATGGGGAAACTGAGACGAGAGGTGGGCAGCATAGGTAAGGTGATGACCAAGGAGCTCGGAATGCTGCATTGGGGGAGACGCAGAACGCCAAAGGGCGTGTGCTCCTGGGAAAGTGAGTGTCATGGCGAAAACCACTCAGTGATCGGAAGGACATGAGGAGATGCTTGGATCCATGTGTCAGGGCAGAGCAGTAAACAGAGTGGGTCAAATGGGTTAAACAAGCCAAACAGCAGCAAAATGCCCCAGTTATCCTGCTCTTCCCACATGTGTTCATCAGTTCTCCAGAGAAACAGAGCCAACAGGGACGTGTCCTTTGAACTGGTTCAGGCATCATGGCCAGTGAGACGGCCCCAAAGCTGCCGTCTGCAGCTGTAGGAACAGCAGGTCCGACGTCCGAGGCCAGGGTGGACAGCAGACCCACCCTCCCTCCACCATTTGTCCCATGAGGGCCCAGCTCCTTGGGGACACCCACCTGCTGTACTCTGTGTACTGAGTCCAGTGCTCACGTCACCTGAAACTCGCTCCCGATACACCCAGAAGGCATGTTTTACAGCTATCTGGGCGTCCTTGGGCCAGTCAGGTTGACACCTGCAATTACCCATCATAGCCTCGTAGACAGATAATGTATACAATAGCAGTTTAATAGAGGTTTTGTCGCAGAATTGGGATAGGACTAGTTAGCTCCAGCGGCTGTGACAACAGCTCAGACTGGGTGCGTCTCACAACCTTGGGGGCGGAGAGGCCACGCGCAGGGTGCCGGGTCTGCGATGCCTTTTCCTGGCTGCAGACCTGGTTGCGGACGCAGCCTCTCACTGTGTCCTCAAGGCAGATGGCAAATCACACGGGCTCTTCCTCCTCTTCCAAGGACACAGCCCTTCATGACCTCATCTGAGCGTAAATGCCCCTAACAGCCTCACTGGAGTCAGCGCTTCAGGGGAGACGGTGGGACAATTCAGTCCAGCACTGTTGCAGGCACAGCCGTCCCCATCTCTGCACCGTGAGCACTTTCCATGTCAGGATGGCCCTGTCTGCCAGCCATCGTGTGCCCATGCTTCTGGCTGGGCTCTTCCTGGAGGGGGGCTGCTGGGCCCAAGTCAGCATAGAGGACGAGACACTCTCAAGCCTATTTCTGGGCACAATTCTCCAAATGCAGTGACTCCAACTGCTCACCAGCCCCAGCAACATGAGGCGATGTTCTGGCCGGAGGACAGTAAATCCCGAGAGACTTCCTAGAGGTGGCACTTTGTGACGAGGACAGGCTTGGTGATTTACGCCCAGAAGGTGGAGGAGGGCAGAAGAGCTACAAGTCATGACGAGGAGAGAAAGGCGAGAGGAGGTCAAAGGGGACGAGGGGTGGGGGCTAAAGGACACTTCTCGAAACTGTCGGAATTCCCATTTTACCTGGAAAGTTTTAGTAACAGAAGTATGTGAAAGAGGAAGGAATAGTGGATAACGGGACAGGTGAAAACAGAAATGTGAGCAGACACCTGGCCAGTCTTATAGCATGTGCATAGTGCATACGCCCTTTTTAACCACGGTTCTCTAATGTCCCCACCTGGAAAACTTCCACACACGCAGAACAGACGATGGATGTGCCCCATATGTTAAGTTTGAACTTAGAACGTAATTTGTTTTCAGAACCAGTTACCCTACTTATAATGTGTATTTCCTATTCCCTTCAGAACTGAAAACAAAATGCCCAGTGCCCCCCAAAAAACAAAACCGGCCACTGCTGTGGCATCTTAGCCCCTATGTAGTCTCTGGTGGTGAGGGGACCGGAGGAGAATGAGAGAGAAGCCCACGTCAGCCTTGGGCTTCTGCTGTGGTCTTTCCAGAAGCAGACCCGCTGGCTGTGGGATCCAGACCCCAGGACCGTCCCCCGTGGCGGAAGGCACTCAGGAGGCTGGGCCGCAGGCGAAATATGTAGTCATGTAAGTAGCCCTTCACCAAGCTCTGAAAACAGGAAACATGCACGGGAAATACCTCAGTCTGATGAAACAGCACATCTTGCCATGAGACGGGAAGGAGTGACTTTCTGCGTACAGTTTTGCCAGGTATTGCTGTGACTTGCTTCTAAAAACCACACCAGCACACATGACTACAGGACGGAGTGAACGTAGCACTGGGGCAGCTCAGTGACATGGCAGGTGGCTTAAGTGTGCGATACTGGGCAACAGCTTTGTGAACCGTCACCATTGCGGGAAACTGGGCACAGGACACAGGGATCTGTGTATGATGTCTGACCACTGCAATCATCACGAAAAACAACCTCAATCAAATCGCCACCCCGGCTCAAAGGGGCTGTCATGTGCCCACCCACTGGGGAGGCAGCCAGTAAGTTCTGCTCTGGCTGGGGCATCAGGCAGATTCCATGGTGAGTCTGAGCGCACTGCGGGGCCCCCACCCCATCCGTCCTCCCGCTGCACCCACGGCAGGACGCTCCCCCAGACCTTCTGTTCCCTGGGACGCACAGACGAGCTCAGGTGCTGAGAGCCCAGGGCGCTTCCAGGAGCACTGTAGCCCACCCTGCATCCCACATCACACCACACAGGCTCCGGCCAGGGCCTAGCCCACCCAGGGACAGTGATACTCAAGGGGGCCGGCAGGATAGGGCACTTCATTGGAAGAAGCATCATTTTCAGCACAACCCTCTTATCACGGCACTTTTGGGAAACCTAAGAGTCTTTATCTCCATAATACACACAGCAGAAAACAAAAGTCAACAACTGTGGGTGGATGGAGACCCAGCCTCGGCAAGGGGTTTGTGGAAGGGTGCTAGGGGCTGGTTGTTCTGTGCCGCTCAAAAGGGACGTGGGTCTAGGACAAAAGCTGAGGGCCACCGTCTTTGGCGTTGGGGCCTCTACCATGATTTCCTTGAATGTCAGTCCCTAAGCTCTGTCCCTCCCACATTCGGGATCAGGATGAATGGAAAACAGCCTTATGGTTTCATGCTGTTTGTGCCTCTTCCTGGAAGGAATGAGGGAAGAGCCAACCTGGGCAGACAGTTAATGGGTAACATGCCGAGTCAAGGGAAATGGAGAGCCAACCATCTAATTTCCTACATTTTTGCAGAAGCCACAAAGGGGGTGCCGATTACAAAGCACCAATCAGAACCCATGGTTCCCACCTCAAGACCACGTGGGAGGACTTCTTGCCAACAGCCCGGCCTTGTGCCCACGGCCAGGCCCAGGAGCCGTGGCCCAAGTGCCTTAAAAGGGAAGGGCCTGGGGGGATGCCTGCAGTCATATATTTCTAACCAGAAGGAACATTTTCACTCTGTAATCCCGGGAGCTGAAATCACTCAGGAGTGTTTTAGTGAAGCAGCCTCAGGCACTTCTCTGCCTGAGTCAGGCAAAGCGAAATCATGCTGGGGTGCTGGCCACCTCTGCCCACGCTGCCTGGCCCTGGGATATATTCCTTTCCTTAAAGGGTTGTGTGCCACTACAGCTGGCGGCCCAGAGTGGGCTCTGTGAGGTCCTGGAACAGCCCTGAGAGCAAGAGGGACCCTGCACCATGGTCCGTACCCTGCTGCCCTGGCACTGCCTCCCTCACATACCCTCCACGCCGGCAGACTTATCCAGCCAGACTCAGTGTCCTTATTTTTCACGAACTTCTTGTGATGTTAACTGCAGCAGAGCTGGGAACCACCCAATGGCTGGGGCCTGCAGCTGCCCCGGAAATTTCCAGAAAAGTCATCTCAGTTATAAGCTTAATTGTCACACCAATGACAGGGGTGCCGAGGGTGACAGGAACTCTCGAACATGGTAAGAAGGAGGTCTGGCCCAGTTGTTATCACTTCACTGCACACTTCACATGCCTCAAACCCCCTACCCGCCCCCCGCCCCCAGGGTGGCCTTTCCTGGGAAGGCAAGCCCTGGGACGAGCCATGACTGACCCCAAGGTTCTGACCCCCAGGGGACACACGGTGATGGTGGAGACGTTTGTGGTTGTCATAACTCGGTGTGCTACTGGCATCATGTGAGTGGGGCCACGGGTGCAGAGAAACACCCCACAGTGCTCAGGACGCCCCAGGGCAAAGAGCCATCCACCCAAACTGGCAGTCGGGCGGGGGTGAGAGCACCGCCCCTGCACTGCGTCTGCAGCGGACAGAAGCCCCGCAGGGTGGGGGGCCAGAGGCTGGCTGGATGCTAACGGGCATTGGCACATTGATACCGGGTCACACCAGACCTCTGAGCCTGCCGACCCCGGTTCTGGTTGGGGACACAGAGCTCCCACACGGATGCCTGGAGAAGTGACCCTTCTATCCCAGTGTTCCCCTCGTGGCTTCAGACCCTGCCCACCCAGAGCCCTGCGCAGCCTGGGCCACGGGCACGGGACGTGTGGCCTGGCATTCTCCACACGCTCCACACGCTGGGGCTGCTGGCTGCCTGCTGTGCCTCCCGCCTTGCGCAGAACGAAGCGAAGTGGCCCTGTGCGTGGGTTCAGGGCCTCACAGAGCTGGCCTGGCCCACGTCCCTGTGCACGACCTGCAGCCACAGCACCTACGGCCAGAAGCCCCGTGGGGTTTGGAGTACACATGCACCACACCTGACACCGCCTCTGCCCCGGGTCAGGAGGGAAACTGAGGCTGGAGTCCGGCATCACCTAGGCCCCCAAGGCCCTGCTGCATTCACAATGTGACATCACCTTTGACCCTGAACTGCTGTGTCCCTCTCCTGAAACACCCGAACCACCTGGGCAGCCTCTGTTTAAGGGCTAAGAAGAACGGCAGCCCCTGCCACCCGCTTTGCGTCCCTTGTCCTCAGGACACGCAGAAACTCAGCAGGCGAGGTGTGAGCTGCAGCAACGGCTGGTGGCCAATTCTGCACTGCGGGGTTGCACCAAAAACCAGTGGCGTCCACTGATAATAAACACTGTCCCTGTCTTTGCTAATGGCTGAGGAATCAATCCCCAGGTGTTGGCACCTCAACTTTGAATTTATTTCCAATAACATCCGAAAATACACACTAAAAATTAATTCATCTTTTAAGGTAACGTTTTTTAGCCAAAGCGTTCTGAGACAAGTATAAACTGCATTCGGATAGCTTTTACAGGAAAATAAAGGTACTAATCCAACACTTTTTTCAATGACCCAATATCATCCGGGAGATGACACACAGCCGTAGTCCATTCTGCATGAGTAATTGTCGGACATGCACCCTCACAGAGCTGACCAAGCATGGATTAATTCCTTCAACTATCACAACTGCTATTTTGGGAGGACAAACGTCCACGGAGACCTTTTCACCCAAAGTCACACTTTTAGACTTCAGCTCTGGGTGCAAGGCTGGACACTTAGCTGACACTTAGCTGAATGTGACATGTGCCAAAAAGCTGAAGAACCTTGTCCTCCCTCCAGAGTTCCCTCTGCCTTGGTGGCCAAGCCTCCCAGAGGTGTTCGCGAGGTGGGCAGACGGTGCCAGTCTGGGTGCCTGGGAGACCTCCCTCACAGACGGGAGGACCACACTCAAGACCGAGGCTGCTCGTAAGACCGCAGCCGGCCCTTACGAGCTCTCTATCTGAAGGAGGCATCTGAAGGGAAACTGAGGAAGAAGGGAGAGTTAGCCGTGTGAGAGACAGGCCATGAATGGGGGGTAGGTGGGGTGCACATAACAGCCAGGACGGAAAAGTATGCTGGTCTTCCCAATGGTGATTCTAAATAATTAAACTGAAACAATCCAAAGACAAAAACTGCCAGCATCATTCTCCCTCCTTTATTTTACAGTCAGAAAACTCAGTGGCCCTGAGGGAGCATGCTGGTCACCCAGTCACAGCAGGGTTTGACCAGCGAGCCCCACTCACAGCTGAGCCAGCTCTCACACACAAACCCCGGCATCAGGCAAATCTGGGTAGGAGTCTGTTTCATCTTTTGCCTCCATCTCTGTGCTATGAATAACAAGCACTTCCCGAGAAGCTGGGAGAAACCCCTCATTTGTTTCTGCAGACATTCCTTCAGCTTTAGCACTCCACTGTTCCCCAGATCATGGAGACACGGACTTAGTAAAACCAGTCATAATGAGCTTTCTATATCCAAGCCAGCCTTAGTGACGTTTCATGCAACTTAACAAAAAGAAATGGAAAATACAACAAATCCTCTAAATGAAGCTGTAGTCTAAAGTTGAAATCCCCCAAGTCAGGAAATCAACTCTGAGTCCCAGTGTGGGCTGAGAGTACATGGCACGCAGGGAAACTGCATGTACAGACACAAACCGAAATTCTAATTCCAACAACACATGTGCAGTGAATGTTGACACGGCTAAAAGTGCTTCAACTCTTGTTTTTAATGGGATTTCTTGGTATAACTACGTTAGTGGTCAGGTGGCTCTGTTTTTTTGGTCTTTTTAATTAAGGCCCGAACAAGATGGAATTAAGAGCACACTCCAGATGTATTTGCCCCTCACGTAATAAGAAAACAAAAGGTCTTCAAACTGATATGGGGGTTTCACGAAACACCCACAGCAAACCTCGTGCTCACTGATGAAAGACTGGGTGCCTTTTCCCGAAGATCAGCACTGGCTGAGGACGCCTGATCTTCCCTTCATACTGCACTGGAGGTTCCAGCCAGGGAAACTGGGCAAGAAAAAGACAAGACAGGCATCCAGGTGGAAAAGAAAGATGTAAAACGATGTCCAAGATGGAACTGCTGGGTCCCATGGCAGCTCTATGTTTAAGGTTTTGAGGAACTGCCAGACTGAACTGAGCATACCCCTCCACAGCAGCGGCACCCTCATTGCCAAAAGGCGGAAACCACCCATCAGCTGAGGAATGGATAAACAGAATGTGGTGGATCCACACAGTGGAACATCATTCGGCCACAAAAGGGAACAAAGCACTGACACTCCAGATGGCGAGGACAAACCCTGAAAATGTTATGCTGAGTGAGAGAAGCCAGGGGCCAAAGACCGCACACGTAAGACTCCACTTACGTGGAGTGTGCAGAACAGGCAAATCCACACGGACAGAAAGACCAGTGGTTGCTGGGGGAGACTATGTAATGGGCTCAGGGCTTCTTTCTGGGGCGATGAAAATATTCTAAAACTGATTGAGGTTGTTCAACTCTGAACACTTTGAAAACCACCCAACTGCACTAAGTGGGTGAATTATATTATATATGAATTACATCTCAATAAAATTTTCATTAAAATAAATAAAATGGTTCCTTCCAGCTTTGGGAGGAGCAAAAAGAAACAGCAGTTCCCACAGACCTGATGGCACAGAGCTTTTCTAGTTGCTGCGAGCTCAGAATGTCTTTTAAGAGCGAGATTTGTGAGTCTAACCTTCCCCCACTTTTCAACACTCTTCTTCCCCCTGATCAGGCCGACACCAAAATCAATGAGTGAAAGCCTGAAAGGTCTGGCCTGTTCCACACTATCCAGCACACGCCTAGCTTCATCCCAGGGAAGTTCATGGTCTCCATTTCCGAACAGGCTCACAATGGGCGCGTGTGTCCCAGATGAGGGCCCCGTGCGGGCAGGGACAGCGGTGGTCCCCCTGGGCTCCCGAGACCACTACCCGTGGTGTCCTGGCCGACTGCAGACCACTGATGCACCACGAATCACAACCGAACTCATCTGTGATGTGTCCATTTCTGTTGGTGGCTCTTTTCCTGACTATTTTGAATTGCTTTCATTTCTGTTACAAATGTGGAGCTTGTGGTTGTTGAAGACTCCTGTCCTGGCTTCTGTGAGGTCTCTTGGGTGGTCACAGCGAGGATGATGCAGGCTCTGCAGAGGAAGGAGCAGCAATTCGAGGGGTGATCCCAAACACCCGCCCTCATTTTCAGTCCGCGGAAAGAGAGGCGAGTGGAGGGTGAGCCTGCCAATTGTCGTAGCTTCAGTGACCCTTCAAAAATGGGACCTCACTTCCCGGAAACTCAGGGTTCTCTGCCAACAGTATTTCATTAACTCAGTGCCTTTATCTGGTAAGAACCGACAAGTTATCTCATCTTCGTTCTGCAGAGATCAGAGGTTACGGTGACACAGCAGCAGCTGACGCAAGTCTGGACGATGATTGCAAACGAGACAAGGGCTCTGTTCCCTCTGAATTCACAGTTAGTGAAGTTCTGTCACCTCGCGGAGCCCGAGGCCCTGTGCCTGCTCCTTGCACCCACTGACATCATTGTCCACTCATCCTGGCTGCTACTGAGACCCTCTGACCCAGCGGACACCAGATGGGTGAGAAAGCAGGAGCGGCAGAGGCAGAGCCGACACCCAATCAGACAGCAGCTTCCCTGCTGCGCAGCCGAAGAGACACAGCCACGCTTGCGACCTCCCTGCACAAGGGTCGGAGGACACGGTCAAGCGCAGAGTGCTGCGTGAGAACATAAGGTGTCGAGAGAGGGCTTGTCCTCCCGCTCTGCTTTGGACTCAAGGAAACTCTTCTGTTTGGTGTACTGTTAGAAAATCCTATCTACGAGGGACCACAAGGTCCCGCAGTCACCATGCTTGGGCCTATGTGTTGTGCAGTAACTGGCCTTGACTGACAGCCTAGTAAGTGCTGAACGGCTTCGCCAAGCGCAGGAATCTCCTTGACCGTACAGGTGACACAGTCACAGAGTCGCCACTTGGAAATCCATGCGGGATGGCCAGTTATAGCCTCGGAAGGTGATTTAACTTCTACTGCATCAGGAAGAAGTGATTTTTAAGCCTGATTTTAATAAGAGTATATTAACTTTCACTGGGTTTCCTATCTAGATAAATCTGAAGACAAAGTCACAGCAGCCCAAGGTGAACTTATTCCAGGCACAACACCAAAGACCCTAGGGCTCAATGGGACACACACACACACACACACGCACATGTACACACGCCACTGACCCTTAATGTCAAATCAAACGTTATAAGCGTTTCATCTGTAGCTGCTACTCCTTCCCCTCGTAAAACACACAAAATTTTACCCTCAATCCCTGAAATCTACTTCATGACCAATGTCTTCATCTTCTCTGGTCTTCAGAATCATCTTAAGAAATCAAGGAAGAATCCCACAAGAGTTATTGTTAAGCGCTAGGCTTCCTGCACGGCCGGCGGACTGG
This sequence comes from Rhinolophus hipposideros, assembly GCF_964194185.1. NCBI lineage: Eukaryota > Metazoa > Chordata > Mammalia > Chiroptera > Rhinolophidae > Rhinolophus > Rhinolophus hipposideros. The sequence goes on along the minus strand of NC_138063.1, from coordinate 54,398 downwards.
CTCAGGCTGTGCACAGCACACTCCTTCCTAGTGACAACCAGTGACAACCAGTGCGCAGCACTGGGCTTACGTGCTCTTCGCTTCTGCTCCAGAGTGGAAGAAACTGTGTCCCACCACCAGCAGGACACAAGACAGGACAGGTCATGACAACGCCTCTGTGTGCCTGACAACCAGCCTCTGTGAGGGGCGTTCGGGGCTCTCAGGGCAGGCGCTGGGCAGTGGACCCCAGCCCTCCCTGCTTCTGCTGAAAGACCAGACAGCCCTCTTCCTATACCCACAGCCCATGTGGCTGGTGAGCTGGGGAACCAGCTCACTTTGACCCCTGCCTCGCCCAAGGACCACAGCAGTCGAGGAGACAGAGGGCTGCTGGTTCAAAGGGAACTAGATGGAATGAAACTCATGTTCTGGGAGCTGATCTCAGACAATAAGCTTAACTAACAACACTCAGAGCCAGAAGTGAATGCCTTGGCCTCACTCAACGTCTCTTGTTTCACAGGGTGGCTGCGTCTTCCGATCTGTGCTGGGCCAAGTCACCACCGTTTTACCCTGAGTCACCGACCCAGACTCAGTAATCCTGGGAAGTAAGGTGAGCTCCCGTAGGTGTTCTCGTGGTCCGAGTCCTTGCTGGTGAGCCCGCGTGGGCGGCTAGCAGACACAGTGGTGTCTGTCCCAAATCGAACCCAGGTCCTGCCATCTAGACCCGAGGGCACACAGGCCAGGAAATCCAGGGGCTCAGCAGCTCCTCCTGTCACCCTCCCCACCTGGGAAGTCAGCAAGCCACATGGCTCTGGCCTGTGGTCCCATGGCCATGGCACAACATTCCCAAAAGCCACCACTCTCATCTCACCAGCCCATCAAGCTGCTGGTGGTTAAGGACGCTTCAGTCCCCTGCTGACCAGTCTTCCTGGAAGTCTGCCAAGAGGTCTCTCCATGTCCCACTGTCTCACACTTAAATCTTTTTTATGATGAAGGAGAGAGGAGATGGGGAAAAGAAAGGTAATGTGAACCCCCCAGTTTGCCACGAAAATGCAGGATAGACTTCACATGGCCTCTCAGGAGCCTGCCAGGACTGCCTCCTCATTCTGTCTGGGATTGCTGAGTGGGGGCAGAACAGATGACAGGCATTTTGTAAAAGGCAGCTTGTCCCCACATGAGTTCAGACCTGGAGGGTCGTCGGAGAGTCAGGGCAGTGTGTGACCTCTGCAGCTATGTGTCCCCCGGTCACAGGGGGCCTCATACAAGCAACTTCCGTAAATGAGCAGAGGCTGTGGGAAGAACAGCCTCCACAGGCTGTCTCCTCAGAGACTCTACTTAAAGCCTCATGAGGCCACCGTCACCTCCAGGAGGAGTGGGGCTGTCCACGTGTCACCCTCCAGCCCTGACTCCACAGCCTGGGCTGTATTTACAGGATGCAATGGTGGTAACCAGAAAGGAAAACTGTAATCCAAGCAGCTGGAAATAACTGTTGGCAGAAAAACCCATACTTAGAGCAGACCCTCTAGCCACTCTCTCGGCTGACATTAGCAGCCCTGCGTAGCCAGCACAGCAAACCAACCATCTTCTTTCCTTTCAGAGGAGATCGCAGGACCCCACAGAGGCCCGGCGGAGTGCCAGCCAGCTCCTCCTCCCTCCCCAATGTAACCAGGGCTCCGCCTGTGCTGGGCCTCTTCAGCACCACCAGTGCCTAGCGCCCGTCAGCTGAGCCCAGTACAGACACAGGGGCAGGTTCTTCCCAAGGAGAGGCCCCTGGGCGATGGGCAGATATGTCTGCTCCTCTCAGCCCCCGGGGAATCCCGCCAGCCCTAGCTACCTTCCGTCCTGGGCTGGCGGCTCCCGAGCACACTCGGCGCCCACTGTTTGTCCCCTGCCTCTGCTCCCACCTGGCAGCCCTGGAGACCCCTCAGTCAGAGGTTCTTTTCCCACCTCCTTCCAGAGAAGGAACAAAGCACCAAGAACTCCTCTAGTGTTCATGATGGACGAGGCTGAGCCAGGGGGAGCACGGCTTCCAGAGGACATTCAGAACAGCTGGATCGAGATGCCACGTGGAGCACCACTGACCCACCACCAGTCCACTCGCCGATGTGCACAATCGTGCAGCTTTCGGTGCATTCACAGCTAAGCAACCATCACCATTGCCTGGTTCGGGAATTCTCATGACCCTAAAAAGAAACCCTTTGTGACACTCTGCTGCACAGAAGAGACAGTGCAGACACCGTGCCCTGCTCAGGCATATGCTCCTGAAAGGCAAGCAGCGTGGACACACACTCCTTTGCGGGGGTCTCTGAGGCAGACCCCCACTGAGGTCATAGGGTGGATGGGCGAGGGCCGTGTGGGGCCAATCTGTGTGTGAACCCACAGAGGCCCCGACCCACCGTCCAGCCCCCCTGCAGCCCAGCACCCAAGTGAGCCAAGGCCAGGGGACAGCAGGTCTAACCCTGCTGAGAGCTGGCTCTGGGGTTGCGTGGCTGGCGGTGAGGACGCACACAGGATGTGCCATGGGACCCACTGGCACAGGGCCCACCAAGCGCCAAGACGAGTGGGCGGGAGGGAGGACAAAGCGACACCACCAGCACACACCTGGGATGAGGGGATTGCCAACCCCAAGGCTCCCCACTTTTCTGCTCTTGCCTGCGTCAGCACAGAACCTCCTGGGCTTTACCAGTGCAGGGAGGGGACTGTGGGAGCTGGGCCATCACCAGGTTTCCTCTCACCAGGAGAAAGGAGAGATGTCTGGAGGAAAGCAGATTTGCAGCGTTTCTGTTGCTGCACGTGGAGCTGTCAGGGCTCTGCCACCCCAACACATATATACAGCCGAGAGCTGGCATCTCAAAAAGATAACGTGCTTCCCCTCTGTACTTCACGCAGGTGGGGGACAGGTTAGGGTAACCAATCCCTCAGAGTCTTTGCTGATGGCCCAACGTGTTCAGAGGAGCTGGGCGGGGCTTGTTCCTGGGCAATTTAACTGGAGTCTCACCACAGGCGACCTGATGTCCGAGCAGCACGGCCAGCCGGGTCCAGGTGTGGTCAGTGCAGGGACCAGAAGTGAGCAGCCAGGGGTCTGGCGTCTCGGCAGGAGTATGAAGACTCCACTCACAAGAGACCATTATTTCATGAATGATGTGCTTTTGGAAAAAGTGTAACTTCTCACCCTTTGATTTGAAAATTCTAACAAGACTACAGACACTTATCGGTTGTCAGTGTGCGCACGGGCATTCTATCGGAATCTATACTGACAGGTACAGAGGTACTTTTGGAGCCTAATTTAACTCACCAGAACATATAATGTTTTAATGCATTGGGTTTCAGTTGGGAAGATGGAAAAGCTCGGGAGATGGATAGTGGTTCCACGATAACCTGAGTGTGCCTAATACTACTGAACTGCACAACTGAAAATGGTTAAAATGGTAAATTTTCTTACCTATGTTTCCCACAACAAAAAATTTGCATTTATTATTGCTTCATATAAATTGGATTAATACTGTTATCGCTTCATATAAAGTATAATACTGTCATTATCGGCTCATGTAAATTGTATTAACACTGTCATTATTGGTTCATTAAATTGTATTAATGCTGTTGTTACTTGTTTATATAAACTGTACAAATTGACCCTCACAGAGTCACGGGGTACAATACTCCCAGCTCCAGCCTGTGGTCCAGGGGAGGCAGAGTGAGGCCAGGCAGCTGCGCCCCCACAAGAAACAGCTTAGGAGCAAATGGCCCCAAGTCCAACTGTCTATCTGCATTTGTTAGACGCCATGAATGTTTGGGGTCTGTGACAAGCGGGGTACCAGTGGGGCCGCGGGCTGAGTCATTTTCCCACAGGAGAGGATGGAAAGAACAGACAGAGATTCAGGCAAAAACAGGAAGACAGACCCCCGTGTAAGAGGAAACCCACATCTGCTTCCGTTTCTGGAAAAGAAAAAGGTCAATGTGGAAACTTTTCTGTCTGGACTCCAAACACGCGCGGGAAATCGTCCCCTCAGCAAACCGCCTACGCGGATGGAAGGAGGAATCATGGGGTCCCCCGTGTCCTGAGCAGGCCATCCTGTCTGCTCGTCCTGTGAGTCGAGTCCAGTCCCCAAAGCTGACCCAGTACCTGGTTCTGAGCTCGTCGGCCACACATGGCATCATTGCAGTGAGGTGCTGGGAGGGCCCTGCCTTACCAGCCTCCATCGAGCGGACTTCAATGGCAGCAGCTCAGAGCTGTATCTGCCATGTGGGGTTTTCTGAAGCCTCCGTTCATCACGTGCAATATGAGAATAACTCTACCACTTGCTTTGTTATGACAGTCCCATGATAATTTGAAAGGTCCTCGGTGAGCAGTGAAAGTGAAATGAGCACGCGTCTTTGAGCGGAGGGGGAATATGAGTGTCAGGCCGTGGTTCGTAAGCCCCATGTGCAGGAGCCACTGGACGGGCTTCCCCAGGGCTCTGGCTCCAGACCCCAACCCTGGCCCCCAAGCCCTCCATCCTGGGGCCATGTGGGAATTATGGCCAAGGGCTCCTGGAGTCAGGTGGTGGCCGGCGAACCTCAGGGAGTGGTGGGTGTCAGAGGAAACGAGACGCAGTCACTGAGCTGGGAACGGCAGAAACGTGGAGACACTGGGGCGAGCTGTGTGCAGGGTCAGTGGGTGTGCAGGCTGCACCGGAACGAGACATGGTGCAGGGGGAGGGGCCACAAAAGACCTGCTCGCCCACCGTGCGTCCTACGGGCGGTCCAGTGCAGCTCAGCAACAGGGGGACATGTGAGCAAAACGTGGTGGACGGTCGGCAGTGCTGGGGGCAGTGAAGGGAGGGAAACAGGCGCCAGGAAGCCAGCATGGAAGCTGCGATTGGAGGCCTGGCATGGAGGCCGGGAGGCGGCAGGGCAGCCCCACTCAGCATCTCTGACACGCGCACCCCTCCCTCTCAGCTGCCTGTCCGGTGACTCCTGCTGAGGCAGCACAGCTGAAGACCCTGCGTCTCCGCAGCTGTCATCTGAATGAGAAACCCTTTCTTTACACAGCCATGGCCACAGAGAGCTGGCGGAGCCTGTCCCAGGAGGGTGTCTGTGAGCCCGTCCGTGTGCTGTGGGCCAGGTTCCCCTCCTGGGGGCCTCTTCGGGGCCAACACCACCTACAGGCTCTCCACCAGAAGCCTCCATTCTCTCCCAAAAAGTTTGTCCTCTGAATGGAATGGCAAATAATTGGGCTCAAAATGACAGAAATGTAAACAGCTTCCCAGCTTGGTAACCCTAAGATCAGACTCAGACTGGCCCATCCTGGTGCATTTTTCTAGCAAAGATACCTCAAATGCAAAATGCTTAAGAGAACACAACTTAAAATTAATGCCCACCAACTACTTCTCAGCTACACAGAAGGTGCCTTCGCCAGCCACTGCAAACGTGCTGAAGTCTCCACTCAGGGCAAGTTGGATACAGGTGTCCCGTGACATGTGACACAGTCACCAGCGCTATCAATCTCCTGTTTGCCCTATCCTTTGTCTGCAGGCCCTTTGCCAGGGGCTTCCCAACGCAGTCAGTGAGCACCTACTATTCGCAGGTAAGGACACACAAGCACCAGGCCTGCAGGGGCCGCAGCAGCCCCCCGTCACTCCCCAGCACCTCTTCCCCACACACACTTCGCCTGGCACTTGCAAACTGAGCCCGACCACTCGCTTCTCCATGACTCGCACTCGCTTTCCAAGCTGCCCCAGAGGACTCCGTGCTGTGGCACCACTGCCCATGAAGCCCTCCTGGGCCCATGTCCAACACAGGCCTTCCCAGTCCCCACGGCACATCCCCTCCGGGGTCGCGGTTTTCCCACCAGGATGTGGGGTTGCAGGTGCCCTGAGGGCAGCAGCCATGACCTGTCCTGTGTCCCCAGGACTTACAGGTGCCTGTAAGCGAGGTGAGCCTACAACTGGCTGTCCTACTAAACCTGCTCAGTGTCCAGGTACGAGGCAGAGGGGCACAGCCACGCAGGCTTGGGGAGCCCATCGACGAGTCACATTAACCGAATGAGAAAAGTAGCAAAGAGCTGCCGAGTGGATGATGGCCTGGGAGCTGCATCTTGTGCAAAGCTAGCGCTGGCTGAACTAGGGACCATCATCCAGGTCCAGGGGGAGCAAGCGAGGACCTGACTTTTGGAAGGCGCCAAAAGGCAGATCACAGCCTACAACCCGGTGCTCACAAGTGTGGCCACCCACCCCCAACAAGGGCCATGAAGCCCAACTCAGCCCCTGTTCACCAAAGAGCCCTGCTTCTGCCAGCCTTAAATGAGGTTTAATAAAACATCAATTCAGACTTTTACTCCACCCACTGCGGGCACAGCAGGCCTCCAAACCGGCCATGTATGCGAGGGTGCCAAGCAGGGGCCTGGCCTGAGGAAGCACCGTCTGGCCGCAGGAGCCTGGGCTCGTAGCCCCATCGTCACCATCAGACTCAGCAGAGGCCCCGGCCCCACCTATGCTGCTGCCCCCCGCCCTGGGCCGCACCTGATGCCCCAGGTCCCACGTCCCAGGGAGGCCTACGGTCAGACAGCAGGAATGGAGCTGATCTGCCTGCCACGGCACATGGGAGGGTGTAAGGATCGGGGGCCCAGGAGCACGGGATGCTTGCAGGCCCTCAGGGGAGGTGGGGACCAGGCCCTTGTGTCCCTGCTGCCCCGAGCTCCAGGCACCACAGAGGGAGGACGGGGTGTGGGGCACTCACTTCCCGGGAAGCTGCAGAGTCCCCAGGTTCTAAAAGCAGGTGATGCCACCTCATCCTGGGAACAGACACAGCATGCTGCCCTGGGAGGGGGGCGCTGCTGTCTCAGAGAGAGACACAGGCGGCCTGACCAGTCCCTCACCTAGGGAGGACCAGCTTCGCTGGCCAAAGAAGGCCCCACACTGAGCCCATATTTAGCCTCATCTCCCATCAAACCTGAAATCCTTGAGCTCACCCTCAGTGCCAGCGAGCCCAGCCAGCCAAGCGAACCCTGCATCCCAGCGAGCCACCTTGCCGTGACAGGATCGCTTCAGCCACACATACGGGGCCTCCATGGAACCAAGTCGATTCCGCCGGTTGGGTTGGTTGGTTTGCAGAAACCTTGGACCCACCCATGGGACAGGCTGACAGCTCCCTGAAGGCAGTAGCCAAACCCCAGGTGTCTGAGGACAGTCCCCGCAGGACTGGTTGAGCTCCTGAACTCACGGCTCCACGTGGCCTGAGCTGGGTGGCAGCCCTCCCCCCCCACCTTGGGCCAGACCCTCCCGGCCTTCACTACCTCATTCAGTAGGTAAATTCAAAGCGCACCCATTTGCTCGCCACTCAAGGACAGCCTCCAAAGATGTGTTTAAAAGATCCAATTCAAGTGTCAGTCTTCTAACGTCCTGACAAGGTCAGGACCTGGAGCTGAGCTGCGCCTCCACAGCTGAGACTGAAAGGACAACAGCTTGACTTGGAAAAAAGGCCTGGAAGTACACACTGTTCCCCAATAAAGTCCTGTTCCCCTTCCCCAACAAAATCTTAAAAAAAAAAAAAGTGCACAACACTCTGTAATAATGTGTAATTCTAAATACAAACTAATAAGGAATTGGTTACATTTTGTTACATCCATACAACTGGTATGTCCATTAAAAGGGTGGTATGTCTCTACACACATATACAAAAAGTAAAAAATGTAATGCTAGGTTAAAATAATCTCGACAGTGCGTGTATTATGACTCTGTTTCTGTGAAATATGTCCAACTAATTATGCCTGTACCAAAATGCTAACTGTGGTCACCTCAGGATGGTGGGGCTGTTTAATTGCGTGTTGTCTGAGTTTTCTTTTACAAATATATTATAAACAGAAAATACTTCCTTTTTTTTTAGATTTTTTTTTATTATTATTATTGGGGAAGGGGAACAGGACTTTATTGATGAACAGTGTGTACTTCCAGGACTTTTTTCCAAGTCAAGTTGTTGTCCTTTCAATCTTAGCTGTGGAGGGCGCAGCTCAGCTCCAGGTCCAGTTGACGCTGTTCTAGTTGCAGGGGACACAGCCCACCATCCCTTGCGGGAGTCGAGGAATCGAACTGGCAACCTTGTGGTTGAGAGGACACATTCCAACTGAGCCATCGGGGAGCTCAGCTCAAGGTGCCGTGTTCAATCTTAGTACAGGGGGTGCTGCCCACCATCCCTTGCAGGACTTGAGAAATTGAACTGGCTTGTGGTTGAGAGCCCACTGGCCCATGTGGGAATCGAACCGGCAGCCTTTGGAGTTTGGAGCGTGGAGCTCTAACCGCCTGAGCCACCGGGCCGACCCGAAAGTACTTTTTAATAACAAAGTTTTACAAAGAGTTTAATAACATAGGATATGGTTTTGACCGTAGGTTTTTAAAAAGCAACAATCCAAATTAGAAATAAACTATGGGCTTGAACATGTAAAGTACATATGTATAGAAAATTAATAAAAGTAGAGCCCAATTCTATCAAGTAAACACAGGTGTGCTGCTGGGACAGAATGAACAGCTGGAGGGGAGGTGCAGACCCAGCCTGCAGGAGGTGCCCCTGGAAGCTTCTGGACCCTGTGTGGTTCGGCTTTGTTTTCCTCTTAATGAGCCGATTCAGCACATTCTCTCTCCCTGTCACTCCCACTCCAGGGGGAATGAGGCTTCAGTCATTTTGTTTTCTGTTCCCACGGTAGAGCAGTGGGAGAGTTTCTGCCCTCTTTTTCCAATTAAAAAAAAAAAAGGCAATTTTCCAAACACACAAACTTCCAGGAATTCCCAGCAATTAAAGAAGCAAATGAGTCTCGTGAAAGCTCCACAAGCAGAAGGTGTGAAACCCCTGGGCCTAGGTCTGTAGTGGGACACAGCCGAGGCTCACTCAGCAAAGCTACACCTTTCCTGCCCTCCACCCACACAGCCTTGAAACCCTGGCAGTCTCTGAGGAAAGAGAATAAAACGGGCAGAAAATACAGACACTGAATGTGGCAGCTTAAAAAGTTAGACACCCTGAGCACTTTCTGCTACGCAGTAAATCCTTAACTTAAAACCAAACACACTTCCTGCTACTTTTAATGAGGAGTCCAACTAAAGCAGTCACAACTGGATTTTTCTGCCTGGTACCTGAAGATTCCGCAAAGGTCTATAACCAAATTGTCAATAAACCTAACTTTTTCTTTGAAGAACACCCCTTAACGCCTTAATTACTTTTCCTGGCAACTCACTTAAATGAAATCACAAGCAATTCCTTCCCACCCCGGTTCCGAATCATGCAACTTCTGATAAATCAGAAAGTTTACAAACGTGTCTTTTTCATTCTAGAAACACAAATGTATGCCAGAAAGTCCAGAACAGTTAACAGATACATGCAAGTGCACAATATTTATGTTCAGTTGAAAAGTAAACAATTCAAAGTGCTCTAATTGTCCTGAAAGTCTCTGGGTACGATTAAGACGTCAGGCTCCTCTGACACCCTGGGCGGGATTACCCCAGGGCAAGAAGAGCAACTGAAATTCAATTAGGTGTGGTCTCCACCTCAGAAACGCCATCTAATGTCCTCAGGAAACATCCCCTGACTGGGTTCCTGGAGGGAGGAACCCAAACCATTCCTGGCCTGTTGCCTGAGCGCCCAAATGCAGACTGCCTACAACTGTATTCTTAACGCCGAATGCCCCTCGACCCCCAGCTACCATGTGACGCTGGGGTACTCCTCTGGGAATAACATGCTTAAAGGAGTAAAGAATGAGAGTACAGAGAAAATAAATCACTGTGAAAACAATGACCACAATACTAATCCAAATGTGTACACAATAATGTCCCCTGGTATCTGGGGGGTACTGGTGCCAGGACGCTCAAGCCCTACGTGTAAAATTGTGTAGCATTTGGATATAGCCCACGTACATCCTCCCACATACGTTAGGTTATAATTCCCAATACAATGTAAATGCCATGTAACCAGCTGTTATACTGTCCTGTTTAGAAAATGACAAGGAAAAAAGTCTGCACATGTTTAGTGCATGCACGAAATACTGTAGGCTAACTACACAGTATAGGTAAGCAACAATGTAACATTTAAAAAAATATTTTGATCTGCAGTTGGATGAATCTGTGGATGCGGAACCCACTGCCCATATGTGCGTTCTTACTAATACATTAAATAACAATCTGCAATACTGTTTTAAAGTAATGACTGACTGTAAGTGATATTCAAGATATCTGGCTACCACTACTTCACGCTGTGAAAATATCTATGATTTCTATTGGTAACTAATTCCTGGTCCTGCCAATCATACTGTGCAGTGCCACTTACAATCCTAATGTGTTCATGTCCCCCTCCCTCACCAGAAGCCCCTCAAGAGTACTGAGTGCTGTTTCGAGTTTTGATGTTGATACACCAGGCGCGGCTCACAGCTGGGATCACTGAAAGTTTCTTACCAGGAGAAGAGATGATTTTTTAAAAAGTTTTCAACAAATGAATTAGTTAAAAAGTCAAAGTATGCATACATATTAAAATAGCTGAATTTTGTAAATAAAGGCTGGAGACGAGCCCAGATGACCTCATCCAGGGCAAAGGTTCAGACTCAGAGAGTCAGGTTTGAATCTTCTTTTCCTGTGTTAACAGCACTACTGAGATTTAGTTTATATACCATGAAGTTCACCCATGTAAGCAGAATAATTCAATGGTTATTAGTACATTTACAGAGCCGTGCGACCAGCACCACTGTCAAATTCCACAACACGTCCATCATCCAATAAGGAAACGTACCTCCCAACCCCCCTCCCTGCCCATCACGACAAATCTGCTCCAGTCTGTGGATTTGCCCATTCAGGACGTTTCACTGTTTAGCACAGTTCTGTTCTACAGTCTCCATGGACACTAAATTACTGAACACTGAACCATGGCTCCTGGACAGACACAGGGTTAGCTCTCTGCGAGCCTCTGCTTACACGTCCATCCACCCACGAAGACAGAACCTTGTACCATGTGTGTTTCTGGCTAAAGACAATCAATTCTTTAGTATGTGTTATTGATTAATTAACATTGACTCACAGCCAAGAGCATTCTTCTGTGTAATCACATGCATCTTGTGCTCATGAAAACTCGACAGTACTCCAGCCCTGTGCTTGGGGGGCCTTTTACACAGTGAAATCACAAAGAAAAGCACAGAATTCTGGGAAGATGGTGAAGCAGCAAGCACCATGAATCTCCCCCCCCCCCACCTGGACAGCACGTGCAGGGGTTGGATTTGTCTGATATAACTATTTTTGAACTCAGGAGTCTGTTGAAGACTTGCAATGTCCAGGGGAAGAACTGGACAGTAATTTTAGTCAATTTTGGTCAGTTTCAGCTTTTACCACAGTAGCAGCTACCTGTCCCCTCACCCAGCTGTGGAAGGCAGCCATGCATGTGTCCTGGAGCAGCTTGCAGGAATGGGGTGCAAAAAGGACCCTGTTCTCCAAGTATCAGGGGCCTGTGCTGTGATTACTGCCCGCTGCTTCTGGTCACAGAGGCGCAAAGCCGGAGGCCACATCAAAAAGAACCTGTCCCTGAAAAAGACTTGATGGCAGGTATATCCACAAAGACTTTAAAACAATGTTCCAAAGGTACACAAAGAATTAAAGGAACTTGTGGAGAAATTCAAGAACACAACATTTGAACAAAATGGAAATATCAGTAAAGAGACAGAAAACCTAAAAAGAAATCCAAAAGAAATTCTGGAGCTGAAAACTACAATCACTGAAATGAAAATGTCACTACAGGGATTCCAACAGATTTGAGCAGGCTGAAGAAAGAATGAGTGAACCTGAAGATAGGACAATGGACATCATCAAAGCTGAGGGACAGAAAGTAAAAGATTGAAAACGAAATAAACAGAGCTTCAGGGATCTGTGGAAAATCAAGAGGAACAACACGTGAATTGTGGGAGTCCCAAAAGGAGAAGAGAGAGAAAAATGGGCAGAGAGATTGAGGAATGTTGCTGAAAACATTCGAAAACTGAAGACGTGAATATAAAACCCAAGAAGCTCAACAAATTCCAAGTGCGATGAACTCAAAGAGACCCACACTGAGACACACTATAACCAAACTTTCAAAAAGACAAAGACAAAGGGAGAATCTTGAAAGCAGCAAGAGAAAGGCAATTCATCACATACAAGGGATCCTTGGTCAAACTGCCCATTTCTCATCAGACACTTAGGGGCCAGAAGGCAGTGGGCCATACAGTCAAAATGTGAAAAGAAAAAGCTCGAAAAGAAAAAGCTGCCAGCCACAAATCCTACATCCAGAAAAACTGTCCCTCAAAAGTAGGTGAGAAATCAGACATTCCCAGATAGACAAAAACTGAGGAGTCTGTACCACTGTACCTGCCCTCCAAGAGATGCATAAGGGAGTCTCGTAGGTGACATGAGAGGACTTAGACAGTAACTGGAAGCTGACTGGAGAAATAAAAATCTCAGTAAAGGCAAATACCTGGGCAATTACAAAAGCCGGTATTATGGTAACAGTGGTTTGGAACTGCACTTTTTGTCCTCTACATGATTTAAGAAATTAGCAAATTTAAAGAAACAAACGATTATTATTCTCTAATCTAGAATTACTTTAACTTTGGTTTGTACTGTGTTTCCCCAAAAATAAGACCTAGCTGGACAATCAGCTCTAATGCGTCTTTTGGAACAAAAATTAATATAAGACCCAGAATTATTTTACTAAAATATAAGACCGGGTGTATATTAATTTTTTTTATCCTAAAAGACGCATTACAGCTGATTGTCTGGCTAGGTCATATTTTTGGGGAAACGGTATTTAAGCCTGAAAACACCCTGATGAAGGTGCTGCTCTCCCATTTTATAGATGAGAACATGGGGCTCATTGCTCATTGAGCCAATGAGAAGGTGCTAGAGGGAAGGTCTGACCTGAGGTCTCCCAAGCTCCTGGCTGTCATGTGACAGAGAAAGGCAGGGGCTGGAAGCGACAGGCTCATGCTGAAAACAAGAGGGTGAGGAACCATCAGTCAGGTCGCCGAACTTCGGGATTCTTCCCAGATGGCATAGGAAGGAAGGGACGTCACTAAGTCACTAGAGAGGAAAGGGTGCAGGGCCTCGCTGGAGGGGCTGCGTGGTCTGAGCGGTCCATGGGGAGCTAACGCAGTCACCCTTGCAAACACAAACCTAGAGCTTCCTGTGTCCCCTCAGATTCAGTGAATCCACAGCACAGGGTGCCAAGTGTCACTAGTAAGTCCTCTCCAAGGGCAAAGAGCACCTTCTGTCGCGCCCCACATGCAGTGGAGGCTGCTTTTCTGCAGCACAGATGACACGGCCCTGACGAGCAGGCGCCATGAGCTGGGGTGGCTAGGGCAGAGCTGCAGACGCAGGATTGGGGCAGGGGACAAGGCAGCCCTGAGAGTGATTAATAAATGTAAAGGACATCGGGCAGAGGGGACTCGAGCTCAGTGGTGCTAGGCCCTCCCGAGAGGGTGGCAAGTGAACACATGCCCACGTGATGGGAGGGCAGCAGGGGATGTGGAAAAGAATAGGGGGCACGGAAGCTGCAGTGCAGGCAGGGGAGGGTCCTGATGCCTCTGTGAGGAAGTCACAGCTGTGTCGATGTCTCGGTGGCATCGGCAGGACAGCTAGACTCAGCTGGCACGGCAGATGCAAAGCTCTCTGATCTTGTGCCAGAGAACAGTCTAAAGCGAGGTCAGGGACCAGCCGTTACCTCTCTGCACTTTCCCTGCCATCAGCACAAACAAGAGGACAGCAGTGACCAGCACGCAGAGCGCTGACCAGTGGCCAGACCACCTGGGCGCCCTGTGGAAGCCGCTCACTCGCCTCATGGGGACTTGCCAGGTGAATGGGTAATGGACAGCAGGCCCGGCCTCCACACACTTCCCAGGCTGGGCCCGTCTCTCACGTTCCCGAGGGCCTTGCACCTGGACGTCATTGCAGCTATTTCTAGTCCCTGCTCAGGCTGTCCCTCTGCAAAGCCACCCTGCTTGCCCAGAGAGACTGAGACCCGTCTCCCTCCTGCCAGCAGTGACTACGGTACTGTGACTGCCGCTGTGCAGTGTCCCCATGGCCACTGTGCTCCTGGAGGGCCAGCGGGGACAGGAGGGACAGTCATCAGCACGTCAATCAAAATACCACTTTCTGAACATCCAGCTTCACCTCGGTGGTTCTTTCCCTCAGTACAGCTGACCCTCGGACAACATAGGTTTGAACGGGTACGCGTGCTCACTTCAATAAATACCTGTGTGTTTCTGATCTGTGGTTGGGAGTCCGCGGACGTGGGGGGCCGACTATGCTCTGATCTCGCCACTGGTTGTGGGGACTTGAGCACTTGGATTTGGTTACCTTGGGGGGGTCCTGGAACCCACTCCCGAGGGTGCCCAGGGACAACTTCAGTTTTTGGGGAGTCAAACTATACATGGATTTTCGACTGTGTTGGGGGGGGGCGTCAGCACCCGTAGCCCCCCTGTTATTCAAGGGTCAACTGTGTTATTTTGAAACGTGGAGGATTTCCGAATTTGGAGATGAGAAAACGAGTCTCGAATGTGGTTCTGAGCAGCTCCGGGCCCCACTCTGCCACGACAGCAGAGTGGGGTTCCTTTCAGTCAGGAACCTACTTTGTCACTGGTTCTCACGTAAGATGACTCTGTTGCTACTTAGAGCACACTGGGCGTCAGAGCCAACGTCAACCAAAGGAAGAATTTAAAGCTAACATGTTTTTCCAACTCTGAGAAGACAGTGCAAAACTTACTGGCATTTTTGGGTTACCGAATTAAGCTGCTTGTAGTTAAAATACTGAAAGGATCAATATTTGTTTTTCTTCAGTACCGAAAAAATCACAAGTCAACACTATCTAAGTGGAAAATCAGCGAGGTATTTGTAAGCCCTCCTGAGAGGTTCATGCTGACCCAGCAAGCGTTACTGTCTCTACCCTCATCACAGGCGACACCCAGAACCGTGAGGCTCTGCTGGCAAGACTGCAAACTCAGGCAGTGACGCGAGCACGCCCGGCCCCCTGGGCAGGTACCTCGTTTCTGGATGAAGACCCTGAGCAGAGGGTTTGCACTCGAAACGGCTTTGCAGAAGTTGTCATCGTTGTTGATGGGCAGCAGGTCGCCGTGCACGTCCGCGTAGCCGATGGTCACCTCGGTGCTGGCGATGTGGTGGGTGTGCACGACCAGCTGGTAGAAGTCTTCGAACTTCCCCGGCTTTTGTCGGTCTAAGGAGAACCTTCGGAACTCAGCCCCAAACTACAACGCAAGACATGGGGGTGAGTGAGCAGCGGGGACGGCCACCAGAGACAAAGTGTGTCCTGAGCCCACACGGCCCAGGACACAGCAGCGACCAGCGTCCCCGTCCTCACGGAGCTCATGCCAGCACACCAGGGACCAACGGTGAGAGCACAGCTCACTCAGCACGTCCTGAGGTCAGGACACTTTGCGGGGAGCAAGGTCACAGGCAATTGCAAGCACCTGCTGAGGGCCCTAGGGCAGATGTCCAAAGCACCCTGAGGCACGTCGGATCCCCAGAGACAGGATACTAGCAAGGACATCAGAACTTCCGAGTTTTTGCTGAGGGCAAGGGAAATGCTGGAACAATTTTACTGTGTTTCCCCAAAAGTAAGAGCAGGTCTTATCCTAATTTTTGCTCCAAAAGATGCATTAGTGCTCATGTTTAGGGAATGTCATCCTGAAAAAAATCATGCTACGGCTTATTTTCTGGTTAGGTCTTATTTTTGGAGAAACATAGTAAGTAAGGAAGAAACTTGATATGATTTGCATTTAAAAAGGACCAAGTAGTGGCACTTCAAAAGGATCATTGTGCAAGCAAAACACACAAAGCCCAAAGGAACCTGGAAACAGGGAGCTTCACGGATATCAGGGAGACCTGAGCCTGGTCTCTGAACTGCCCCAAACACAGAGCTGGGCTCTCCAAAAACGCAGTGCCCTCTTCCTGCTTTGGGGAACGCTCAGTCCTGGCCCAGATGCACACGGAGTTCCCTCCAGAGCCCTCGGCCTCCTGTGACGCGAGGACCCTTGGTCACCTCCCACGAGCTGAGCTCTCCAGGGACCAAGAACTCAGCCTGTTTGGCTCAGGCCCCACTGTTGTTTCCCCACCTGGCAACGGGGACCTTACTCACCAGGCTGGACAGATGCTGTGCTTGTCAGTGGAACTAAAAACAATTCTATTGGTTCCAAAATACACAAAAATGAAATGCTTAATGTTTACACATATCTAGTCACTATATCATCTGTACATTATCCCACTCAGTCAAGGGCAAGTCAACTCAAACCAGGCTGGCGTGGCCCTCCGCTCAGGGCAGGCAGCCGAGTTCTGAGCCTCAACTGGCACAGAGGTCTGAGAACCAGTCCCTGCCCCTTTTCAAAAGCAAATGAAACAAAGTCCTCACCCTCCCTGCAATGCCCCGGGCACACAACCTAGGACAAGGTAAAGTACTGCTTTGGGAAAAGCCACTTAGAAGGTTCCCCACAGCTCCAGAAGGCTGCCTGCGCTAAGGGGAGAGGGCGTGTGTGCGCGCGCCACACATCAGAGCCCTCCATGATTTCAGATAAGCAGCATTTTCCTTCTCGGCGTTTATCACAAATGTGCACCACTGGCTGGCCCACACGGCTGCAGAACTTTTCAAGACACAAGAGATCAAGCCTACAAATGAGTTCAGTGTGACTATTTTCAGATTCTGTTATCCATTCACATCATGTATGTTAATTTCAATGACAGTCAACTGTCTCCTTTCCCGTGTCATATATCTAATACAGTGGTACCTCGGTTTTCCAACGTAATCCATTCCGGAAGACCTTCAAGTTCTGAAACGTTCAAAAACAGCCGACAGCTAGGCCTCAGGATCTTGCACTCAGCAGAAGCTGTGTGACATTTTCGACTTCCGAGGCGTGTTGGAAACCAAAGCATTTACTTCCAGGTTTACGGCATTCGTAAACTGAAATGTTCAACAGAGACGTTCGAAAACCATGGTACTACTGTACATGCTCACTCCCACAGCAATTCGTTTTTTATTAGTATGTGCCTTCTGCACTACAACTAAAGAGTTTAATCAAGCATAATAAAACTAGCAAGTGTTTCTGACTTTAAACACACTTCATAGTTGATTCCCCAAATAGGCACAATGCACTCATTCTCATGAGGAACACAAGCCCCCTCCGCTCTTCCTCACACGTCTGCTAGGCCTGTGTCACATCCTGCAACCTCGGTAATGACCAACGGCGATCACTAAATAACTCAGATCTGCGATATTCTCGTCACAACTGCATTTGCCATTTGATTTAAGGTGCACCTCAATTTGTTTCTCAGTTCTTTTCATAATTTTCCTGAAAATACGCCTTACCATGTTAATTTTTCAAGTTTATTTTAAATTGAAGTTCAGTTGCCATACAGTCTCATATTGGTTATATTAGTTTGAGGCATGCAAGCTAGTGATTGGAAATGAAAACGAATTCAGACTTTTTCCTGACACAAAGCACTTCTGATTTGCTTGATAATGAGGTCAGCTCTGTCAGTCAAGTCATGTAGGGAACATTCCTGATGAGCTCCAAAGCTTGGAGCAAGGTGTGAAATATGATATGCTACAAGCATTTTTTTCCTAATTTCTTTTTGTACCAAAATATGCACAACATAAAATTTACCACCTCAACCATTCCTTTAAACTGCTTTTTTTTTTCCATATACAGTTGACATTCAACATTATACTTAGTTTCAGGTATACAGTGTGGTGGTTAGACATTTACGTAACTTGTGTGTGATTCCCCCCACCTGATTGGTCTAGGCCCCATGTGACAGCACACACAGGAGTTACAATATTACTGACTATGTTCCCTGGGCTGTATTTCACGTCCCCATCACTAGTGTGTAACAACCAATTGGTGCTTCTTAATGCCTTCATCTTTTTCACCCAACCCCCCCAGCCCCTTCCCATCTGGCAACCATCAGTTTGCTCTCTGTATTTGAGTTTGTTTCTGTTTTGTTTGTTCATTTATTTTGTTTTTTTAGATTCCATATATAAGAGAGATCATATGCTATTTGTCTTTCTCATTCTGACTTATTTCATTCAGCATAATACCCTCTATGTAGATCCATCCATGTTATCACAAATGGTAACATTCCTTTTTTTATGGTCAAGTAATATTCCAGTGTGTGTGTGTGTGTGTGTACACAATTTCTTTATCCATTTGTCTATCAATGGATAACACTTAGGTTGCTTCCACATCTTGGCTACTGCATATGAAACGTCCTTTCTCTCTTGTTATAGCCTTTATTTTAAAGTCTATTATGTCTGGTATGTGTTTCCATTTTCGTATTTCCAGAGTTGTCACATCATATGATTTAAAATGTCATCAAAAAGGATAAAAATACCTAGGAATAAATGTAACAAAAGAAGGGAGAACATTTGTACACTAAAAACTACAGAGTACAGAACATTGTTGAAAAATGAAAGGCATCCTAAATGATGTGAGTGCATTTGCGGACATCTGAGCAGGATAAACCAAAACAGAACAGCCTTTCATTCACGAAGTAAACCTGTCAAAATATTGGCCATGTCACTCTTCGTTTCTAATATACTAACTACAGGTATCTAGTAAGTCCCCTTTTCCAAGTACTTTCCTCCGAGATACCAGCAGATGTCTTCAGGGAATAGAAGGACCACTGAAGGCCTTAAAACCAGGAAAGGTATTTGATGTTCATGGATGGGAAAACTTAATATTGTGAAGATGGAATGCTCCCCAGCTTGATCACAGATTCAATTCAACACCGATTAAAATCCTAGCTGTCTTTTTTGCAATAATTGGAAAGCTATTCCTAAAATTTTTACAGAAACGCAAGGGATCCCAAAAATTCAGAAGATTCTTGAAAAAGAAGAACAGAGTTGGAGGACTCACGCTTTTCAGTTTCAAACCTTACAGTGCAGTGCTGGCATTAATACACATGTAATCACTAGGTTCAAATTGGGAGTCTGTAAAAGAAAAAGCTTACGTTTGTGACCAATTGATTTCTGATAAGAATGCCTGGAAAATTCAATTGTGGAAAAGAACAAGTCTTCTTAACAACTGGTGCTGGCTTGATACCTACACGCAAAACAATGAGGTTATGACCTCCTGTCATAAACAAAACATGGTGAATCCTTATGACTGCATATTATTTGGCAGGAACAAGGAATGAAGCAGTGACACACGCCACGACCAAGATGAATTGTGAAAACGTCACGCTGAGTGAAAGAGACTCGACACAAAGGACCACATGTTGTGTGACTCTATTTTTATGAAATGTACAGAGCAGGCAAATCCACAGAGAAAGGAGACTAGTGGTTGCCAGGGGCGGGGGTAGGAAGGCATTGAGAATGATTGCTAATGGGTACGAGGTCTCCTTTTGGGGTAAAGGAAATCTCTACAATTAGACCATGGCCACAACCACACAACTTGTGAAGGTACTAAACACTACTGAGTTTATACTCCAAAGGGATAATTTTTATTTTATGTCAGTTAGAGCTCACAGAGCTATTTTTTTTCCATTTTTCACCTTAAAGAATAATTTTTTGCAATAGCCAATTGAAGGCTGACTGAAGGCCATCATCAGAAACACGGGAACCCTAGCAGGTAGGCAGGTAGGCAGAGGAGCTGCTGTGTCTCCAGAACGGTACCCCGAGGACCAAGGACACAACCCTCTGCTGTCAGCACACATCAGTTTAGAAGGCGACGACTGAAGGACTTGGGAAGGCCCCCCATTACCGCTGGGCCTTGCAGAGGACAAACAGGAAGTGACAGCAGTCCTAGCCGGCAGGGCAAGCTTTTCCAGTTCCAATTGGTCCCACAGTGTTGACGGTTAAGGAGGACAGAGGGCAGGCGCTCCGAGCAGCGTACAAGGTGCCTTCTCTCACACTCCCATCTCCGCCCTGACCCCAAAGTGCAAAAGGGCCTCAGTCCCTCTGGTCCAAGTCTGGAACTAAAACTTCAGATGACTATTTCTGAGGCCCAAGGCTCTAGCAATAGAAACCTGTGTTCATCATTCAATGTCATGTGACGCCAGGAATGAGTCATTACCATGATCACTTCTTATTTCCAGGTTAAAAATACTAAGGATGCAAACTTTTCTTTTCCTTGCTACCTCAGGAAGTCTCTCTCCACTTACCCATATGTTCAAGCAAATCCACTTTGGAAAGGCTTGGTCTGTGCGCATGTCAGATCTGACCCACTGTCTTCATGCCCACGACCACCCCCAAGCTGCCCCGCTGGACGTGTGGACTCAGAGAGGGCACACCTGTCCAGGGCCGGGTAGCTCCTGCATTTCAAGCTGGAAATAGCTTAGTGCCCCACCAGCACATGACGCTGCTCCTACTCCTAGCCAGCCCGAAGGTCCATCCTCCATTTGAAAAATGGTCCCCAGGTTTCCTCTTAAACTCACTCACATACAAACGATAAAACGGCAGGCACATGTGTGGTGATTAAGATGCAGACGTTCCCAGTGCCAGCCCCAAGGAGGCTGCAGGGCCACTTCTGAGTTAGCCAAAGCAGCCGCCTTCCTCCTGTCCCACGAATATCAAAGGGGAGAGGAGGGAAATCATAAATAGTATTTTCTTGTTACTTATGTCCTTTCACTGTTGTCTTTGGAACTAGGGAGGACCCTGAGGGCCTGAACCCCATGTGATGTCCCTTGATTTCCTAAAGGTGGGTTGGGAGCACCAACTAATCACTGTTTCTGTCACCTGAGGAAAAGGCGAGAACTAAACGCTCACACGTGGTTGTATTTCTAACAGCTACTTGGGGACAGGAGACACACACATCATTTGTAATCTCAAACCTCTTGGGAGAGATGAACTGTCCTCTTCATGAAGGTACACAGCCAAAACTAAAACCAACAGGTGAAATCACTCGCAGTCAACTTTGCCACAGTGTCTGAGACAAGTGCCCTCAGCTCACCTCCCCCTTCACGCTGATTTTCACAGAAAAACGGAATCAAACCAGAGGAGGAAAGACCTCCAACTCTGAGTTTTTATCCTCCTCTGTCACTTCCTCGAATTACTGTGGTGTTTTCAAAAAAAGCATTCTTTCTTCTGCACTCAAACCAAGGTCAGAAAAGTTGAGCACATGTGTCTGTGGACACAGCCTGGAGAAACCAGGAGGATTTGTGATAGAAAAAAAGGAAACCAGGAAGAAAAACAAGGTCTAGTGTCTGGAATGACACTTAAGGGGCCATCTGGAGCCCAGAGCTCACCTGTCCTGGGGCCGTTTCAGTCCCACCTAGGGCAGCTCTTTTTTGTTTGAGTAGGAATAGAACCGCACAGCTCAAAATTCAAAAGCTTTTCAGTTAAGACCCCCACCGCCCTCCCCACAGGAACCCACGCTGCACATGAAACTACAGATGTGAGCTGTGTACATATCTGTACATCAGCTTTTCTACATGACCAGTAGCATGCTGTCCTCACCACTCTACGCTGAGTTTTTCACTGATCGGCTATTTTTTGAAAACATCCTTTTGCTGGATGCTCTTGTTCCTGGGGAGAAGGTATCTTTGACTCACAGATGCTCTAAACTTGAGAAAGGTTAAGTCACCTGGCTCCTGGTGACTCACCAGGCAAGGCCACGGGAGCGAGGCACTACGGAAGAGCCCTTACCAGTTAAAATCTACTTAGTAAGTGGGTCATTCTACGACACCTCCCCAACCCCAAGCAGCAGCAATGTTGAATTACTCTTTGAACAGCTGCCACAGCTCACGGCTGGACCCGCCAGTGAGAGCAGCCTGCTGGCTCCAGCCAGGTGCAGCCCTGGTATACAGCAAGCACTCAAATCTTCAAGGAATTAACCACTTAAATTTCTGTTCCTCAGTTTCAAATAGAACTCTATGGTTTAAATAGATTAGCATTGGCTGACAGTCACAGAACAGGAAGTCAGGAGACGTGAGCATGGCGTCAGGGACGGCACCTGCCAGCACCTCACTGCTCTGCATACGTCCGCCTGGTCCCATCAATCTGAAGCAAATGCCACGTGTCAGCACAGAAGTGAAGATGTTTTCACAGGCACAACCAAGAAGGCTTTCAGTGAATCTTTGTGAACAGAAGAGCAAACGGGTGACCTGAGGATCTTTAAGCTTATAAACCCCACTGTCTGCAGGAAGCCAGCAGGGCACTGGCTGTGACTTCATTTCATACATCACCACTCCACCGTAAGTGCCAGTTTGAAAGACACAAAGGCTCACATGGTCTCAATGAAACTCAGTGGCTACCTGAAGGTGCTGAGAATTTTCTTGGAAAAAAAAAAAAAAAACAGGTTGTTTCCAAATGACTTTCCCAAGAAGGAAGTGTAATCACATGAGACACCAAGAACGACCAAAGCACCATTACACTTGTACAAAAGTGTCGCGTTAAGTGACATGTGTCTTCTTACTTGACCTCACTTCTCCACACTGCCAAGAAGGAACTTACTGACCATATGCTTTCCGACACTGGCCTGTGCGGGCCTTTACGGTTGTAAAAGAAAAGTGTGGTCTTCATGTCACCCCCACTGACCTTGGCATGCAGGAGGCGGTCTAAAGACATTTGCTGAAGGAATGGTGAGTGCAAACTGTGACCCTGCTTTCACTCCTGCTCACATTTGACCGAAGGGCTCTAAGCACCAGCATTATTCTACACAGTGGGCAAGTGAGTGAACAAAACAGAAAATCGCTTGTCCTCAGTGCACAGAGCCTAGTGTGGAAGACACAATAAGCGGTAAAAGCGACGAATACCTAATCATACAGGAAGAAGGTGGTAAGTGCTTGGGGAAAGGGGAGGGCCAGGGACACAGGCCATCACCACACAGGGCCACCGGGGTCTCCTTGCACGTTCTGGAGGGCTGCCTCCGCAATACTGCTATGGGGCTTAGGGGACTGGCCTGTTACCTCACCTGCAGCCCCGTGCCATGAGGTTTCAGGAAACTGCCTGCCAAACGGCCACACAGCTGGTCCTGACTCCCCACAGAATTCCTGGGGTTGCAGTATTTTATTTAAAAAGTCCTCAGGGCTAGAGTCCTCCCAGCTGTCCTGAAACTGCCCTAATCTCGAGGGGCCAAGGAGGGTGCTGGACACTCAATCTTCTTGTTCCGATACCCTCCGACTGCTCCCTGGCATGGCCTGGGCACTGGATTCCTGGGGTGGTCTCCCGGTTGTCAAAGGCTGTGCTTATCTCGGATAAAAGGTGCTCCCGAGGGGCGTTCAGGGGACTGCGAGGCCCTCCTCACATGGACGCCCCGGGAACTGAAGTCTGTCTTACAACACAGGGCTACAGTGACGCACACTCGTGACTCTGGGGACCGCAGCAGCTCTCGAGCCCTCGCTGCTGGGAGAACGGCCCAGAAGCCCCGACCCGAAGCGCCAGCCGCCCCCACCAAGGCCGAGCCCCAACAGAGGCTCCCGCCCACGGGGCGACTGTGTGCAGCCCCAGCTCCAGCCTGCCAGGTGAGAGCAACCGTAGTAGGTCATCAGAAGCACAGGCATTCCGATGGAAAATGTTCATCCAAATATTTACGACAGTGGAAAATGGAAACAGTAAAATCTCACCAAACAGACGGGGCTCATTCCCGGGGTGACATATGATGAAGCCAACAGAGCTAATGCCTCAGAAAGCCTGTACAGGACAGGAAGTGAAAGCTGTATCTTGGACACGGAGCTGAATCTACAGCTGAATCTACAGTGCGATCCCAACTAGGTCGACAAATGCTTGGGTGCAGCAGAGCAGCCCAGGGAGGCACTGGGCGGGAGGCAGGGGCATCTGGGGCTGGGCCCAGGCTCCGTTCCACTGGCCCAGCTCCCTACCCAGCAGTCACGCTATGGGCGAGTTTTCAGGATTCATTCATTCAACAGAATTTTATGGGCAGGGCCTTGCACTAATTTGGGTGTTTTCATGGGGCTGATGGTTTGAAAGCCCGATGGTGAATAGCAATCATACGTGCAAATGTGCAATTACGAACGGAGAGACGGCAAGACACAGGTAGGATTCTAAGGACAGAGGGTGGGAGCAGTTCCCCCACAGCAGGGCCGAGGGCGATGGCCACACTAGCAGGACCTCACTGTGCCTCTGGGTCGTCAGGTACTACAGTGCTGGATGGTTCTGTGGGCTGTTAGCTCTGATGTTTCTCTCTTCCTGGATCACAACAGTCAGATGAAGAGGACCCTCCCTCTCAATGGGGCGGGTCACATGGCCCTCTCTGAACAAATCACTGCAGAGAATGGACTCCCTTGAGACCATCAGAGCCCTGCAACCTCAAGCAGGGTCGGGGCTTCTGTCAGAAAGGGGGATGGATCCAATCAGAAAAGATGTAAGGAGCGTGAATTTGTAGGTCAACACCAGCACCTTGGGACGGCTTCGGGACAGGGCCAAGGAGCATGCATGCACACCACGCCACAGAGAGAATTGTAGAATGACCTCCCTTTAGGGGACGATCAGGAAGCACAGGCTGCCACCCAACAAGGCACCTGCATCTGTCGGAGCGTGGGACCCTGTCATGGGATGACTTCCGGGCTGACACGTTGGGACAATTTAACATCGGGCCACAGACCTGTGAGTCAGACAGGGTGGGGCTCACAGCAGGGCTGGCCCCTTGCTGTGCCCATCCACCCACCGCGAGGCAGAGTGATGATGGCACAGCCGTAAGCACCTGTAGAACTGCTCAGGCAAGCCCCACGTCCTGCAAGAGGCTGCCTATGGGCACACGTGTGATCTGCACCCAGAGACCCAGCACTGCAGGCGTGGGGGGCAGGCTGAGCGTGGAGGGCACAGCTTTGGGAACATGGTCTGTGGCCTCTTGCATTCTGGGAGAGGCATGACCAGCAGCAGGCTTTGCATGCTGGTCTGTAACCCCAACAGACGCAACCAGAGGTGGCCCCGTTACCACTTTAGAAAACAGGAGCCTGAGACCTCGTATGATCCAATAAGCTGCCACAGCAAAGGCTAGTGAAGGGAAACTGAGGCTAACAGAGGAGGGACTCCGATGAAACCCAAAGAGCTGCAACGGTGGGGTGAGAGTTCCAACTGGGAGGTCAGGGGCAGGGACACCCCATGGGGGAAGGGACAGCTGACAGCATGGGCAGAGAGGCCATTGGCCAGGGGGTAGGGGTGCGGTGTGAGCCAGAGCTGGGACACCTAGCAGCTAGGGGGAAAGTGCTGTGAGGGGGGCGCTGGTGGACAGGAAGCTGCCTTCAGGGGACAGTCCTGAAGCAGAAACCTACTCAGGCAGAGGTACCTGGAGTGGCAGGAGTTGGGGGCGAGGGGGTTGCGGACGAAGGTGGAGGGAGTCAAGACGAGACTTCAGGGCGTATCTGGAGCAGGTAGGTGCTGTCTGTCCCAGGACCATGAGGATGAGATGGAGCAGGTGGAGCACCGAGGGTCTGAGACCTGGCTGTGCCACTTACAGCTGGCACCCTGCTCAGGAGAGTGGACAGCCTGCTCACGCGCCAGGCCGCCTCTCCACAGCCCAGGCGTGAGGTGTCCGCAGCATCAAGCATGGCTGGCAGAAGCCCGGCTTGAAACTGATGCTCCCCGCAACGAAGCCGTGACACGTCACTGAGACAGACGAGAGGTCGTACCACCTGCATCTGCTCCACGAGATGGGAGCCGGGGGCAGCTGCTTTCACCATGCTCCACGCAGCGGTTGTGTGCCCAGAAACACACACAGCCCGTCCACTCTCAAGGGACAGGTGCTGAGGGCCGCCTGGGCTGAGAACAGCTCCGCTGACAAGCAGTGTGGCCATGTCCCTGCAAAACTGCTCCCAGCTTGGGAAGGGGTGGATGGGACAGGTGACACTGAGCTCACAGGGAGCAGTGGGGTGGGGCTCGCCCAGCACACGTGTCACACAAAAGCACTCCTTGGGCAACGTGTGGCAAGACACAGAGCCTCTGCGCCAGCTCGCACATGAAGGGAGCACGTTCGTGTGCAGCTGGGACCTGCATCCTTCTCAGGCCTGCACCTGTGGGCTGCTGGTGGGCCCGAGAAGAGCTCAGGCCAGGGCCCAAGTGCTACCTCCTCCACCATGTGACAGACCCCCTACCGGCAGAGTTTTGTTTTCTCCCATAGCAACACCCCGTTATCGGTCCAGACCAGTGAGGGAAGTGAGGTCAGGACTTGTGGATGGGGCACCATGGAAAACAGGATGCTGACATAACTCCAGTCCCCAAAGTCCTCCCGCACAGCTCACCACCTGGACGACCCTCAGTTCTCTCTCCCACAGCCCTTGTTGGGTACCTGTGGGCTCTTCCACAACTAACAGCACATGTCCCCAAAAGAGACTCGAGGGGGAACGTCTGGACCAATCAGTACTCCATGTCATGCCTCAGCAGTAAAGGCACAGAGAGCTGTGTGGCCTGGTCTGACCGACGAGAGTCACAGTGTGACGCTCCCTCAGCAGGAGTCCGCTGCACAGTGACCCTCAACCTGCTTAGGTGTGCACAGGTGTGAGCTGCGGGTGACACAGGCCAACTCCCAGGCTGCACGCGTCTCCACATGCACCACGCCTGAGGCTGCTGGGGGTGGTGGTCTCCACTCCACGTGGGAAACTCAGGCACTTTTTAAAGGGAAGATTGCCCACCGTCATCAGTCCCGCAACCTGTCAGTTAGCACCAGGCCCACGCTTCCACCTTCCTCGCTGCCTGGCCCACCAGCCACCATCAGGGCCCACAGCAGCTGGCATGGACAGAGGAAAGCCAAGCACAGAAGGAGAGCAGCGATTCAGACCACAGCGTCAAACGCCTTTGAGAGCCCTTCACACGTCAGTGGTGGGGACCTTACGCTCTGTGAGGCCAAGAGTCTCTTCCTGATTCGTTTTGATTTATTAACCAACAAATGTGGTCATTTCCCGAGCGAACCTTCACTGGACCATATCTTTTAAGGTGGGGACACTGTCGGTCTTGGCCACTTTGCAGCCCAGCATGAGGCCCAGGTCTGGTGCATAGCACTTGTTGAGCAAGTGAATAAAAGACTGGATGGTAGAGCAGACGTTTAGAGCGATTGATGGGTAGAAGACGTGCCTTCAGGCCGTGCTGCGAGATGGTGGCAGACGTAGACGGCTGGGGTCTCACACGCAGCGTGAGCTGGGGTCTCCATGGCTGTCTGGGGAGGCGTGGTCAGGGGCTGCAGGCAGTTTGTGGAGAGGCCTGGATCCACACTGCCTTGGGTGGCTTAGTGAGATGCCCTGGATGTCATGGCTGTCTCCCGTGGAATGGGACTGACCCCAGAACCTGTATCATGGTGTTGTGACACGGATTAATGAACTATACCTGTACTCACAATGTGTTTAGAACAGTGCCTGGCATATAAATACATACGTTGGAGTGGGCGGTTAAAAAAATTTTAAGAAATACTTGTGAACCATCTCTACACCTAGGAACAGCCTCAGGGGAGGGCTACAGGGTGTGTGTTGGGGCTAAAAGGGGCATAGCAGCTCCCACCTTGCCCCAGGCTGCCATTAGAAATCTGCCAAAAGGAAGTGGGGAGCCAGTCAACATGTCAACAGCCAACTGGACACAGGTGACTCCCAGACCCCTCAGGACACCTGACCACCTGCCGTGGGTGCTTCTGTCATCAATCCCAGCCCCTCCCTGCTTCCCCTAAAGATCCAGGAGGTCCTTCGTGGGAAAGGGTCAGGATACTCTCCCTTTTTGCTCCTTCTGGACGTGATTCATACCTTAATGGTCGCATCTTCCAATTCCTGACAGTCCTTCCCTTCCCTAAAATTGGGAGACTTGAGATACCATGGGTCCCAGGAAAGGGCTGGAACTGCTGGCTAGCTGGGGTGCCCCCAGGAAGCTGCACAGGCCTTTCTGCTGCTCACAGGCCAGGGAGGTTGCCAGCGACCCCTGCAGTGCCCACATGACACCTCCACCTGGTCCCTGAGTGGTCTCCTAGGGTACAACTTCCCAAATATAGTCACCGAACCTGTTTGAACACAGACATGCACAGATACAAGAAAACCGTGACCTTAAAAGGGTGTAGCTGACACACACAGGTGAGTCAAACTGTGTCAGGCAGTTCTCAACCCGCCCACAGAAGGCAAGGGCGCAGCCACCCCACCTGACAGAGGGCGTGTCCAGGCAGCCAACAGCCTCAGCCAGAGACAAGACTTGGGACGGGGGACACACGGACTTACAAGCACCTGTACCGACTGGACAAGCAGCTCCGTGAACGCAGAAAAAACATGAGCACAAACAGAAGGAAGGGGGCAGGGAAGAAACAGACATGAAAACGTTCAATTCTCGTACACACGAATACAAATCAAGGGTACGGGACAGCGTT
The DNA here is from genome assembly GCF_964194185.1 of Rhinolophus hipposideros. Lineage (NCBI taxonomy): Eukaryota > Metazoa > Chordata > Mammalia > Chiroptera > Rhinolophidae > Rhinolophus > Rhinolophus hipposideros. Next base: position 26,155 of record NC_138063.1, on the reverse strand, counting down.
TCACTGATCTGATTGGGAAAGAAGCGGAAAAGTAGTGCTGGAGGGAGATGAGAGACGGGGGCACAGGTGCGGGACGGGGCGTATAAACCGTGAGAGAGACTTTCTGTAAGAAAACTCAGCCACGTGTATTCAAAGCCTTAAAAACACGCATACTGTTCACCCAGTCATTTCACTTCTAGGAATGTGTGCTCTGCACTGCTTTAATAGAATCGGTATTCTTTATATACTTTGTATATTTATATAAAGAGTTAAATATAAAGATGTTATTCACAGCATTGTTTATTATAGAGAAAATTGGAAATAACCCAAATGGGATATTGGTTAAATTAATTATGGTTTACATGTAAGATGGAATACTATGTAGTCATTTTAAAAATATGTTTTCTAAAAATATTTACGACAGAAGAAAACATTTGCACTACACTGTTGAGTTGAAGGGGGAATGAGGGCCACAGAGTAACACGCCTACGATATCTGACCCTGTTTCTATAAAACACAGATGAGAGCATGAAAAGGGTGCAGAGGACACGGGGCAGCCCTGCACAGCGACTCACCTTTGGACAGGAGAATTACGTCCCTTTGCGCCTGAAATGGTTTCTAATACTTCTCCAATGGACAATGTATTTGTTTAGAATCCAAACAAGCCTCCAACGTTATTTAAACAAAGCAACAAAACCTGCATTAAAACCTTCTATTAGTGCTATTCTCCCCCAAACACAATAGCCACAAGCCCTGTGAGTGTAAACACGGTCCTGGGTCCCTGCTCTGAAAAACAACCCTGTGCCAGCACTGTGACAAGAGCCTCAAGATGAGGGAAACATAGAAATGGGGTCAGAGGACAGAGGAAGTCGGCCTGGGGAAGGCATGGGGTGGGCTTTGCAGGAGAGAGTCGGCAGGACAGGAAAACTCTTAGACAAAGCATTTTGGGGACAGCAAGGGACCGTGGATGAGATCGGTGTAGGACCAAATCCCCGGCCCGAAGCAGAGGGTGGATCCGGGTGGAGCACACTGCTGAGACGGGAGGACAACCTCCCTGTAGCTTTCCGGCCGCGCAGACGCTGGTGAGGCTGACCAGGCACTCATGTAGCTAAGGCTGGCCAAATTCTCAGGGCCACTGTGTCACTTTCTATCTTCTCCTCTAATGACAAGTCGTCCCCAGGTATTCCACCCCTGCAGACCCTCCCCCAGCACTGGCTTTCCTTCCACCCTCTGGTGGGCCAAGACTTGCTCCCTTTGGCCTGCAACACTCTCCCCAGACACCTGCACAGCCCCTTCCTCCTACTGCAGGTCTCCCGGAGCAGAGGCTGAAGACAAAGTAAATGGGGAAATGGTGGCCCTAATGTCAGAATCGGGATCGCAGCGAGTAAGACAGAAACGTTTGGGGAAGTGTAAGAAGTGACACGATGGTGGAGAGAAACCAGGTCAAGATAATGTCCCCAAGGCTTTGGGAACTGACCAGCTGTCAGACGGCTGACACCAAACATTCTGAGAGAATCAGAGGTGATTTTTCAGACTCACTGCTCTGAAATTCAGCAGAGCCCTGAGCCACCTGTAGCTGACACACACAGGTGAGTCACTTCTATGACTGTAGGTGCTGCACTTTCACACCCGTCATCCCATCTGGTCTTGGGAGGGAGCAGAACAGGTACATGCCCATTTCACAGATGAATAACCGAGGCTGAGAAAAGTTAAATGACTTGCCTGAAAGCTCACAAGGGTAGGGGTAGCAGAACCATCTGGACTCAGCCCCCTAGCACCATTTTCCTACATACAAATCAATGTGTTATGGAGCTACACTTAGGTTAAGCGAACACATCATTGTTGTAAAGTTTTGCGTCCTGTATTTTGACAACAGAAGTAAAGGATCCCTGCAGAGATGGACTGCATGGGAGCTAATATTAGCTCTTACAGTTTCTGGGGAAGGGTGTTACCAAGGGAAGAGCCATGTGAACCCTATGGATACGTAGTAAGGCAAACCCATCCTCCAAAAGGGGTAGGGGATGTAGAACCAAGCAGCCTAGCAAGGGCGGGACCCTGTGGCCCTTGCAGGGGTGGTCCCAAATTCAACTAAAACTCTGGCTCTGCTACTCAACCTCCAGGGGAGCATTCACAGCAAATGAACTTGAACCCCGGATCAGGGTGTCCTGAGACACCCCACTGGGCCACCAGCACACCCACAGCCCCCAGCCCCCAAGGAGAGGCAAAGACAGGCTTACTCTCCAGCCCCCAGCGGCCTGCATGGGGCCAGCAGTCCAGAGCTGCCTGACAAGGCCTGGGAAGGGCGTCTCCTCCACCTTTATCCCCTGGAGTTGTGCGTCTGATCAGGCAGCTGCACTGCAGCGGGAATGTGGCTACGACAACTGAGCGCAGGCTGGAATCAGGTGGCCACTGTGACAGAAGCCCTCGTCTCTCAACAGGAATGTGCATGCGACAAAAGTGTTGACTTCAGCACATGCCAACACGTCCGCTAAGATCCTGGGTCTGACACTGATGTCACCTTTGAGGAGTCTCCCTATTTTTCTTCCCACAACTGTCTGGGAATCTATGATCTCGAAATTTGTAAAAAGTGAAAAAGTTAATCACCGCACGTGCTCAGTGGCTATTGTAGTGGACAAGGAGCTCTAAGAAGCCACATTCCCACAGAGCTAAAGAAACAGACAATTATTTAGGACTCCCACTCATGCCTGGCGGTTCTTTTCCCACGCGACTCAGCAGGCCCATGTGATATGGGGGGTGGGGCACTCCCGGGCTAAAGGGGGGGCGAGGGTCACAGAATTAGCACTGGGGGAACGGTGCGACCTTATTAGAAACTAGGGGTTCATAAAAAATCCGTGAGAGTGAAGATGAGAATGAAATCCAGCAACTCACTGCAGCTTCGACCCCCCGCCCCTGACACTGACACTGACACACACACCCACCCACACCCACACCCACACACCCACCCGGAGGACCCCCACCCCGCCATGCCGGAAGGGGCAGCCCAGGTCCGGGGGCCGCTGGACTCCTCTCCCCAGAGACCCGTCAGGTACACACACCCCCGCGGCGTCTCCAGGGTGCGCGCAGGTGGGATCCGAGCCCACCGTCCGGCCCCGCCCTCCCAGCACTCAGGCTGCTCCGCCCAGGTTTACGGCGGGCAGGGGGCGCCGAGAGGAAGGGAGGGCCGGCTCCAAGCAGCAGTCAGCCCAAGGCCCGCAGGGCCCCCTTCTCCAGGACCCCAAACAACTGCAGGTTTTTATCTGCCTGTGGGGTACCCCACAGAGACCCTTGCAGACAAAAGCGTCTGGGGCGAAGGAGCCGCCCCCGCAAAGAGCAGAAGCGCCAGATCCTATCAGCCAGCAGCCCAAGCGCGCACAGCTGCCCGCAAGTTCGGGCACGCTCGGGCCGGGCGCCGGCAGCGGGAGGAGCCGTCGGCCCCGCGCGCCCGGGGAGGCTGGGCCTGGGGCGCGCGGGGGCCGCCTGTGGTCTTCCCCGCGCCGGTTCCGACGCTTCTCCGCCAGGGAGGCGACGCGCTCAGAGCCCGCCCCCGTCCCGGGCCCCCGAGGCCCCGCCACCGTGCGGCTCGCCGTGCGCTTCCCGCCCGTGGAACAAAAGAGCCGCTCCCGCGGAGGGTCCGAAGCCCGCGCGGCCCGGCCGGTGGCTCTGGCCCTCCGGGTGCCTTGGCCTCACCGGGTTGCGGGCTTTGTGTCCGCAGAGGGGCGGGAAAGACGGCGGGACCCTGCATCTCCCAGATGGCGCCCGCGCGCCTGCCTCGTCGCGGACGCCGGCCGCCCCCGCACCGCCCCGAGCCCCGCGGGCGCCCATTCATTCGCAGGGGGCGCAGACCGCCGGCCCCGGCTCACCTTGCTCTTGACTTCCACGGCGCTGCAGTCGTAGAAGCGCAGGGTCTGAGACTTGTGGAAACTCCGGTTCATGGTTCCGGCCCCGCGCACCCCGTCTTGGCCCTCGCCCCCCGCTCCAGGGACCGCGGAACGACGCTGGGGGCGGCGCGCCCCGCCGCGGCCTCGGCCTCGGCCCCGGCCCCGGCCCCGGCCCCGGCCCGCGCTCCCCGGCCGCGGGGCTGCTCGGAGTGCGGCGGCCCGAGCTGGGCTGGCCGCGCGCCTCGGGGACTTCAGCGGCCGCGCGCGAGAGGAGCGGGGGACGCCGGCGCGCGCCGCCCCGAGCCCCCGCCGCCAATCCCCGCCCCGCGCCCCGAGCCCCCGCCCCCAGAGGACCCGCCCCACGAGTACCTGCCCCCGAGCCCCCGCAACACGAGCCCCGAGGACCGGCGCCCCGAGGACCCTCCTCCAAACCCCGCCCCGCGCCCCGAGGACCCTCCTCCAAACCCCGCCCCGCGCCCCGAGGGCCCGCCCCTTCTGCGCCGCGCCCCGAGGACGCGCTCCGCCCCGCCTCCGAGGACCCGCCCCCAGGCTGAGCGCTCTGCTCCGTGCAATCCTGAGCCTGGAAAACACGCATCGCTCCCCCGACCCAGGGCACCTCATCCCGCCGCCGTGCCCGCGCTCTCTCTCCAGGGCTCGCCCCGCTTCCCCAGCACGGCCGGTAAGGAGGCTGCTTTGGGACGACTTTTGGATGACAGGGGAGCCACACCTGTGAGCACTGGCTTCTGGGCGAGGTTCTGCAGGAGGCAGACTCCTAAGGCACAGGCTAAAGAAACAGGGGTAAGGAGAGGGTCAGAGCCCCTCTCGGCCTGTCTTCTGAGAAGGAAGACTTCTGCCCAGGCTCGTAGGAAAAGCACATGTTCCGAGATAGATGGCATCAGTTGTTAGTCAGTATCTCGGAGAAAGTATATTATAAATAATTGCAATTTACAATTATAAGTGTACTATACAGTCATTGTAAAAGAAACCCGGAGAATACAAAGAAATGAAATAAAAAAGGTAAACTACCTATACTCACACTACTCAGCATTCAATTGTATTAACATTTTGGTATATTTTATGTTTATTCTCCTGCATAAGTATTTACATATTTTACAAAATCATGCTGTTTAATCAGGTTGTCATCCTGCTTTTTTCAACTCATGTAAAGAACTTTTTCATTAAGCGATTTCAGAAAATATGGTTTTTAAAAATTGCGTATATGAACACCGGCATACTTTTCAAACATTTCATTATTGGATATTTAAATGTTTCCAATGATTAGCTTTTATATAATACTTTGTTTCTTGAATTCATTTATTTCTCATGATTTCATTAGACTGGACTCCTAACTAAAAGTGGAATTACTAGACCACAAAGTATGCATATCTCTAAGCCCTTTAGTACAGATTGCCCAATTGCATTACCAAAATTTAATTTTCATTTCATTTCACTAAATGTCCCATTAAGTGCAGGATACGGTCACAGCAGTCAGGTGCCCTCAGGAGAAACACCCCGCTGGGCTGGGGGCCGGACATGCAGACAGACTTCCCAAACAAGGCACATGTGAAGTAAGCAAGCAAACAAAACGGTGGAGAGATTCCCACAGAGGCAGGAAAACTATTCCAGATGGAAGGTTCAGCATGTCCACTGGTCTGAAAGCTAGGAATGACCTGGTGTATTATCTATACAAAATTTAATAAATTGCAGGCAGAATCAAAACATGTCTGAGAGATACCCACTAGGCAAGCTGAGAGAGAGCAAGCTGTGTCCAAAGGAGCTGAGTTTCTCTCAAAAGGCCATTTCCTGAACTGAATGAGGCCCTGAGAAGAGTCCCAGGGTCCTAGTGATGGCCGACAGTGGACATCCTTGTCTTGTGTGGGTTGGAGAGGCGAGGGGGCATGTTCCAAGTGGGCTGAGGGGCTGAGGGGAAATGAACATAATTCTAGGGTGGGGGTGCACCTACCGGCAAGCTCAGGGCTTGAAGAGTGGGAGGCAAAGCTAGAGGGAACGGAATTCCAGGCTTGACAGTATGAGATCATTTCTGCCACACTCATGGCACAGTGTGTCCAAGACCCAGCAACCAACGTGGGCTGCCCCTGGCACTCTTTAGGGGCCCCCCCAAGCCCCTGAAGTGGATTCTACATCTGAACACGACCCTGGGTTGTTCATGGGCAGGTTGCTCCTTTTCCTGTTACCTGCACCCCGTCAGTTCTTGACCAGCTTGATCAGCAGGAGGAAAGCCTGGGAAAGTCGGCTGTTTGCAGGTGGAGCCTGGGTTTCCAGCCAAGACTTGAACTGGATTCTTTAGGGCTAAAGCCTGTGGGTGGGTCAGGTACAGACAAAAACAACTGGCTGAGCTGAGCCTTCAGCTGGAAAAGCTTCTTCACAGTCCAGCCGCAGGACTGGAAAGCTCTCCACCGGTCCTCACGCAGCCGTGCGTCCCCATGGGTGGGCTCCAGGTGGTGCACACTCACCCGGTCACGTGCTGATTGCTGGAGCCAGCCGCCTCCGTGGGGTTTCAGATTCATGTGAATTAAATGTGGAGACTCACCAGAGGGGTCGTATGGCCTTTGCAAGTTCTGCAGGCATCCCAGAAGGCATTTGGACAGGTCCCCTCACTGACCTCAGTATTTATTGGTAAACAGGCACCGCAGGGCTTCCCTTGCCTGTCTCAGGTCTACAGCCTGGCAGCCGAAAGACACAGCAGCTGTGGCCCCACTTGGAAGTCGTTACAGTGCTCTGCCGGGTGGTGCCATCCCAGAGAGGGTGCCAGGAGTGAGTGCCCTGCCCTGAGGTGAACTAGCACGCAGCCACAGGTGTCCCTGCAGTGTGTCCCCGGATGCAGGGATGCGCAGTCACCACTGACACAGGGCGGGTGGCCGGCTCCCACACAGAGAGCAAATAGGGAGGGGAATGGGCCTAATCCTCTTCAAATCTTTAGCTTCAATTAGTCCATCCAGAAGTGGTGCCTGAGCCCCCCGGGATCAAAAGGGAAACGTGATGTAACAGAATTGTACACCTGAAATCTATGTAATTTTACTAACAATTGTCACCCCAATAAATAAATAAATAAATAAAAAGGAACATGTTGTTGACCCACGAAGATGTGTTTTCCCCAAAGCCCTTACAGACAATTGTCAGTGTCTTCAATGGAAGCAGCAGTAGCTTTAAAATCTCAAAATTCTAGGTACATGGGGACTAACAGAATTTTCTTCATAAAGAATAGGGGGATTTAATAATGAAACCGAGATATTGTTTTTCACGACCTGAATAAGAGAGAAGAAATGTCAACCTCAGGTGAGTTGCTGAATCAGCAGATCTTGTTGATGACATCTGTGATGGAGAGGAGACCGTGACGGACAGGGGGCCGTGATGGAGAGGAGCCATGATGGAGAGGAGACATGACAGAGAGGAGATGTGACAGAGAGGAGACAGTGATGGAGAGGAGAGGAAGAGACTCCAGCGTCCAGTGTCCTGGCTAGGAGGTAAGTCCTGTTTCCCTGAGTAGCCGGAGGGCTGGCGGGAGCCCAAATCTGTGCAGTAGGATAAGAGCAGTGGTTCCTAAATAGAACAATCTGACCGTCCCTTCCCATGGTCACTTGACAGTGTCTGGAGGATATGCCAGTGGGCGGCAGAAGCCGTGGAGGCTGCTAACTGTACAATGTGCAGGACAGCCCCCACCACAAGGATGTCCATCAGCAGTGCCAAGGGTCAGAGACCTGGGCCTGTGTCCATGCTGGCCTCTGGGAGACACTCAGGATTCCAGCTCACCTCCACTCGAGCTTGGTCAAGTATAAGGACCTTGTTGTCCACTCGTGGTGGGTGACCTGGGGCCTCGGCCTCAGAAGTCAGGAAGGGAGGTTTTCGTTAGCTCCCTAACTTCCATGGGCTCAGAGCGGCCCCCTGGCACACCACCTCTTCCCCTCTGTGTCGTGGAGCAGGGTCTGAGAAGCCTGGGCATGGAGCTGCAGGCTTTAGTGCTAGCAGGCTTGGTGTTGGTGTCGCTGGTAATGTGCACTGTGGTATTTGTGGTAGAAAGTTCCAGTTATGCACAATTAACAAATTTCAGACAGCTACTGTACAGCATGATGCCTATAGTTAACAATACTGTTTGTACACTTGAGATTTGCTAAGAGGATCGATCTTATGGTGAGTGTTCTTACCACACACACAAGTGATGATGACAGCACTAAGAAAAAATAAATAACATGTGGAGGTGATGGACACATTTATGGCATAGATCCTGGTGATGGTTTCACAGGTGTACACTGATCTTCAAACTCATCGAGTAGCATATGTTAATTTCGTACAGCTTTTCTGTCAACCGTACCTCCATAAAGTGGTTTAGAAAACTGCAGTAAAATAGGAGAGACTGCAGCCACCCAAAGCACTCAGCACACTGCCTGTCACAGCACATACACGATCAATGTGATAGTGGTTTCACCTCAGCTCAGAAGGCCAGGGAGGGGCTGTGGTGAGCGCCGCCCTGAGGACGCAGCTGGCACAGATGCCAGAGTCAGCACTCAGGGGACTGGCTGTGTGGACACCAACAGGAGAGCTCATTCAGCCACCAGGAGGCTATTTGCTAATAGTCCTTCTATTTGCTAATAGATCCTTCCAGCCCATGGAGGTAGAGAAAGGACTGAGAAGGGAAGAGGGAGGGGGAGTGAGGGCCCATCTCCTGTGGGGCAGGAGCCGACCTGCATCACCTCCCTGGTCTCACAGCCACCCCGAGAGGGAGCGGTTGTCTCTACCTGACAGGCGAGGAGACTGACTTTCCATGTCTTTGTCTGAAGTCACACAGCTAGTGCTTGGAGGGGACAGAAGCCAGCTCTGCGCCTGTCTGAGGCTCACGCACCCCTCCATATGGAAGGTGCCACCCCAGACTCCCTTCTGAGCAGCCAAGAAGCTCTTGTCAGTTGTGACCTCAGAGGAAGGGAACACGGGCAGAAGTGGAGCCATGCTCTGGGCTGAGGAAGAATAGATTTAAGTTTTTTTTCTTATTGGTAAATATTGGGTAATAGTGTGTTTCTCCAGGGCCCATCAGCTCCAAGTCGTTGTCCTTCACTAGTTGTGGAGGGCGCAGCTCAGCTCCAAGTCCAGTCGCCGTTTTCAATCTTAGTCGCAGGTGGCGCAGCCCACCATCCCATGCGGGAATTGAACCAACAACCTTGCTGTTGAGAGCTTGAGCTTTAACCAACTGAGCCATCCAGATGCCCACAGAAGAGATTTTAAAAGACCCCAGCAAAGGCAGGGCATAGCTGTGTGTGTGTGTGTGTGGGGGGAGAGTCATTGTCACAGGGATCTGGTGCTGCTCGTCCTCCTGGGAAGGGCCAGGCCACCACCTCCCTTCCCGCCTGTCCCCGTGCCCATCTGCCGGCCCCGGTCCCACCCCAAAACCAGCCTGGTGAGTGCCTGGCAACGCTGCACCATTATCTTATGTGCAGACTTTCCTCAATAGAATGACTAAGATTCCACCCAACGCTGCAAGGACTGTTTGGGTCACTCTGTTTGTCCAGGATCCTGTGTGCGTGCAGGCTCTTTTGGCTTATGTTGGCCAATTTTGGCCTCAGGACTGCGCTAGAATCAGTCTTCATTTTAAATAACTGTGAAATGGAGATAGTAATTGTCTCTGCCTCAATTGGAAAATAGGAGCAGTAGGTGAGATGAGGTCCCTGAGGGCCTAAAACAGGATTTATCTCAAAGACAACGGAGTCCCAGCGGCCTGGAGTCTCACGGTAATGCGGGTGGGCAGGGAGACGCTCTCTGCTGCCATCTCGTGTGCATCTTGGGAATAACACCTGAGTGGAGGTCAGGATAAGCTCTTCTTTCCCAAGGCTTCGGAGCCAACGTGGGCTCCGCCCCAGGTGCACAACGAGGGCTGTGCCCCAGGTGCAGTCATCTGTGCCCTGGAAGCTGCTCACTGGAATGTGGAGTCCTGGAGGTGAAAGCCGGCACTGGGCTTTGCACACCTGAATTAACTGCCTTCTCACCTGGCTCTTACCTGTGTTGCCTTAGGCCACCCTCCCCTCTTGGCTCCTAACCTTCCCCAGGGCCATTTTTGAACAGTGTGCTTAGACAGCCTCTGTAAGTCGCCACATCTGGGGGCAGTGGGGTACAAACCAAAGGTTTATTTTGCACTTAAAAGAGGCAGCCCAGGAGGACCAGGCCAAAAGGAACCCAGGTCTGAGGGCTGAGAGCCTGGGTATGGAAAGGCCACAGGGAGGCCTGCAGGGGCCAGACTGCAGCCCCAGGGAGAGCTGGGGAGGCAGGCTGTGGTGGTATCCCAGGCTCTGGCCTGGGCACTGGGGCTTAAGGAGCCTTGGCGACTCCACTCCTGGTGCAGAATTTGCAGGGGGACCTGAACACCAGGCTCTTCGGGCAGCTTTGCTGGAACAGCCGCTGCCCTGCACAGTTGTGATAGCTGGATATGTCCGTGGATTGGGGTAGAATCCCTCAGCTTTTCCCTGCCATAAGGTGTCTTGTCCAAGGGTGGGTCCACCCCCCAGAGTGCTGGCCTGGTGTGGGAACTTCAGTCCTTGGGGATCTACGGGCCTATATGGAAGACCTGGGAAAACAGTGCAGAGCCAGCCAAGGACACCCCAAGAGATCCCAAACCCATAGGCCACACACATAGTCAGCAACCTGCTGGCAGCAGCTCAGCACCCACACCCCACATTCTTTGTCTATTTCTGCCCCTGTCTGACCTCCTTTAGTCTCTGTCAACATGTGTCTATCTGACTAGGTTCAAGATATTCATAAAACATCTGCTCTTGTCGTCACCCTGCAGTGACCCTTTCAAGCCCCCAAGGGACCTTACTTCATCCCTAGCTTGGCATGTGTTAGCTGCATATGTTCCCTTTCTATCTCCCTACCTCTCCTGTATGTGGGGTCTCTGACGCTCTCCTGGGTGCGCGGTTCCCATGTGTATGTATTAAATCTGCTTATTTTCTCTTGGCTAATCTGTCACATGTATTTGATTATTAGAACAGCCAAAAGAACCTTGAGGGTAGAAGACAGTTTGTTCCTTCCCTCCACCTAAGCAAGTCATCAGGTAGTGAATAAAAAGTGAAATTTGGGATTGTTCTACATCACTGCATCATGAAATAAGATCCAACAATTTAACTAAACCAACTTATTCTCCGGATTGAATGATTAGATCAATGAAATATGGAACAATCTACCAATTTAACTTCTGGATGTGAAACTTCTATTCAAGTTACAAAGGTGGGAATGAAGAGGACCAAAAGTTTTGTCTTTGTGCACATTGACTTTAAGCTGGTTGTTAGGGAACAAAAGACTCTGAAATAGCCTTTAACCCTCCCCCTTTCCGGTCTAAGAGATTCACATGGAAAGTCCTAGTTTAGGGAGGGAACCTTGGCATAAACTCTTTAGCATGAGGCGGGAAGACGCCCAGTGGAGCCTGCTGACCACCCTTCCCCCATGTCCCATTATTTTCTGGGTAGCCTAACAACAATTTACCTCCCGAGAGTGTGCCACTCTTCCTAAATTACGTGCAAAGCACCCAATCTGACCTCGCTGCCTTTGGAATTTTCACGTATATGTGAATTCCCCATGCGCATATCTTAAAATTCTTTTTTACCTTAATCTGATTGTATTAATTTTATGATTAGTTCAGCTAGAAAAACTTATTATCATAGGCAGAGAGCATAGGGCCACAGGGAGAAGGGGGAGGAAAGGAAGATGTGAGAGGAAACAAACAAAGGAAAGCAATCATGCCTAAGAAGAAGTGCAGCTACAGCTAATTGTGATGGATTATAACAATATCAGAATTCCAGGCAGGGAAAAATTCCTAAGAAAAGGTACAGCTAATTGTGATGGATTGTAACACTATCAGAATTCCAGGCAGGGGAAAATTCCTAAGAAAAGGTACAGCTACAGCTAATTGTAATTGGCCATAACACTATTAGCATTGCAGGCAGGGGAAATTCTCCACCCCTTTGACAGTACCTACAAGGGAATCCCTCCTCCTGGTGGGAAGGAGGCTTCAACAAAGGCAGGCCCTGGGAACGCCCCAGAAACGCCCAGAGATCACCTGTGACTCCACCCTTGAATATTTCCCGCCCTCATTCAGATATAATCCTAACTTTTCTTTGTTCGAGAGCAGTTGCTCTCCTGGTGGTCTTGTGCACTCCTGTATTTTGGGAATATATTTTCTTTCTTTTAGTAAATCCTTGGCCTGCTTGCCTTTGGTCATGAGGCATTGTTCCTATGTCCTGGAATGCCTTCCTGTGATGATACAAGGACCTGATCTCCTCTAACATACAAGATGAGAGGAAAAGAATTTTTTTTTTTTAAGCCCCCACAGTATTGGGGAGCCTGCGAGGAGAATTACTGGCTGGGGCACTGCTGGCTCCTGGAAACCGCTGCAGCTGGGAGCTCAAGGACATGCAGGCAGAGGTAAGCGGTGTTTTTGTTCACCCTGTCATCTTTCCTGGTCTATTTCTGTGGGGTTGGGGAGAATCTAGAAGTGCTGCATGTCTTTTTCCTCTCTTCTACATGTAGACTGGCAGGAAAATATGTTTGTGAAGCTAGCTTCTTGGGAGTAGTGACTCACAGGTTTTTTTTGATTCTTTCCTCTCAGAAGTGGTCATTTTTTTCTGTGTCTTTGTCTTGTGCCATTTGTAATCAAAAGAAAATACCAAGGGGAGAGGAGGGTGGTAGATGATGGTAAAGGGGATCAAATATATGGTGATGGAAGGAGAACTGACTCTGGGTGGTGAACACATAATGTGATTTATAGATGATGTAATACAGAATTGTACACCTGAAATCTATGTAACTTTACTAATAATTGCCACCCCAATAAACTCTAATTTAAAAAGAGAAAGAAAATACACAGGGCCAGAAAGCCTTTGGCTTTCCCGGTTAAGCTAGGAAAAGGGCTTTTTGGTCTGTGGAGCTATTAAAATCCTATCATCAGTGGTCAGAGTATGGCTCCTTTGAATTGGAAAAACTTCAAATTCTGAAAATATGTTGGAGAACTTTCATGACAAACAGCTATTTTATTGGAACCTAGAGGTAGACCACATGTTTAATACAAAGTCAAGGAAGTTTAACTTTTGAATTAGTTCTTCAGCTTCTTGGGTCTTAAAAATGCTAATGTCAACACTAGGTTTAAAAAAGGCAGAAGGGAAAATCAAGAGATGTGCAAATTTTTAAAAACTATATTTTGATATAATATTATGAGAATTAGTGAGTTGGAACAAGTTTTAAGGAATGTAATACCTGATCAGAAACTGGACAAAAATGGAGGCTGATTTTTCAGTATGATAGAAATTAGAGTCTCAGCATCTCCCCCAGGTCCTCTGCCGGGCAGATCAGAAATGTAAACACAGCCCACAACTGCCTGAGGCCATAGAGCTGAGCAAAGGAAAAGAAATTGCAAAAGGGGCACTTTTAACAATACAATCCTCCCTCCTGCAGCCTGGCTCCCTTTTCCCAGCCTCCTCAAAGACTGTGAAGCACAAATAAAACCCTGAGCACAATCCCCTTAGCAGAAGACAGGAAGATTCCATGCGGGAGCCTCACAAAACTTTACCTGCCATGGGTGTTCAGCTTTTCCTGAATTATTTTTACATCTAAAATCTAAGAGTCCACTCCCACCCTTGTCTAAAAATGTCATATTTACCTGATTTCTCCTCGCTGTCTTTGGAGATTTCATGGTTCTGTGAATTCTAGGTGCGCATGTATTACAATTCCTGGTCTCTGGGGTTGGGTAGAAGTTAGAAGGCATGTGAGGGTTTTGTCTCTTTTCTGAATTTAGATCGGCAGAAAAAAATATTTGTGCAGCTAACTTCTTGCACCTAGAGACTTTAGAGTTTTGTATATTCTTTCCTCCCAGAGATGTTTGTTTTTTCCTGTGTCTGTGTCTTGCGTGTCGTTTGTCCTAAGAAGGAACTACCACGGGGACAGAACACAGGCATAGGCTCCCGTAAGCCTGTTGTTGGAGCCGGCCCCACAGGCTGGGTTGTTAAGCGGTTCTCTCCAGACCGAAGTCTGTGGAGACAAACTTTGCTGTGGGTCCCTCTCTAAAAACCGCTTGAGGTTTTCCTTTCCTTCTCCTTTGTGTCCCAGGAGCTTGGCTTTGTGACCAAGGAAGCTAATCCTCTCCGGTCCCCACCATCGGCCAGGTGCACTTACTCCATTGTGCCTGGTGGTCCGTGGGATAAGCTGGGGTTCCCAGTGCGCCTCTGCGTGGCTGTGCCAGCTCCCTGGGGAGTGTGTCCTGAGGGGCCTCTGCCCATAAGGGGCATATGTCCCTCTAACCTACCTCACCTGTTAGTGCTGGACAGATCCCAGTCCAGTAGCACCTCCTGGGGCCCACAAATTAGTGGGTTTGGGGCTTGGGGGTGCCTCACATTTTGTGGGAGACCTGAGACACCCTGTTCACCCCACCATCCTGACCGCCTGTGTGAGGAAGGTCTGTACTTTTTCTGACTGTCTTTGGGGGTGACCCTTTGGCTGTGGGAGGGCTGCTTCCTCTGCACTCTGTGTGGAAGGGCCTCTGGCTTCCTGGCCTGAGCTGTAAAGAGGCTGGGTGGTGTCTCACTATTTAGTCCTCACTGTCCATGTACAGAAGATGGACCCCGGAATGGGAAAAGCTTCTGCATTTAAATCGTGTTACAGAGCTCTTGTGACAACCAGTTATTTTCTTGGTAAACCATCCTGTGTGTTCTGTATAGTTATTACTAATTCTGTATCTGTGGATGGTGTTACTAGTTTGTAATATTTGATTGGTTTGAACAAATCAAACGCTTAATATAAATTAAGAAATAAAATACAAACTAACCTAAATGCTTTTCAGGATCAGATAATGTGGTGAAGTATTTGACAGTAAAGCTGGTTTTAGTTTGGGTTTATCACATAGTCATATACTTGAAAGTTATTAACATAAAATATATACATTTTAACTGGGTTTCTAACAATAAGTTTGTTATCTGTATTACAAAATGTGTCAAGAAAATAGCTTCGGTAATAATTGGTTTTGACATCTCAAATTTTAAACTAATATATAAAATAGATACAATGAAAATAAAAGATATTTATGTAAACTTTTTAGTGATAATTATATTGTACATAATCATTGAAAAGATCTTCTACGTGTCTTTGGTAATTTGAAACTTTACAATTGTGTTATCTAAATTCATGATAGATATGTATTGAATGTCTAGAGTATTTCCAAATAGAAGAAAACAATGAAACACTGATTACTGAAGATAGATTTTTCAACTTTTTGGTATTTATTGTAGAGGAACTAAATATATTGGTGTATTAGTAAATATGTTTTCTGGTACATTAAAATTTTTGTGTGTGCTATGGGGATATATGATTCTAGAAATTATTAATATATTCATAATTATATCAATCTAAAGAATCCAGGTCTACCTGCACAATTATTTACTTAGTTTTCACTGCTGATTAAGATAGACATTTGGATTGTTTAGGCCTCTGCTGTTGTGAACAGTGCTGCTGTGGATTCATGTATCAGTGTTTGAACATCTGTTTTCAGTTTTGGGGGGTCTATTTCTAGAACTGGATTTGTTGTACCACATGGGAATTTCTTTATGGGGTGGAAATTCCCAATTATAGTACCCCTAGGCCACACCATTTTACATTTTCAGAAGGAATATTTAAGGGTTCTAATTTCTTCACATTGTTGCTGCCATTTGTTTTATTTTTCTCGATTATGGCCATTCTGTTTCATGTGAGGGGGGGATCACACTGTGGCTTTAATTTGTATTTCCATCATGACTAATGATCAACATTTTAGTGTGCCTGTTGACCATCTGTGTGTCTAATGTGGAGAAGGTTCTATTCAGGTCATTTATAAATTAACTTCATATTTCCACAAGTTGCTCACATACTGAAGTGCAGCAAACTTAGAAGAGCATGAACTGGCCCAGGAGCCCCTGTGACATTGGGAGGGTGACTCCTCAGCATCTTGACCATTCCCTTCTCTACCAATCATATGTTGAAAAGACTTTAGTTATTCAAACACTAAGTAATTTAGGTAAACCTATATACATAATTCTGCTAAGTGTTCTGCTATAAAAGCTTATGTTTGTCAACCTCTCCCTATTTCCCAAAGCCCTTTCTATATATACTTCATATATTTATATATATATAAATACAATTCTATTTGATTTTTGATTATGGATTCAATCTACTTATTTGTTACAAGTTTATTCAGATTTTCTATTAGTTTGTGATTTACTCTTGGTAGGTCTTGAAATTTATCCAAGACCGTTACTACATTTTTAAGAAATTCCACATACATCAAGATTATTTCCCACTGCATGCATATTCTGTGTAAACATGATTGTAAGTGGTTGCATATATGCCATCTCATGTATATGTCGTATGCATAGACTTTCTCCTGTTAAATATAGGCTGACTTCAACTATTTCTCTGCAATGAATATTCTAACACTGTCCACACATTTAATATTAGTTCCTCAGGGTATACTCCTAGCTGTAGAATTTCTGTACAACTGGGTCTGTGAGCATTTTTTCCTGCTCTGACCAGGTTTTTATGAGATGATGCCAGGAAGGAGATTAGACTCAAAGTTTAAGTTACCAGTTGAGCAATGAGAAAAATGTATATACACAGTTTTCTGACTATCTTTCTATTCCAATTCCATTCTCCAGTAAACTATCTGCTCAATAGATGAAAAAATATGAGTATAATATATATTAGTCTTGACTAATAGCAATAAGTCTCAAGTACAACTTTACTTAAGGAAGTTTCACCATTGTTTTTGATATGTTCACTCACGTGAGTTCTAAGTGTCAACATCAGAACAATGAATGACACCTATTCCAGAATCCTAATGCTGGAGTTCCGTCTCTCAGAACTCCTGCAGTCTCACATGAAGAAGTGGAAATTAGAAAGGGAGCCACTCTGGGCTAAGCAACTAAAAAGATTTTTTCCCCCATGACTGACAAGAAAGTAGGCTGGTGATCAGAGGAGGGGTTGGACTTGGGCCCAACCAGCACCCCCCCAGTAGTATCCTTTCATGGGAAATAATAGGGTCAACCCAGCAGCTTGTTCTCTGTCATATATAACATATATGAGTTCCCACGAGTTCCAATGAGACTACTGGCTATTCTTGTTTTCAGAAGGCCTGGATTCTAGTACTTCTCTCCCTGAGTATGGGATTTAACTCACAGACACTAAGGTCTCAAGACCCATCTGGCACAATCCTGCTGCTGTTCTGTGGTCCTCAGTGTTTGGTGCCAAACCTTGGTTGAGTTCATTCAGCCGCTGCTTTTGCAGACTCACCACCAGCCCCTCTGGGCCCACTGGTACCCAAGATGGTTTTCTGGAAGCAAATCTGACCCAGACCTAAGGCAGCCTCCTGCTGGGTCCCCCTGGGCTGCTGTGCGGCAGTTACAGGAGAAGCAGTGAGACCCAACTTTGAGAGGTCAGCATGTCTCAGAGTTGGCCTTACTTGGCACAAGTCATATGTGTGGCTTTTGGAAATATTGGAATTTTGGAAATACCTCCCCTTACACTGTTAACATTCCTGGGCTGATCCACTGCCTTGTGAGCCCCTGGTTTCCCAGTTGCTTTGGTTACAGTACAAGCAGCAGTCATTCTGGGCTTCAGGTCAGGCCTTTTCCTAATCCACCGAACCTTACTTCCACCATGAGCTGGGCTTTCTGGGTGATACAAAATCGTGAGACACTTAGCTAAATGTAACTACATGAGGATGGTCTGCACAGTGAGAAGTATAAATTGTCGCCCTTATGACTCATAAGTTAGGTGTAGTAAGACAAACCAATAAAAAAACACACCCAAAATATGTTACCAGATGCTTCACTTAAAAGAACATATAGGACTAACTGTCCATTAAACCCATGTAAAGAGGCTCAGCATTCGCTAATCACTATGGAAATGCAAATGAAAACCCAAGGAGATAGTATGTCACAGCAAGTAGCACAACTAAGATAAAAAATGTAATGATTGATGAGTACTGGAGTGAATAGAAACCTTATCCATTGCTGGTGGGATTATAAAATGGTGCACCCTCTATGGAAAACAGTTTGGCATGTCTATAAATGCTAAACCTACACTTATCATATCATTCATCAAGTCCATTTCTTGAATTGAAAACCTATGTCCATCTAAAGAACAGATGTCATGTAAAATAATTCACATGTGAATGGATAAACAAATTGGAGTATAGCCATATAATGGAATTCTACTTAGCAATAACACATAAAATAATGATCACTCAACTGCATGGTTAAATGTCAAAGCATTCTAAGTAGAAGAAGTCAGACACAAAAGAGTACACATGCTGTGACTCCGTATATACCATTCTAACACAGATAATGTATAATGACAACAGGTAAGTGTCTGGTTGTCTGTGGCTGGGGGTGGGAGAGCAACGGACTGCAAACAGGACCACAATGGAACCACTGGAAGCGATCTGTCTGTTGATGGTGGTGGTTCCATGAATATTCCTTTGCTAAACCCTTTAAATGGATGCAGTTTGCTCTCTGTAAATTGTACCCTCAGTAAACCTGATTTTAAGAAATACTCAGAAAAACAGGAATTTTGGGGAAACATATTAAGCTCCAAGTGAATGCTAATAACAAGTTGTACTCATCATTGCTGATTTTAAAAAATACAGACATCTGACTATGAGGTACCCCATCTGCTGAGCCCCTTTAATGCGTTAGGTTATTTCTATCTATAAACATACGAGGAACATATTCTCCTTCCTCTAGTTAAGGGAACTAGAGTTTGGAATTTTTAAGTAATTTGCCCAAATTCACATAGCTAGTAATGGTGAAGCTTCAATTAAAAAATAACTAGCTAGTGTGTGGCTGGTCTCAATACTATAATGCCTGGCACATGGCACAGAGTCTTATAAAATCAGCTATTCTAACTGAAAAAGTATGCCCTACCATCGTTATTGTCTCAGAATACAAAAATCACTCAGAGCTCCCTCGAATACTGTCCTGTAACCCTCTGTCATTGTGTTGATGATGTAATAACTTAAAATGCAACGGCTACTAAGTTGAAATTAGAATTTGAAGGGAAGAAAGTGATTATGTTTCAAACGTCATGTGGCATGTGAGTTACACGCACCATCTCGTTTAAATTTCACGGGAGATCTGCTCATATGTATTAACTTCCACTTCATGAGCTCAAAGTGACCTGGCCTAGGTTGCACAATAAGAAATAGAGGGGCCAGGGTCACACTCACATCACTTTGCCTCCATAATCCAGAGGCTGCACTATTTTCTGAGACTCCTTGCTGCCTCCACATCTGGCTGAGCATCTTGGTGGTTTACTAAGAGGAATGGAAAAGTCCCGAGGAATTAAAAAACCCCAGCATCACAATGTCCACAGCTATAGGCACATGGGGGGGGGGTTTGTCAAAGTATCTTCTTAGCATTCATCCCTTCATTAAGCATCCACTGATGAAACCCATGGCATTGGCTTTCCTGTTACACGGGAGGAAGGGAAAAAAATCGATTTAGTTCACTTTGTCCTTAGCTGAGTTCCAAACTAACTATGTTGGTAGTGTCTCAGCAGCTGTACAGGAATCAGGTAAAAACAAAGTAATGGTGTATAAAAACAGCTGTTGGTTGCAGTTGGCAAGTTACTGTAAGAATGAGATGAATTTAAGAGATGGATGGCAAGGGAATAGAGACTCCACAGATTTTGGGCTTCACACAGTTTGAAAGACCAAACGCTTTTGGCTACGTCCATCAGCAATTACATTTTAGATATTTTCAGTGGCAAAGTTCCCTCAGTCACACAGCCCTATGGAAAAACATTCGAGTTAGGGTGTATCACCTTATAAATAAATGAATTCTACCCTGACTGTCTGTTACTCATTGACTTGTGTCCTCCCTAAACTCACGCTTTGAA
The DNA here is from genome assembly GCF_964194185.1 of Rhinolophus hipposideros. Taxonomy (NCBI): domain Eukaryota; kingdom Metazoa; phylum Chordata; class Mammalia; order Chiroptera; family Rhinolophidae; genus Rhinolophus; species Rhinolophus hipposideros. The sequence continues at coordinate 6,386 of NC_138063.1, read as the reverse complement.
GTTATATCCCCCAGGACCTGAATGCGGCCTTTTTTGGAGAAAGGGTCTTTACAGAGGTAATGAAGTTTAAGTGAGGTCATTAGTTCACCAATCCAATACCTCTGTTGTCCTTATGTTTAAAAAAGGGGGAAATGTGGACACAGACACACATAGAGTAAAGATGATGTAAAGACACAGATAGAAGACAGGTCTACGAGTGAAGGAGACAGGCCTATCACACATCCTTCGCTCACAGCCCTCAGAAGGAAGCAGTGCTACCAACACCCTATTATGGGCATACAGCCTCTATAACTGTGAGACAATACGTTTGTTTTTTAAGCCCACTCTGTGGTGGTTGTTACAGCAGGCCTGCTTTTTTTTAACAACTAAGGCACTGCTTTATTTAACATTGCAGCTACACCACTGGCACTGCCAATCCCCTTTACTTGGCTATTTCTATTTTTTCCATACCACTTGTCACCTTTAAAAAAATCAATATCTATATCATTTATTATGTGTTCTCCCGCCTCAATGATTTTATCACAAGGAACATTAGTTACCGATGTATCTTCTGTGCCAGGTATGTGGCAGGCTCATACCTGGCATTCAAGAAAAATTTCTCAAGTGTTGAATGAATCAATGAGGAAATCAACCTTTATTCAGTGAATCACAAATGGGGAGGTGTCATAAATTTATCACCAACCAATAAGTAAGGACATAGTCATCTTTTAGCAAAGAGGAAGGGGAGAGGGTAGTTATCGGATAATGAAGTTACCGTGCTTGGCACATGGAGATACATCCTAACAGATAAACCACAATATACATAAAGGGTGGTCTGTGTGGAAGTGGGTGATCAGAGTCTAAAATGTGCATGCAAGACCAGAGGAATGAAAATAACCGAGACCACTTTGAAGAACAGTAAAAAGTGTTTGACCTACTACTTGTCAAGGCTCACAGTAATGCTGTCAGAACGAGACAGTGATGTACGGGCCTAGCGTAATTCACCAGGAGTTGGCAAACAATAGATCATAGTCCACATCTATCCCGCTGTCTACTATATGTCTCCCCCAATGTGTTATGAAAAATTTCACCCACACAGAAAAGTTGAAAGAATTTTACTTATCACTGATAATCCCAAATTTAAGACATTTGTTGGATTTGCACCGATTATTTGCATTATTGCACTGGATTTGCAAAAGCAACAGTCGGTAAAACTATTGCCGCTCATTATGCATTAAGGAAATGGTACTAGAGTTGGTTAACTAGTAGCTATGTTATTATTCTTCATGACTACATTCACAGTTTTAAGAAATGTGATATATTTCACTTCAGAATGTCTTAATGGAGCATTAAAAAATAATTTTATTCAATCTCTACTTTTGATTACCAGCCTTATAATATCTATGTAACAAATAGTGTACAATTTGTATTTAAATTGTTGTCTTCAGAAAGACTACTTGTGTGATCATTAGATTTGGAAGCTCAACTTTGCATGAAAGAAAATTCATGCAAAATAAATAACAGCATTTCTTGCCAATACAAAACTGTTTCAAATGAAAAATAAAATTTTGAAAAAGTTGTGTCTGCCTCTGTGAATGTCACAGCTTCCAAATACTTAAGACTAATGATGGTATTGATGAATATGAATATTCATGTTGTAAAATGAAACGTGTCAACATTCGCGGATCTGCATAGGTCATTGAACCCATAGTTTTGCAAATAACCAGTGCATAATGTTACAAAACCATACACAAAACAACGATTTAAAGTGCAAGTTAGACCTATGGATTGTAATATAATACAGTAAAAAAAGTTTGCTTATGTAAAAAAAATAAAGACCTCGCCCAAGACTCCAATAGGGAAGGCCTGTAGGGGACGCTCTATCAGTGCTACGTGGATGGCAAAGTCAGACAGGAAGAGCCCCTTGGTTATAACAGCTCTCCAAATTCCTTCTAGAAAAAAATCTGCCCTTTTCTGCTGGGGACTTGCAGCATGGCTCTCCATGGCTGCATGTCCTGGGTGGCAATTCTTTCTTTTCCCCCAAATAAACCTTTTTTTTGGTTGAAGGAATATCTAGTTGACTTTTTGTTTCAGGTCAACATCTGTATGACCTCAGATTGTACACTGCAACTAAATCATCCCTTGTTCAGCTTGTACTATCTAAGAGCAATATCCACAGTTACCGGATAAGTATATTAAACTACCTGTCCTTTTCCAATTACATACTTAGGTATGTCCATATTTCTTTCCTTTACACATTTCCACAAGTACAAGATGTAGATTGAATGCAGAAGACACTATGAGAATCTAGCTGGTTTCTATTAAGCCTGGCATTTAAAAGATTGTCTTCCAGGGCAATGGAAATGTTTTAAATCTCGATGAGATCATTGTTGAAAAATTCAAATTACTCAAAATCTTTGAGGTTAAAAAATTGCTCTCTTTTTAGGAGACTTACTGAAGTATATCTATATTCCATAAAATTCATCATTTTAAAGTGTATCATTGTGTCATTTTCAGCATAATCAATCCCCTTTAATCATGGATGATACATTTCAAGACCCCCAATGGATGCCTGAAACCTCAGATAATACTGAAGCATACATATATATTTACTTAAAGGAAGAACATTTTGGCTTTTCTGTGGTGTATCCGAATTGCCAGCATCACTTTTCTTGTACTTTGGAGCCATAATGAAGTAAAACGAGGGTCGCTTGAACGAAAGCACTGCAGTTCAGCTGCAGTCTACCTGAAAACCCAGGTGACCAACATGCAGGGAGTACATATAGCATGTGTACACTGGAGAAAGGTATGATTTATGTCCTGGGTGAAAAAGTATGTAATGTCACAAGATTTCTTCATGCTTCTCAGAACCTTGTGCATTTTGAAACTTACATTTATTTTGTGGAATTTTCCATGTAATATTTTTGGACTGAAATTGAACATGGAAAGTGAGAACACATGGATAGAGGGGACTCAGTATTCACACAGTTGTGCAAATATCACCACTGTAAAGTTCTAGAACATTATCACTCCAAAGTGAAACCCTGTTGCCATTCACAGTAACCCCATTCCTTCCCCTATCCCTTGGCTACCATTATTCTACTTTGTGTTTTTAGGAGTGTACCTAATCTGGACATCTGTATAAATCCATATAAAGAGAATCATTCTATCGGTGGCCTTTTGTATCTGGCTGTCATTTGGCATTTTGTCAAGGTTGCTTTGTGTTCGTCTGAGCTTGTCTGTCATGATGCTATTGCCTATGGATGCCTGGGGTCCTTATCCGGGCTGTACCGCTTGTGGTGAGCCGCTGTAGACATTTCCCTGACCTGAACCAATGTGGCTGGACCTGCCCTTGTCATTACTATGATTGTAAGAACGACCTCAGCAACAACTATCAGGGAACTTTGAGGGTAAAAAAACCCCCAAAGTTTATAATTTACAGCCCGTGGAAGGTCTGTGGTTTTCCCGGGCCACACGGTAAGGTCCTGGGTATAGACGGAGTGCACGTGCAGACCTGCGTTTCTGCCTTTATAGGGGCAGATGTTGCGAGTACCTTGGGTTTCAGAGATTCACTCTTTATCGGGTCATTCAAGCAGGCAGAAATTTAGGTCAACCTGGGCTTTTATAAAGGGGAAGTTTATGGGTGAGGCAGCCTGGCTCTCTCTGTACCACGTAGCTGGCCAAGTATATTTGAGATGGATGTTTTAAAACGGATGCCTCAGCAATCAAAAGCTTCATGCCAAACAGTTACATTGCAGTAAAACAAAACAAAACTAATTTTCAGGCACTCATACCACAAAAGTTCATCTTTGTAGTTAGGGTACTTATCACTTTATTTCTTTTGTGGCCGAAAATAGACTTGAACACACCCTTCTCCAGAGAAAACACCAATGGGCAAAACGCACTCAAACAGATTTTAAACATTATTAGCCACGTAAACGCAAATTGAAATCACAATATGATATGCCTTTCACACACAGTACAATGGCTATGCTTTTGAAATCACTGGAAAGTAATAATTCTAAACAACCATGTCAACACCACACCGAAATAGTGGAAAAGACACCCCAGTTTATTACACAGCACAAGCCCTACGCAGACCCAGTCTCCAAAAGAGGTGAAGCTAACTCCCGTGGGCAGAAGAGGCACTGCGGGGAGACTGTATTAGTGCCTTGGGTAACGTGGATGATCTGGGCTGTGGAAGACAGCAAGATTTCTAATTCCAGTTTTCCAGATCACTTTTCCAGAAAACACCTATATTAACCAAAACAGGGTGGTATTGGCCGAAAACCAAACACATAGATCAGTGGAGCATAATCCAGCCCAAATTTGAAGCAGCAGAAACGGCACTGGGAATACGGGACAGCTGTATGCAGAAAAATAGTATTGAACACTATTTACGCCACAAAGAAAAACGAACCATTTCACCACTATGTCCTTACTGTGCTGCGCCCTCTAGTGGCCAACACCCCTCCCGCAAACAGCAGAGTTCGCGTATAGGAAACGTCTCCTTACCTGTGGCTCTCGTTCATGCCTCCTGGGGAGATGGAGAGGTGAAGCAGGTACAGGATGTCCCACCTTGTCTCCTAGCCGGAGAGCGTCCTAGTGAAAAAACCAGTTCCCTCACAAAATATACCACGGCAGGACACGAAAGGCATCATGGCGTCTGTCACGGCAGTCTTCTTTTCTGATACTCTAGCGGCCCCAGCTCTGGTGAGACTCTCTGCTTTCATGAGATTCCCCCGACCATGTTTATTGTGCAAACCTTTGTTCTCCTGTGACTCCAGTGGCCATGTTTCACGCGTGAACCTCTGGTCTTGTGAAATTTTGGTGGCTATGTTTTCCTCGGGAAAGTGCTCTGGGAAGATTTCGGTGGCCACGTTTCTCGAGGTAAAGCTTGCTCTCGCGAGGTGTTGGTGGCCATATTTTTTACACAGAAGTGCTCTTGGGAAATAACGGCGGCCATATTTCTCACGAGATTTCAGCAGCCATATTTGTATGCGGAAGGGGTTTTCGGAACTACCGACGGCCATGTTTCTCGCGAGATTTCGCAGCCATGTATGTATGCGGAAGGGTTGTTTGGAACTACAGGCAGCCATGATTCTCGCGAGATTTTTGCAGCCACATTTGTATGCGGAAGTGCTTTTCAGAACTACCGGCAGCCATGTTTCTCGCGAGATTTTTGCAGCCACATTTGTATGCGGAAGTGCTTTTCAGAACTACCGGCAGCCATGTTTCTCGCGAGATTTTTGCAGCCACATTTGTATGCGGAAGTGCTTTTCAGAACTACTGGCAGCCATGTTTCTCGCGAGATTTTGTAGCCATATTTGTATGCGGAAGGGCTTTTCGGAAATACCAGTGGCCATATTTGTATGCTGAAGGGCTTTTAGAACTACCTGCGGCTAAATTATATGTGGAACGGCTTTTAGGACTACCTGCGACTACATTTGTATGCGGAAGGGCTTTCGGAACTACCAGCAGCCATGTTTCTCGCGAGATTCTGCAGCCATATTTGTATGCGGAAGGGCTTTTCTGAACTACCGGTGGCCATGTTCCTCGCGAGATTTCAGCAGCCATATTTGTATGCGGAAGGGCTTTTCGGAAATACCGTCGGCCATATTTGTATGCGGAAGTGCTTTTAGGAAATACCAGCGGCCATATTTGTATGCTGAAGGGCTTTTAGGACTACCTGTGGCTAAATTATATGCAGAACTGCTTTTAGGACTACTGGCGTCTATATTTGTATGTGGAAGGGCTTGTAGGACTACCTGCGGATATATTTGTATGCGGAAGGGCTCTTCAGACTACTGGCGGCCATGTTTCTTGCGAGATTTTGGCAGCCATATTTGTATGCGGAAGTCCTTTTCGGAAATACCGTCGGCCACATTTGTATGCGGAAGTGCTTTTCGGAAATAACGGCGGCCATATTTGTATGCGGAAGGGCTTTTCGGAAATGCCGGCGGCCATATTTGTATGCGGAAGGGCTCTACGGACTATCAGCCGGCCATGTTTCTCGCGAGATTTCGGCAGCCATATTTGTATGCGGAAGTGCTTTTCGGAAATACCAGCAGCCATATTTGTATGCTGAAGGGCTTTTAGGACTACCTGCGGCTAAATTATATGCGGAACTATTTTAGGACTACTGGCGTCTATATTTGTATGTGGAAGAGCTTGTAGGACTACCGGCTGGCCATGTTTCTCGCGAGATTTTGGCAGCCATATTTGTATGCGGAAATGCTTTTCCAAAATACCGGTGGCCATGTTTGTATGCGGAAGTGCTTTTCAGCCATATTTGTATGCAGGGGCTTTTCGGAAAAACCGTCCGCCATGTTTCTCGCGAGATTTCGGCAGCCATCTTTGTATGCAAAAGGGCTTTTTGGAAAAACCGGCCGCCATGTTTCTCGCGA